>NC_090436.1:384829511-385434344 GCF_031143425.1 Pleurodeles waltl | reverse complement strand
AAGAGGACATGCTTGGTACACCCCTTCATGTCACAGATAGGTTGTGGATCCACAATTTACAAGGGACGTGCCTAGGCCTCGCCACAGGCGCAAGATTAACATGAAACCTGTCCCACACCCTTTTATTATGCAGGGCATATTCTAGTCCCGACAACCGGTACATAAATAAATAAGAATACTACAACTGTATACGTGAAGGCTCGCTCCTTAAATAAGAGCACATAGGTTCCAAAATACATTGAGATGTAGAAGGTGCAAAAAGATAGCCTTTTAGAGATATCCTTCCCTTTCAGATTTACAAACTTATGAGGAACTCTATAGAGGTGAGTGGACAGATCTGAAAATAATACAGGCTACAATATTTTAAGGACTTTTTAAAAATAAAAATAACAGACACTAATTCAAATGAACATTTTTTCAGATTACTTTTTTTGAAGCATTTTAATTATCTTGAGGAATATGCACGTTTAAGGTATTTCCTGGCAATAGTTATGCATATACTTGAAAACAGTATGAAAAAATAAGCAATATTTCATTTTATCAGAGAGTGGAAAAATACAACGCCTTTATATGAATTCGGGCATACAATTATCACGATAAACTAAACACAATCCTACATTCTTTTTAAATCAATTCAAAATATTTCACATTGTCACAGGGTTTGGGCTATATTTTTGTCCTACTCTTTGAAAAATAGACATGAAGAGCAAAACCTTAAGAACTTCAGATCCTCGTTTAAAAGTACAGATTCATAAAATACACACCGTGAAATAGCAATCAAGGAGCACAGTTAACTACATGCGGAGAGTTGAGTTGCTAGGGGCGAGGTTTACTGCTTCAGCCCATTACAAAGATAGAATTTTACACTTGCACATGACGACATTTTTATTACATGCTTGAATACACTGCAAAGTCAAGGAGAGGGTACAATTATTTAACAGGTGACATTGCATCTGTCTTCTACAGATAAGTGAGCATGAATTAAACAACTCACAGATGAGGCAGTGACTTAAAAATAGAACCCAGTCAGATAAGTGCTCATTTAGTTGAGCGTCGCCTATTAGAATACCCGTTTTCAAGTACAGCATACGTGAGCATTAATACAGGAATAAATAGGCAGCAAATACTTCATTGGGCTTTATAGCATTCTGCTCCTACGACAATTGGAGTAATTAGGCAGTTAACTCCCTGACCATTTTCCTGCACTTGCAACATAAACAAAAAAAAACTCCAGTTAAAAAAACAAAGAACACACAATTAAAGAGAACCAGTATGTGCACTGCTGAGGTGACAATGACTAACTATGATTTTTTTCCAAATCTTTTATTGGAAATAGGAGAAAGAGGACAAGGCTTAGTAACAGCGTTTGCATAGTAACAAATGTTTAATTTTAAAGAAAAATTATAACCTACTGAGATCGTGAAGTCAGCCAGTCAGAGATGATATACGAAAACATATTTGCCTCAATTCTCTAAATTAATATATTGGTATTATACACCAGCATTTTTTACTTTATAGCCAATAATACTCTTTTTGTAATAGAGAAACAATGGAGTTTCCCATAGACTGCAAGAGCTGAAAATTGACACTATTGAAGGGTTTACATGGAAAAAATCGAGTTTATTGTGTACCCTCACCTAATAGAGCTGAACCTGGTGTGAGTAGCAGAAGGAAGAACAGCTACTGTCAAGAAGCAAAACCGGAGCCAAGCTGCTTGTCAAAGCTCGGTAGATGTATATAATCTGCTAAATTGTTATAGCAGTTCTTGCAACCAAATATTCCTTACCCACAGGCTTCCATGAGCTACAGAGCAACGGAAATAACTGAGATGCAAAGGAGCTGCAGTTTGGATGTTGTGACTGTTAAAGCCAATGGCAGCAAATCTCTCACTGTTACTGGCTGAACCAGCACACTGAGGATTGGGTGAGCAGGAACCCTGGAGAGCTGCAGGGCTTTACATGATTCAAGCAAACATTCTGTAGTAGCACAAAAGTTTGCAATCACAACTCAGGAGTTCATTAAATAAATACAGACTTGTAGTTGAGGAAAATGGAACCCACCAAACATTTTTTGTAAATATTATTTCTGGAATTCAAATCTGTATGTGTATTTCTAATCTATACGTCTTCAAAGCAGAACATACAATATCGAATTTACTTCGAAAATATAAGAGAATAGACCATCAAGAACAACAGCCTGATCCACAAAATGACATTTGCTCCGTGCTGAGTGTGCAACAATAAAGTGGTCAATGCGAAAACATTTTATAGAGACAAACACCATCAAAGGGAGAAGCAAAACCTAGAGAAAGTTTCTAGATTCACAAAAGTGAACTAAATCATTTTTAGGTCGAGTGTGCAAGGGCTCTGACCTGTTGTAAGTAAAGTGGGCTTTTAATCACACCCACAGCACGCCCATCACTTTCACTCGCTCGTGGGCTTGCCTTTTGAAAATCATTTCTCATCACTGGTAAATGCTTTACATTAGTCCCTCCTTTGGGCGGTTTCGTTACCGCCTTGCAGATTGCCCCTGTTTAATGGATAATTACACAACTGTCTATAGGTTTGACTGAGAACAAATTTATTTTTCTTTCTGTGTCTCTCCTTCGCACTCATGGTGGCCATGGCGCTTTGAATCGGCTTGCTTATGTCAACTGTTTTACTTCTCAATTTATGTGGCAAGAAAAGTCCAGTTAGGAATTTACAACACTAATAGCCCTAACTCGAGCAAATGCGAGACCCTTTGCATTGCAA
This sequence comes from Pleurodeles waltl, assembly GCF_031143425.1. Lineage (NCBI taxonomy): Eukaryota > Metazoa > Chordata > Amphibia > Caudata > Salamandridae > Pleurodeles > Pleurodeles waltl. Next base: position 385,431,591 of record NC_090436.1, on the reverse strand, counting down.
ATGCTTGTTTCTAGTTTTGACTGGTTGCAAACTGTCCGTACCACATGCAGCAACTTTAGTGAGCAAACTGATCGATAGTTACTTTCTCGAGATTAAGCTTACATATTATCTGTTCAGGGAATAGAAGTAAACAGTGACGAACCTGCATACAGCCTACAATCAAACTGTCATTTTCTAACAAAAATGAAAATAATGCATTTACTTACATACAATGAAAGCCACTTGACTTACTGTGAAATCCATTTCTATGTGCCAAATTATTTATAAGGTGCCTTCCTAATCATGATCAAGGTGCCAATGCACAATTTTCGCCTACAACTGTACATAAAAGTGCAAATTGTTTGCGTACTCGTCTGCATTTTCACTTGTACCATATGTATTTTTCCTAAATTACATCAACATCTATACAGCTGCTTTGCAGTTCATGAAGGCCTGATGGTCAATATTTGCTAAGCACTCTCTGAGACAATTCCATCCCTATAAAATCTTTGTGATTAACCCATCTATTGTCCCAAAGAATGACGACAACAGAGTGGATCTAAGCATGTTCAGGAACTAGCAAACAGGAGCAGCTAATATAATCTTAACCTAAGTAAAACTCTGTTCATCTATAAAGCAGTCATTTAAAGAGAACTAGCTAAGCCTGGATGTATAGTAGAGCTCTTCATAGGAAAATGAAGGCGATAACTGGAAGCTAGCCCTAATTTAAAGGCTACAATTCCACTCTAAATCAAGTTAGGTGTTTGTTAGGCGCAACACCCTGGGACAACCAAATGACCAGAATGCTTGTGGTGTCAAATAGATGTAATATTTATATATTGTACTTCTCGAGTACTTTAGCTTAGTGATAGCATCATTCCAGCACATTAGACAGGTGTTAAAACTCCATTTAAGCACAAGGTCAGCCCACAAATCAGGTTTCTATCAAAAAACTAATAGTTAAACTGCTAGAGTCAAATCACCTCTACAGCCTAAGAAGACCTCAGGAACTTTTAATTCAAGTCACCAGAGGAACATCCAAATCAATGAGACAGACCTGTGATGTGCAGTAGGTAACACAAAATGGAGCAAACATTAGAGGTCGAATCTTAAAAGCAGTAGATTCGACATCCAGGGACCAACAATCTACTGTATCCTCCAGATGGCTCAGTGGACTCACTGTAGACTACTTTCTTCTTGGACGCTGTCTTTTTAGTCTTTGCTGCTTTGGGTTGGCTGCCTTTGGTTTCACTATCTTAGCTGGGCTTTTCATGGCTACTGTTGCCTTTGTAGTCCTGGATCTCGTTAGACTCTTGGCAGCTTTCTTGGTCAGGGCAGCTCTGGGTTTCTTGGGGTTCTTTGCTGCTACTAGTTTCTTTACCTTCTTTACCTTCTTTGAGCTCATCTTGACCTATGCGGAAGCCTTTTTGGACTTCTTGGCAGCAGCAGCAAATTTCTTGATTGCTGGTATCTTGTTCTTAGCTGTAGGCTTTGCTGCTTTGGGTTGGCTGCCTTTGGTTTCACTATCTTAGCTGGGCTTTTCATGACTACTGTTGGCTTCGTAGCTCTGGATCTCGCTGGACGCTTGGCAGCTTTCTTGGACTGGGCAGCTATGGGCTTCTTGGGGTTCTTTGCTGCCACTAGTTTCTTTACCTTCTTTGGGCTCTTCTTGACCTATGCGGAAGTCTTTTGGGGCTTCTTGGCAGCAGCAGTAAATTTCTTGACTGCTGGTATCTTCTACTTAGCTGCAGTCTTCTTGGTCACCTTCTTGTCCTCTAGCTGCTTCTTGTTCATCTTGAAGATCCAGAGGCCCCAGTGCCCTTCAGCTGGGCTAGGGTGCCTTTGCTGACCAGGGTCTTGAGAGTGGCCTTAGCTTGGCTCTTGTTCTTGTCCACGTTGTAGCTGCCAGCGCTCAGAGACTTCTTGAGAGCCACCAGAGGCACCTGTTCTCTCAGAGGGAGAAACAGCATACACCTGACCTAAAGACAAGCATATAGGTTGTGGAGACCTTTTGGCCAAAAACGTTATCCTCACAAGGAGATACACAAGAGTATGAATGCTTACAAAAATCACATGGAATAGGACAAGTAGCTCACAACATCCTGCACATAGGAATCAGTTTTTGAAAAGACATAGCCTTAGCAATCATGGAATGACAAGCTTATGCTCCTCTTTTGTGGTATTTCTTGTTTTATGCATGAAACTATCCAGCTGGAAAGAGAACTTCTGCTGCCTTGTGAGACTATTGTTAAGTGATGAAAAGGTGATCTGAACTCTGAAAGATAATCATCTTCTCCAGACAGTTTGAAGAGTCTGGAACTATGTAGATTGCGACAATGTCTAGTTCAGCAATTAAATGAGGAATAGAGAACCATTCCCTCCTGCTTAAACGGGAGTTACAGAGTGTAAGGAATTATAGGAAGTTACTGCTAGGGGGCATAATCAGGTCTGAAAACCAAATTGCCTCGCCAGATTGAGGCTATGAGCACCATATCAAAACTATTTGAATTTTGGACTTTATGGAGAGTCTTGTCAAACAGAGGAGTGTGTGCAAAGGCGAAGAACAATACAGATGAAGTTCATTCCTTCGGAAAACGCTTCTGCGCTTAGACAAGATAAGTCAGGACAATAGACCATTGTGTAACCTAATTTGGTGCTCAGGTAAAGTGATTTATTGCCCTTGGGTCGAGTTCGCGCTACAATGAAAAGAAAAAAACGCAGCGAATGCCCTCCGTTAAAAATAAATCTATTTCAGGGCATATGAATTTGACAAAAAGAAATAGAGGGGAAACAAAGCATTATCTGCCATTCGTGTGGAGCAGAGTTCGGTTTGCACATGGTGTTTGTTTGGAAACTGCTTTTATTCTTCAGATTAAAATCCAAACAATGTTCCGAATCATCCAGTCCCAAAACTGAAAAGCCAGATGACACATAGAATGCCATTTGTTTGCACACTGCTTGTTTAAACAGAATATCAAATGATTTATGTAAAGCTTCATATCCTGAGCCCATGTCCAAAATAGAGAAAGCTAAAGAAGTTGGGCTTTTTACCCATTACCAAGGCTGGTATGACAACTGCACTGAGCAAGGAGGGGTCTAATTCTGCTTTCCTTACTGAGACTTTAGATGACAGGAGCAAAAAAGTGGGCACACAGGACATAGCCAAGTTTAGCATATGCCTACTTTTTATGTTTCAAATGTGTTTTTAGGAGCTATCAATACACATATGCTTGCCTACAATCAGAAGCAGGTAAGGAGTTAGGGCTTCTTTTTCTACAAACTGAGCCCTTTCCATACTTGTCCCCACTCAATCATAAATAATAGTTGTAATGCTTCATGAACAAGTTACTTACCTTCGGTAACGGCTTTTCTGGTGGATACATTAGCTACCTGTGGATTCCTCACCTAAATAAGTTTCCCCACGCGCCAGCACTCAATGGAAATTTTCTTCTAGCTCTGCACGTCGTCGATGACATCACAATTGCCCGACTCCCACGCAACGCCGTATGACGTCATCCAGGCAATACGAGGTCCTCGTCGACGTGCAGATGTCAGTTATCACCATTTTTTACGTGCCTTTGAGGCGAACAGGAGAACATTGACACTACAAATGTGATATGAACACCTCAATCAAACTTATATATTAACATTTATTTCCACTAATTTGAAACGTAACCAATAGAAATAAACAACCCACTGCATAAAATCCTACAAAACGGAAACTATGCATAAAAATATATAATCAAATCAAATCAAATCATTAGCATTTATAAAGCGCGCTACTCACCCGTGCGGGTCTCAAGGCGCTAGGGACAAAGGGGGTGGTTATCGCTGCTCGAACAGCCAGGTCTTTAGGAGTCTCCGGAAAGCGGAGTGGTCCTGGGTGGTCCTGAGGCTGGTGGGGAGGGAGTTCCAGGTCTTGGCCGCCAGGAAGGAGAAAGATCTCCCACCCGCCGTGGAGCGTCGGATGCGAGGGACGGCGGCGAGTGAGAGGCCAGAGGAGCGGAGGGGGCGGGTGGGGACGTAGAAGTTGAGGCATCTGTTGAGGTATTCCGGTCCCTTGTCGTGGAGGGCTTTGTGTGCGTGGGTGAGAAGTCGGAAGGTGATCCTTTTGCTGACTGGGAGCCAATGCAGGTGTCTCAGGTGTGCGGAGATGTGGCTGCTGCGGGGTACGTCGAGGATGAGGCGGGCCGAGGCGTTTTGAATGCGTTGTAGGCGATTTTGGAGTTTGGCTGTGGTCCCGGCGTAGAGGGTGTTGCCGTAGTCCAGGCGGCTCGTGACGAGGGCGTGGGTCACGGTTTTTCTGGTGTCGGCGGGGATCCAGCGGAAGATCTTGCGGAGCATGCGGAGGGTGAGGAAGCAGGCGGAGGACACGGCGTTGACTTGCTTGGTCATGGTGAGAAGAGGGTCCAAGATGAAGCCGAGGTTGCGGGCGTGGTCTGCGGGGGTCGGTGCGGTGCCGAGGGCCGTGGGCCACCAGGAGTCGTCCCAGGCGGACGGGGTGTTGCCGAGGATGAGGACTTCAGTTTTTTCAGAGTTTAGCTTTAGGCGGCTGAGCCTCATCCAATCTGCGACGTCCTTCATACCCTCTTGTAGGTTGGTCTTGGCGCTGGCGGGGTCCTTGATGAGGGAGAGTATAAGTTGGGTGTCGTTGGCGTAGGAGGTGATGATGATGATGTCGTGCTTGCGTACGATGTTGGCGAGGGGGCTCATGTAGACATTGAAGAGTGTCGGGCTGAGTGATGAGCCTTGAGGTACGCCGCAGATGATCTCAGTGGGTTCTGAGCGAAACGGAGGGAGGTAGACTCTTTGAGAGCGGTTTGCGAGGAAGGAGGCGATCCAGTCCAGGGCCTGGTCTTGGATCCCGGTGGAGCAGAGGCGGGTGATTAGGGTGCGGTGACAGACGGTGTCAAAGGCAGCCGAGAGGTCGAGAAGAATGAGGGCGACTGTTTCACCGTTGTCCATCAGGGTTCTGATGTCGTCTGTGACTGAGATGAGGGCGGTTTCAGTGCTGTGGTTGGTTCGGAATCCGGTCTGTGAGGGGTCGAGCAGGTTGTTGTCTTCCAGGAAGGTGGTCAGCTGTTTGTTGACGGTCTTCTCTATTACTTTGGCTGGGAAAGGCAGAAGGGAGATGGGGCGGAAGTTTTTCAGGTCGCTCGGGTCAGCCGTAGGTTTCTTTAGTAGGGCGTTGACTTCGGCGTGTTTCCAGCATTCGGGGAAGGTAGCAGAAGAAAAAGAAGAGTTGATGATGGTCTGGAGGTGCGGGGCGATGATGTCGTCGGCTTTGTTAAAGATGAAGTGCGGGCAGGGGTCCGAAGGGGCGCCGGAGTGGATAGAGTTCATGATGGATTTGGTTTCTTCCGTGCTGATGTGGGTCCAGTTGTTGAGGGTGATGGTCGGGGATGTGGGTTCTGTGGTGTTTGGTTGGGTCTGGTGTCCGAAGCTGTCGTGGAGGTCGCTGATCTTGCGATGGAAGAAAGTGGCGAGGGATTCGCATAGATCCTGTGAGGGCGTGACGGCGTTGGCGTTGGCGCTGGGATTGGAGAACTCCTTGATGATGCTGAAGAGTTCTCTGCTGTTGTGGCTGTTTTTGTCCAGTCTGTCGGTGAAAAAATTCCTTTTGGCAGCGCGGATCAGGTAGTGGTGTTCGCGGGTAGCGTTCTTGAGGGCGGTCATGTGGTCAGCGGTGCGGTCCTTGCGCCAGGCTTTCTCAAGTGCGCGACAAGTTTTCTTTGATTCTTTGAGGGTGTCAGAGAACCAGAGGGGTTTCTTGGTGTTGTTCTGTCGCTGCGAGCGTTTGAGGGGAGCAAGGTTGTCTGCGCAGTTGGAGATCCAGTTTGTGAGGTTGAGGGCTGCGTCGTTGGGGTCGGTAGTGAGGGTGGGTTGGTTGGCGGCGAGTGCGGAGAAGAGTTGCTCTTCAGGGATCTTGTTCCACTGTCGGCGAGGGATGGGTTGAGTGCGGAGGTGGCGGGTCTCGCGTCGGAATGTGAAGTGGACGCAGCTGTGGTCGGTCCAATGTAGGGCGGAGGCGTGGCTGAAGAAGACGTGTTTGCTGGCGGAGAAGATAGGGTCGAGTGTGTGTCCGGCGATGTGGGTGGCAGTGTTCACCAGTTGTTTGAGGCCGAGGTTGTCGAGCAGGATGGTGGTGTTGGGGTCGTTGTTTTGTTCCAGATGGAAGTTGAGGTCGCCTAGGAGGATGTAGTCCGGTGAGGCGAGGGCGTGCGGGGAGATGAAGTCGGCGATGGCGTCGCTGAAAGGGGCGTGAAGTCCGGGAGGACGGTAGATGAGGGATCCTCTGAGGGTGGTCCTCGGGTCGGTGCGAATCTGAAAATGCAGGTGTTCAGCGGCGAGAGGGGAGTCTTCAGTGGAGGTGGTGACGCTGATGGAGTCTTTGAAGACGATGGCGATACCTCCTCCTACTTGGTTGGTGCGGTCTTTCCTGGAGATCTTGTAGCCTTCGGGGATGGCGGTGGCGATGTCTGGAGCAGAGGAGGCGTTCATCCAGGTCTCCGTGATGAAGGCGACGTCCGGTGCTGTGGAGTCTAGGAGGTCCCAGAGTTCAACGGCGTGTTTGTGAACGGAGCGAGCGTTGACTAGGATGCACTTGAGGTGGTTGATGGCGCGTGGGCTTGTGGTCGTAGTTGTTGCGTGGTGGAAGATGCGTTTGCAGGAGTTGCAGGCGAAGGGTCCATGGGTGCGTTTGGGGTGAGCTTGGAAGCAGGTGTTGGAGCGTCCTGGGTTGAGGGCATGGAGGGTGGTGGGGTTGTAGCGGATCAGCGGGGCTTGGGAGAGCTGGGGACCAGGGGTCGTGGCGCTGGGCGCGGGCCAGGCGCGGACGGGCGCCATATGAAGTAGGAGGGGGGGGGAGGGGTCAGCTGGGGGCGAATGGGAGCTGGGGGGCGGGGCGTGCAGGAGGTCGCGGCGGGAAAGCGCGAGGGAGGGGGGGGACAGGTAGAGTGAGAAGAGCTGGGGGAGGGGGGTTTAAGGGTGGAGGGGGGAGAGTGTTAGGAGGTTTAGGAGATTAGGGAGAAAGATACGTGTAGGGTTGTGAAGATAGGGGAGGGGGGGTTGTAGAGGTGGGTGAGAGGTAGAGTGAGGGGATAGGAAGATAGGTAATAGAGGGGGTGGCGGGAGGGGGGGAGAGATAGAGTAATAGGTAGAGAGAAAAGGTAGATAGAGAAATCGATAGATAGGGAAAAAGATAGAGAGATAGGAAGATAGGAGGAGGTGGAGAGTGAGGGAGTTGGATAGTGGGATAGAGAGATGGAGAGATAGGTAGATAGGAGGAGTGAGGGAGGTAGAAAGTGAACAGGTTAGATAGGGGAGATAGATGGGGGATGCGAGTGGGGGAGGGGGATGAGGCAGGAGCAGGAGGGCAGGCGCGGGGAGAAGAGGACGGAGGAGGCAGAAGAGCCGAAGGCAGAAGACAAGAAGACAAGAAGAACAGAAGAACAGAAGAACAGAAGAACAGAAGAACAGAAGAAAAGAAGAACAGAAGACCGGAAGGACTGAAGACCGGAAGAGCAGAAGACCGGAAGAACAGAAGACCGGAAGAGCAGAAGACCGGAAGAACAGAAGAAACACAGAAGAACACAGAAGAACAGAGAGGAATACAGAAGAACACTGAGGAAGACAGAAGAACAGAGAAGAATACAGAAGAACACAGAGGAAGACAGAAGAACACAGAGGAAGAAAGGAGAACACCGAGGAAGACAGAAGAACACAGAGGAAGACAGAAGAACACAGAGGAAGACAGAAGAAGACAGAGGAACACAGAAGAAGACAGAGGAACACAGAAGAAGACAGAGGAACACAGAAGAAGACAGAGGAACACAGAAGAACACAGAAGAACACGGAGGAAGATACAAAAAACGAAGAGACAGAGTGCAGAAGACCACAGCAGAAGATGAGGAAGAAGAGAAGAGGAGAGAAGACGGGGAGAAGAGAAGTACAGAAGAAGAATACAGACGAGGAGAGAGGAGGAAGAACAGAGAAGAAGAAAAGAGGAAAAGAAGCAGGAGCAGGAGAGAGGGTGAGTAGCGCGGGGCAGAACGAGGGGCTGGGAGGTGGGGGGTACTTACTGTGAGGTGGGTCTCAGGAACTCAGGAACCTGGAGGAGCTGCAGCGGCAGGGGGAGCGACCTACCCTTGGGTCAAGGGTCGCTACCACTGTCGCGCAGCGGCCGCCATATGAGGTAGGAGGGGGGGGAGGGGTCAGCTGGGGGCGAATGGGAGCTGGGGGGCGGGGGCGTGCAGGAGGTCGTGGCGGGAAAGCGCGAGGGAGGGGGGGGACAGGTAGAGTGAGAAGAGCTGGTGGAGGGGGGTTTAAGGGTGGAGGGGGAAGAGTGTTAGGAGGTTTAGGAGATTAGGGAGAAAGATAGGTGTAGGGTTGTGAAGATAGGGGAGGGGGGGTTGTAGAGGTGGGTGAGGGTGAGAGGTAGAGTGAGGGGATAGGAAGATAGGTAATAGAGGGGGTGGCGGGAGGGGGGGAGAGATAGAGAAATAGGTAGAGAGAAAAGGTAGATAGAGAAATCGATAGATAGGGAAAAAGATAGAGAGATAGGAAGATAGGAGGAGGTGGAGAGTGAGGGAGTTGGATAGTGGGATAGAGAGATGGAGAGATAGGTAGATAGGAGGAGTGAGGGAGGTAGAAAGTGAACGGGTTAGATAGGGGAGATAGATGGGGGATGCGAGTGGGGGAGGGGGATGAGGCAGGAGCAGGAGGGCAGGCGCGGGGAGAAGAGGACGGAGGAGGCAGAAGAGCCGAAGGCAGAAGACAAGAAGACAAGAAGAACAGAAGAACAGAAGAACAGAAGAACAGAAGAAAAGAAGAACAGAAGACCGGAAGAGCAGAAGACCGGAAGAGCAGAAGAAACACAGAAGAACACAGAAGAACAGAGAGGAATACAGAAGAACACCGAGGAATACAGAAGAACACAGAGGAAGACAGAAGAACACAGAGGAAGAAAGGAGAACACTGAGGAAGACAGAAGAACACAGAGGAAGACAGAAGAACACAGAGGAAGACAGAAGAAGACAGAGGAACACAGAAGAAGACAGAGGAACACAGAAGAAGACAGAGGAACACAGAGGAAGATACAAAAAACGAAGAGACAGAGTGCAGAAGACCACAGCAGAAGATGAGGAAGAAGAGAAGAGGAGAGAAGACGGGGAGAAGAGAAGTACAGAAGAAGAATACAGAAGAGGAGAGAGGAGGAAGAACAGAGAAGAAGAAAAGAGGAAAAGAAGCAGGAGCAGGAGAGAGGGTGAGTAGCGCGGGGCAGAACGAGGGGCTGGGAGGTGGGGGGTACTTACTGTGAGGTGGGTCTCAGGAACCTGGAGGAGCTGCAGCGGCAGGGGGAGCGACCTACCCTTGGGTCAAGGGTCGCTCATATATACATATATACACACACAACTTTTTTATTTTATTTATATATATAAACAAATATATATACACATATATAAATCATTGCATCAGCATATACATATGTACAACATACAGGTACTCACCCAAGGAATTCTTGGTAAGACCAGTCAGGCAACGGGGAGGCGGGTGGGACTGTGAGGAATCCACAGGTAGCTAATGTATCCACCAGAAAAGGCGTTACCAAAGGTAAGTAACTTGTTCTTCTGATGGATACAACTACCTGTGGATTCCTCACCTAAAGAATAGAGTCCCAAACGAAGAGCTGATCGTCCTGTCAGAACTCCGCTCTTCTTGGGTCAAGTCGGTGAAGCCTCTCTTCCTCCTTGGATGGATGAGGTGGAGGATAGAAGGAAGAAGGTGTGATGGACTGTCCTAAATGAAAGGGTGTAACAACCTTCGGTAGGAAAGCTGTCTTGGTCTTTAACACCACTTTGTCCCTGTAAAAGGTGTAAAAGGAAGTATATGGGGGTTCCACACTAAGAGCCAGGAGCTCACTCACCCTTCTAGCAGAGGTTATGGCAACCAGAAAAACAGTTTTTAAAACCAAAAGGCTCAAAGGACAAGAATGCATCGGTTCAAACGGTGAACCCATAATAAAGGTCAATACTAAGTTCAGATCCCACTGTGGCATAATGAATGGAGTGGGCGGAAACTTGTTAGTGAGACCCTTAATGAACCTCAAAACAATTGGGACTTAGACAAGGAGGGTTGGCCTGGAAGGTACAGAAAGGCCGACAGCGCTGTTAAATAACCCTTAACAGTGGCAACTGCACAACCCCTCTGTGCCAAGGATAACGCAAACAACAGTATGTCAGATAAGTGGGCACTCAAGGGATCAATTTGATTCTCTCCACACCAATTCACAAATTTAGCCCACCTGCTTGCATAGACAGATTTGGTGGAGTGTCGCCTGGCCGATAATATTACTTCCACCACCTCAGGCAGGAGAGAAAAGGTACTCAGATTGCCCCGTTCAATCTCCAGGCATGTAGGTGCAGGCTCTGGAGGTGGGGGTGTAGAAGCTTCGGAGACTTGGCTTTGTTCAACCAATCGTCCAGATAAGGGAATACTGCTATCCCCCTTCTTCTGAGCTCTGCTGCAACCACCGCCATCACCTTTATGAAGACTCGAGGTGCCGAAGTAAGACCAAACAGAAGGACCGCAAACTGAGAGTGTTGCGACCCCACCACAAACCAGAGATACTTCCTGTGCAACTTGAGGTTCGGGAAATGAAAGTAAACATCCTGCAAGTCGACAGACACCATCCAATCTCCTTCGTTCAATGCCAAAAGAACCTGTGACAGTGTGAGCATTTTGAACTTCTCCTGCTTGAGGAACCAATTCAAAATCCTCAGGTCCAGGATTGGCCTCAACCGACCATACTTTCTGGGGATCAGGAAGTATCTTTAATAACAACCCTGACCCCTCTCCTGCTCTGGAACCAACTCTACTGCACCTTTCGACAAAAGGATCAGCACTTCCTGTTGTAGTAAAAGAAGATGGTCTTCCGAACAGAAGGATGGGCGGGGAGGGATGGGAGGGGGAAACTCCCGAAAGGGAAGAGTATAACCTTTCCCCACAATTTCGGTGACCCAGGAGTCCGATGTTATTGACTCCCACATGTGAAGAAATTGAGACAGTCTCCCCCCTACAGGAGATGCATGTAAAGGGAGTGATGGAGGACTAAGGCTGCTTTCCTTGCTGCACCCCTCCGGAGGAAGACGAAGAGGCAGAGTGCTGCCGGGGCGGCCCCTCTAGTAAGAACTCTACCCCTGCCCCTGAATGATCAATAAGGGTGAGCTGCTGAAGATTGCTGTCCTACTGCCTGGAATCTCCCTTGAAAGAAAGAGCCATGCCCAAACCCCCTAAACCTCCTAAACGATCTTAAGGAAGTGGAGGTGGATGCTTGCAGTCCCAAAGATCTTGCCGTGGCCCTACTCTCCTTGAACCGCTCCAAGGCAGAGTCAGCTTTTGCTCTAAATAGTTTGTCTTCATCAAAGGGCAGGTTGAGTAGTGTTGCCTGCACATCGGGAGAGAATCCTGAAGACCGTAGCCAGGCATGTCGTCTTGTCGCTATGGACGTGCCCATAGCCCTGACCACAGAGTCCGATGTGTCTGGCCCAGATTGAATAACCTGGGTCGCCGCCGCCTGAGCGTCCGCCAAAAGGTTAAGCACCTCCTGAGGCAATGCAGAGTGCGTCTTGGCCTCGTCCATAAGAGCATAAATGTACCTTCCCAGGATACAGGTAGCAGTTGTAGACTTGAGGGCCATGCTACATGAAGAGAACGCCTTCTTAGCAGACTGGTCCATTCTCTTGGACTCCCTGTCCGCGGGAACCCCTGGAAAAGATCCCAGAGCTGAATGTGAGGAGCATGAAGCTTGCACTACCAAACTCTCCAGAGTCGGGTGTCTGCATAAGAACGCTGGAACTCCAGGAGCCATCCGATACCTCCTCGCCACAGACCTGTTTACAGCCGTCAAAGTCACAGGCTTCTTCCACACCTCCATCATCGGGTCAATAAGTGCCTCATTAAACGGAAGAAGTGGCTCTGCCACAGCTGATGATGGATGCAAAACGTCAGTGAGAATGTTTGTCTTAACATCCGCAGCTGGAAGAGGAAGGTCAAGAAAATCCGCCGCCTTGCTGACCACCGAATGAAAAGAGGCAGCCTCCTCAGTGTACTCCCCCGGAGAAGCCAAGTCCCACCCTGGGGAAGTGTCCAAACCACTAGCCGTGTCCAAGCCTTGCAGGTCTCCTAGTGGCTCCACAATCTCTCCCTCTTCCAAGAGCTGCTTCTCATACTCCTGCTCCTCTAGCAGTCTCAGAGCCAACCTCCTGGAGTGGAGCCTGGATTTAATCCCCGGCGTCGATAAGGCATCTGCCGACGCCGAAGACCTTGGACGGCGTCGACCATCGGATTCATCCGATGCCGGATCCATCAGCACCGTAGGCTTCTTTAAAGTAGATTGAAGCTGCGGCGAACTCATCAGCGCCGGGGCAGTAGACGTCGTCGGCGTCACCGGTCTTCTAGGCGACGCCATGGGTACCGGCGCCGAACCAGCACTTCCCATAGGAAGGAAAGGCATGAAGGGTGTCGGTCTGTATGAAGCCGGAACACACATGTCATAGGCCTATGGACCCAAAGGCCCCGAATGAACACCTCCCGGAGCCATGGTGGGAAAGATGTTGAACATCGCATTGAGAAATGTGGCAGGGTCTGTGCCTGACGCCGGATAACCTTGCGGAGCCGGTGCATGAGGTGAAGGCGGCGTCGGCTCAGGCATCTCCGTCTGCGCCAGAGAGACCGTCGGCTCCTGGTGTGGATCAACTTCAAAGACCAACAGTGGAGACATTGCAGAAGCTAGAGTCGTCGGAGGCGGAGGTGTAACAGTTGGACTCACTTCCCAAGTCGTTCAACGCCGAGCGGACGGTGACCTCGAGCGGGAACGGTCCTTAGTAGACAGGTGCCGTGATTCATGCCGACGTCGGGAGTCTCGATGACGCCGGTGAGCTTTCGAGGACTTGGAAGAAGACTCATGGCGATGATGCTTCTCTTTCTTCTTAGACCTCGCCAGGAACAACTTGGCCTCCCGCTTTAAGGGCCTTCGGATTCATGCGCCAACATGAACCGCACGCTTCGACCTCATGGTCAGAGCTCAGACACCACAAACAATTCTCATGTGGGTCTGTGCCCGACATTCGACCTCCGCACTCCCTACAGGGTTTAAAACCAGACTTCCTTGGTTGAGACATTGTTACACACGAAGTGAAACAGTAGCTCCCTGGTAGCCCCGAAGAAAAAAACGTTATTTGAAGGCACATAAAAAAGGGAACTGACGTCTGCACGTCGACGAGGACCTCTTATTGCCTGGATGACATCATACGGCGTCGCGTAGGAGTCGGGCAATTGTGACGTCATCGTCGACGTGCAGAGCTAGAAGAAAATTTCCATTGAATGCTGGCGCGTGGGGAAAATTCTTTAGGTGAGGAATCCACAGGTAGTTGTATCCATCAGAAAACTTACTTATTGCCCAGTATGCCGACTGGCATGTAGGAAAGCAGAAGGACGTCCACTTCTGTTTGCTTTGGGCAAGTTTCTGTACAGTGCTACAACTGGAGTTCGGAGTCTTCATTTCTGGTTCCAGTGTGCACATCAGGTGTTCTCTGGCCTACATTTCTTCCATTTGTCTCTTGAAGTCCAGTGTGGAGCTGTTTTTGTGATGAAGTCTTGTTCTCTTCTGATGGTACGTCGTATCCAGCTCCATCTTTTTCTCATAATCATGGCGTCTACTCTCTTTTGCTTTCATCTGGTGAGCAGTTCTAAGTTGGAGATGGTTTGCGGTCAAAAAAATATAAGCATGAGTCTTCTTAAGTTACTGGTGAGGAAGACTGACAGATTAGTGTTGCCACTTTCTGTCATCCAAGAGCATTTTGAACAATACACAAAAGTGTGGATAGAATGCAGCTCTGGTAACGACTCAGCTTGGTGTTGGTGATACACTGAGATGACCTTCAAAAATGGTTCAACATCCTGAAGACATTCCTGGCCTTGTCCAGTCTGCTCTTAATGTCACTGCCTGCCCCTCCATCAAGTCTGATAATACTTCATCTACCTTGATTAGTGAATGGTTTGAGATACTAAGTGGCATTACTTCTTATTTCCTCGTGTTGATATTCAGGCCCACTTTCTGTGCCTAGATGTAGCTAGATCACCTGCATAGTTAAGGTCCTCAAGTGTAGAGAATAAGGTCCATCTAATGATTCTCGCTTGGTCTTCTGTTATTCTCGGCAATTCCGGATTGTTTCATGAAGGTGCTATAAAGGTGAGGTACAGTTCTGCATCTGGGACTTTAGGTTTATTTTTCATACTCAGTATTTCATTTACCTGTAAAGTTTTCTTTATTGTGATCTGCAAATTCTGACATAAGTTTGGTTAAGGGGGCTTTGCAAAGTATCCTTTTATCTCTGCATAAGTCACTTCCTCAGAAGTTTATAACTTCTCATAAAGTTACCAAAATGTTTCATTAATTTCTTGATCTGAGTGTCTAGGGTGGTCTGTCTTGTCCTTAATACTGGTTATTCTACTCTCTAATATTTTGGTTCTTAGTTTACGAACAGCTTACCTGCTTCATTGGTACCATCATAAGAGTGCTGCTTAGTTCTCAACAGTATACTCCACTCTGTCTGTGCCCAAGGCTTTTACTCTTGATTTCAAAGCAATCAATTTGCGACTTATTTTCTATTAGTTTGTTTCTGTTTTTTAGTTCAGTTTCTAAGCGAGTGTGTTTCTCCATTCTTTCTCTTTTTAATCTTGTAACATGTGATGTGAGCTTCCTTCGAACTACTGCTTCAAGATGTCCTAGCTAACATTCCTATTTGTGCCCTTTCCATCATTTCCTCTGAGGTAATTGGACACCTCATTACTATGCAACATTGTGTCTTTTAGCATCCATCACCTACAGACCACTTTTGCTGGGGTATGTTTAGTGTTAATATCACAGGGGCATAGTTTGATGAATAATTGTATTGCCATTACTAAGACTCTATCTATAAAAAGGTGGGAAAGGTAACAAATGAACAAGGAGAGCCAAGTCAGAGATGACCCAAGGGACTGGTTTGGCCCTGACAGCCCCTGTACAAACTGGGCCTTGAAAATATTTGCTATGTAATTCATGCAACAAACATCATGTAAAATATGATAAAGTCTCTTTAAAATTCAATAAAATGTATTTCTTTAACATGCTGAAGCGTGTCCCCTTAATACATCATAATGTATCACTGCACTGGGAGATACTTATTAACGTATTACATTTTGAAACAGTCCTGCCCTCACCCTCCGTCCTAGCGACAATGTCATTAGTGAACTAAGAGGCAAGTCAGTTGCCATGTGAGCCCTGTATGTGGCCTAGAATCTTACTAAAGATGGAGAAACATTATAGTAAAAAAAAAAATCAAACACAAGAAGTTTTTGTATAGCGCACATTCTGAACTCACATATTTGAAGGTGCCCTCATATGTGACAATGAAGATAAAGGAGGCTCCGTGAAATAAAATATTTGCCTAGGATCATACACTTTGGTTAAGCCGAGAAGTCGAGATTGATCCCATTTTTTCTGGTTTACTTTTGGACAATTTACCTATTTATTGTAGGCCTGTTAAGCTTAGCTCATAGAAAGTTATTCCCCATGCTTTAAAATTATGGATTTTTAATCTCATATTTATTTACTGAATTTGTTTGTTAAAAAAACACCTGTTGCAATAGGTACAAATTACAAGGCATCAGTTACACAGCATCTCCTTGACACAGGTGTTCTTAACAAAGGGGGTGCAGTATCTTGTTGTGAAGGCATATGCTGCATATACCTCTGAAATATTTTACTCAAGGGTGGAGTTTGATGCTTTAGACCCCAAAACTCAGAACGTTCATATATAATTAGACTTACACGAGTGCCATATGTTACAAGTTTATCGTGGCTTGGAAGTCCCTTTGACTTACCAAGAACACCAGAAATGGCAATTTACCACACTTACCACAGAATGTTAGAACGTGTCCCTTAAGTAATAAAGGGGCCACCTGGTCTGTACTGACTGAGTATACACCACATCGCGACGCAGCAAATCAGTTGCTAGAGCAGCTCGTATAGGATCTACACATCAAGCACCGGTTGCCATACGGGCAACCAGTCTGCATCCTAAAAATGCTAATATAAGTAAAATGCCTTTACATGATCAAATTACATTCTGGATTGCTCATAAGACCAAAAAGCTGAAAATGGTCTATTCTAACACATCACCCTAAGACAAGCACAGAATTCTGACTATGTGTTTTCCCCTCAAGATGGTGTCATCTATAGAGGATTGCAACTCCAGGGGGAATATATCTGTAAGTATTTATACTACACATGCCACATCCGCATTAGTGGTTCTACCAGATGCACTGAGACAGGTACAACACAAGCATGGAGCTGCATCTGCTCTTGGTTTAGTTATGAAATTAATGGGAATTTTTCTAAACAGTTTCCTCAATTATTTTGAGTAACATTGGTGGAGACGTCACCACTTTGGCAGTGCGGTCAGCAGATGGCACAGATGCCAATTAAGATCAGGAGCTCTGAAGATTATTTCAGAATTATACACATATGTAGGCTGTGACACCTTAGAATCATAAGCCAATAAACCATATTTCAAAACAAAAAGTAAAACTAAGGGCTATGGTAAAGGAAAAAACACACTGGAAATTAAATATAAGTCAAGGTGAGACAAAATAGAAGGAAGGACGGAATTTCTGACAACTCACGAGTCCAGGCAGGATGGTTATAATTTGAGGAACTGTGATCAAATTAAAAGGCCAGATCGCTATCAGTATACTGATAGCTGTTCTTTCCATTCTTTCCCAGACTCTGACATCAAAGGGACTAACAAAAGTGGATGGACCAAGGATAACAGAAAAGATGAGTATGCTAACCAGAAAAGTGAATCAAGATGTGAGGCTGAGGTTAGTGAAAAGAAGAAACAGAAAGGTCTCAACTCCAATGATTTATTTTACAAACTACGTATACTTCTGCAGAACGGGACATCGAGTACAGCACTTCTCAACGGCGCAGCAGAAGTGACAATAGTTGGCCAGACTCTCCATGGGGTTGGCAAATCTCACTAAAGAATACATGCAGGGAGAAACAGCAGATGGACACATTTACCCTCCAGATATAAAGATACAAACTAAGGGAATAATCCACACAAAATAAAAGCAATATTCTGGCCTCATTTATTTATCTGATATTTGTGACATTCTTGCAGAGAATGACTAGCCTCCACTCTTTAGAATTTAGACACCTCGAGGTGATAAAGTAATAGAAGTATCTTCTTCTTTAGTGCCTGAAGACCTCAGGAAAACAATATGCATATATGTGGCTCCAGCCTTGTATAGAAATCAAGCGGTAAGGCACTAAGACTCAGTTCCACGTCATTCCCTTAAGGAGAAAGTCCTAACATCAGGCTCAATATACTCTAAAACCAGAAGCGAAACACAAAATAAAAGCATTTTAGATCAGCTACAATATTAGGCATTATAGTGCCTTGTAGTTCTACAATAAACACCCCTCTTTTTCAGTTTCGAAACCTGATGGATTATACAGAATGGTTTCAGACTATAGAAATTTGAACTTGCACATCCCTACTTATGCTGTACTAAATTCTCATAGCACTCTGACTGATGACAAACGTATTTCAAAGAAAATAAAAAAATAACCCTAGACATTTCTAATGGGTTTTCTTAGCCAACACGTAGCAGCCGAAAGTCTGTATCTAACAGCTTTCTCATTTAATGGGTTTCATTATTGCTAAACAAGATTTCCCATGAGCTATAAGAATAGCCCTGGTTTGCAGCAAGAATTATGGAAATCTTACAGGAAGATCTCGTGGGGCTGTCTTACATTGATGATATTTACATCAATGTCAATGAATTGAATGAACATCTAAGTAGGGTGGACAAGATAGTGACATTATTAACCAAACCTGGATACAAAGGTAAGTTTAAAAAAATTAAAATTGGGCATTTAAATGTGATTTTCCTTGATACAAGTTACCCAGTGAGAGTAATGGTTTTGCACCTGACTTCCTACAGAAAGGTGCTCCCTTGCAAACCTCCAAATACATTAAGAAAATTACAAGCCCTGATGGGATTTCTTAACCTTGGGAGAGCGTATTTGCCACATTAGACAGAGCAGCTGAAGCCCTCATATGATTTAATTTTCCCATATTTGCTCAAAAACAATGGACGAAAAAACATACAACTATCTTATGTGGAATGCAAGCAGACATGTTAGAGACTAAGGTCCTGATTTACTGCTCGACAGATACTGTATCACTAACATGGATATCCTGTCCTGCCTGCCTGCCGCATTATACGTCTGTTTAGATATAATACAGAGGACAGGATATCAATCACTTTGAGACTGAGTAACCAGCCCACCAAGCTCTACAACAGGCTCTAAATGAAATATTTACAGACTAGGGATAATTAAAGTAGACTCATTCAAGGCTGTACATACGTAGTTTCAATTAAGGACAGACAACTCCCATAGCGTGCAAATAGCATTTGTATTTCCCAGCTGAAGCACGGTTCACAACCACAGAGAAAGCTCTTACTTTGGTGTAGATGTTTATATTGAAAGAGTGCCCTTTGGGGCAGGGAAAAATAAACATTACAATGTTTCCTATTCTTATTTGTCACTGGAAGCAGTGACAAAAGCAAGTATAGCTAATACTCACACTCTGCATGAGCTGGGTGCAGTAGGTCGCTTTGTTAACTGCAGTAGATGGAAAGCTTGAATATGACCCTACCCACGCAAGAATACCTACAATATGCACAGAATTTTCACAAACCCTTAAGGTTTTGCCCCTACAAACATACAAGAGTGTATTCTACATGGACTGCTCTGCACGGCCTGCTGTTGGAACTAAAATGAAATACTCTGCAACTTGTGCTGCAGTCCAGGGAATTTTTAAAAAGTACCAAAGTCAACCAGGGACAAACATACACTACAATTTTAGGTGAATACTGCACAGCACACATAAATACATGTTCTATGAATTGCATTACAAAAGACAGATCCTACAGTTCACACACTAAAGAGGCAAATGTAGCCTCCTGTGCTCATGGCTCCAATGTAGATTTACCACATTAGCACTTAAACAGATTTAAAGATTCAAAAGGGAAATAAATTAAAAAAATAACCAACTCTGGGGAAAGGTGGCTATTCTACAAGATAAGTTTCTTTTGGTCCATGTACAGTATAACAAGGCCCATAAAAGTGAACTAGTGCATGATAAAGGGAACTGAGCTACGGACTTTGCTGCAAAAACAGCAAGATTGTCGCTGATATTTTGGCAGTCATAGAGGCAGCACTAAAAGCAGAAAAACCTCCTGACTGCTTTTCCAGTAAATACTTCTACACCCTCAATTCAGATAATGTCCTGATGTTGTTCACACCCAGAGTAAGAGACAGGAATATTCTTAATGAGCAAGCTAGATTAGACCTTATTAAGGCAGCTCATAAGGGAGTGTATGCCCACATAAACATAAATGCTATTATATCAATTCTCCAGCAACAATATTAGTGGCCTATTTACTAAAACAGATTAAAAACTATGTGTGGAAATGTAATATTTGCCAACAGATTAAACATGCCACTGTTCCAAAATCAGAGCACACTCCCCTTACTATCTCTGATCATAATTCTTCTTGATAGTATCGGGCCCATAATAACAGTAAACCGCTATAGATTCATATTAGTTGCTGTTAATTCATGCTCCAGATTACTGTGAGTTTGGTCACAAAGAAACGGCGATGCTCGAGTGATCATAAAAGTCTTGCATCACTACTCAGGCATTCAGGGATGCTATGTTTGCTCTGGGAGTACGACCGCTATACTCGCACCTGTTCTGCCCAGAATGGAAAGGTGCCGTAGAGCACGCCAACAAAAAGCTCAAACAAGCCTTGAGCCCTAGGGTTTTGAGTACAGGACTGAGTTGGCTGCATAATCTGTATGAGTTCAAAAAGCACTAAATAATCTGTCAATAGTAATATTAGGTGACTTTACTCCATAAATGATGTTCTTTGGACTATCTATTTATGTTGTGACTTTGACATCCCAAGAAAGAAGACTGATGCAAAAATGTTTGACTTGGACACTTGCTTACATCTTTTGCAGAATGTCCAAGAGCTCAAATCAAACTCTAATTTGAAGCTTTGTTCCTCTGCCCCCAACGAAGATAAGGGTCATAAAGCTGCTGACAGGTTGTTCTCAAAGTGTGAGAGCTAGTTCAAGAGAAGATCGCTGATAAATAAGTTTTGGGCCATTTACAGATCACCCATTCCAAATCTTGGGGTAGGAGGTACCAGGAAAGCAATCTTGTCTCCACTGCCTAGCTCAAAGAAAAACAACAATCACAACAAAAATCATTATGCAGCTAATTCTATTCAGCAGATGTTTCTTGACACCAAGATGCCTTCGGAGTACAATCATACATCCTCTTCCTGCTGTGAAGGAACTAATCCTAGAAGAATACAGTGATGCTGAGATCCTGAGTCCCATTTTAGGGACTACAGAGCGTGTCATATCTCCAGCATTACATGAGGTGCCAGCTTCTACTGAGGAACCAGAAACTGCCTTTTCAACAATCCCAACAGCTGACACTACTGTTGTTGTTTATCATGATCCACCAGGCGAATCAACATCAATTGAGATGGTAGGATTGCAAGAAATTGCATTGTATGGGACCGATTCTGATGCAAATTTTGATTTAAACAACAGATCAGCACATGCCATAATTCCCCAAATTAACTGATAGCTTCTTGTTTGCTGCTTGTTTCAAGACAGATATCCTATCCTACTGTGGTCCTATTTTTGAATTGCTATTGGAATATATTTCCCTTTGATTATAGCACTGATTATAATTTTGCATTTCCATTATATTCCTGCTAAAACTGAGCCGTTTCCTGTGCAACCACATTTGTCTCACAGAGCATGTCGGAATAATCATGCTGAGAACATTACTGTGTATCCTGTGCTAGACGGCTTAGTTTGGGAAAGGTTCCCTATCAGGTTATGGGGCCCACTGAACTTCTACAATTGCCATACATTTTGAAAGTATCACTAGACTCTTTAATAATTACTGGTTGTTTTTTGCATGCCTAAGCAACACTTGATAACAAAGATCCTAATTTAAATGCCAACAATCACAAATAATTTTTTAAAACATTTTATTCATCAGTACATTCACAGAACCAGTAGTCTCTGTGAAATATGCAATTATACGTGATGGAGCACTGCAGGTTCCTGTCCAAAACAGTTCTAACAAATATTCAAGAAAGATTTTGTTATTTCAACAGTGCTGACATGTCATACTCGTCTGCATTTTAATATTTACAGGACCCAGAAAAACTACAAAAGAACTTGATTTCCAATCACAAACCTGTATATTCTGCATTATCCATGGAAAATATTACAATAAGAGGCTATGCGTATTTGAAAAATAGTAAATGAAAAAAGTGTTTGAGAAACAAAATTATGGCAATTTCATGGGACAGAGGTCTTATGTAGTTAGAGCAAGCATTATACGGAGAGACATGAGTTTCCTGAATAAAACAGTCCTGCAGGCAATTTGCTTGGGATTTGGTTCTATTAGAAATTTGACAAAGTCCTCTTTTCTAAAAGTTAATTCAATGAAGTTTTCAGGGTAGCATTAGAAGGAATGTAACAACTGAATGAATTGATACTGAATGGTTGGCAAAGGAGAAGGAATGTTATAGATCCTGAATTGAATGAAATGAACCAGCATAGCAGCTGCGAAGGAACCTCTGTCCACAATTAGTTAAAAAGTGATTTCAATGATTTCTCTTGGGTCCACATTTCACTAAAGATAAGAGTTTCATGTTTTTGTTAACATATGGAATTTATAAAGAAGTACAGACCTACTCAGAAAAGGAAGCTGCAGAAACAGAGCCTGACAGAGAAATAATGCAAACCTTATTTAAAGGTATTGACAATGGCTTTGAAACACTCAAAACAAGTGTATGCGATAAGTGCTATACGATCATCAGACCTTTATCTCCTAAAGGAAGACATATCTTCTGCAACATAGACATGCTTAGATGCAAGCTATTCTTCAGCTAAATTGAGTGTTGCAGACATTCAAATCTGGTAAAGTGGTATATTCAAACCTTATGCGACTTTCACCCAAGGAATGATGGCTAAGAAAGAAGAAACACACACCCTTTTACTTGTTATGCTTAAAGTACCCCATTTTCTGTGGCACAAGATCCACTTATCATGTGGTTCCTACATAAAGTAATCTCCTTGCCTTTCACTTCCATGACTGACAGAAATATAGGTCCTTACGATTGTATGAAAAATACACTTTTCTTCACCATTCATGGGATTTTCCATATGAAGTTTTGTTACTCTAAAGACAATCCCACATTCATAAGCACAGATGGATGTACTAATGCTCAAGGTCATTCACTCATCTTCGATTCCATTTAGTTGCATGTAGCTTGTAACCCTTTAATGCTAGATTTGAATTGTAAATTATTGGCTTCACTTGTTCCATCCATCCCTTTCCACCATACACTTCTAAGTAACAGTTCTTATGTTAAAGAATAAATTAAATATGCTGAAATATGACCATCTAGTTCTCCTACATGCTAACTGTACAGTGAACTATAACGTTTTGTGGTATTACCTTGTATCCCACTCCAAAGAGGTTATTTGAAAATACTCCTGGGCCTGAAATAGATAGGGTTAATATGAGCTTTTATAAAGTAAACAAACTTGTTGTGATATCCCTCTGTGCACACTGTGTAAGCTTGTTCCCACTTCCCCTTTTGTTCTGTTACCTTACACAGTATAATTTGAATAAATATAAAAAATGTATTGCAATATTAATGCAAAAAGTGGTGTCCTTAAACTAAGCAGCAGAACCTTTGCCTTACAAACTGGCCACTCTGCATCAGACGTTCAAACACCTTTACAAACTCAGTTTCTACTTAATTTTGTTGATTTGCTGCACACCTATCCTTCATTCATAAAATATAACAGACAAAATGCTCTTTTTCAAAAGCACTGGATCTGGCATGCAGACTGGTTTGAAGGCATTTTGGACTCATTCATTCATTCAACAGTTAACCATTTTCAAATAGGTTTGGTGGATTTTTGACAGCCCTTCTGATCACTGGTTATGCCATTTTAAACTTTCTTTTGGGAAAGAAATAAAAGTCTGATTAACAACATGAATAATTTACTATCTCACCAAGAATTAGTGTTGAGACAGCTTGGAATCCTATGTTGGAGGTGAATAGCTAACAGTCCTAAATGAGCACTGGATTCTGTCCTATCACAAGCTAAGTGCTCCAAAAGTGAGTCAGTATTCTGGTACATAAACTGTTGTCACTTAACTACCCAGGAGATTCCTCTTGAAATTATACTTATGGCATCCTTCTGTGTAAAAGAATTACATCGACCACTAAAATTGCACCAAGCCCACTGCCGTGCACTGCAGTTGCCAATACTGAAATATGCAAGGAATGCTGAGCCATCTATTCCACCACCGTTTGCTCAG
Organism: Pleurodeles waltl; assembly: GCF_031143425.1. Taxonomy (NCBI): domain Eukaryota; kingdom Metazoa; phylum Chordata; class Amphibia; order Caudata; family Salamandridae; genus Pleurodeles; species Pleurodeles waltl. The sequence goes on along the minus strand of NC_090436.1, from coordinate 385,408,063 downwards.
CAGACAACCTTAACAGCTGGACCACCTGTCCTGATAAGTACTGATTCATAAACAATGTCTCCAACCTTGGATTTCCTGCATTTTTATGACATTTTTTGGTATGTATGCCCAGCCATCTCATAGCTGGGTTCTGAATCAACTGTGAGTAATCGAGCAGTAGATCATTCAGATGCCGTTCCACTAAGTGTTACATCGTCCAAGGTCTGGATTCTGCTGAAATTTTATGACATCATCAACTGGGAAACAGTGAAAATCATTTCAATACAAATAGGAAAAAGACTGTTCTTGCTTTTCATAAATTTAAATGAAGAACAGTGTAAATGGATAGTTTGTACCACTTAGTTTTCCCTTCTTTTTACACCTGGCCGTGATGATCAAAAGTGAAATAATGTATTTCCTTTATCAATCACTTCACATAGAATTTTTATACAACCAAAAATGTTTTAAATACATTTGTCATAAATATCATTCTGGGGATGTTGTAAACACGGACTTCAGACTCTTCTATTTAATTCATACTGAGTGTTTTAACTCTTCTATTTCAATAGTTTAAACTCTTCAATTTCCTTTCTAGAACATGTGAATAGTTAGAGTGCAGAAATACTTGCATACCGTGCAACTACTCCCTAAAGTTATTTGTTGTAACTAGAATTTATTTGATAAAGATAATAATCGAGCAGACATATTTACATCAATGACTGATTGGCCTCTTGCTAAGTTAATCATAAGATAAATTGGCAAGCTTTATCATTATTTTCATTATCTAAAATAGATATATATAACACAGATAAGGTTTTTACAACAAATCTCCTAATAATCATATCCTATAAAACCCAGATATCAGAATTAAGATTAGAGTGGATCTTTGCCAAAGCTATCATAGCCAAGGTCAAGCCAGACTGCAGCACCCACTAAAACTAACGATGAGCAGATTGCCCTTCATGGGTTGCTGTTTGTTTTCCAGAGCTGTACAAAGGCGATAGAAAATAGTACATTGCTATTTCAGAACATTATATAAGCTCCTCACTATTTTTAAAACAGGCATGCTGTGCACACCATCTTTAAATCTAGAAAGTAGGTTTTTGGTTACTGATTCAGCGAACGCTAACCTATCACCTAGAAGTAGCAGCACGAGGGTGTTAGATTTCAATAAATATGTTAGAATTAGTTCAGTTATTCTCATTAGCCATGATATGCTTCAATGCCTCATTATTTAAATTCTGTGTGGCTACCATTCACATTTTGTGCACTAGGCCATGAATTTAAGATAAATGCATATTGTATTTCTTAGTTTTCTTTTGAGTGTATTACTCCTTATAAAAGAGAGTTGGGCGTTCCATAGTTGTCCCTAAATTTATCTTTACTGACTGATCATTACCAGTAAACACAACCTTCTCAACAATGTCCAGTGGGTTGTGTATGGTTTGCAGGCTAACTGGATTTCTAATTCAGGATGGCTCTGGTGCCAGGCGGCAGAATTCCAAAATGTGAGACTCTGTGGGGGAGGGGGTACGTCAGAGAACCAGAGAACTTTTCAGTAGTACAGTTCTTATATTCCGTGATGTTAATTATTGCCTTTCTTTAACTCATTTATTTGTTGTGGCATACAGTATACAGACCCTGTTTAAGCAACTGTGTCTCTGACCTGTCTATGGAAACATTCCATACTGTTCCAGAAACAGAACTTTGAGTGTAAAAGTTATTGTGGTGACAGTTGGAAGCTGGGTGGGCAGATGATGTGGAGAAGTGAATGGGGACAGAAAACTGCAATTCAAAGCAGAAATAAAACCAATGTATATCATAACTGTGTGTATCTATAATACAAAAGTCCCTTATATTATTGAGGAAGGAATGTCTAGTGTTTACACTCTTATTATACACATTGAACATTGGGGGCCGTGGGACCTCTTCACTGGTTAAAGATACTGGCTAAGGACGTGAAGGGGTAAAAAAGTAAACATATACTCCGATGCTATATTGTGCTAGCATTATGCTGCATAATTTGCATTTTCTTGCTGTATAATTTGGTCCTCCCGTGCTGCATAATTCCAGTGGCCCCAATTATAAGGATACTGCAAGGCACAAAGGCACCATACAGAGGAATAAAGTTAAAGGCAAATCGCTTAAATCCTTGGTGTGTTGCTCTTTCATTTGAAAGGCAAGGTATGTTTGCAGACAAAAAGCAGCACAAGCCGAATCTCTAATGCAGAACTAAAATCACCAAAAAGCAGCTAGTAATTTGATGCAAAAAGACATTAAAATAAAGTTAATGAATTTAGTGTAAGATAAAAAAGGCTGTAACTCAAAATGTGTAGATAGGTGCAGAGATTCTATTTTTCCTGTCTTGCCCTACACCATGGAATAAAAATATACAAATTGCTATAAAGATCTTCTTTCTGCTCACTGATCACTCTTCAATTTAGAACAGAGCAGAAAAATGAAAAGCTTCACATTTGTGCAGCTTCATCCCTTGAGTGGAGGTGTCAGCCACCGGCTGACGCCCACGCTACCTATCCAGTGTGGCTATCGACTGACGCTGGTTAGGTTTTAAAAGGTACCTCTTGGTGGGGGTGCCCTTTTGGCATACTGACTGACCCTCGGGCACTTTATTTTGGCCATGGAGATGTTTGCTCTCCCCTGGGGCACAATCACAGTCCCCAGGGGAAAACATATCTCCATGGCCAAGAAAATGAAAGACTTTGAGTGATGTAACTAGTGCCCATGTAAAGCGCACCAATACCTTCGGCCTGAGTTTGTGCTGAATAAAACTGCAACAAAAATAAATATATTGTGTATGAGGGCTGGCCCTTCTCACATACACGTCGACCCAATGAGGGCATATTTATAAGCATAAATATGCCCCCGGTGGCTATTTGTGTTGCCTTGTAAAACAAAACAAAAATAATAATAATAATACAGCACATTGTGATGCCTTGCGTTATTTTGCATCAGGGAGGTGTTCCATGATGGATCAATGGGCATTCACATGTAGCCACCCTCCATCCTTGATTTCTGATGCAAATCCATATTTACAAAATTGTTTTCATGCAGGAACAGGTCTCTTCCTGCACAAAACCTATCCTAACCATAACACAGATACCATTGCACTATGGTGTAAAGGTGTCTGGACTGGAGTATGGCAGCACACAGCCAGTCAGTGCATGGAGAGAGCAGTACTGTGCAATTTCCCGAAAAATATGGCACATTTCTCCTCTCTCCTGGTGCTTGCTGCGTTGTTCCATTTGTCCCATGAACTATGTTGAGGTATTGTGGGTGTGGCAAGCTGAAATAATAGTGAGTCCAGGATGGTGTGACTTGCGTGGATTTTACAAGGTTTTGTTACCCAGAAACTCTTGCAAACTTCAAAATTTGGACAAAAAACAAATTTTTCTCACATTTCTGTGCAGAGCCAGAAAATTTCTACCACCCAGTATTCCTCCAAGTCTCCCAATAACTATGTTACCCCATTAGTGTGGGTGGGCCAAGATAATGTAACACAAAAGGCCCTAAAAAACCATATTGTGAGATTAACAGTAGGGGGCAGCTACGGTATTAGGGTGGAGGTTGGCCTCCAATCATGCAAAACTGCCATCTACAGGCATTTTTATAAAGTAGACAATCACGAAATTCCAGGGTGGTGTATCTTGCATGGATCCCTTGATGTTTTCTTACCCACAAAGTCTGGGAAATCTCAAACTGTGCCTAAAATCAAGCATTTTACATTTCTGTGAAGGGAACGTTTGGAATCAACAGGAATTCACAAAATTCCTATAACTCAGTGTTACCCCAACTTGTCCCGATAAAAATGCAGCCCCACCTGTGTGACTTGGGCTACAGGCCTGTGGCAGGAACGGATCAAATGAAGGTCAGTCAGAGTCCCCTCGCGAGGACTAATTTTTTAGCATCTGGAATTATGGTAATCTGCAATTATGGTAATCCGAAATTATAGTAAATAAAAATTCCAGTATTCAAAATAATGGCAGATCATAATTGTGTATCTGGAATCATGGGAGTACATGTATGTCTTGTGTACATCAGTCACTTCAAAGATACCACCACATTGAAATCACTGATTGCAGCTGGTCTTCAACCTAACCCATAAAGGAATGAAGATTAGCTGAAAACATCCCCTTCCAGGAAAGAGGAACAGCAAAAATATAGATACGTATGCAGTGTCAGAAGTCCTTCTCTACACCTTACACTGAAAAAGTACAGGATGTGGCAGATACTACTTGTGATGTACTGGCTGAAACAGGGCATTCACTTGCAGAGGGAATGCTCACACTTGAATGACTTGAAAACTCAAAGTGTCAACATGTTCAAGGAACACTTTTTCCCCCAGTTCAGTGCTTTAAATGGGCCGGTACTCTCCGGTACTGAGTACCGGCACTTTTTTATTTTGAGAGGGAGAGTACCGGCATATCTCAAGAAAAAACGTAATACTTTTAATTGGAGAGTACCGGCACTTCTCAGAAACAACCAGGTACTCTATTACAGAGTACCTGCACTTCTATTTTTCCATTTAAAGCACTGCCCCAGTTCTACTAGCAATCTTGGCATCTCCCACCCACATATGAAGGAGGTCGGGCCAAGAATGACACAGTACAACTGATACCAGCCAGTATATATTTAATGGAACAGCACCAGCATTCATATGCCAGTATGTTGTTCCTGCTGTCACTGATGTGGTAACTAAAAAGGCATAGGGTGTTCAGAGACTTGGAGAGATGTAGATACACTCGCGTAAGCATGACTGAAGCAGTAAACTATTGGTCATGGTCACTCTTTCTTCTGTTAGCAGGATCTGTGCTACATGTAGTTCGACATGTGGAACAAGTGCAGCAAATGGTTGATTTTTTTTATTGGATAACATGCTTTGTTAATTCAACTACTAAGACTTCTTTCCTTACAATGTTTATTTGCACTAGGCTTTATGAATTGAGTAGTATTGTGTTTATAATGTTTACTGTTTCTGTCTCAGAATAATACATTTTTATCCATTGTCTCCCTCCCACAGACATTTTCACGGAGGTCAAGTGTGTCAATTGTTCTGATAAAATGTCAACCTAATTTTATTAACAAAATATGCCTACAACATCCCCTAATAGTTTTCTACTGCCAGACCTTGTTTGTGGGGCCAAGGGGCAAGCAAGGGTAGAGACTTGGGGGATCAAGGGGAAAAGACTGCACTTTCCCATCCTCCATAACCCTACCCTGTTTCACTTCCACCATCTACCAAGTGGCATTGCTACAAGTAAACTAATCAATGGCCCCTTCAGTTAAAGACCTATTAGGTTTTCTAAAGAAGCTTTGCCTTCTCTGTCCCCACTTCAGTGTCTAGGCCTCCTCCCCACAGCTTCGAGAATATCAGCAATACATTTCAAATGTCTAATAAACAACATCACCTGCATCTTGTGTACAAGATCCGATTTGGGGTATCTAAAATGGACCCCACAAGCCTCACTAATCTGGTCCACTCATACACAACAAGGGTGCACCACACAGTCTACACCCAAACACTCAGAACTACATTTGGGATGTTAGTGTCATGATCTGGGTTAGCACACAGAAGTGGAACCACTTCCACTACCCATGCCACCACAAAATGTCTGTGTGGGCTGTTTTACAGGCTGAGATGGTAGTTGCTGATAACAGACAAGATCCCGGAGTATCCTCTGAACATCCTATATTGCTGACAAAGATGGCAAGCAGGGGAAAGTAACCCCAACGAGCGTGCTGAAGCTTTGCTGTCTTTACATTTTCCTAAAGCTGCATTAGTTTTCTTGCCAAAGTGCCTAGATCCATCAAATGACATGTCCATTAGGGAAGCCTGGTGAAAAGCCTCACAGCATGTCATTCACTTGTAACACTGGTGATCACAGCACAGGTGACATAATTTGCAGTGTCCAGTCCAGAAAGTAGAACATATTTCACAACATCCTGACCATTATATACCATAAAAGCAAAGGTGCTTTGTATGTCCTCTGGCAGAGCTGCCAAAATCGTGCATGCCACGTCCCATAGAGTGTTTGTATGACAGCCCAGAAGACAAACTGCATCCAGAAAGCATAATGCCAAACTGGCACAAGAAAATAGTTTTTGCCAATAGCATTAACTCTCTGATTCTCTGTCCTGAGGAGAGTTAGGGGAAGAATGCAGGTTTATCTTACTTGTGGAGGCCTATACTATAATGTCGTCCGGCACTGGATGTTGCGTCAAATTCTGAATCGCCTTGAGCTGGCCTGAGGCACCTCGCAAAGGGGCAACTCACAGACTAAACAAACTGGTTTTGAACAAGCAGCCAAAAAGAGAGTTAGTAAAGGCATCACTGAGCGGCAAGAAGGGCTCACATATCAATAGCCTAGATTGCAAATTTGGTTTTTAATGTGTCAACCCATCCAACCGTTCATATATGGGTCTTCATCAGGACAAAAGGGGAGGAACCTTGATGAATTGGTGGAAAGATGGAAACGTGGGCAGTTGAACATGTTAACTACAAATTACTTGTAGTGTCAAACTGAACTTGAATTTTGAGTTTTCTGTATTGAATTATTGCACTAGATTGTCAACAATGATATTGAAATGTTGTTCTTTTTAAGAAACACTAGCGTACTTTTGCACTATTTTCATTTATCAATTTCAGTGTGCCATTTTTGGAGAACCTATTGCATCATGTTTTGCATTTCAGTAATATTCTGCTGTAATAAAAAATCAGATTGGTCATATTATTTTGTATCGGTTTCTTGCCATAGAAGCATAGACATAGTAAGCTTCTCCCAAGAGAACCATTGTTTCCAAAAATATGTATACCCAAGTTCCAAGGGATATTCGGTTGCCTGTAATTACTTCTGCTATTATAGGGCTTTAGGCATGGTCCATTGCCATAGTGAAACAGCCTAACTTCGCCCAGGGTCAGCTGGAGCTGAGGAAAGACCCACCAGCAGAAGTTGAACTGGAGAACTCAACAAGGTCCAGGGAGCCAAAGGAAGTTGGAATTAACTTAAAGAGCTGAAGCATCACCTGCTTAACCTTCTTCAGAGTCAACAATAGCATGGGAAGTTGAGTCATATTGACTCCAAGTTTAGTATAGGGTTAGAGTCACCTATAAGTAAGGTACCATGACAGAAAACTCCTTACAGATGGGGCATCTGGATGTCAAGAGCTTCGAATGTGCTTCTTGTACTTTTGCTTTGATCTATCTTTGGACTAGCTTTCTTCTTCCTCTTAGACCCACCAGAACAGGGGTGCCTTGACCAAAACCAGCTTCACTTCTAGGGTTCCTTGAAGCAGAGTTTGGCTTCTTTTCTGCAAGACCTTTGGGTACATCAAGAAACACTTATAGCATGCTTGGTCCTGAGGAACCATAAGAAGACACTGGGTGGGTCTGTCACTGACATCTGCTCCCAGCAGCTGCGGCTTGGCTTGAAACCCATCATCATCGCCGGAGACGCTTCAATGCACGCGGCCAAAGTTAAGAGTTTGAGCATTTGGTGAAAAACTGAAATCACTAGCAACGGAGGTCAAGTTTACAGGCATGGAAAAAGAGAAACTGACATCAGTATATGATGGTGGCACTGTTAATCAACTTCATGTCTTGAGGCAAGTCCTAGACACAACAGAAGTCAATGGTTCCACCTGTCAATATGGCGGAGCTACTGCAAGAGCTTTCAGATTCAATCTGTCACCTAGAGAGATTCAAAAGGTAAGGAATTGGTGGTCATAATTAACCATCAGAGGTCCTTACAAGAGTATTCGTTTGGACGCTGAAGTTAGCGTTCAAGCCGGAGAAGCAGAGTCAAAAGTCTACAATGTACCATTACAATTTTTGCTGAAAACTAGTTGCTTGAATATTAACCACCACAATTTAGAGTCAAAAAAGGTAATGCGTCAAAAAAGGTAATGCTTATTTGTAGATGATGCTTACTGAAAAAGTAGGCTTAAAAAAAAACAATGTGCACTCCCACAAAAGTAAACAGATCTTGTAAGCACTGTGTGTGCAAAGCAATCAATCATGTCATCATACCACAAGATAAATGATTTGCTGCGGGAGAATATGAGACAAAGATTATAGAACTGAGTTTTTGGAACTATAATGGATTATGTTTCTGATTTATACGTCCTCAGAATTCAGGGGACTCTCCTATCATAAGTATGTGAGGGTGCTGAGCCTTTTCTCACTAGTCATGAAACAACGCTTACAACAGAGGAACACTAACATCATTGATACATGAGCCTCACGTGGTACCTTCCTTTGTGGAAACCAGAGGTCTGCGGACGGGGCACTACTGACCACACTGCTTGTGCATACGTACCACCCAATGTGGAGGTCGTTTGTTTTCATATTTAGCCCCCTTTCATAGGAACAGCTTAGTTCTTCAAATTAGCTCTTGCCTAAATTTTCAGAGGTTTAAAAAACTGCTGAAAATTTGTCCTTTCTAAGTAACTTCTGCTGTCTTTCTCCTGAGACTGCTGTATCCGTGCCGGCATACTCCTCTGGGAGTTAACTGTACACTACACAATCATAGATAATAGAACATTAAGGAAGTGATACAGTTCATTGAGCTACCTGTTATATTGATTGGTATATACCACACTGATGGGGATGAAGGGGACCCTTAGATAGAGGGGGGGAGTTAAGAGTCGCTCTGATCGGGTGATGAGGTGGAGTATTTATTTTAAGTCAATACTCATATGTTGCAAACCCTTTTAGTAGTCACGTAGGTGGATACATATCCTGGAACCCATGTCAATTTATGATATTTAACAAAATTATCATTTGACCTATGATAACATGTTCAATAAAAAAAGTGATGATCGTGAAAAAGTACAATTCTTCATACAATTACAACCCCCCACATGTAGACGAGGCAGGGCATAGCATTACGCTTGTGTATCTTGCTTAATTTATGACATTTTGTGTAACGGTTGTAACATGAATTTCTCGAAATCACACCATTACATCATGTGGAAGTTGTGAAACAAGCGAATGACCACATGGTTCGTGGCTGTTGCTTGTGGCACTTGGCAGGAACTTAATGCAAAATCTCGCATCCAACGGATATTATAGTGAGATATAGTATCAAGTGACAGATTTCCATTTTCCGCAATTTAATTTATTTTTCTGAAAGTTTGCTACATTTATGTGAAATGATTACGAGTCTACTGCATTCTCATTATGAAGACATTTTATGTGATCACATTGGAACATGATTTTTTGGGTGTATTAATACCTCCAAAACAATTGTCTTCTAAAATATTGCTGTGTGTTTGTGATGAAGTCCATCGGGCAACCTGAATGAAAATAACACATTGAGCAAACTCTTGAAATAAGCTGATATACAAATCTCAATAGCAACGCAGCAAATCAGTGAGATAGAATTAATTATAATGCCATGTCATTAACACATGCTGGGCCTCTTGACAGCACTGGAGGAATACCATAAAGCGACGATCTACCTGCCAAACCCAGGGATGGCGGAAAGAACACTGAGTTACTGTCAGCAGAGCCCCAGTTGGCGACGGACGGGCATCTGCCACTGTGCCACTAGGTCACAGAGATAATCACGCCCCTGCCTATTGAATGCAAGGTACCCATCACGGACTTTCCCCGCCAGTGTCCGCCAGGCACTGCATGGCAGTCCAGCTGCAAACCGAAGGGAGTTTTCCTGCGTCAGGTTCATTTAAGTTTTTTTTTTTTTTTTTTAGAGAAAACAAGGTTTCACTTTGGGGTTGGTTTCTCTCAAGAAAACGTTTTCTGAGCAGGTGCTTTAAACATATGTCCGCACAGAAATCCGACAGTACTGTGAGGGGAGCCGCCACAGCTCACTTCATTACAGCCAGGGATCTCTAAATAGGCTGGATGGTCCCCTGCCAGGTTGGCGAGGGACATGGCACTGTGCGCCAAGATCGAATGACCCTATTGTACTTGGCCCCAACAAAATGAAGTTCATACTATGCAAAACGTCACGTTTAACGTAGTAGCGTCTTTCTATAATGCTTCACAACAGAAGCGTTGCGTTTTCCCAAGAAACACAGCAATTTAATATATTACGTTTACATTTTATGAAAAAAAAAAAAATGCCAGTACACTTTGAAGTAATTAATTTACTACAATGTCGATAAAAATAAGATTGCTTTATTATAACTCAAGTACACACGTATACATAAACTGAGTACTGTGTGTCTGACCACGTTACTTGTATGACGAGAACTTAGCTAGAGAGCAAAGGAGAACTCTACGTGGAGAGGGGCTTTGCCAAGGGTAACGCTGTAGGGCAGTCAACAGGGCGAAGATAAATGACCCAGAGCGAGTTTCCAGTGTAACATAGAATTAATAACGTAGAGCTAAAGTAAAGCTAAGGTCGAAGGTTAGGTGGCAAAAGCAGAGGTAGAGCTGCGGAAGAGAGGGTTGGTGGGGTGAACATGGATGCAGTCAGAGGTCTTCAGAGATAGCGTCCTGTTGGTTACTGTGTGCGAAGACTGCCCATGTAGTTGAATTACTAATTTAAACATGGTTACCTGAAGCAAAGGTACATAATTTTCAGAGATAAACATTCTTTCATCTATTAGACCAGAAAATACACCGTTGTTAAAGTCGACAATATTTCACTGTAATCAAGATATCGGAATTTAGCTTGTACCTGTGGGAAAATGGCAATGCATTCTGGGTAGGTTCAGCCCTTGGTTCGGAGTTTTGTATCACTTCTGGGGTGGTTCTTTCATCGTCTGTACCATTGATGCTTTCTGGTGTCAAAGGAGATTGGATGTCGCCTCCAGCAGATTCCTTTAAAACAAAGTAATCATATTATTTGTCAACATGAGCAAAACGCGAAAGAGATAATCTAAGCCTACAGAACGTCACTGCACAATTAGTAGGACAAATCTCAATAAACCGCACGTTCAAAACTAGGCTAAGCATAAACTAAAGCCAGTAGTGGATAAACATACCTTATCTTCTCACAAATATATCTGGCGTTGCCCTATGCTGTTTTTTTGCATCAAAGTAGCCGATTGTCCCATCTACTCCAGTCACAAGGTGGTTACAACAGGTCAGGTGCTTTCACCACATTTTGCAAGTACAAAGCATTTACAGGTTACAAAACAGAATAAATCAAAAACACTGAAAACATATCTTGAAAAACTGTTTGCCATATTTTAGGTTTTCTTGTTTTCGTCTTCAAAAAAGTTGCTGATGTCAGGTGGAGATATGATGAAGTGCTTTTCTCCCACATTTTTGAAGCCACCATTAGAGGGGTACGTGTCAAGGAGGTCACTCCATCGTGAAATATAGGAGGAAGCCATGAGAAAAATATATCTTCACCACATTTACTTCCAAATAGGTCTGATATTTTTGCACATCAGTACCACGTTAATCCAGGACAAGGTCACAAAGGGCAATGCACATAAATATCTCTATTTTCTACGTAGAATCAGAATATGGTATCTCTCACCACATCAGGGGTCCTTTAACACTGGTGTAGGATGCTGGCTCTGTATATAATATATCAAAATGAGTGTGCACAGAGTCCAGGGGTTCCGCAGTGGTTTAACAGAGGCTAAAGTAGATAATACTAATGCTCTCTTTTGTGGTGTGTGGTCGAGCAGTTAGGCTTATCAGAGGGTACTGCAAAGCATTTGTTGTACACACACGGACAACAGAAGAAGCACACACTCAATGACTCAAGACCAATGGTTTTTATAAAGCAAAAATATATTTTCTTAATTTATTTTTAGAACCACAAGATTCAAGTTGCAGGTAAGTACTTCGATAGTTTCGTATTTCACACATGAATCAATAGCACTTTGTTTGAAATCGATAAGTTATACAGTTTTTGAAATATTGGCAATTATCTGTTATAAAAGTTGACAGTTTCAGAAAAAGTTCCTGGGGGGAAGAAAAGTTAGATTGATTTGCAGGTACATACAACACTTACAGTTCCAGTGTCCGGGGTTAGGAAGTCCACAGGTTGGGATTCAAGTTAACCCTGATCACCCACCACCAGCAAAACAGGGCTGGCCAGGTGCAGAGGTCAAAAGTGAAGTGGACTCCTATTGGGACAGGGGGCACTCGGAATCAGGTCTGCAAGCCGGAAAGTACCCGCGCCTTCAGAGGGAAGACCTGGAGGGTTTAGAGGAGCCCTGGGGGGGGGGCACAAATAGGCACCAAACACACACCCTCAGCTGCACTGGGGCGGCCGGGTGCATGGTGCAAACAAGGCTTTGAGTCTCCAATGATCCTCTATGAGGGCACCCCAGGGGTCACTCAGAGGCTGCAGGTGAGGTACAGGAGGACGTCTCGGAAACCACAGACTCGACAGGGAGGAGGGACGCCTGTTGCACGTTGCTGCACTGGAGGTCGGGTTCTCCAAGGCCTGGGAGCTGCGGGAGCAGTGTGTCTTTAGGCATCGGACATCTTCGTCTGGAGCTTTTGCGGTCAGGGGTGTCCTCTTGATTCCCTTTGCAGGCATCGTCGTGGAGGGGTGGAGAGGCCAATCCAAGATGGGCACTTGCTCAGAATCGCCTGGGAATCCTCTCTAGTTGATTGGGCCACCTGGACACAGGCCATGGGCATCCGGGTAGAGAGTGGTCAGGACTCTCGCATTCAGAGTGAGGCTGGATTCCTTAGTTGTTGTTTCTTCTTGGACACGGCCCCTGTCCACTGGAGTTCTTGGTCCTTTTGGGTGCAAGGTAGTCCTCTGAAGCGTGCCCAGGGACACAGTAACATGAGGCCTGGCCTTTGAGACTTACCACCAGGTGTTACAGTTCCTGCAAGAGGGAGGTGTGAAGCACCTCCACCAAGAGCAGGCTTTGTTTCTGGCCACAGAGAGCACAAAGGCCCTCATCCTAGGGGATCAGAAACTTGTCTGCTAGTGGCAGGCTGGCACAGACCAGTCAGTCCTACACTACATGATTGGGTAAAATGCAGGGGGCATCTCTAAGATCCCCTCTGTGTGCTTTTTAGAATAAATCCAACACTGGCATCAGTGTGGGTTTACTGTGCTGAGAAATTTGATACCAAACTTCCCAGTACTCAGTGAAGCAATTTTGGAACTGTGGAGTTCGTAATGACAAACTCCCAGACAACATACTTAATATGGCCACACTGCACTTACATTTTCTAAGAATGGACACTGTAGGGGCATATTGCTCATGCAGCTATGCCCTCACCTGTGGTATAGTGCACCCTGCCTTAGGGTTGTAAGGCCTGCTAGAGGGGTGACTTACCTATGCCACAGGCAGTGTTTTGTGGGCATGGCACCCTGAGAGGGATGTCATGTCGACTTTGCCTTCTTCTCCCACCTGCACATACAATCTGCAATGGCAGAGTGCATGTGTGGTTTAGGATGGCATAACACATGCTGCAGGTGGTGAGGCAAGACAAGAAGACAAGAAGACCTGGAGCTGAGGATGCACTCACTTTGAACTCCCTCACAAAAACACAGGGAGCAGTTATTGAATCAGAACAGCCCATATGATTTACTGGCGCTTCCATCAATGAAGGGCATGGCACAGTTGAGGCATGGACAGGGAAGTGGGTGAGAATAGTATGGATCTGAGGAGTGCTCCTTTTCCCCTAGAAGGCTGCAGGTCTAAACCCCAGACACATCCCTCCCCTCAACTAGACACAGCAAAGAGACTTGGGCCCTCATTATGACTTCTGCAGTCAAAATAGTTGACCGCTGAAGTAACGCCCACCAGGAGACCGCCAGTGTGATGGCGGTCTTGAGACCGCCTTATTATGACTTCTAGCAGCTCTCCACCATAAACTGGGCGGAGACCCGTCAGCAGCCATACTGGCGGTCAGCAGTCTAGTGGAGGTTGCTCCACTGGCACCACCACGTCATCAGACACCACCTGCCGTATTACAACTTTGGAATTGGTGTGGCGGTGTTGTGGTGACGAGGCAGTGCCAGGGGAACAAGCCCCATGGACCCCGTTCCCTCCCGGACGACCACCAGGTAAGGTGATCAACCTACAGGGAAAGGTGGGGTGTTGTGTGCGTGAATGGGTGTGTGTTTGTGTGTGTGTGTGTGTGTGTGTGTGTGTGAATGGAGGGGGATCTGGGGGTGATGTGTGTGTGTGCGTGTGTGTGCAAGTGACCATGTGCTTGTGTGAATGCGTGTATGCAACGGGTGGGGTGAGTATTGTGGCCATGTGTGCATGTATGTGTGAATGAGTGAGCGTAGATGTGTGCGTGTATGTATGTGTGGATGTGTGCATGTATGTCTATGTCTGGTGCGTGGGTGGATCGGTGGGGCCAGTACAGGGGTGTGGGAGGTCAGTACAGGATCGGGGGGGTCAGTACGGGGATCGGGGGGGTTGCGGGTTGCTGCTTGGGGGAAATGGGGGGCTCCTGATGGGGGTCAAGGGTGGTGGGGGCTCCTAAAGAGAGGGGGGTTGGGGAGTCCTGTAATGGCGAAAGGAATTGGTATTCCTGTCGCCAGTGTCCTTACCGCCAGGGATTTCGTGGCGGGGCTGCCGCCACGGATCCCTGGTGGTAAGGATACTCATTATACCGCAGGCGGTGTTAGGTGGCCCGCCAGGTCGAAGATGGTCAACCTTCGGCCAGGCGGTCCCACGCCCCTGGCGGTACAGACGGTGAACTGCAATGGTCATAATTGGGCGGTCATGCACTGACATGCTGCTGGTGGTCTGGCCGCCCCGCCGGCGTGGCGGGGCAGGACCGCCAGGGTCATATGCCCCCTTGTCTTTTTGGGCCCACGTTGCAAATGGCGATAGTGGTGATGGGAGCCGCTGCCTACTAGGGCTGCCACAATACCACAAGGAAGGCTTGGGCGAGCAGTGCGGCTGGGCGGCAGACTGGATTGCACACGATCAGATCGAGTCTGCGAAACTGCATGTGTAGGCCAGAGGCTCATAGGACTCATTGAAGCATAAGGATAAGTTACTTACCTGTAAATCCTAGTTCTCTTCCAGGGGTATCCTCATCAAAGTCATAAACATTGAATATTCCCGCCCTTGTGCGGGGACCCCGGAGCATATATAAAATACACACATATAAAGTATGAAATATGCACGAAAAAAATATATATAGCATTTTTAGTAGACAAATGTTCATACTAAACTCATATATACATGTGTAAAACAGCAATGCAGGCTATAATCATAAACAGGCTAAAATGCTTTATTTCTATGGAGTTTTTTATTTTTATTTTTTTTAATCTTTCCAAAATTACAATAAGAGAAAAAATATCTACCAAAGCCCCACAACTGGGCTTAGGGAAATAAGCAGTAGTAATCATCAGAGAAAAAAAAAAGAGAAAAAACTACATTGAAAAACAATGGAGCATTCTTAGCCAATAGGCTGCATGCAGGTTAACACAGGAGAACCATAAAAACTTTGGCACCGTGCCTTTAGGACCCTGAGCACCTCCAGTATCCCACCATGCCTCAGGGGTGAAGGAGAGGTGACAGTTGGTTCACAGTTAGGTCAGTACTTTTTTACGGTGACAAGCTGTGTAGCCGATTCGAAAGATAGTCTGTCCTGCACTTCTAGGAGACGTGCGTCCGGGGAGGAGGGTGGGTTGTTTATGACTTTGATGAGGATACCCCTGGAAGAGAACTAGGATTTACAGGTAAGTAACTTATCCTTCTCTTCCAGGGGATCCTCATCAATAGTCAAACATTGAATAGATTAGCAAGCCCATCCCTTGACTCTGCGGACTGTCCAATAGAAGTGCAGGAATAGATATGTATCATGCAAACAAATTTCTCAGAGAGGCTTGCCCCACTTGGGCGTCTGCTCTTGCATCTGAGTCCAAACAGTAATGTCTAGTAAATGTATGTACAGACTTCCATGTAGCAGCCTTACAAATTTCAGATATTGGAACATTGTTAAGGAGGGCAGCAATAGACGCTTTTCCTCTTGTGGAATGCGCTTTAGGTCTAGCAAGTAGTTGTTTGTTAGCCAACTGGTAAGCATTAACAATACAAGAAACTATCCATCTTGATATGGTTCGTTTAGATGCTGCCTCTCCTGTCCTCAAATGACCATAATTTAGAAACAAGTGGTTGGAATGTCTAATCAATTTTGTTTTATCCAAATAAAATTTTAGCACTCTTTTCAGATCTAGGGAGTGCAACGCTTTCTCCGCCGGAGTCTCCGGATTGGGGAAGAACGTTGGTAGAGAAATAGTCTGATTGATGTGGAATTCTGACACCACCTTCGGTAGGAATGATGGGCGAGTTCGCAGAACTACTCTATTGTCGTGAAAGACTGTGTACGGTTCTTTGGAGGACAAAGCTTGAATTTCACTGACCCTCCTTGTGGAAGTGATGGCTACCAAAAAAGCCGTCTTCCACGTAAGGTGTTGCAAAGAGGCTTTGTGTATAGGTTCGAAAGGAGGGCCCATAAGTTTTGACAGTACTATGTTCAGCTCCCATGGAGGGGAGGGTTTCCGAATGGGCGGAAAAACTTTTTTCAAACTTTCTAAAAAATCCTTGACTACTGGTTTCGTAAAGAAGGATTCCTGAGAAGGTGACTTACGATAGGCTGTAATGGCAGATAAATGTACCTTAATAGATGATACCTGCAGACCGGATTTTGACAGATGGAGTAAGTAAGCCAGTATGACCTCCTCCTGAGCTCGTATGGGATTCTGACCTTGCTGACGGCACCATATGTAGAACCTCTTCCACTTAAACGCGTAAGTTCGCTGCGTGGAAGGTCGTCTGGACTCCTTCAAGATGTTCATGCATTCCTGCGAGAGCCCTAGGTGCCCATACTGCAGGAATTCAGGAGCCATGCTGTCAAGCTCAGAGAGGGTAGGTTAGGGTGCAGGACCCTGCCTTCCATCTTGCTCAGAAGATCCGGTCTGCACGGCAGCCTCCTGTGAGGTTGTTCCGATAGGTTGAGGAGATCTGTGTACCAGAACTGACAGGGCCATTGCGGAGCTATGAGAATCATTCTGGTGCTGGATCTGTAAAGTTTGTTAATCACTGCCGGTATGAGGGGGATCGGTGGAAAAGAGTAGAGAAATATCCCTGACCAGTCGATCAACAGGGCATTCCCTCGAGTTCCCGGACGGTAGAACCTGGACACGAAGTCTGGGCATTTCTTGTTTACCTCGTCTGCGAAGAGATCCAATTGAGGCCGAACCCATTGAGCGAAGATGTCTTCGACGACTTCGCCGTGTAGGACGCAATCGTGGGCGTCCTCTAGGTGTCTGCTCAGGAAATCTGCTTCCACGTTTTGTTGACCTGGAAGGTGAACCGCTGTAAGTGACATTCCTCTGGCCAGGAGCCAATGCCAGATTGTTTGGGACTCCCGAGATAGGGGTATGGATCTCGTTCCCCCTTGTCTGTTCAAATAATACATTGTGGTTGTATTGTCCGTTTGTATTAGGAGAGATTTCCCCTGAATCGAAGGAGCAAAAGACTTGAGAGCTAGATGGACCGCTCTGAGCTCCAGCAGATTGATGTGGTACGTCCTTTCGTTGTCGGACCACAGGCCCTGAGCTTGAAGGGGACCTAGATGAGCCCCCCATCCCTGAAGAGACGCATCCGTTACCAGAGTGTCGGATGGAATTACCTGGTGAAACGGAGCCCCTACTGACAGGTGAGGTCTGTGCATCCACCATTGCAATGACTGACGTGCTGCTATCGGCAGCCGCACTCTGTCCTCCCAGCGACCTGTCCTTTGGCTCTAGTTGTTCTCCAACGCCTCTTGGAGGGGCATCATATGCAGCCTGGCATTTGGGACAATGAAAATGCATGATGCCATGGAGCCCAGCAGAGATGTCACCTGATGGGCCGTAGGTGCGTCGGATTTTAACAGGTCTTGACACTTTTTCTTTATTGATAATAGTCGTTCCTCCGAAGGATACACTCTATGGAGCTCTGTGTTTAGTATTGCTCCCAGGTAGTGGAGGTTCTGCGTTGGAATCAAGGTGGACTTTTTATAGTTGACCTGAAGACCTAGAGACTCGAAAACCTTGAGCACAATGTCCCGATGGGTTCTCGCCTGATCCGGAGAGGAGGCTTTCAGTAGCCAGTCGTCCAGGTATGGGTAAATGAAGATTTTTTGTTTTCGTAGATGTGCCGCTACCACTGCCACGCATTTCGAGAAAACGCAGGAGCAGATTTCAGGCCGAATGGTAGCACCTTGAACTGATAGTGCTGTGAGGCTATCTGGAAGCGCAGGAATTTCCGATGCTTGGGAACTATCGGGATGTGAAAGTATGCATCCTGCAGGTCGATGGAGCACATCCAGTCTCCCTGATGTAGCGGAGGGAAAATCTGGTGAAGAGCCAGCATTCTGAACTTTTGCTTTCTTATGTACTTGTTCAGTAGCCGTAAGTCCAGAATTGGTCTGAAAACGCCCTCTCGGTCTTTTTTCGCCACCAGAAAATAGCGGGAGTAAACCCCCTTCCCTCTGTGCGCGAGTGAAACTTTTTCTATTGCCTTCTTTCGTAAAAGGGCGAGAGCCTCTTTGCGCAATAGGCTGACGTGAGACGGATTGCATTTGGCTGGTGGCAAGTGCGGTGGAGGTTGCCTGAAAAGAAGAGAGTAGCCATTCTCGACAATGTTGAGCACCCATTTGTCTTTTGTTATAGCACGCCACTCGTAAATAAAGTCTGTGATACTTCCCCCCCACCGGAGTGGTGCACAGTGTTAAGGGAAGCGAGTCCTCATTGTTTGGCTGGTGCTTTGGGTGTGGACTGTTGTGGTCTACTTGACCCTCGTTCCCTCGTGGCCTTACGGGACTGAAAAAGCGGGCGTCCTTGCCTCTGCTTTGGCCTCTGGGACCAGTGAGGGGTTTGAACCCTCTGCCGGAAAGGGCGCCTATCATAAGGCCTATACCTTCGCCTGAAGTCCTTCTTCCTCTCCAGGCCTACTGCCCTCATGGTGTCCACTTCCGTCTTCATGCGTGCCATTTCTTCGTCTGTGTGGGTACCAAACAGCGAGTTCCCGTTGAACGGAAGATTTAGGATACGCTGTTGTGCTTCCTGTTTTAATCCAGTCAGTCTCAACCAGGAAGACCTTCTTGCACAGATCCCATGTGCGTATCCATGTGCAGCTAAGTCTGCCCCATCTGCCGCTGCGCTGATGACCTGGTTGGAAACCAGACATCGCTCTTGAAGGATCTCTTGGAAGTCCTGCCTGTCCTCTCTAGGTAACTTTTCTGTGAACCTGTTCAGAGAGTCCCACAGTGAACGGTCATATCTGCCTAGAAGTGCAGACGCGCTGGAGACCTTCATCATAGATGCTGCCGTGCCGCACATTTTTCTCCCCAGAGAGTCTAGATGTCTGCTCTCCTTGTCCGGTGGGACCGTGGAGGATGATGCTACCGAGTGAGTCTTTCGGGCTGCGGCCAATATGACCGAGTCCGGCGGCGGATCAGTTCTGAAAAATAAAGGGTCTTGTTCAGGCGCTTTATATTTTTTCAAAATCCTAGCAGGAGCCGATTTGAGGGTGGCTGGCGCTAAAAAGGTGTCCATGGTTGGTTGCAACAGACCAGGCACTAGCGGGAGTAGCTTTTTCGAAACCGCTCTATGCTGTAGAGTCTCAAAAATTACAGATGATGAGGTTGATGGTTCTGGAACCTCTATATTTAGCTTCTGCGCTCCCCTGACAAGCACCTCATTAAAAGTAGTGATGTCGTCCACCGGTGAAACCCTAGCTGGTGGAGAATCTGTTAAGGTGGGGGAGTAACGTCTGACGGATGACCCTGACGATGACCAAGAAGGTGACCTTCTGTGTCTTGATCGTGACCTGGATCGCCGCTGGGAACGAGATCTGCTGCGAGATACTGTAGCAGAGCGCCCAGGCCTCGTGGTCGGCTGGCGAGAAGCAGAACGAGCCCGTTCTGCTCACGTTGTCGGTGATGGTGTTCTCGGGAGAGAGGCAGTAGGAGAGTACATCCTTGAATACTGGGAGTCTGGAGAGGCCGTTGGTCTATTAAGGCTCTCCAACCATCTTGGTGACAAATTGATGGGTGAGACATGCCCCGACGATGCCGCTCTCGACCGAGATGAACCACTTCTTATGGAAACCACTGGAGATGGCGTGGTCTTTTCTGCTGGCGGAAGCCGATGCTCTGCTCCCTGCGAGACAGGTAAAACCTGCGTCGACGTCGACAGCCGTAATGACGTCGAAGGGAGCGCCGCCGGTTGTTCCTGCCTCGACGTTGAATGCCTCGACGTTGAGTGTCTTTACGTCGAACGGCGATCTTTGGACCGCGACCTGCTCACCGTCGTGTGCCTCGACGTCGAGCGGTAGGCAGTCGACGGCGGATGTCCTCGCTCTCGCCGTTGGGGCGATTTCGCCATCGCCTTTCTTGACGTCGAGGGGCGCGAGGCCTTCGGCGGCGAATGTGCACGCCGGTGATGGCTCGACGTCGATCGGCGGGTTGCCGTCGACGGAGATATGCCCCTGCGGTGGCCATGTTCTCTCGACGTCGTATCCTTCGACGTCGGTCGGGTCGACGGCGATCTATGACGGTGAGATGGTGGCAGCGACGACGTCGACGGGGAACAAACAGGTATCTTCCTACCTGCTGATGTTGATCTAGCCTCTCTCTCCTGAGAGTGGCTTGTTGGCTGTCTGGGAAGCAAAGAGGATGATGTTTTCTGGCTCTCGTGAAGCCCATGAAGCCTGATCTTTTCTCTGTCCTTCAAAGTCCTCTTCGACATGTTCTTGCAGTGTTTGCAAGTGTCAGGGCAGTGACTCTGAGGCAAGCACACAATGCAGAGAGTGTGTGGATCTGACTGGGCCTTCTTCCCACAGGAAGGGCATTTCACAAAAAGTGAAGGCATTTTTCAGTCAGGAAAAAACTTCCAGACTCAGACAATGATGTTAGATGTCGAGTAAAGTAGGAAAAAACACTTTTTAAAGTATTTTTCTAAGAAAAACTCAGAAAAACGGAGAGCTCAATGCTCCAGGATCCTCTCAGAAGAAGCCGAAAAAAAGAACTGACCTAACTGTGAACCAACTGTCACCTCTCCTTCACCCCTGAGGCATGATGGGATACTGGAGGTGCTCAGGGTCTTAAAGGCACGGTGCCAAAGTTTTTATGGTTCTCCTGTGTTAACCTGCATGCAGCCTATTGGCTAAGAATGCTCCATTGTTTTTCAATGTAATTTTTTCTCTTTTTTTTTCTCTGATGATTACCACTGCTTATTTCCCTAAGCCCAGTTGTGGGGCTTTGGTAGATATTTTTTCTCTTATTGTAATTTTGGAAAGATTTAAAAAAAGAAAAAAAACTCCATAGAAATAAAGCATTTTAGCCTGTTTATGATTATAGCCTGCATTGCTGTTTTACACATGTATATATGAGTTTAGTATGAAAATTTGTCTACAAAAAATGCTATATATATATTTTTCGTGCATATTTCATACTTTATATGTGTGTATTTTATATATGCTCCGGGGTCCCCGCACAAGGGCGGGAATATTCAATGTTTATGACTATTGATGAGGATCCCCTGGAAGAGAACTCATTCGCTTCAGACTTGGGAGTTGTGGGCCCCAGCAGCACCTATTAGATTTACACGCACAGTGGTGCATGGCCAGTAAAGAAGGAGGGATCACTATGGGGAAACCACAAACAGGTAGAGCCCCGCCACCTACAGAGACACGCTCCCTGCCACGCTCGGGTTGTGCCCCCGCCACGCCCACTCTTAGGTCACTCAAAGCCATACTTTACAGTCAGAATTACCAGTACAGCAAAACCCTCAGCACAATCTCAGAACTGAACGGTACCCTAGAACTTAAGATTTGATGGGGTGGAGGAAGACATGCGCTTCCTCGCAATGGACCACAGGAAAACTGACAGAGAGGGTGGCCACTGCGAAGGCAAAAGTGGCACAAATGGATCTGGCCATCAAAGAGATGAAGATCCAATTAAAAGACCTGACAGACATAGTGGCCTGCCTATGGGAGCGGGCTGAGGAGACTGAGAGCTCATCTCATAGAAAAAATATCCAGCTCATCAGCCTTCTACAACAAGTCAATTCAATTCAAATTTTTTATTTGGCATAAATACTGATATCATAAAAGATCATGAAATATACCACCAATAAAAGCAGTGAAAATTAAAAAGAATCAAATTGTCCCTAAAATTTGTACTACAAAAAAATGCTTTTCCTAAGATGTATAGCGCCCCCCAAAAAAGAATGCAGTACTAAGACATACAAGACGATACTCAAATGCAAATATATGGCGTGTGTTAGTTTTAAAATCCCTGATATTTTGTGCAATAAAAACTGGTTTGAAATAATGTCTCCTCAAACCTGCATAAAAACCATAAATTAAAATAAAGTGCTGCATGCTTTGTATCGATACACCATCACAGGGACACCGGGGTCATACTTGAAGGACATTTCTTCATATCGGGAAAGGCAACCAAGTGATGAACATTGCCAAACCACAGTCTGGTTAAGACAAAATGGTGCTGACTATTGGTTACCCAGTTAAGATATGATTGGCAACTGTCTAGCAAATCACTTAATGTCATAACTGTTTGCTTCCTAGATTCTTTGCACATTCTTTGCTCCAATCTATAATTCATAAAAGAAGCCTTAATTACACTCTTCTAAATAGAAAGACAGCTTTTGGGGTCACTCAGAAGAGGTAAATTAAACAATGCACTAAAAAAAACGATTTATATAAGACAATCAGGGAACCTTAAGCGCATGAGCTAAAGCAAGGTAGTCTAGAATAATAGACTTTCTAAAACTTGTTTTGGTTTTCGCCCATGACATTCAGGCTATAATCCTGATGTTTCAACTCATGACCTGGGACTTCCTGGCCTCATGCATCTTGCTTGTGGACCACACCAGATGGCACATGTAGGTTCTGCAATGGAGTTTGAAGTCTCAGTGGCTCAGCTCCAAGGGAACCTTTCAGATTCCATCCCGGTGTAGGAAGAGACTGCAAAAGATCTACAGTAGTGGCTGCCAGACCAGAGTTGGACCAGTGGCAGACCCCTCTCCCTATCCCATCCAGAGCTAATGGTCATGATGGATTGGGGAGGTCATCTAGTAGAGGTGTAAATCAGAGGACTCTGGTACACGACTGAAACCCACTTCACATTAACATGTTAGAGTTGAAAGTCATCCTCCTATCCAGCAAGGGGAAACATGTGCAGGTTCTAACAGACAACGCCACCGCCATGTGGTACTACAAAAAGTAAGGTGGAGTTGGGGTTGTGGATCCTGTGTGATGATGCCCTGCAGCTGTGGAAGGGGAATCTCCCTGTTCATGCAGCTCCTGGCAAAATCTTTAAACTCCACCATGGGTGAACTCAATCAGAATTGCCTAGTGGATCCCTAATAGTGGCTGCACTTAGGGGTGGCACGGGACATCTTCCTGTAATTGGGAGAACACTGACTCGATCTTTTCACCACCACAGAGAACAGACAGTGTCCAAGATTTTGTGCCTTGGAGACCTGACGTGATTTTCACTTTAAGTCACCATGTGCCTGGATTGGAACTCGGGATTGGTGGCTACACATGTTTAGGTGATTGTTCAGCTGACTTGCAGGTGGCAGAGATCTAATATGACAGTGATTTAGTTTGTAAGGCATTCCCACTTTCTTTAATTGTTAGTACTGGTGATGGTGGTCATGATCAGTGAAGAGTTTTTAGACTTAATAGCCTGTTGTGCACCCTGTTCCTGGGATGAAGGCAAAATTGGTTGGACTGATATCTTTTTTTAAAATTTTGATTAACAGTTTCAAATGTAACATACATTATGAGCTTATAATATGGCACTGTCAGGAGCATCCTAAAAATGTACAGTGTACATACACTTGGGAGACGGATAGCCAAGGAGATCAGTCTGAATTTTAGGCCCGCTCCATGGGGGCCCTGTAAGTCCCTCAGGTTTCCAGGAGTTTAAATCGGCTCTAAATATTCCCAGGCAACCCTGCTACTCCCGCCGGTAGATTTGTGTAGTTGCTGTTAGGGCTCTGTATCGGAATCATGTTGTGTATATCCCTGCTGGTCAGAGAGTGCCAGCCTATAGTTTTCTCTCCACAACCCCCCACCCCCGATCAAATTTCTTAGGCCAACCTCTGGTTGCATATACAACTTTCTAGCCTCCATACATATGTCCATCCCACCAAACCACTGGGCTTTGGTAGGGTGAGTAGGTGACCCCCACAGGACTGTGTAATATCCCTCTTTGCCGCTATCAATCCTACTGCTCCAAAGATCAGCTTTTTCCTAGGGAGATCAGTGTCTCCCGGGACTTCAGGAGGTATGAACTGGGGATTGTGTGATATCTCCTCTCCCAGGACAGTGCTAAAATCCCACAGTATTGTGTCCCAGTATCTTTGTATCTTTTGGTACCCCCCCCCTAGAGTGAGGTAGAATGAACCCTCAGACTCTCAGCATTTAAGACCTTGGAGAGAGGGGATATTCACAATTTTATGAAGTTTGACCCGGTCCAAGAAAACCCTGTGCAGGATATTCAGTTGGAAGTGTATGTGATCATATGGCAACCTCTTGGGGCTGCATCAAGTTGGCCTTCCAGTCCACATTTCCCATATCACTCAGGTCTGGTACCCATCATTTTCTTAGGACTCCTAGATTGTCTTAGGTATTGTTTATAATGGTCTTGTAGAGAAAGGAGACCTCCCCTCTCCACAGTTTTTCCCAAAGCAGGAGACCTTCCAAGGGGACCGACTCGGGTAGCAGAGCAAGTCTTAGTAGTGTGTACTTGTATGCTTGGGTGTGTGAGAGATCGTATTTCGTCTGAAGGTTAATGAACGACCTGATCGCTTAATTCTCTACAACATCTCCAGCCCTTGAGATCCCAAATAAGTGCCATCTGACAAATCCCTTAAGTCTGGTCACTTCCTTAAATAATGAACCTATCGATAATGAGGTTGTCATTGTGACCCTCCCTTTCCGTCCCATGTGGGCTCCCGCTGTAACCCAGTTCGCCAGTGGCACCCGGGCAATGGTAGGCAGAGACCTTCTATTTTCGCTGTCATAGAAATAGTGTTCCCAGGTTACTCTACTATTGCACACTTGTCCAACTTGTCCATCTAGACCGCTGAGCCTGCAGCCAGGGTGTTGACCCAGTCATTAATAGTCTCGAGCTGGGAGGCCCAATAGTATGCCCAAAAGTACCGTAGAACAATACCCCCCATTATATACAGATCTATAGAGGGTTTTCAGGGCTATCCAAGGGGCCGCCCTGTCGCATAGCTATATATGTATCTCCTCGTCCAGTTTTAGACAGTAGGATTCAGGGATCCAATAGGGTGTGTTCTGCATGACCTACTGCAGTTTTGGCAGTGATCATTTTGAAGAGGACTGCTCTGCCCAAAACTGTCAGAGACTGAGTACGCTATCTAGCTATGTTGCCGAGTATCTCCATCAGGGGCCTGTCTAGATTAACTCTCATAAATTGCTCTGGGTTATTAGTAACAGAGGCCCAGGTATCTGAATCTGTCATCCTCCACCCATAAGGGAGCCTTGACTGCTTAGCTCAGGTCCTAGTTCCTCACCTGATATCACACCGGTTTGTGGCAGTTGATTCAGTATACAGAGTAATCCCTGAAGGTGCCAAAAATGTCAAGGTGACCCAACCTTCTTTTGGAATGTGGTCGTTAGAGAAGGACATCGTCAGCGTATAAGGTGATAGTGTCTTTTTCCATTCCGTCATGGTGCCACTATCGTTAGCGCTATGTACGGATCTAATCCGGGCAGCCAGGTGCTCCACACTGAAGGCAAAGAGACAGGGGCAAGAGGGCACCCTTGTCTAGTCTCCCGCTCCTGTGGGAAGATCTCAGACACCCCTCCGTTCACTCGTACTGCTGCTGTGGGTTCCATGTATAGGAGGGCCACCCAGCTACAAAAACAGAGCTCAAATCCAAGAGATTTTAGCACCAGGGACAAGTAAGGACAGTAGATGAAGTCAAATGCTTTCTCATCATCAGTAAAGACTGTGGCCGGGGGGAGGGGGGGTATCTTCCTCCCACACAGCATCGAGTCACTTATGCAGGTGCTTCAGATTCAGCTGAGTGGCCTTGCGGGGCATAAACCTATTTTGGTCACAGTGAATGGGTGATTTAATGACTGTTGAGTCTACAGGTCAGATTTTCTGCCAGTAATTTGATTTCAACATTAAGGAGTGAAATGTGGCATAGGACGCACTATTTGTCATGGGTTTCCTCCCTTTATGTATTACCACAATTACTGTATGTCAAAGGTCCGGTGTTAACCCATCCTGTATGCGTAGCTGTTCAAACATTTGTAGCCCCAGCAGGCCGCAATTCTTTTGAACAGGTCTAGTGGCAGTCCATTGGGTCCCGGCATCTTGCCACTCTGTGGTGCCATGAGTGCATCTGTGAGCTTCTCAAGGGTCAAATCACCTTCTAGTAATTCCAGTTTCTCCTGCAACAGAATCTGGAGGTGTATTCTTCCCAAGAATCGATTTGTCTCCTGAGTGTCTGCTTGCAGCTGTGCCACTTACAAAGCACAGTAAATTGGGCAAACTCCTGGGCTATGTCTTCATTGTCAGTCAGTGTATCACCTGTCGGAGTAACAAACTCTCCCACCCAGCGTGCCTCTTCTTCCCTGCGGCTTAGCCAGGCCAGTAGGCATCTGGCTTCTACCCCTACGTCATTCAATTTTCCCTGGGTAGCCAAGTAAGGACTACAAGCTGTATCTTCTGTAGCTGCAAGGTTTTCCTCCCTAGCAGAGGTTAACTGCCTGAAGATGATGGCCTAGGATAGTGCAATAACAAGTTGCTCTAATGCTAGGAGGTGACATTCAAGGGTGGTCAATGTCTTGGCTGTGGCCCATGTCTTGGCTGTGGTCTGATTTATACAGGCCATCAGCGTCTGTATTTTGTCCCGCAGGACCATTTTGTAAGCCTCCCATATTATAATGGGGAGTCTACAGAGCCTTTTATTTTGCCTCTGAGTCCATTCGTAGCTGCTTGGTAGTGTCTGGGTCCCGAAGTTCCCAGGCATTAAATCTGCATTGTCTCCTCCCATTATGTCTCCCACCACCCAGGGTGATTAGCAGCGACGAGTGATCAGAGATACCTCGTGCGAGGTACTCTGCCTCCCACATAGCTGAATACTCTCAGATAGGTTCAAACATGTAAGCAAGTCTAGAGTGCATCCCTATGGCCCCAAAGAAGAATGAGTATGCTCTTTCTACGGATGTCGAAGTGTCCACAAGTTGGTCAGGCCCAACACCCTAGCAAACTGGGACAGTGGTGTAAACTGTGGACATTTGCGCATTGAGGCTCATGCCCTATCTAGATCGTGAGCCAAGGGGTCATTGGAGTCCCCTCCCACTGGTGGCAATGTATCCCCCGGTTCCAGCAGTATCAGGGCTATTTTGTCTATTGTTTCACACTGCAAGCAACGAGGGCATATAAGTGAACGAGGGTGTAGCCCGTATGCATTTAGTCACCTGTACCCCAAAAGGATGGTCCTCCTCGGGCCTGGCCAGACTCCTGTGGTTTTGAAAGAGGGGATCTCCGTACAAGTATCGCCAATACCCTAGGTCCCCGGGAAAATCCTGCGTGTTCGAGGGATACATATTGGCCCTGCCCTTATAGCTTACATTCTGTTTCCATCAGGTGGGACTCCGGCAGGAAGACTTTATCAGGTGCTAGTCTCTTAATATACTGTGCCACAACTCCCCGTTTGATTTTGTTTCTGAGGCCATTCATGTTCTAAGTAAGTATTTTGAGCCAATCACTTCCTTGTTCAGCAGTGATCCGTGAACTGTTCCTTGTCCCACCCAAGGATCACACACTCAGATCCCACCACCGTCTCCGCCCCTCAGATGCCTGACTTGAATCAACAGCATCTGCTCAGTAAGTGGAAAGCTTTTATTTTCTTCCCCTCATTCCACGTTTCCTGAACATAAGCTAAACACTGCCTATTTCCTAACCTAGGAAATTTTTGTTACCCACCCCCTAGAATGCCCTCTAACTCAAGGAATACGCAACAACGTAACAACAACTAGTGTAACTGTGAGTCCAGAGTGCGGTGTTCCCATGAGTAGGGGCTAAACCAGTCTCTCAATAGGAGTGCAAGTGTGAGTCCTACAGTGGTCAGAAAGGGAGGGGGTACTAGCACCTAACTACAGGTGCTTATCTCCTTACTGTCCCTTGCTGGCAAGCATACCTTTGCCTCCGGAGCTGACAAGGCAGGTAATCCTGTTCAGCAGGTGGCAATTCAGCCCAGTGTATCCACTGTCATGGGAGTTACTGCTGGTCTCTGGCAGAGAAGTGATTCTGCGTAACTGTCCAGCAAGTCCAGTTTGTCTCTAGAGTGCTCCCCACAGCTCTGCCATCTGTGACTCCCTGTAATGGGTCATCTCTGCCTCCAACTGTGCCCGTTCTGTTTCTGCCTGATGTTTAATATGTTTTCCCGCCAACCTTGTCCTGCGTTTTGCTGCCTCCTGCTTCGCCTCGGTCTCATGACCTGCCAGTTGTCCGTTTGCACTCCCAGTACACCGTCATACTCCAGCCACTGCCAGACCTCCTCCGGGGTCATGAAGAAGTAGGAGGTAGTGTCCTTCTCTATGTGTAGCCTCGCAGATAAAGAACCACATAACCAAGGTTCAGTTGGCAGAGCTTTCACTGGGAGGAACGAGTTCCTCATCCGTTGGACAAAGACAGTGTAGTCCGGGAGCAAGTTCACTTTTTTATTTCCACTGTACACAGGCCATGACCAGGCGACCTTAAGTATGTGATCCCTGACTCTATAATTCGGGAACCATTTCCCCAGGTGGAGGCCCTGATGCCGGACGGCATTCAGCGACCTGGTGTGCCCGTTCCACCACACAGAAAGTCGAGGGGCCTCCATCGTAAATATGTTAAATGAGCTATTTTTCTGAGAACAGCTCTGGGATTTGTCCTTTTACTCTGACTGGATCATGGGTGCACCAAGTCGTCTCAAATACTCAGCTGAAATTGAGTTGAATATGTGAAGAGTATTTAGGTTTTTCCATAAAATCGGTTGTCGGCCAGTTAAGGAGGTGATGGAAATACACAAAGCAAGAGGTCTATGGGGGAGGACTATAGGGTTATACACCCAGTAAATCCCTTCAGACAGAGGATACTTGTTTCATCAAGAGTTTGTTGTGTGTACCTAGATCTGCATCATCCTTTAGAACTCATGAGGAAACTGGGTGCAGTTTTTGGAGAACATTTTATCTTTAAAATCTTTACTACTATGAAAGCTGAAAGTGCTTGTGGCCTACCTGAAACCACAGGTAGTCCCTAAAGACTGCAGGATGAGGATGTGGAAATGAGTGTCCTGCAGATCCAATGCTACAATGTAGTCTTCTGCATCCAGGACAGGCAGAATGTGGGTCAGGGTGAGTATTATGAACTTGTACTCAGGAAGAAGTTCAGAGGGCAAAGATTGAGGGTGGGATGGAGGCCTCCGTCCTTTTTCGGTACCAGAATATTAAAAGGAGTACTATGGCTCCCTTGTCTAAGAGAGCCTGAACCACACCTTGCACAATAGACAAGAGGTTCTTTAGGAATCATCATTGTGGAGGAGGCATGTTCAGAAGGGTATAAAGGGAAGTCGTATCTATTTTTGTAACAGTTTTGAGTACTCATCTGTCCAACATGATCCTCTGCCCAAATGGAGATAATAGGTGATCCGACCCCCTACCTGGCGACAGTGCACCGCTGAGGTCAACTTAAAGTGCTTTTATAGTAGCTGCAGAAGGGAGAATCAGGAGACTGGATACTTCATTGCGCCTAGGGGACTGGACACTGATGGCTCCATCCCCAATCTCCGCCTACAAGGGTCTTGGAGGACTGTTGCGGCAAAGTTCATCAAAGCCTCTGCTGAAATGCTCCTACAAAGTCTCCAAATTGACAAATTGTTGAGGGAACAGCCGCATAAGCAGTATCTGTCTGAGGAAGTGTGCTGTTGCTATGCCCTCCTTAAAGCAGTCCAAAACTGAGTCTGCCTTTTCGCTAAGGAGATGAGCGCCATCAAATAGCATGTCCATTAGGGATTGCTGGAAATAGCTGGAAAACCCAGTTGAGCGAATCCAATCATGCAACCGAAGCACCACACAAGTACTGATTGCCTTACTCAAGCAGATCGTAGTGTCCAGGCCCAAAAGGAGGATGTATTTCACTAGGACTTGACCAGCCTCTATAATCTGTTGTAGGTTGGTCCGAAAGTTGCCTGGGACTAGAGGCAAGATGTCAGCCACCATGTCCCACAACTCATGTGAATAGCGGCCCAGGAGGCAACAAAGATAATTGGGACTGATGGCAAGGCTGGCTGGGCAGAAAATGCATTTGGTAAATGCCTCCTTGCCTTTCAACTCTGTCTGGCGAGGTGGTCGGAAATATGTTAGTCTAATCCTCCAGCAGGAGGCTAGAACCCTATCAGGCTCTCTGGTGTTTGATGCTGCAGGAGAAATGCTGGGTCTCCTGGGGCAGGTCTATGTCTAGTGGCTATATAGGTGTTGACTGGTGGGCAAGTTCCTGGCTTTGCCCAAGTGTCCAGCAATGTGTCTCTTACAGCTTCATTGTAAGGCAGGAGTGGTTCCTGTGAGCTCTTTGTTGTTTGCAGGACCTCAGTTAGGACATTCAGCTTGGCAGCTGTAGGTCTAAAACCTTTGCTGCTGTCCTTATAACCACTGTAAACAAGGGGGGCTCTTCAGGAGAGGGAACAGGAGTAGGGGAGTGGAGAGCTGTGCCCAATAAGGTGTTGAGACCTGTGCCCAACGAAGTGTCGAGACCAATGACCTGCTGCAGGCAGCAAAAGAGGTTTTCATTGCTATGTAGTTGGGAGATGTCATCGGCATCATTATCATCTTAGCTGGGGGAAGCTATAATTTAGAGGAAGAATCTCCGAATAAGCTAGGAATGGGGGAGGTTGCGACTTTGAGAAAGTTCATACCATTTCATTGTATGCCGATGATGTTCTTCTTTACAGAAACAAATTGCAACTGGGTTTACAGCCAATGATGACAACTGAACACCTTTGTTGCTGCTTCTGGCCATTGCTATTGTAAACAGAAACAAATTCTGCTTAGAAGCAGATATCCTTGCAGTTACTGGAAGTGGGATGAGAACTTCACACCCTCCATTGCTCCAGGATAAAAATGTATAGGAAGATTGATGAAGTAATTGCTGGAAATCTCACCAAAGGTCAGAGGTACAAAACAAATTGCGACCCACTATTTTTCACTGCTATCAATGAGAAGGTGGCTAGGAGAGGGGTCAGTAGACCACCATATATGACTTCTCTTAAATTAAGTAGTATGTGTTTTTTTAAATGCCACACATTTTCCTGCTTTAAAAATAAATTAAACATTTAATAAACATTTTTAAGACTCGCTGTACATGGAACCACAGTGTAGTTTTAGAACATGTTTTTATCAACATTCACAAAGGGGAAGGGGCCCCTGGGGACCCTTTCCTATTTATGAACTGTTAAAGTATTAAAGTTTGGGATTTTGGTTGCTATACATCAACACATCCCATTCCCAATCGCCATTTGGAAAGAGGGCACCCTAAACAAGCCACTTCCAAATATCCCATTCCCAATTGCTATTTAGAAAAGGGGCACCCTGAACAAGCCACTTCCAAATACCTATTTGGTATGTAGTCACAAACCCAAACTGCAATTCGGTAATGTGTTACTGGGGTTTGGTACATTCAAAAAGGCCAGTTTGTGGTTATAAATGGTCAGGTTTTGCAAATCGAATCCTTTGCGACCGTAATAAGCCTTCGCTTTTCTCAAGAGACCCGAGGTCTGATGAACTAGGTACTTAGTTCCTTTTTGAAAACGTCATCCATTGCCCAAAATACGCAGGATAAATCTGTCCAAAATGATGCATTCACCTACGTTAATACACTATTTTACCTACAATTCAGTGATACATAAACAATATATTGCCAAGGATTTACTACACTGTAGTTTATACTCTTATGTTGAGCAGGCAAAAGGCACTGTGAAAATTATATTAACCCACTGCGAAGGGCAGCCTAAGTGCATCCAACTTCAAATCTTACAATCTGGTAGCGCAGCTGCAAAGGGTGGCTGGGAACTACAACCAGGTGGAGAATAGAAACTAGGCATGTTTGCAAAACTAGAGAAGGGGCGTTCTCAAGGCTCAACATATCTGTGAGGTGATATGGGAAGGAAAACCCGGGGGGGGGGGGCTATTGTTGTGTTTCTTTTTTGTTTCTTTTTTTTTAGCATTTCTGAGTATGAGAAGAAGTACTGCAGGAGCTTTTTTTTTTGTTGTTTTTTTTTTTTTTTAACATAATCTTACATGCCATTGCAAATCTGCTCACAAACTCCACAATAGTAGATTATTATTTACACTAATTGCTCTGCATAATCCAATTTGACCTATTTTGGGCAAATTCACAAAGGCGTGAAAGAGTACGTAAACAAAACTATGTTACATGATGGCAGTATGAACAAGCCCCACGGAAAAAGGGATTGAACGTTTTCATTTTTTTTTTCTTGTGTTCAGGACTTTCACCCTCAAAACCCCTTCCATCATAAGGATATGAAATGAGCACAAGAAAAATTTACATACCTTCAGTAACGCTTTTTCTATTGACAGATGGCTCACCATTTCTTTGGATCACAACTGTTTTGATATCTCCCCCATGCCAATAAGGGGCAGCAGCTCCTTCACTGCTCCACAAGTGGCACAGTGTGACTTCATTGGAGCCATCAAGCAGCCCGTTGGCATAATGACGTTAGTTTCCGTCCACTTTTTAACATGCCTTGGAGGTGAATAGATGAAACTAACATCAAAAGTGTAGCTGTTTTTTCATTGCAGGAAGGATACATACAAACAGATTAAAGAATAAACAGGATTATTTGCATTTACAAACATGCAACTGGCATGAGGGTGAGTCAGTGAGGAATCTACAGGTAGATACTATCTCCACCAGAAACAGCGTTACCGAAGATAAGTAACTTGTTCCGATGTACACATCAACCGGCTGATTGCTCATCTTTTGAATAGGACACACCCAGAGGTGGGTGCAAATCTGTTTATACCAAAAAATCCTGTAAAATATAGTGTACGAAGTGTATTTTTCCTCACTTCGGATTCAAGCAATTATGTTTCGCAAACGTGAGAAGTGGAAGACTATGTCGCAGTCTTACAGGTATCTGCCACAGGCACATCTCTCACCACTGCAGATGGGCCAGTACAGACAATGGTCTTGACCCGCTTCCTGCCTTTTTGCTCAAGTAATGCATCGTGGCCATGTTGTCCATCTGAATGAGAATATTATCATCATCAGAGAAGGTTAAATGGACTGCTCTGAGTTCTAAATAGTTGATGTGATACAGACTCTATGTCAACCACAGGCATTAACCCTTAAGGTGCCCTGGACGTAACAGTTACATCCTGGGCAGCACCGCTCGTAACAGTTACGTCCTGATAGGGGTCCTCAGGGGAAGCGCTAGCGCTCCCCTCAGGGGTCTTGCACCCCCTCCCCTGGGCAGAGACAGAAGGGGAATCGCTTCCTCTTACACCCCCATCCCACCCTGTGGCGTCTGATCACGTCAAAAGCATTTTTCCTCCGATCACGTGGAGGGGCTGAGAGAGGCATCAAAGGAAAGGAAAGGCCCTTCCTTTCCTTTGATGTCTCTCTCTGCATTTCGCGATCGGCAGCAGAAATGCCATTAGACACCAGGGATTTTTTTGTTTGTTTTGTTATTGAATAAGGGGAGCGGCCCCTTGGGCAAGGGCCGCTCCCCAGGGGGGCAATTTATTTTTAGGCCATTTCTGCCCCCCCCCCGGGGGCAGATCGGCCTATTATAATTATTAACCACTACAGAAACCGCTAGACACCAGGGATTTTTTTTTTTATGCATCAATTTCACGCTTGGGGAGCGACCCCTTAGGCAAGGGTCGTTCCTATGGGGGGCAGGTCGGCCTTTTTGGATTAGGCACTTAGGCATCAGGGACTGGTGTGTGTGTATGTGTGTGTTTTGTTTGGGGGGCAGCCCCTTGGGCAAGGGTCGCTCCCCATGGGGGCCCATTACCGTTGGCCATTTCTGCCCGTTGGGGGCAGATCGGCCTATTTTTGGAAGGCCCATCAGCCCCCAAGGGGGGCAGAAAGCCCACCAGAGAAGATTTTTTTTTCAAAATAGGAGGGTGGGAGTATGGCCATACCCCCACCCCAAATAAATGGGGCCAGAGTTGTTCTGCCCACCAGTGGGCAGATTAGGCAATTACCCCCGATCCACACCCCAGGGGGGCAGAAAGTCTACTAGATGCCAGGGAATAATTATTATTTTTTTTTTTTTAAACAGAGAGGTGGTGGCTACCAAACAGTATGGGCCTGGTTATGCCCCCACCCCAACTGAAGGGGGTAACAGTCTTTCAGCTCTCCCCCCGCACACTAAAACATCTTGTCCCACGGCAAGCAAGAGGACATTTGATTATTTTGGGTTTCGGTTCTACATTTGGGTCACGAGAGCTTGGCTAACTCTTGTCCCACTTGGAATGGTGAGGGCTGCACTTTTTGGACTTTGGGACGCTGCCATGAAGAAAAATCCACAAGACCTAGACACATCGGAAAACTGAACATCTGGGTGATTCCAGGGTGGTGTGCTTCACATGCACCCACACCATTTTCTTACCCACAAGGCCCTGCAAACCTCCAACTTTGCTGGAAATCACACATTTTTACCACATTTTTGTGATGGAACCTTCCAGAATCTGCAGGAATCCCAAAAATTCCTACCACCCAGCATTGTCTCATCTATACCGATAAAAATTCTGCCGCACATGTCAGCCTAAAAATGTTTTTTTCCAAACTGCCCTTTTGATCCCGCTTTGGTTCCCCCTCAATTGCAACATGTTTTTGGCACTTCCCTGTCACAGGCACTTGGCCCACCTGCACAAGTGAGGTATCATTTTTACCAGGAGGCTCAGGGGAAGGAACATTGGGTGGTAGGAAATCTGTCCCGGTACAGTGATCCCACACAGAAATGTGGGAAAATTTTAATTTTTTAGCTAAATTTGAGGTTTGCTGAGGATCCTGGGTAAGAAAACATTAGGGGATCCACACGTCACACCTTCCTGGATTCCCACAGGCGTCTAGTTTTCAGAAATGTTTGGGTTTGGTAGGTTTTCCTATATGGCTGCTGAGCCCAGGACCAAAAACGTAGGTCCCCACCCCTGCAAAAACAGGTAGTTTAGTATTTGATCATTTTGATGTGTCCACATAGTGTTTTGGGGCATTTCCTGTCACGGGCGCTAGGCCTACCCACACAAGTGAGGTACCATTTGTATCGGGAGAACTGGGGGAACGCTGGGTGGAAGGAAATTTGTGGCTCCTCTCAGATTCCAGAACTTTCTGTCACCAAAATGTGAGGAAAAAGTGTTTTTTTGGCCAAATTGTAGGTTTGCAAAGAATTCTGGGTAACAGAACCTGGTCGGAGCCCCCCTAGGTGTCTAGTTTTCAAAAATGCACAGGTTTGCTAGGTTTCCCTAGGTGCCAGTTGAGCTAGAGGCCAAAATCCACAGCTTGGCACTTTGCAAAAAACAGCTCTGTTTTCTTTGGGAAATTTGATGTGTCCACATCGTGTTTTGAGGCATTTCCTTTCGCAAGCACTAGGCCTACCCACACAAGTGAGGTACCATTTTTATCAGGAGACTTGGGGGAACGCTGGGTGGAAGGGTATATGTGGCTCCTCTGATTCCAGAACTTTCTGTCACCGAAATGTGAGGAAAAAGTGTTTTTTTGGCCAAATTGTGAGGTTTGCAAAGGATTCTGGGTAACAGAACGTGGTGAGAGCCACACAAGTCACCTCATCTTGGATTCTCCTAGGTCTGTACTTTTAAAAAATGCACAGGTTTGGTAGGTTTTCCTGGGTGTGAGTTAGAGGCCAAAATCCACAGCTAGGCACCTTTAAAAAAAACACGTCAGTTTTCTTTGGGGAAATGTGATGTGTCCATGTTGTATTTTCTGTCGTGGACATTAGGCCTAACCATGCAAGTGAGGTATCATTTTTATCGGGAGACTTGGGGGAACACAGAATAGCAGGACAAGTGTTATTGCCCCTTGTGTTTCTCTACATTTTTTACTTCCATATGTAAGACTGTGTAAAAAAGACGTCTATTTGAGACATGCCCTGTAATTCACATGATAGTATGGGTACCCCAGCATTCAGAAATGTGCAAATAACCACTGCTTCTCAACACCTTATCTTGTGCCCATTTTGGAAATACAAAGGTTTTCTTGATACCTATTTTTCACTCTTTATATTTCACCAAATTAATTGCTGTATACCCGGTATAGAATGAAAACCCTGTGCAAGGTGCAGCTCATTTATTGGCTCTGGGTACCTAAGGTTCGTGATGAACCTACAAGCCCTATATATCCCCACAACCAGAAGAGTACAGCTGACGTAATGGTATATTGCTTTAAAATATCTGACATTGCAGTAAAAAGTTACAGAGTAAAACGTAAAGAAAAATGGCTGTTTTTTTTTTACCTCAATTTCAATATTGTTTTATTTCAGCTGTTATTTTCTGTAGGAAAATCTTGTAGGATCTACACAAATGACCCCTTGCCAAATTCAAAATGTTGTCTACTTTCCAGAAATGTTTAGCTTTCCGGGATCCACCGTTGGTTTCACACCTATTTCTGTCTAACTGGAAGGAGGCTAAAAGCACAAAAAATAGTAAAAATGGGATATGTCCCAGTAAAATGCCAAAATTGTGTTGAAAATGTGGTTTTCTGATTCAAGTCTGCCTGTTCCTGAAAGCTGGGAAGCTAGTGATTTTAGCACCGCAAACCCTTTGTTGGTGCCATTTGCAGAGAAAAAAAACACAAGCCTTCTTCTGCAGCCCTTTTTTCAAATTGTTTTGAAAAAAAACCCACTACCTTTTCTCTGTATTTTGGCTAATTTCTTGATCTCCTTCAGGGGAACCCACAAACTCTGGGTACCTCTAGAATCCCTAGGATGTTGGAAAAAAAGGACGCAAATTTGGTGTGGGTTGCTTATGTGGACAAAATGTTATGAGGGCCTAAGCGCCAACTGCCCCAAATAGCCAAAAAAAGACCTGGCAGCAAAGGGGTTAAGCTGAAAAATGGCTTACACAGGATCTTTAGCCGGATATGTTTGCATCCTTTGCTATTGTTTGCAAAGAAGTATGTTTCTGAAAAGACACACCTTGTAGGAGATGGCTATTTCACACCCCCAAGCAAGGGACTGTTTTGATGCCCTTTGTGAAGAAATGTGTTGTCCCAGTTGTTTTTCTGCTGAAACCATTAATCTCCTAGACATTGCTCAATAAGCCTCATATAACGCCCTGTAAGCTTTGGTTGTAGTTCGAGGGGGTGCAGCAGTTGGATTGTGGTCTGTATGTCCTGCATCACTTTTTGTGAATTTTAGGCTTTAAGCAGCCAATTGTGAAAAAAAAATGGTTATATGAGAAGTTTCTGTCAATGTCATAGGTTGCCACCAAGTCCTTGCAGCAGCCACTATGACAATCAAGAGGCAGATGTGCATGCATGAAGAAAGGGTCTTGTTCAGGCGCCTTGAACTTCTTTTGAAAGCTTGCTGGAGCTGACCTTGCTGAGGCAAAAGTCAGGAACAACTCCGTAGTAGGTATTATAAGTCCCAGAACAAAGGGAAGTAAAAGGCACGCAGCATCTTGAATGATGAGTGGATCTGGAGCAGTGGGATCTGGATTGCTGATGTGTAGAATAACGCCTTGAGGACAATGAAAGATGAAAACTTCTAGTACACCTCTGACTTCTGGATGTACCTCTAAAAGACGTTGGTATTCCTGTAGTCCATGCATCCTCATTATCTGTCCTCCTGAACATCTTAAAGCATAATTCACAGGAGTCTGGATGATGGGAAACATGAAGGCACACAATCCACACTGTACAAGTGTCTGTTTGGGCTCTCTATCTCCCACAAAAAGGATATCATTTTGTGAAGGAAAGATAACCTTTTGTATCAAGAAAAAAATAATGTGCTCAGTCCCCAATGAAACCAAACGAAGCAGTTCCTTAAAGGTGTGAAAGAGTTTACAAGCAGACAAACCCTTAAAGCTCAGTGCTTCAGGATTCTGTAAGCGGAGCCAGAAAAGAGAACTGCTGCAACTGCCATCAGCAGAGATGATGTGATACCGGTGGTATGGTACTCTTTAAAGGAACAACAATAGTTTTCAAAGACTTTTTAGTGTCAGCCTATTAAACTAAATGTACCCTTTTCTTCAAACCCTTCCTTTCAAAAGAGTTTCTGAAAGAGTCTTTTTTCATGTGGGATTTCTAGCGACAGGTTTTCTGCATTTAAAAGTGGCTTCTTTTCTAAAGCAAAGAGGCGAAAATTGGCCAATACAGCCTTTCGATGTGTTGTTAAAATGCTCATTTTTATATAAAAAGTGTTTTTTCAAAAGGAAAACCATAAACACATCTGTAAATAATGCTCTACGATCCATGCTTATGACTAACACGGAGGATCCATTGAAGGAAAATAATTGGTTGAACTTAAGTCGAAAGCAGGTAAAGAATGAGGGGGTAAGGCCTAGGAAAACTAAAACTGGAATGTCACAAGCCACAAAATACAAGTATTTGATTAAAGAAATGGTGAGAAGGGAACACTCCTCACCCACGATTGAAACTTGTATGATGAGTATTGTGGTGATAAAACAGGAGCACATAAGTGACTGATAGCAAGTCAGCATATGCTAGAAGGCTTTTGATATTTTTTAAAAAAAAGCAGCTAAAATGGCAATAAAATTAAGGTATAAAATGTCCAATTCATATACAATTGGTACAATGCAAAGGAGTACGCACTCTTCACTTTTAGTTGGACATTTTGGGCCAATTCTCAAAGGCATGTAGGAATCTGTAAACGAGTACTAATGTAGAACTAATTCCCATACTCCTAATTTATTTTGTGAATCAATCCCAAAGTGTCTGCTGCTTACAATATTTTGAGGGGTTGTATATTCAGAGCCAGCTCTTCACCTCAACATGGCTCTAAATATAGGTGGTCATGGCAGGTCAGCAAGGTAGGCAAGCCTAAGTGAGTGGTCATGCCAGGTCAGCAAGGTAGGAAAGCCAAAGCGAGTAGATGAGGCATAAAATGTATCTATAAACAAGACAACCAAAACAAAAAGTTACCTCTTGACAGTGCAAGAACAAAATCAGCACAGTGCTTGTGAACCCTAATTGTAGAAAATACAGAGGAACCATCGTAGTAGTTAGCCAGCATAGTGTAGAAAAGACATAAGGTATAACATACAACTGTAAAATACATAAAATACAAGGAAAAAGTTTCTAATAAAATTAAAAAACACCTTTTACGTCGGGAGAGACGGTTCCCTCTCTCCTTCGTCCTCTTTTCTTCCCCGACTCCTGGAA
Organism: Pleurodeles waltl; assembly: GCF_031143425.1. NCBI lineage: Eukaryota > Metazoa > Chordata > Amphibia > Caudata > Salamandridae > Pleurodeles > Pleurodeles waltl. Next base: position 385,368,714 of record NC_090436.1, on the reverse strand, counting down.
GCTCACAGGCTTCCAGACGCCTCTCCAATCACGATGCTGCTGTCACCAACATGACAGCAGAGTTGTGATTGGTCTGAGCGGCCTGCTTCGGCGTTGAGACAGGGAGTAGGACCCTGTGCACTTTTTCCTCCCAGCTGTGCAATACAGCAGAGTAGAGAAATGCTAAGTGTGCATGTCTGTTTGGCCTGCCATCTACGGCCAGCCAGTCATGCGCTCTTATAGTGCACTCACCACTCCTCTTCCAGCCCTTCTCCTCCAGCCCGCCCACCCTAACCTGGCGTCCAGAGTTAAAATAAAATGACAATAATGTTGCATTATTATAATTTTATTTTTCCTTTTTCTTCACTGCACAAAGTAGTGGGGAAACCGCGGCTGGTGTAGAAGCAGATCCTTAAATAGGTTGATTCTGAAAATTGCTGTAACTGATCATAGCAGAGGTCATACACTTAGCTGTATTCAGTCTAGAGGAATAGATGAGTGCCCAGCACACAGGTCACTGGAGTACATGCTGCAGTGGCAAACTTGTATAGGTATCAGCTCAGATAGGGAGATCTAAGAAGAGGAGTCCGGCAGAGGCAAGACACATTGAAGTTGGGACCATGGCTTAACAGGGGGCACAGAGAAAGGGAAAAATGTTGGAGGTGGCTGACTGGGGAAGGTTCACACCAGAGGAGATTAATCTTTGAGCCCCGGGGATCGTTCAGTGATTCAAGTCATGGAATCTTGTGGAACTCACGGCAGCAAAGGTCCCTGACAGATGCTCCATCGGTAAAACATAGGATAAAGAACTTTGAAATGAAAGGGGGAATGCGCTACCAGTCTGTTTTGTGCTGTACTGAACCTTAATAACTGTGACTGAGCTACGCCTGTGTGAGATGGCGGACAGGCTGAGGTGTAAAGAGGACTTTCCCAATCAAAGAGTTAATTGGGGGGAAATAAAGGAAGCACATGATAATGGCACCATGGATGAAGGGGGCTTTGCAGCCGGGAAACAGGCCCTATATAAATCAATCAGTGAATTGGGGAGAAACTTGCCTGAGAAGATATTGAAAAGTCATGGGAACCATCATAGACACATTTAGAGGGCTGACAAATAAAGTGGTGGGTACTGAGAGGAATCGGGAGAAATCTACAACAAGACACCAGTTGTTGGAACAATAGTTTAAGGTTTCAGGTGCTGAGATACAGAATCTGGTGTCCTCTAAATAAAAGGTGGTGAAGGTCTTCAATCTGATAGAGTTCAAAGTGGAAAAGCTAGAACATCTGTGCTGAGGGTCATGGAAGAGTGCCTAGAGTCCCTCAGCAAATCCCACCCAAAGTCTGTACTGAAGGAGAAGTAAGGAATACTGGGAAAACTGTCGACTCTGAATGTGGGTGCACCAAGTAACATGATGAGCATTTTGGTTACCACAGAAGGCATAGTGTGATGATAACCAGCAATGTGATGGTCACTCTGATGAGTTCAGAGTAGACAAAGTTCTGTGGGCAGCAGTGAAAACGTCAAGAGTTATTTTGCACAGTAACATACTTCTCTTCTTTCCTGATTTAAGTGATGTGGCTCTATCCAGAAAGAAGGCCATCATGTAAGAGAGGGGCCAGCTAATTGAGAGGTTCATCATGGCATCAATCTGATGTCAGCTTCCCAACAAAATTACAAGTGGATCACACGAGAAAGACGTATTTACTTACTATGCCTGTATGTCAATAAATGTAAGCCTGCTTGGATTGTGAAGTAGTTGGTACACACTTGTCCATTGGCTGGATCGGCCTTGAGAATGAAACATTACTGGTGACGTTTTTGCCAACATGAAGCCGACAACAAACTGGTGCACATCTGGATACCTGGCAAACCCTGGCGGGTGGGGCACAACCCTGTCCCAGGTAGGCCCTGCTGGCTAGCACCACCAGTTTCCAGGGACAGGGCCTCCCACGCACAAGTCATGGCTTTGCCTACTTCTTATGGGGGATTACAGGAGCTGTTCAGCCTGCAGGAGCCACAGACCTTTCCTCGGTCTGACACCGCCTTGCATTGGTTAGGGAGGGTGGCCCTGCTCGGTGCCTACAGCCCTATCCTGAGAGGAGCCGACCTTCCTTGTGAAAGCCATGGCTTTACCTGCCTCTCATTAGGGATTTCAGGAACTGTTCATTCTGCAGAAGCCCCATTCCTCCCCCGTCTGATGCCACTATTCCTTGGGATCCTCCTGGTGGTTGGACATTCGAATTGGTCCTGTCTCTGCTCCACATCCCGGATGGACACGAGTTCTTCCCAGTCTGCTGACAATCTGCCGTGGGTGTGGACTGTCACCCTGTCCACTGGCTAAAGGTGCCCCAGGTGCACGAGCCTGGGACTCTAAGGAGGGTTAAGCCCCTAAACAAACCACTTACATGTGCATGCCTTAATTTTTTAGACAAACATACGCTCCTGGCAGGATCAACCAACTAGCCCTATTGGCAGAATCAACCAGGTAGCCGCGTCTGCTGGACAAAAGGAGGAGCTGTTTACCCATCCTGAACCAACCTACATACCTCTCAGTAGCCAGCTGCAGGAGCCCCCACTTGCCTGCAGGGGCCCAGTGGTACAGGACAGTCACATAGGGACCACCGGGCAGAGACTGCTCTGTGACAATAGAAGGGAGAGGAGAGCCAAGGCAAAGTCTGAGGAGACACAGGGGTGCTGGCCTGGGTGGTCGAGGCATCGCATAGAATGCTCTTTATGAGCTGCTGTGGAAATGTGCCTTGTGGAGAAGGGAAGTAGACAGGAGTGTGGGCCTAGACAGCCAGGTGGCATCTGGGACTACTGCCACCAACCCCATCCACTCTGGTCAGACCACAGCGAGGGACACAAGGTGCCAGGCTTCTTGGCCTTTATTCTGCTCTGTGGCAATCACAAAAGTGAGATCCTCAAGTAGGATAGTCCAGGAGTGGTGGAATCTCTTTGCTTTGAACCACAGCCCAGGCTGGATACGCAGTCCATCCCTAAACAGACTTAGTGTCCCAAATCAATCAGAGTACAGTGCAGACAAAACCATTCCCGAGTAGGCTGCCCTGCACAGAGATGTCAGCTTTACATCCCTGCCTGCTCTCCGGGAAGGCAGGCTCAGAGGAAAGACTCATCAAACCAGGTTGGAAGGCAGCCGTGGACCAGGGTCCTTGGGGACCAGGTACAGGCCAGCCCAGCCTCATGCAGCATCTGGGGAAAATGACCAGCCAACATGAAGGTCCCTAGTACCTTGTTTCTTCTAATCCAAAGGAAAGCCACCTGCCTTTCTTGTAATCCGTGCACACACTGTGTGCACAAGTGACACAGGAGGACATTCAAGAAAATGTATCCAACCTCCTGGAGGCATGGTTGGGCTTGAAGGGTCAAATGAGCCTTCATCCAGACAGGTCTTGTTTTCGGTACGTGTCATTCATTCCTATAACATCTAGATGGCTGGACTAAGATTGACCAGTGGCCGGGCTAAGAGCGGCAAGGTGGCCGGCCGGGCTAAGAGCGGCAAGGTGGCCGGCCGGGCTAAGAGCGGCAAGGTGGCCGGCCGGGCTAAGAGCGGCAAGTTGGCCGGCCGGGCTAAGAGCGGCAAGGTGGCCGGCCGGGCTAAGAGCGGCAAGGTGGCCGGCCGGGCTAAGAGCGGCAAGTTGGCCGGCCGGGCTAAGAGCGGCAAGTTGGCCGGCCGGGCTAAGAGCGGCAAGTTGGCCGGCCGGGCTAAGAGCGGCAAGTTGGCCGGCCGGGCTAAGAGCGGCAAGTTGGCCGGCCGGGCTAAGAGCGGCAAGTTGGCCGGCCGGGCTAAGAGCGGCAAGTTGGCCGGCCGGGCTAAGAGCGGCAAGTTGGCCGGCCGGGCTAAGAGCGGCAAGTTGGCCGGCCGGGCTAAGAGCGGCAAGTTGGCCGGCCGGGCTAAGAGCGGCAAGTTGGCCGGCCGGGCTAAGAGCGGCAAGTTGGCCGGCCGGGCTAAGAGCGGCAAGTTGGCCGGCCGGGCTAAGAGCGGCAAGGTGGCCGGCCGGGCTAAGAGCGACAAGGTGGCCAGCTGGGCTAAGAGCGACAAGGTGGCCAGCTGGGCTAAGAGCGACAAGGTGGCCGGGCTAAGAGCGACAAGGTGGCCGGGCTAAGAGCGACAAGGTGGTTGGGCTAAGAGCGACAAGGTGGCTGGGCTTGAAGGACATCCATCTGGTCATATCTTTTCTTATGACTCAGTTTCCTCTCACCCTTGGAGGAGTTAGGGGTTCCCAGGCTGGATTCTCAGAGCCTGGGCTGGACCTGAGGCGTGGGCTGTGGGGAGGTCTCATGCAGCTCTGACCAAGGGCCGGGTTGGAACTTTTTCTCCCAGCCAATGAGGGGACCCGTTCCGGGCTTCAAGTGACATGGCAGGCTAGGGGAAAGGAGCCCAAAGACCAGTGCTACCACCCCCAGGCTAGCTGGAGCTCTGACCTGGGCTCGGTCAGCGTTTCTTAGCCCAGACAAGTAGGGGAGACTCCCCAGGTCTATGGAACCTCATTCTGGACATTTTAAAACGTGGGAGTCTAGGGAATGAATTCCACGGCCAGGGATTTTCACCCCGGGACGGGTGGAGCTCTGAACTAGGACCCAGTCAGAGCTTCTGAACCCGGACAGGCAGCAAAGGCCTTCCAGGGCCTGTGGGACTCCGTTCGGGGTGACACAGTGTGTTGGTGGGGGGATCCCAGGGCTGGGGTCTTCCACCCCAAGCCCACCAGAACTCTCACCTAGGGCCCGATTAAAGTTCCCTAACCCGGACAAGCAATGCAGACGTCCCCGGGCTGCAGGACCTGTTCCTGGGCTCTAAGTGACACTGTGGGATGGGGAAAGGGAGCCCAGGGGTCGCATCTTCCACCCCAAGGCCCTCCAGAGGTCTGACTTAGATGCCAGGTCAAACCTTTTTCATCTGGCCAAGCAGAGGAGCCCTATGGGGTCCTGTCCTGGGTTCCAAGTGACGTGGGGAGAGGGCAGGTGGGCAGGCACTGCGGTTTTCCACTCCTTGGCCAGCTGGAGCTTAGACCCGGAGCCCTGTCAGAGCTTCTTAACCCAGCCAAGCAGGGGAGCACCTTATGGGCCTGCTGGACCCTGGCAATTTGGGACATAGCGTTCTAAAGGATGGAGCCCAGGAAAGGGGAATTCCACCCCAGGGCCTGCTGGATCTCTGCCCAGGGTCCAGTTAGAGCTTCTTAACTCGTGCAGGCAGATAAGTCCTTTCCAGGTCTTCAGGACCCGGTCACAGACACTGTGAGTCACAGCAGGATGGAAAATGGAACTCAGGGCATGGGTACCTCCACCCAAGCCTGCTGGAGCTCTGACCCAGGGTTCAATTACCACTTTTAAACCCAGGCAGGGGTGGTCTTCCTAGGCCTGTGGTGCCCCATCTTGGACACTTTGCAAACCAGCAGCCTGGAGAACAGAGCTCAAGATGGTGGCTTCCACCACAAGGCCAGTCAGAGCTCTTACTCAGGGCACAGTCAGAGTTTCTTCTCCCAACCAAGCAAGGGAGTCCTCCCCAAGCCTGCAGGACCCTTTCCCAGGCACTTAATGACATGGCAGGCCAGGGAATGGTCCCCAGGTCCCAGGTTTCTTACCCTTCATCAGCCAGAGCATTACACATTCTTGCAATCCATGCACAGCGAGTGTCAGAAGGTGACATTACAGAGAATGTATCCAACATCCGGGAGCCCCCGCAGTGACTGAAGTTTCAAATGGGGCCTTTTTGGGACTTCCAGGGCAGCTCCAAATTCTAAACATTGAGTTGTGAAGTAGATGCTTGTTTTCTTTATTTTAACTACAAAATCACCAGTGATGTTGACATGACACATTTTGCACCACCCATGAAGGTGTGGTTAATGACCTCGAATTATAATTTTGCACAGCTCTAGTATTTACACAGATGGACTTAGAAAGGACCATTCTTAAAAGTTTACTCTCCACCTCACACACACACTACTACCGTAGGAGTAATTCCTTTGTGAGATTAGCATATGGAGGGGTTGGAAGGACTGCTTATTAATGGAGACTCCTGGGGGGTAGGAGTTGTGGGCAAGACAAGTGGTATATGTTGCATGGTGTCATTTTTTCACTTTCAGTACCTTGTCTCTTACTCTCCTCCTTCCCTTTTCCTGTGCCTTCTTGGGCCTAAAGAGTGATATATGGAGATGAAGGCCGCGTCTAGTATATTCTTAAATGTTTCCGATACAGTCAGAGGTTGTATTCTGGGGAACGCACTGCACTGATACAAAATGTTTTTCTGTTGGAAACGTGCTGACTTTCAAAAAAACGATTGAAACCTAAAAATATAAGTAACACACTGCAACATGAACGAAAGAGATAACTATTAAAGGAATCACATGCACTCACTTGTGAAGGAGTACTTGTTAGCTCCATCTTTTCTTGCGATTTCTCCTTTGCTATTCGTGCAGCTTCTTTGAATTCCTGAAATTTTTCTGCAAACTGGAAGTTTAAATACAAAAATATATTTCAGAAAAAAACAAAATAGACACTGCTCCAGCAAAGGAAACATTGGTAATGAATCATACTATTTTGGGTTTTTAACAAAAATAAAAGGCAGTCATTTAAGCACTGTAATTTTAAAATAAAGTCATTTTCATCTTTGCCTCAGCGAGTGTAGTGACCAAGCAAATACAAATTACTACGAAAAGTGGCAATACAAAGCACTTTTATTGAAAAGATGGGTGAGGAAGCTGTAAGTTATTTTCTCCAAAACACCAATTTAGTGAATATCATCATACAAAGGTATATATATGTATTTCATGAATGTGGTACATTTGATGCCTTACAAAGAGGTTCTCTTGAAAGCTACATTGGACTTAGCTGTTAAAATATTTTATCAGTGCACCCATTTTGTTTAGATATGGTATAATGGCACTTCGCATAATGTAAAACCTCTTTCTATAATTGGAACCTAGAGTGTTAAAATTGTGGAGACAGGAGGGTCAGGAAAGGAGTGCTGAATTATATATGGATATATGGGTGCTTCTCTCTAGCCTTACTACCTCGGAGTTACTGCCTTCTAAAAGCAGCACTAATATTATTAATAACAAAAAATATATAGTGCAGACATGTACCTATAGCACAGAAATAAACACTGCTGATCAAAAGACCACAGATTAAAATATTTTTTAGTTTCACAAAAGAGTTTTTTTTTGGTCTAGCATTAGCCAAAATGTTTTAATTTTACGGGAATTTATTTATGCATATTAATATAGGTATACACATATACACATACATATATATATATATATATACACACACACACACTTTACACATACATATTCAACGTTATTCTTTGAATGTGTAAAGGCTTTAACTATACACATTGTGTGTGAATATATATATATGTATATATATATCCTCCAACTCTCCTCCAAATAACAGGAGACCCAGGACACCTCCAAGGTGCAAATCAATTTATTTCAGCACACAAATCCAACGCGTTTCGGCAGCAGCCTTACTCATGGATACATCATTGTTACAGTGCCCCAAGTTGATTGCATGGTTTTTAACTTGGGGCACTGTAACAATGATGTATCCATGAGTAAGGCTGCTGCCGAAACGCGTTGGATTTGTGTGCTGAAATAAATTGATTTGCACCTTGGAGGTGTCCTGGGTCTCCTGTTATTTGGAGGAGAGTTGGAGGATTTATTAGGGCCTCTCGGAGCCCACCCGGGACCGCTGTGTGGTGTTCCTGCAGTCCGAGTGTTTTATGTGAATTATGTATATATATATATATATATATATATATATATATATATATATATATATATATATATATATATATAAAAAGACACTTACTTGCAGGGGCTTTGCCGAGCAAACCCTCTTTATGCACAACTCTACTACTCTCTTATTTTGTCATTCACATTTTTACAAGTCCCACTACAATAAGTCAGCCCATTTCAGCCACTGGCGGCTAACTTCACTGTGAGTAATGCCATTCTGCCCATTCACAAGAAGCAAATTCATACACAAAGCAGCTCCCTTCAGTGCCAGGGTCTACTATGGCAACATGTGCTTCTTGAGAACAGAGACATGTATCCCATTTTAGCCAATATTTTTTGTTTTTTTGTTTAATGAAGGTCTCATAGCTCCCCCAACAATGAAGTTTTGCGACCATGACAATACAAAACAAGCATTGTCAAAACCAGATTGATTGCAGCCAACACCTGACCTGTTAGCATTGTTAATGCTTGTTAGATTTTGTGAAATGCTGAAGCAAAAACCTTTTCCCTGGCACGACTTGAAGGCAGCAATCCTGACACCCTGTCACTCCCATGAAGATAGGATATTGAGGAGACACCGAAAAAAAAGTGGAGCTCACCCACCCTTATTCCTCGAGATGCCCATATGACATCTTCAACAATAGTTGCATGCTGAGGCTATTGCAGAACCACAAGAGGCATGATATCCTCCGTCAAATTTTTACATGTTTCTCGGGGGTTCTGCAACCAAAGAACAAGAGTGCGATTTTCAACTGAAAGACTGAATGACCTAGGTCTAAACGCCCAAAAAACAGAGGCAAAGAAATGCCCCTTCTTTCTTGGACTCCCAGAAGGGTTCAACTAGTATGAACCTAATTTCGTTTTAGGGTTGGTGAAAAATTAGTATAGAGCATTACACTTTGCAAAATGCCTGGATAAAATTTTATGGGTAAGGGCCTTAACTTAAAAGTCACATGTGAATCCATTTTGGATACCAGAGTCATAACAAGGAGTAACAAAAATGCTATGGAAAAGGAATAGCTTTTACACTCTTTAATTGGTAAATCTGCACTCAACAAGGTTCGCTCGGCAATGCTCCTAGAAATCCTGTGCAGCATAAGACTGGATCTACCCCTCAGCTCAAATGTTTCTTCATTTTACAAAATATGTGAAGCCCAAAGTGGCACAGTTTTGTTGGCAGTAATACAATTTGAAAATTCCAAGAAACACAGCCACCTTTTCAGGTTCTTTTGACTGGGTATACAGCTTTTAATCTGCCAGCAAGCACGGGGCCTAGGGTTGGACCCCCGGGTGCGATGACTTGGAGTGGGAAGAAAGGACTTGGGGCTCCTGGAGCAGTCCTGCGACCTTCCTCTCGGTCAGGAATGAGATCTCCTAGGAGTCGCCTGATGCAGCCTCGTGTGCCGGGCTGCATCAGCTTCAGGGACCGCTATTTCAAAGCCTACAGTGCCATGGTCCAGCAGTCCGAACACTACTTGGAGTCGTGGTCATGCTCAAGACACCACAAACAGCCCAGATGGGGGTCCATAACTGACATGGCACGGTGACAGGCACCACATGGTTTAAAACCGGTCTTCCTCGAAGACATCCTTGACACACCAGGAGGTAAACCTCGATTTTTTTTTTTTTTTACAAAACGCTGAAAACATTCTGACAAAAAACAACAAAGGGGTAGCTCTTCTCCAGATCAGCGCTAACTGGTGCAGAAAAGAACTGACGTCAGCCCGCCGAGGTGCTGACTACATAGGTCATGCTAAGTCACTTCCAGCGCATACAACGCCACCGACGCCATTTGATGCCACCTACTGGCGCATAGGGATACTGTCACGCAAAAATCTTCCAGATCCAGTCTGACGCCTGGGAAATTCAAAGGTAAGGAATCTGTAAGCTAGATGTCTCAATCAGCTATAGTCTCATGAAGGGATTCTGCTGTTTAAAAAGGCACAAGGATCTCTGTGAGAACGTTGGTCTTGGTTTCTTTGATGAATAGTTTTAAATCTAAGAATTCAGCAGCATTCAGCATCACCTTATGCACAGAGGCTACTTTAGGCTCAGTGGGGACGTTAATAGCTAACTCTGGGGACGAATCTATGTAGCTGGCAGAGGACTGTCCTTGAAATTCATAGGTATCACCTATCACCCCCAGGATCTCCATAGGGATTGAGATTAATAGGGTCAGAGTCCATCTCAAAAATATAATTCAGATGGTTTCTACTCTCTTCATCCTCTGAAGGTCACTGGGCATCCCTATGGGATTGGTTCTGAGGGGCTGTGACGTCAGTGCTGCTGTGTACCTGAACACAAGGTTAAAACAACATAGCATCGGTTCCAGATCCACTGGAGTGGTGCCAAAGGACATCGGATGCAAAGGCATGAATGCTGGGAGCTGGCATGGGGTTGCTGGCCTTGAAGGGACAAAAGTCTGAACTGATGCCTTCGAGAAGATGGAATATATAGCATTAAGGAACGCTGCCGGGTCTGACCGGGGGAGCTAGGGGAAGGCTGGAGCTGGAATGTTGGGCAGTGGAGGCACCAGCGCCAAAGGCTCTGGAAAGTACAAAGGTCACTACAGAGCCGAGTCCAGTGGTGGAGCAAGACTACATGAAGGAGGAGCAGCCAGGATCAAGCCAACTCTGGCTCCCAGGACGAAGGTCCTATGCAAAATGAAGAGCAACAGGGAGACTTACCCTTAGAGTGTTTCTTCAATTTCTCATGCTTCCTCTTCTCCTTGCCTGCTGAGGAGGAGGAAGGAAACTGAAACAGATGTCTAAACTGTTAGCAGCGTTGATGGCCCTCTCTGGCTCTGCCCATGAGCAGCTTAGCTTCTTGCTCTATTATGGCCTTAGGGTGCATATTAAGGCCAGAAGAGAAGGCTGGGAGTCAAACTGAGTGGATTCCGTAAAAAAACATCTGTCTCTCACAATTCCTGCAAGGCTTGAACCCTAGTTTCATGGGAGGAGACAGTATTTCTAAATGAATTTTGTGAAAGGAAACTCCTCAGAGATGCTACGCTTTGGATATGTGTCAAAAGCATAGAAAAAAGGGAACTGGCGTTGCATTAGTCCGCCGCTTTATAGACTGTGATGCTGCTCAACGACGCTTCTGGCATGGAACTAGAGCGGCACCCTCTCCCAGAGACTTGAAAGCTTTGAAATTTTCTGGAACCAGTCTGACACCTGCGGTTGTTCTATAGGTGAGGAATCTGTAGAGAGAAATATCTATCAGAATAACTAATAGAACGCTAATGGAGATATTGAAGAGACTATTTAAAGACTGATGTACACAGATGATGATTATTTCTTCTTAAACTACAAGCAGCACACACAAGCGGCTCACTGAGGGAAAAACAAAGGGATAAGCAAAGGGAGCGTAACTATGTCAGATCAAACACCATTTTTGTGGGTGGTTAACAGGAAATGGAAATTCAGTGGCTAATTCTGTAGAGACCCCATTATACAAAACAAGGTCTTATGAGAATAGATTCTAGGCTATCAATGCATGTGATCAGGTCGATCAAGTCCAAGTCTTGCATGCCTTTAAAGCAATCAAAGGTGTGAAATACAGTGCATGTAACTATGAAAGGGTGAGAAATCTCAGCTTCTAGCAGGGTAAGCTAATTTGAAGAAAATGAAGACCAGCATATATTGAGTAGTTTGTTAAAACCACTTTGGCAGGTAACAAGAGTACGCGATCTGTTTCAATGTAATTCAAGTAAGACAGCAGAAAGATCAATTTTGACACAAATGATCTTATGAAAAAGATATCTAATGAATCACAACTCTCCACCGACAGCAAGGTAAGCAACAGCTTATATTAACAAAATTAAAGATAAAATATTGAAAAGTATTTGGGAAAAAGAGAAGATTAAAAGATATTATAGATCTGATCAATTACAGCGTACTGAAGGGATGAATCCCATGCTCCCCATGGAGATAACATTTCTAGAAATCCTTTAGTCTCCAATGGTCTACTTTAATACACTTGTACTTTAGGATGGAGTAATGCAAACAAAAAAAATTCTGAATATATAAGAGAGACACAAAGACCAGATAAGTTCACTGTATCAGGAATATGTGATGGATGCTGATGGCATACCAGTGCCTCCCCTGAGCCTGAATAGAAGTACTGAGTAAAGGAACAAGTACTATGCATAAGACCCTGGAGAAACAGGGAGCAGGAATAGGGAAGGGAGAAATACAGGAACTAAATTCATATTCCAGAACGCACCAATATTCCCTCTGAGGGATGTCCACCACCTAATGCAGAATCCAGTACATTTATTATGAAAAGCATGTTTGTACTTAAATAATAACAAGCCTCACCACTGTAGGCTAAAGGAGCAGTGTCACCCATAGTGCGAGTAAGGGTACTCCTGTAGCAGACTCAGGAGAGTGAACAGGATGGAGTAGCAGGACTTCAGAAACTGGATTAAATAGAACAGGCTGAAGGGTTCAGAAGGTAAACAAACAAGGAACTAAAGGGAGTGTCCGTGAACAACAAACAAGCACTGGAAAGCCTGGGGTGTACTGATACAGGAACAAAGAAACACAACAAGACACACAGTTGCCTGGCAAAGAGGTTTTGGTTTGAGCTGTGTCTGTAATGCCTGATGTCTCTGCCATGCACAACACAGAAATTATAAACCTCCATCATCTTGGTTATGAAAGTCTCGTACTCCAGATCATCAAAGCCACCATGATGGAACAGGAAGAAAGTCAACACTTTCACATGCAATCTGTCAGTAGAGTTTCCAGCATTACACTAAACATGTGATTCTTCAGATCTTCCAAGTGTACTTCAGCATTGTAGGTGACAAATTAAGTCCTGATCCCTTCTACGAGCAGTGAGTGCGATCTCCAAAAGGGTTATTATAGTGAGAGTTAGTCTCAAACCTGACAAACCTGCTTTCTCTACAAAACCTTTGGTGATGCCCAGAAAGGAATGCCCTCAAGAACTCCTTTCTTACACATGAGAGTGTAATGCATATGATGGCAGAAGCTGCAAATGCATTTATACTATAATTTGGAAAAGGTAGTGCAAAGTGTATCTCAAGCAGACACATCATTTGATAACCAAGCACCAAGTTGTTCCCAAAAATGCTAATCACAAGGCTGGAAAGACTGCCTTTCCTTATTTAAAAAATATAATTTGGACTTTCTTCATTCAGGGTAGTCAGCCTTTTGAGCATGAGGAGAATGTCTCACCTGACTGATTTAATGAAATAAATACAAACTGCCTTAATAACCTTTCATAAAGTTGGTAGTGGGAAAGTTAAAAGAAAGAGCCCATTATAGTACACATATCGGCAGCCTAAGTCTATCACTCATGCTTTTATTGAAGTCCTATGATACTTACCAACATCAGCAAAAACATAGGATACTATAAGTGCATTGGGTGGCAAAGATTAGTCAGCAAGACATTCAATGTTACCATCTGGGCATTCAAATAGGGAAGCTTTTGTCAAACATGGTGCCTGTAAGCAGATTTAAAGTCTTGTTTAGGAATGAAGGAACTGACGATGAATAGCAATTTTAAAATCTTCTCTAGCACTCATAGTGAATTATTTCGTATGAAGCTGAGGATGAGGCATTTTTAGTGTTAAAGTGCCACTACGGTAAGGTAACATTTTTGGGAAGACATTCAATGCCTTAACCATTTCAGTACACTCAGGTGGTAGACTAGTCAGCTGCTGGAAAAGAGGAGTATGAGAAAAGTGGTTTATTATATGGTGTGGTTGTGAGACCTCATAGTGTAATAAACTCACTACCTGTACTGGGTCCAGTCAGATTCATTTGAAAACCTTAGCGCAACCCTGGGTAGCTGCGATTATGAGTTATCAAAGGAAAAAGTGTAAACCCAGAATATACCAAAACAGTTAATTTAGAAAGAAACAAGACTCAATAAAAATCCAACATCAATTTATAAAAATAGGTCTTTGAAAGGATACCTCAACGAAAAAAAGAACATTGCACTGCTCAGGGGAAATTATTTTTTAAAGGAACAATAAATCACTACTATTTAATTTAACACATTAAATCATTATAATGAACCGCGTCATGTTTGTGGTCTAACTTTGCAAAACTTTTATAAATTTGTAAACTACTATTTTCGCCTGCTTTGGGTGACCAACTCAGACAGGGAGCGAGTCAGAGGCTAAAGAGGCTCGGATGAACAGTTACTACCCAATCAAAGCTGTCTCCAATCCAGTTTCAGGCTCTATGGAGGAACCATCGTAGACTAAAATAGGGTGGTCCTGATGCAAGGGATCCAGGATGCTGATTCAGTGTCTCAGGTTTTCCTGTTGGTACTCCTTAGTCTATGGTCACAGTAGGGCAACTTTAAACACAGGTGTCAATGTCCCTCAAAGGCTTGTTGAAGTCCAGCTAAAAATCAGTTGCCACTGGTCTTCAGTTACAGCGAAACCAACGGTTCCCTTGAACTGGTGGTAACTTCCAACTTGGGCAACCAAACTGCACTCTGACAACTCTCTCGGGTCCAACAGACTTGGGTGCAACTTTTGAGGGTCTAAAGTCAGTGTCCCCAGTTGCACGTTGGTGATCAACTCACCAAGGTGGGCGCTCAGCTTTTGTAGACCTGTAGCTGTAACAGGAAGTCATCCAACATTCTCTTAGAGTCACCTCTTCTGTCTGAGGCTCGGAGACGGCGTTTTCTCAAGCAGGATATCACAGGCACAGTCCAGTCTTTCTTTGCCCAAGGAGCAGCAGGTGCAGTCCAGTCTTGGTGCAGCCTCTCTTTGCTGGGCCCAGGGAAGAGCAGGGCAGTCCTTCTTTGGTCCACTCCTCAGTACAGATGTGACCTAAGGTCTGGGTATCAGGGGTGCCACTTTTATGCCTAGTTAGTGCCCACGGGGATGTGCCAACTACTAACCAATGGGCGACCAGGTCCCTTGCCACCTAGTGATTACTTCCTGTGAAGTATACCATCTAACTATCTCAGATGCACTATTCTCCCTACTCCCAAGATGGAAGAACCATCCTCTTGTTGTGTGGTGCTCCCTAGCCCACCTCAGAGGTGTAGCTATCTGAGGGCCATATGCCCACAGAAAAACCTGTTTGACTACGGCTTCCCCCACTCTGTCCTCAACGTCAACTTGTCTGCAAGATCAAAATAGTAGCCCCTCTTCTGTGAATCCACCATTTGCCCTTTGAAGGTGGCTTCCCCTCTGAAGCTCACCTTTTGGGCTCATACCCTGTTTGGCCTTACTGCCAGGGAGAAGTCACACTTTTCCCAATGGCAGGCCCTTTGCGTTTCTTTTTAAAAGTTGTTCACACCTCCCATTAGAAGGGTAAAAGCCTGTCCCGTGGCCAGCAAGTCTAAATGGCCACTGGAAAACTTTGGGCAACAAAGTGACTACCTCCTAGTCAGTTTGCCACTTGTGCAAAGTTATATTAAGTTCGACTTAAGCTTCAAGTCCGGTTTAATGCAACAATTAATTTGCTAACTTGAAGAATCATATTCAGTAGTCCCATTCAGATGTTAGCACTTCTGAGTTGTAAGCGTGCAACTCTGTACTTGCCAATGGGGCTACTACTCTTTCCATGGTAAAAATGGCAATAAGGTGTTTGTACCGTTGGGCTATGTAAAGTTTAAAATAACATCCTCCGTCTCTCCTTTACTCATCCCAAGCCTCATCCTATTACTATTAACTCCCAAATAAAACTTCTGGATTCTTCCCTCCTCTATCCCTCCATCACTCTAGTCAATCCAACTAAAAAACTCACATATCCTGCTCTCAAATTAACTCATACTAATACTTCCCTATACTAATCCAACACTAATTCCTCTTGGGTTCCGGAGTGGCGTGCTACTCGCCAAAAAGCAGTTTGAAGCCTCGTCAGGGGAAGTAAGCACTACATAAATACAATTAAAATTACAATGTGCAACATTTTAATATAATGCACCCTGCCTTTAGGGCTCTGTATCAATCAAGGAATTTGTAAAGCGCACTACTCACCTGTGAGGGTCTCAAGGTGCTGAGTTTTGGGGGGATGAGGGGGTGGTTTGGGGGTGGGTGCTGCTACTGCTCGAACAGCCAAGTCTTGAGAAGTCTCCTGGAGGTAAGGAGTTCCTTGGTCTGACGCAGGTGGGTGGGAAGAGTGTTGCACGTCTTGGCGGCAAGGTGCGAGAATGAATGCCACCAGTTGTAGTTCTGTGGATGCGTGGTACGGTTGCGAGGGCGAGGTGGGCAGAGTGGAGCTGTCTGGTCAGGGTGAAGGAGAGCCGTCTGTTGAGGTATTCTGGTCCGGTGTTGTGCAGTGCTTTGTGATCGTGGGTGAGGAGCTTGAAGGTGATTCTCTTGTTGACGTCGAGCCAGTGCAGGTCTCTCAGGTGGCCTGTGATGTGGAAGTGGCAGGGGATGTCCAGGATGAGGTGTGTGGAGGCGTTCTGGATGCGTTGCAGCCTTTTCTGGAGTTTGGCCGTCGTTCCTGTGTAGAGGGCGTTGCCTCTAGTCCAGTTTGCTGCTTACGAGGGCTTAGGTGACTGTTCTTCTGGTTTCCGTGAGTATCTATATGTAGATCTTTTGTGGAGGGTGTTGAAGCAGGAGGAGGAGATGGCGTTGACATGCAGGGTCATGGATAGTGAGGAGTCCAGGATGAATCCTTGGTTGCGTGCGTGGCCGGTGGGAGTCGGAGCGGATCCAATTGTGGCAGGCCACCAGGAGTCATCCCAGGCGGAGGGGGTGGAGCTGAAGAAGCGGACCTCAGTCTTGTCGGAATTGAGTGTGAGGCAGCTGTTCTTCATCCGTTTGGCGATGGCCTTCCTACCTTCGTGGTGGTTGGTCTTAGTGGAGTCCTTAGTGAGGATCAGCTGGGTGTCGTGGCATATGAGATGATGCTGAGGTTGCGAGATCGGGCGATGTTGGCGAGCGAAGCCATGTAGATGTTGAAGAGGGTCAGGCTGAGGGACGAACCCTGGGGTACGCCGCAGATGATTTTGGTGGCTTCAGAGCAGAATGGAGGGAGGCGAACTCTCTGAGTTCTGCCAGTGAGAAAGGAGGTGATCCAGTCTAGGCTCTGTCACGGATTCCTGCATTGCTGAGGCGTGTGCGTAGGGTGTGGTGGTAGACGGTGTTGAATGTGTCTGAGAGGTCCAGGAGGATGAGGCACGTGGTTTCGCCATTGTCCAGTTCTGATGTCGTTGTTGGCGGCGATGAGGGAAGTTTCGGTGTTGTGGTTGCTGCGGAATCTGGATTGGGAAGGATCCAGAGTCCTGTTCTCCTCGAGGAAACGGGTCAGTTGACTGTTGACAGCCTTTTCGATGACTTTTGCTGGGGAGATAGGCCAGAAGTTCTTGAGGTCCTTTTGGTCTACCTTGGGTATTTTAAGGAGGGAGTTGATCTCGGCGTGTTTCCAGCTCTCCAGGAAGGTGGCGGACTCGAAGGAGCAGTTGATGATCTTCCGGAGTTGGGGTGCGATGACGGAGCTTGCTTTGTTGAGGATGCAGTGAGGGCAGGGGTCAGATGTTGAGACGGAGTGGATGGTGTTCATGATTTCAATGGTGTTGTTGTCGTTGACGGGGGTCAAGGAGAGCAGGAGGCTGGTCGGTAGTGATTCTGTGGTGTTGGTGGTTGCCAGGGTGGTCTGAGTGCTGAAGCTGTTGTGGATGTCTGCGATCTTGCGGTGGAAGCAGGAGGCTAGGCCTCCTACTTCCACCAGGAGGCTAGGCCTGCCTTAAAGGGGACTTACAAACATTAGAAAAGGAAGGTTTTGGCTTTGCAATTACTTTTAATGGCAAGGTCGAGTTAGTTTAAAACTGCTCTGCCAGCCAGCAACCGAAGGCCGAAAATCATACTTTGCTTTGGCACACTCTTTGTGGCTCAATGGGTGCTGCAGTCCATTAGAGACACTTTAACTTACAGGCCCTAGGTACCCCTGGTACCGTACTCTAGGGGCTTAAGTAAGATAACATGTGCCAATTGTGGGTGAACCAATCAGACGTATACCTTTTAAGCATCAGAGCACTGGCACTGTGGTCTGTTTAGCAGCCCTCAATGCACCTTCAGTGTCACGAAACCTGCAGCATCAGTCCAAACAAGTAATCAAGCAAAAAGATGCATTTCCTTACAAGGAGAAACACTGATTTAATAAAGTTAAGTATGAGTTTCAATTGTGGTATTCAGGAGCCAATTTCAGACAGGAAAGAGATGAGGTTATCAATTTAGTATGTACCATCGACATTATATTTCCCCTTAACCCCCCCCCGCACTACAAAACTAGCACCATGCAATACCAAAACAGCAGCACATCGAATTAGGTTCACCCCAAGTGCATTCCATGTGATCCAGATAGCATTAAGGCTACATATAAGGGCCACAGTGTGGATATTTCCGACAATGCCTGCTTGGGAGATGTGCATGAGGAGACAATGGGTAGAATTCCCTGGCTTGTGCTTGTTGCACCACTTTCATGACCCTTGAAAAGTCATCTCATATCACGCTCCAACTGTGGAATAAGTTACCCTGTCAACCTAGAAGTCAGTCTAACCATCTCAGTTTTAGGAAGCTTCTTAAAACATTGCTGTTCTCTTATGCTATATAAATAAATATAGGTTGGCCTATGGTAACACGGTCTGTCATCCTGCTCCTTTCTCTATGGCTGTGGATTTAACACCTAGACGCCTTTTGGCATTTATGCACTTTATAGGAATTATCAATATCATCTCCGGAATATCTAGAGGCTCGCTTCATTGTGCACTTTCACAAATTCTTGGAAAAAAACATCTAAACAGATCTTTACTCAGAAGCAGACCGGTTGAGGGTCTTTTGGACCTAAATGAGAATAGCTGCAGTATTAAAGGTGAATAATGTTGGCAACCCTCTCTCAATGCAGAGAGGCGCTTCAATGCTGACCCAGAGCGTAAACACTCTCAATGTAATTATATGAACATTTGAGATGCTGCCCACTCGCCATGGGAGGAAGGGTAGGTGGAAACTGGACCCCTCCTGACCAAGGTCAAAGCTGAACCTGAAGGAAGTGACCCGCTAATCTCAACCGTTTTAGCACTAAAGTGGACATTTTCACTGTCTCTCAGCCTTCTCTACAGCAAATTCCTGCAGATGACAGACCTTGATGAAATACAGACAACAATAACGTGTATATCATTCCTTGACATCTTACCTCTCCAAGATGAACATTTATCAAAAGGAGCTCAAGGAGGAACATGTAAATTAACACTTTTTCTTCAGCGAAAAGGTTAATAACGACAAAGGACCAGTGATTGCGGATCAATTAGTTGTTCTAAATTAGAGCTTTATATTCCGACTACAGGCTTATGTGGTTTTATATATACCACAATAAAATAGTGTTATTATAAAAAAGACAAAGAACAGCGAAGTTGAGAGAAACGTTAAAACACCAAAAATTGTGTTATTAGCTAGAAATAGTTTAATAGAAAGCAGAGTCGTGTCTAGGATCGTCATCACAGAGCTTAGTAAAAGTGAACTGCCAGCCAAAATTATGGCTATTACCGGACAGTGCATCTAAGACTCTTGAAGGAGCAGAGTCTGATTTCACTATGTTTTGTGTACGCATTATGGGGCTTTATTCTTGCTTTCTGTTTTTGTATTAGCTCACTCCTTGCAGAGTGATGTTAATGACCTGCGTGTCAAGTAATTGGGCTAAATTTAAAATAAGATTTAGGGCATGTGTTCTACGTATATGGTTAACTGGATAACTTTACAATTCTCGAAATATTTTGTTTCGGGATCTCACACATAGGTGTTAATTCTCTGTTTTTATGTGTATCAGAGGGCAATGCCATTGGGAAGGTCCTACGATCAACGTGCTAAGAGTCTACTAAATTATCCTTCACATATGTAGTTTCTATGCTAATCACTACTGGTAAATGTTATTTTCCGACCGAGTTTTGAACCATATCTAAACGATTACATATATGTTGCATAGATATATTCACTGTTGTGTCCCTTCCAAATAATGCATAACAGTGCAAAACGTTGTCCTTGCATAGCCTCTGTGAGCATCAAATAGAAACAAATGTTATGCTACTTGTCTTTATACTGTACATACTGTGCAGCATCTCTATGGACTGAGATTGTATGGTTACCTTTCAACTATACTCTATTGCATTCCCCCATTTCACCTTTCATACTAAAATATTCCTTTTTAGTGCCTGAGTTCATCTATGCTTCCATAGTGTATCCCAGCACATAAACCAGAACAAGAGACCATTAAGGAGCTAGCCCAGGGATTCCTCCTCCAAACACAATAGCAGTATCTAGATACTTATTAAGAGACTGCTGCAAATAGCTAATTGCAGTTTAAGAGCCTCATTACGAGTCTGGCAGTCCAAGGACTCCAGCACTCTAGGTGGTCCGACGGCCACATTACTACACTGACGGTTGGACCGCTGGGAACAAGGTTCCCGACGGGCTGACAGCAGTCAGACTCGTGGTCAGCGAATGCGGTGCTGTACTCAGTCAAGCTAAGACCAATAATGTAGCACTGTGCCCGCCGGGCTGACCAGCGGGAACGTCCTAATACGATATCCCTGCTGGTCAGCCCAGTGGAAACATCGTAATACGGCGGGGGTGAGGCAGCCGGGTTGACTGCTACCTCATTCCTGCAAGATTGGCAGTCGGCTTGTCCAACCGCCAAACCAGTAATGAGCATCTAAATCTCGAAAACATATTAAACGTTTATGATACAGATACCATGGCTGTGCTTAATGTTTCTGAATTATATTTACATAGCACACTCCATATGCAGAATGTGAGGCTGCATAATATTGACTTATTAACTCCTTTTGTGCCGGGGAAGTAATGGTTACGTCCACCGGCACAGTGCTCCCCCAAGGCAGGAATTGAAGGGGAAGCCATTCCCCTTCCACACCCACACCCCTAAAGACGTCAGTGTGCGATCGCGCAATTACATAATTACAGGGTGCCGGTCACGCTGGAAGCCATTTGCTTTCAGCTTGCAATCAGGAGAAACAGGTGTGTCCTGCTGCATTGCGATCGGGCAGCAGGAATGCCCACTAGACGCCAGGGATTTTCTTTTTTTTTTGATGTAGTTTGTTATGAGTATGTCGGGGAGCAGCCCCTTGGGCAAGTGTTGCTCCCCTTTGGGGGCAAATGTTTTATGGCCATTTCTGCTCCCCTTGGGGGTGGAACGGCCTATTATTTTTAGGCTGATCTGCCCCAAGGGGAGGAGAAACCACTGGAAAGCCAGGGATGTTTTTTATTTGTTTATTTATGTGGGAGGGGCGCCCCCCCAAGGGTGGACTAGAACTGTTGGCCATTTCTGCCCCCCCCTTGGGGGCAGATCGGCCTATTTTTTTTATGCCCATCTGCCCCCAAGGGGGCTAGAAGCCACTTAGGCACCAGAAATAAAGTTTGTGTGTGTTTAGTGGATCGGGGGGCGGGGGTGGCCCCTTAGGCAAGGGTCGCTCCCCTCAGGGGGGATATTATTTACGGCCATTTCTGCCCCCCTTGGGAGCAGAGTGGCCTAATATTTTTAGGCTGATTTGCCCCCAAGGGGGCCAGAAACCACTGGAACGCCAGGGATGTTTTTTATTCGTTTATTTCTGTGGGGGGGGTGCCCCCCCAAGGGGGGCATAGAACTGTTGGCCATTTCTGCCCCCGTGGGGTCAGATCGGCCTTTTTTTTTTTTAGGCTTATCTGGCCCAAACGGGGGCAGAAGCCACTTAGGCACCAGGGATAAAGTGTATGTGTGTGTGTTTAGTGGATGGGGGGTGGCCCCTTGGGCAAGGGTCGCTCCCCTTAAGGAGGATATTATTTATGGCCAGTTCTGCCCCCCTTGGGGGCAGAGCAGCCTATTATTTTCAGGCTGATCTGCCCCCAGGGGCTGATTATTTGTATTTCTGTATTTTTGTGGGGGGGGGGCGCCCCCACCAAGGGGGGCATAGAACTGTTGGCCATTTCTGCCCCCCCTCCCTGTGGGCAGATCAGCCTATTTTTTTTTAGGCCAATTGCCCCGGGGGGGGGGGGGCAGAAGCCACTTAGGCACCAGGGATAGTGTGTGTGTGTGTGTGTGTGTGTATGTGTGTGTTTTTGTTTGGGGGGGTGGCCCCTTGGGCAAGGCTCACTCTCCATGGGGACACACTACTAAAGGTATTTTCTGCCCCCCTTGGGGCAGATAGGCCTATTTTTTAGTAGGCCCATTTACCCCTGTGGGGGGCAGAATCCACTTAGGCACCAATCTCAAAATTTGCTTAAAAAAGCATATTTTCCTCACTTTTCTTTGTAGGATCATATGTTGGGGAGTGACTTCTGGGTGCATGCAGAGAGGTCTGGAAGGGGAGTTCCAGGTGATGGGGTAGAGGAGGTAGCTAGGTCCGCTATCATGGTGGGCTCTGTAGGCGTGCACAAGGAGTTTGAAGTTGACCCTCTTCTTGACGCAGAACCAGTGGAGGTTTTTCAGGTGTCCTGTGATGTGCTCTCGACGGGGAATGTTTAGGACGAGTCTTGCAGTGGCGTTCTGAATTTGTTGCAGTTTGCTCAGGTTCTTCTTGGCAGTTACAGCATAAAAGGGTGCTGCCGTAGTCAAGTCTGCTCATGATTAGTGCATGTGTCACTGTTTGTTGACAGTCAGTTGGTATCTATCTGAAGATCTTCTGTAGGAGTCAGAGTGTGTGGAAACAGGTGGAGGCGACAGAGTTGACCTGTCTTGTCATGGTGAGCATTGAGTCAAGGATGACGTCGAGGTTTTGTGCATGGTCTGTGGGGGTGGGGAGCCTGCTGAGTGTTGGGGGCCACCAGGAGTCGTCCCATGCTGAGGTGGAAGGTCCCATGAAGAGGATCTCAGTTTTGTCAGAGTTCAGCTCAAGGCAGCTCTCCATCATTCAGGAGGCAACTGCTTCCACCCTGTCCATGAAATTCTTCTTTGCTGTTGAGGGGTCTCGGTCAGGGAGATGATCAGCTGGGTGTCATCTGCGAAGGAGACAATGTTCATACCGTAGTTCCGGACGATCAGGGTGAGTGGGGTCATGTGGATGTTGAACAGAATGGGGCTCAACAATGATTCTTGGGGTACTCCACAGCTGATGTCTGTAGGTTCTGACAAGTGTGGTGGGTCTGACTTTCTGTGTTCTGCCTGTCAGGAAGGAGTGTATCCATCGAAGGGCCTTGCCGCGTATGCATGCTGTGTGGAGTCTAGAGCATAGGGTGCGGTGGGATATTGTATCGAAGGCGGCTGAAAGACCAAGAAGGATGAGGGCTGCTGAATGTCTGCGGTCGAGGAGGGAGCGGATGTCATCTGTGGCGGCAAGCAGTGAAGTTTTGGTGCTGTGGTTAGTTCTGAATTCTGATCGGGAAATGTCCAGGATGATGTTGTCTTCGATGTGTTGGCGTAGCTGAGTGTTGATTGCTTTCTCTGCGACCTTAGCTGGGAAGGGCAGCAGCAAGATGGGGGGTAGTTCTTGAGATCCGTTGGGTTGGCTGTGGGTTTCTTCAGAAGTGGTCAGATCTCGGTGTGCTTCCAGACTTCTGGGTAGGTTGCTGACTCTAGGGAGCAGTTGATGGCCTAGCAGAGTTTGGGTGCGATCAAGGCGCTGGCCTTGTTGAAGATGTAGTGGGGTGTGGGGTCGGTAGGCGCTCGGCAGTAGATGCTGCTTATGATTGAGTGGGTCTCATCCATTGTGATGGGGGTCCAGGTGTGTAAGAGTCTCAGAGGTTCGGAGGGTCCTGGCAGGGTTGTTGTTGGTGAGTTCAGTGAGTCTTGGGGTCTGAAGCTATCGTAGTTGTCTCTTATCTTCTGGTGGAAGAAGGTGGCAAGTATGTCGTAGAGATCCACTCGGCTTGTGGTTTGGCAAATTCTTTGATGACGTTAAAGAGTTCTTTAGTGCTGCGTGTGGTGGTGTTGATTAGGACCTGCAGGGCAGTTTTCATGGTGGACCTGATGAGGCTATGGGGGGTATCTTGTGGCAGATTTGAAAGTTGCAAGGTCTTCCAGAGATTTGCTGTTCCTCCACTTCTTCTCCAGCCTCCTGCATGAGCGCTTTGATTCCTGGAGTGAGGGGTGAGCCAGCTGGCTTTCTTGGAGGAGTGTTTCCCTGTGAAGCGAGGGAATTGGCGCAGTCCGTAATCCATTTGTGGTGGTTTTGTTATGAGTTGTTGGCATCTGTCGTATCACGGGGTGGTGAGTTGCTGAGTTGCTCCTCTGAGATCTGGTTATATTTTCTGTAGGAGGGGCGCATTGTGAGTGTGCGCTTTGGGTGTGGAGATGGAGAAGTGAATGCAATGGTGGTCGGTCCAGTGTAGCAGGGTTGAGTCAATGATTAGGAGGTTGCTGCTGGTGGAAAAAATGGGGTCGAGGGTGTGTCCGGCGGTGTGCATTTGTGAGATGACCAGTTGCTTGAGCCGACTGTGTCCAGGTTCTGGCTGGAGTAGTGATGAGGTGTTGTGGTCGCTGAGGTCGTTGAAATAGAAGCTGAGGTCACCGAGGAGAATGTAGTTGCTG
This sequence comes from Pleurodeles waltl, assembly GCF_031143425.1. NCBI lineage: Eukaryota > Metazoa > Chordata > Amphibia > Caudata > Salamandridae > Pleurodeles > Pleurodeles waltl. Next base: position 385,344,523 of record NC_090436.1, on the reverse strand, counting down.
GAGGCAAGTGCGTGGGGGGCTATGATGTCAATGATGGTGTCGCTGAACTCTGGGCGTGGTCTGTGGATGAGGGTGCCGCAGGTGGTCGGGGTGGTGTGCACTTGGAAGTGGAGATGCTCCATCAGGGAGGTGAATTCCTGTGTGTTGATTGTCAGTCAGAGGTGGTCTTGTGGGCAATAGCTATGTCTGGTCTGGATGGACGGTCTGTGTGGAGCAGCTTGTAGTTGCTGGGGATGGCAATGGTGATGTCCGGTTTGAATGTGTTAGTCCATGTCTCAGTGAGGAAAGCGATGTCCGGGCGGGTGGTGTCTCTCAGGTCCCAAATCTCCACACCGTACTTGTGCAGGGAGTGGACGTTGAGGAGGATGCACTTCAGGTGGTCTGAAGACGATTCTGGTGCTGTGAGGCTGGCGTTTGGCGTGCAGAGAGAATGAGGTGGCAGTGGCGGCAGGAGAAAGGTCCATGGGTGTCCTTTGGGGAAGCAGGGTGGCAGGTGCTCCGATGTCCAGGGCTAAGTGTGTGGAGGGTACCAGTGTTGTATTGGTGGGTGGTGCGAGATCCAGGGTCAGTGGCGCTGGGCACGGTCCAGATGCAGACAGGCTTGCCTTTGGCGCGCCATCGGTGCGGCCACACAGCAGCCACCCTTAAGAAGGGGAGGAAGTGGGGATTGGTCAGCTGGGAAGGCTGGAAGTGCTATGAGGGCGGGGGCGCAGCTGCGGGGAGGGAAGAGCAGGAGAGTGCAAAACAGGTGAAAAAAACTAAAAGAGAGACAGAAGTAAAAAAAAAAAGTAAACAGGAGTAAAAACTGACAAAAGAGGAGAAAAGACAAAAAAACAGATAGACACATATAGCCACTAGGCCACGAGGGATGAGGCACAGGTGGGTGCCTGCGGGTGGAGGCGGGCATAGAAAACAGAACTGGCAGGCTCTCTGAAGAGACAGCAGCAGCCATGCAGGAAGGAGCAACGGACACTGGCTAAAAGGTCAGTGAAGTCGCCCCTCACTGCGCAGCGGAAACCCTTAAGGGGGAGGGAGGGGAATTGATCAGCTGGGAGGCAGGAGGGTGGGAAGCGCTATGAGGGTGGGGGGCGGGGCTGCATGGACAGGAGAGGCAAGGAGGGAAGCATGGGAGAGCGCAAAACGGGTGAAGAAAACTAAAAGAGACAAAATTAAAAACGAGAGTAAAAACAGACAAAAGAAGAGAAAGAGGAAAGACAAAAAACAGACAGAGACAGATGGCCACTAGGCCACCAGGGATGAGGTGCAGGTGGGGGCCTGTCGGTGGAGGCAAGCCTCGAACACAGAGCTGGCAGACTCTGTGAAGAGACAGCAGCAGTGACCACGCAGGAGGGAGTGACAGACACTGGCCATAGCAAAAGCTTCCTAGGGGTAGCCTGGACAAGCAGCTAAAGCTTACCCAGGAGGAATGTAAAGCACTTGCAATACCACAGTAGTCAGAAAGTAACTCTCACACATGAAAGAACCAAACATGGATTCTTTATTACAGCACTACTTACTAGCCTAGCATTTGTATATCTACCTTTGGAGATTTCTACCCACAATATGTACATCAAATAACAAGCAGAAATAGCATAAAATGTACAGGGCCCTAAGGTGGTGGGGGGAGCACTCTGTATACTAAGTAAGAGGAATATGAAATGGTGGACCCAACTAAGGTAAGTGTGTTAGTTAGCTAGGGGTTGGGGAAGAACTAAAACACCAGAGGCAACTATATCAAGTATCCCCAGCAACCGGATGCAGAGTGGTTACCAACCCAGCCGTCCCACAGACTAACACAGGGAAGTCGGGGTGGGAATTCCTGAGTTTGAGGTCCCTTCCCAATGGACCATGAGGAAACCCAAAGACAGGAGGAAGGCTGGAGAGTGGCCCCTCCCATGGATCCCCAGAGGACAGGAGTACCTACACCAGGGGACCCAGATGCGGGTGAAAGGACGTTGGGAACCCTAGCTGAAGTCGATGGAGGCCTCGGTTGTCCAGCTGCTGACGCAACCAGTGGACCAGGCCGGTGGAACCCCAGGACGGATTCCAGATGTAGAAGACCTGAAAAGAAAGGGGACAGAATCCAGCAGGTGCCGGTGGCAATTCCCACCCTCCTAGAGATGAGGTTCCTGCAGGTTGGAGTCCAGCTGTGGGGTGCAGGAGCTGCAGAAGATCCTAGGAGTTACCTATAAGCTGTTCCACATTGGTCGCCGGATTGCAGGAGGGTCAGTGACCAGCGAGGCCACCAACAAACACTAGCAAATGCAAGCAGGAGCTGAAGATGGATTTGCAAGTTTTTGGGGACCAGCAAGGTCCAAGAGACTCACCCTTGAAGGGGAATCCGGGCTGGCCCACAGCACACAGGGAGGCCAGCAGTAGTCATTGGAGCCACAGGTGATGGACACAGGGAGTCACAAGGAGGCCTCAGCAGCACAGAAAAACAGAAGTCCTACTTTGCAAGAGTTGCACAACGGAGGCTGATCTTCAGACTGCAGAGTGCTGGAGGCAGGGGCTTCACGGTGCTCGAAGATCTCTTGGAGGAAGAGCCAAGAAGCCTTGGCAAGAGGCCCCACCAGCTGGTCAAAATTGACTTGAGGTGCCTGCGGATGCAGGGAAGTGACTCCTTCACTCCAAGGGAGACTCCTTTGTGCTTCCCTTTGTGCTTCCAGCTGCAAACAGAGTCCTTGTGACCTTGGAGGGTGCACAGCATTGAATGTTGCAGAATTCTTGCAGGACCTGGAGAAACAATGTTGAAATGGGAGCCTTCCCACCAGAAGCAGAGTTGCTACAGTTCCAAAGCAGACCAGCAGCAGTTCCAGAGGCCAGGAGTAGAAAATGTTTTGCAGAGAGTTTTCTGTAGAGTCTTGCTCGGCGTATCTGCAGACCCACCCTCGGGGGAGCCCTTAAGTAACCCTAAAAGGGAGTTGGTCACTCTCTGAAGTTACCCACTTCTCAGAGGCAGTCAGGGAAGTCATCTACCTGGCCTAACCAGTTTGATGCTCCCAGGGGCCTCTGCCTACCTTGTTTGCAAGATTGCAGAATCAACCGGCCACCTTGCAGAGCAAGGTGCACCTCTTTGGGGGAGGAGCTGGATGGGGGGGTGTTCACCCCCATGTCCTTTGTGTGGTTTTGTGCCAGAGCGGGTACCGGGGTTCCTGAACTGGTGCAAACCTGATTATGCAAGGAGGGCACCAAGTGTGCCCTTCAAAGCAGTCTGGTGATGATAAGAGGCCACCCCACCTTAGCGCATAGACACTTAATACAAAAGGGGAGGTGGTCACACTCCTCCCTAGCAGGAAATCTGTTGTTCTGCCTTCTGCTGCTTGAGTCTGGCTCACCAGCAGGATGGCAGAATAGTGTATGGGGTCGGCAGCAGCGTGGGCTGGCAGCCAAACCCTGTAAGGTTGCACAGCAGAACTGAGGGATCCTCTAAGGACAGGGGATCATGCAACTAGCATTGGAAATAGTTTAGTTGCATGAATCCAACATGCTTGATACCAAACATGCCTAGGTTCCGAGAAGCCATTATGTAGTTGGACCACCCATGTTGACCAGTGCCCAGTACATATCTTAAAAGGGCCTACCAGAGGTATGACTTATAGTGTCTAAGTATAGTGACCAGGATGTAAGGTAGGCCTTATATCGGTGGTGAAAGGGTGCATGCACAATCTCACGCAGACTGCAACGGCAAGTCTGCAGACACAGTTTGCATGGGCTCCCACGGGTGGCACAATACATGCTGCTGCCCATGGGAGACTCCTGGTGTACCAATGCCCTAGGTACCTGGGTACCATATACTAGGGGCTTACATGGGTGCACTAGTAAGCCAACTGCAGGGTTTAAAGTTTACCAGCAACCAAATTTAGAGGAGAGAGCACAGGCACTGGGGTCCTGGTTAGCAGGGCCCCAGTGCACTACACTCTAAACACACTAACACCAGGCAAAAAGTGGGGGTAACTATGTCAGAAAGATGCTACTTTCCTACAGCGACCATTAAAACCAGAACAATGTAAAGGTATTACATCATTACATACCTTACAATTTATGTGTTTTCCAAAACTGGCCACCCAACCCATGACACTGTAAACAAACAACTGAGCCAACCACTAACTGGTACATTGGTTTCCTTAATATTAATTTATTTTTAATTCTTAACTTCTCAAAAGAAGGATGAAAATAAAGCTATGAGAATGGACTATGAGGCCCAAAAAATGTAAGACTGTTACGTTTTTAGTGAAACACATGATTATGCAAATAAACAGATGCAGATATTTTGTAAGAACATCCTTTTATTTGTAATATGTTCGTGGCTGACATGAATTAAAGTGAAGCATTGCTATGGATTGAATTGGGATTATTTTCTAGTTTTTTTTAAATTGAAAGTTGTCTAATTACTTTGGTTTTCCACTCATTTTACCAATTACATGCAAGCACTTACAGATCGTCGAAAATGTCTTGTTTCAAATGGGGCAGATGTTTTCAATATCTTGTTTGGAAGGTTCAGAAAATACTAAAGAATGACATATAACACTCACGCTATATACATTATTTTTTACAAATTGTATTAAAAAAATAAGCTCCTTATTTTGGCATTTCTTTAGCTACTAGGATTCCATAAAGGGTGAGCATTAACAACATCATCATGTTTGGCAAAAAAGGACGTTGAATCTCTGTAAATCTTCAGTTTAAAAAGGCTACCTTGGTTTAGGTGTGCACACATGAGTACTGTAAAAAATGACTTAGAACTGATGATGAAAACACATCGGTGTTCATTCATATCAGAAAAATATATCATACATAACATTACTGTCGTCGCCAAAACCTTACATTTTCCTTAAATGTATAGCTCTGCTCGTCAAGCATTGTTAATAGTTATTTGACTGTAAATAGTTCATCACCTTTAGAAAGATGTCAAGATTGACCGGAGACTAAGAACTAATACGTGGGGTTGAGGGCGAGGGGGGGGGGAGAGGTAACTGTAACAACGTCATTATGAAACAGACACCCTTGTTTTTGTCTCGCACTCACTTCTTGTTTCAGCCTTTACCATTTTTTACGAAACTATAGAAGGAATGTCTGTTGACTTTACCAGAGTAAGCGTATCTTTTTGATACCTATGTATATTCCACGATTCTTCAATGTTATGCACAGCTAGTTCACTTTGTAAAGAGCCTTTGATAAAAGGTGCTATAGTAATAAAATAAATTAAAAAATATATAAACCATCTTAACAAATGAAAACCAATGTCACATAATACTTTTTAACAAATTTATCAATAAGTGGATTCCAAACTGGGAATACAAGACATACAGTATTGCAGATGTGATTCATACACTATAGAAGAGAAGTATATTAGTCATTATGGTGGTTATTTCTGGAGCTAGAAATGTGCTTTCCACACATAAGTAAAAGGGGGAACATCATATGTTTATTAATAGAATACCATATAATTATCTACTGAACTACCATTGTTTGAACATGGCACACTGTTGAAGGTTTTAAAATGTAGGTGCTTATTTTATACAAAAGAGTGAAAATGAAAAGACAAATCGTTTTTCAGTTCAGTTGCCTGCAATTAAGTATTCGCAAGATTTTTAGGATATGGTAAAACACAAGTATTCTCCTCCAGTTATTTGTTAAATCACCTATATTACACATTGCAGAATCTTGACCATCGACTCTCAAGGATTCCCAGTTAGTCCGCCCTTGATAAAATCGGCACACTACACCTAATTAAATACCTTGCTTCAACACGAAATATTCCGAAATTTTGCTACTTCTGCCATTTGACTGCAAACTTCTGTACAGATTAGTCAAACGTTATTAGCAAAGTGAGACAAATGTAACTAGAGTTATTGGCAATGGCTCTGTATCCCATATCTAAATATCCTTCGTACCATATAATGTTTATTACCAGTGTTGAATGTGGGGAGTGCAATGAGGTACAAGAGGTAAACAATGGTAATAAATGTTTTGGTCCACTCAGCAGATCCACATGTAAATTTATGCCATGCTGTCACCAATGGCAGGCGCACCACATGTAAGCCATCTCTTACAAAAGCACGTGATAAAATCTGAGTCCACCTATCTGAATGGGCCTAGGACACTGTTTGCAATAGATCTGCATGGTGTAGACATAGGTAATCACGTCAGCTGGAAAAGCATTCAATTCAGAGGAGGAATCAGTCTTATAGAAGGGTCAAAAACTCAAATTCTTTCAGGACCTTTCCTCAACAACACTTTGAAATTAGGAGACTTTCACCCAGTCAGAGACTTCCTTCAGCAACAAAGGTGCTCCTTTCACAGGAAAGGATAAAATAAAACCTGAGAGAGCAACACCTAGGTTCAAAATGGTACCTTTCTAGAGACACCAATAACAGGTCACAGAAAACGTCTGCACATTCTAAATTGCTCTCTAACTTCATACCCTAACCAATCAAGATTCAGCAAGGGACAGATTACAGAAACTGCCACAGTTAAAAATACTTGACAAATGTAATGTATACCTACTCATTCTCCTCAATTTGTCTACTTGTTCTTCATTTGTCAGCTGCCTTTGATACTATGATCCAAAATAAAGTGTGATCAGCACACAAACATCAAATTAAAAGTTCTTTGTGGCTCCCATCTTATATCTCGAGAAGAAAACTGAAGCTAAGGCTTCAAAAAGGAATGCAGCCAGGCCTGCCCTCTCACCCCCGTACCTCACAGATAGATGGTGGACTTAGGAAATTAACTGATGTCCAGAGGGGGATTTAATGGTAATGAGCTACACCGGGGGGTGGTTTAGCCAGATCTTACTACTCTGGAGGGAAATCATCCATTTTGAAATCTTAACGTGCAGTGCTTTATGGGACAAGAATATGCCACACTTTGGAGAAAGTTGTCATACTTCTGGGTGGCACCCTGCAGCTCATCGGACATGGATGCCCTCTGACTGTTCCCCAAGATGACTGAATAAAAGTGGCTGATCTGCATTAGAACTGATATCTGTTGCCTGAAACCACAAGAAGAAGATGGACTGCCCTGCCGAAGCCCTGGTTTGAAACCCAGTGGCCCGCACATTTAAAAACTGTGCCTGCTGCTCACTGGAAACATAGCCCAAAGGACTTTGCCTTGCTTCAACAAGGCCTCAGGAGTGGACTCCCTTGATCAACAGGTTAAAAGAGCTTCCCTGCACCACCTTCCATAAAAGTCTCCAGCCTGGACTGCATCCAGTGGACTTGCAAGGATGTGGCCAGGTGCATTGTGGAAATTGTAGTCCCAATGTCCCAAGGAGCAACTCAGATTCTGTAACCATTGAATGGGGTTGTCGATCACTTTCCTGCATCAAGAAACACTTCTGAAAGTAAGTGTAAAAGTGTTACATTGTGGCCGACTGGAACTCTTGACTATGTCCTGGTCCAGTGCAAACTTCTCTTTGAGCGCTATTTGCTTCTAAGCGCAAGTTATACTTTTTATCTTTAAAAATTCATATCTCTGGTTCCCTATATTGGATTTTTGTCATGTTGGTATCACTTTAAAGATAAAAATATTTACTATTTCTATAAATTAGTGAGGGATTTATTTTTATTGTGTGTTGTGTCTTACTTACTGTAGGAAGCTGGCTCTGTATGTACAATATCAAAATAAGATAGAGTGTGCACAGAGTCCAGGTGTTCCCCAGAGGCTTAACAGAGGCTAAGGTAGATTATACTAATGCTCTCTCTTGTGGTAGTGTGGTCAAGCAGTTAGGCTTATCTGAGGGTAGTGCAAAGCATTTGTTGTACACGCACAGACAATAGAAGCACACACTCAATGGCTTAACTCCAGACCAATGGTTTTTATGCATCAAAAATATATTTTCTTAATTTATTTTTAGAACCACAAGATTCAAGTTGCAGGTAAGTATTTCAATTGATTCGTATTTCACACATGTATCAACAGTACATTGTTTGAAATTGATAAGTTATACAGTTTTTTAATTATTGGCAATAATCTGTTTTAAAATGGACACTGTAATTTTCAGAAACAGTTCCTGGGGAGAAGAAATGTTAGAATGTTTTACAGGTAAGTACAACTTTTACAGTTTCAGTTTCCGGGTTTTAGGAAGTCCCCCGTCTGGAGTTCAAGTTAACCCCCAAACACCCACCACCAGCAACACGGGGCCGGCAGGGTGCAGAGGTCAAAGATAAGCAATTTTAACATGGGCTCCTATGAAGACAGGGGTTACTCGAAAACAGGCCTGCCTGCAGGTAAGTACCTGCGGCTCGGAGGGGAGGCCAGAGGGGTTTGAAGGAGCACTGGAAGGGCCACAAGTAGGCACCAAACACACACCATTAGCGACACAGGTACGGCTGGATGCAGGGTGCAAACAGGACATCGGGTTTCCAAAGCTGCTCTATGAGGATACCCCCGAGGTCACTCAGGGGCTGCAGGCGAGGTCCGGGGGGAGATCCTCTGGCACACCACCGGTCGGATAGGGAGGAGGGCCGCCTGATGAATGTAGATGCGCCAGGTGTTGGCTACTGTCCCTGAGGGTGGCTACACCTTCCTTGGGCCCACTCCCTTTGAGGAGGGAGGCATAAATCTAATCCTATTGGTCTGTGTCCTCCAAACCAAGATGGAGGATTCTGCAGGGAGGGGGTGGGGGTCACCTCAGCTCTGGACACCTTAGGGGTGCACTGGCTGGGTTGGTCACTCCTCCCTCATTTCCCTAATTTTCCCGCCGGACTTGCTGCCAAAAGTGGGGCTTTGTCTGGGGGCCGGGCAGCTCCACTAGCTGGAGTGCTCTGGGGCACTGTAATCCCAGGCTTGAGCCTTTGAGGCTTACCACCAGGTGTTACGGTTCCTGTAGAGAGGAAAGGTGTGAAGCATCTCTACCCTGGTCAGGCTTTGTTACTTACCACACAGAGTGCACAAAGGCACTCATCCCATGTGGTCAGAAACTTGTCTGAAAGTGGCAGGCTGGCACAGACTGGTCAGTCCTTCACTAGCAGTTGGGCTAACATACTGGAGGCATCTCTAAGATGCTCCCTGTGTGCATTTTACAATAAATCCCACACTGGCATCAGTGTGGGTTTATTGTCTTGAGAAGTTTGATTCCAAGCTTCTCAGTATTCAGTGAAGCCATTATGAAGCAGTGGAGTTCATTATGACAAACTCCCAGACCACATACTCAATATGGCTACACTGCACTTACAATGTCTAAGAACGGACTTAGACACTGTAGGGACATATCGCTCATACAGCTATGCCCTCACCTGTGGTATAGTGCACCCAGCCTTAGGGCTGTAAGGCCTGCTAGAGGGGTGACTTACATATGCCACAGGCAGTGGTTGGTGAGCATGTCGACTGTCTTTTCACCACACTAGCACACACAGGCTGCAAGGCAGTGTGCATGTACTGAGTGAGGGGTCCCTAAGGGTGGCATAGTACATGCCGCAGCCCTTAGGGACCTTCCCTGGCCGCAGGACCCTTGGTACCATGGGTAGCTTTTACAAGGGACTTAACTGGGTGGCAGGGTTGTACCAATTGTGGAAACAAAGGTACAGTTTTTGGGAAAGAACACTGGTTCTGGGGCCTGGTCAGCAGGATCCCACCACACTTTCAATCAAAGTTGGCATCAACACTAGGCAGGAGACAATGTGTTTTTTTAAAATATTTTGCTGTGAATCCTCTGCGAATCTAGGCCACCACCAGGCCTAGGGTGTTAGTGAATTCCCTTGTGTCTTTTTGTTTTTTTTAACCTTTTTTTAAGACCCGAGTCCTAAGATGGCTGTACAGCTTCTGGTTGAGGTGGCGACAGCCAATCAGATCTCACTTTGAGATCTGTCTGCTCTGCAGATCCCCAGTGGCATGAAATATACAATTTTTTACCTTCTTTTCTCCAAAACAACTAAAATGATTTACACCAAAACGCAGAAGGCACCTTTTCTAAACCAAGATCTAGCTTTCTGGCAAATTTGGTGTAAATCCGTTCAGTGGTTTGGGCTGTAGCGGTGTCTAAAGTTCCTGAAATGAATGGGGAAAACGTGTTTTGGGACTCCCCTTTTTCTCGCCTCCCCAGCCTTGACAGATGACCCCGCAACTTTCCATGTGCAAACTAGTCAAAAGGTAGCACTTTTTGGGAAGATTTCATGGAGATTTGTTAAATGGGGCCAAAGTTATTAGCAACACAAAAAATCAATTTCCTATGGAAACATAGCTAAAATGCTTCTTAAGGCAGTAAATGTTACTTTCCCTTACTACAACTCATCTCATCTGTACACTTAGTCCATCATTCTAACATATATTCTCCTTCTGTGAGCTCAAAGTCTTTGTTCCCAGGGCCTCTCATTCCACCCTCTTTTGCCATATCCCTTCTCTTCTTCTCCCTCTTCACCACCTCGCCCTGATTCTTGCGGTGATTCATCTGATTCCAGATCTTCTCACAGTTGTCTCAAATCTAGCCTCGCCTCCTTGTTTTAAGCCTTTCTCTCACATTGCTCTTTGCAATCTCAGAGGACTATGCTCCTCATATTCTTTGGCTCATTAAGAATTCACTATATATATCTATTTAAGAGTTCACTTGTTTGTCCAGTGTAACAGTGATCAATCTCAACTGTCTGGCTCCCTGTAAAGCAAGCAGACACTACTATGGTTATGAGAACAAACAGCTTCAGAAACATCTGCCATGAGTTGCAAACACTCAAATGCACAAACAGAAGCCCTTTACTTTCTAGCACATAGATATGGTAGTGGCAGGAGCCAGTGTACCACAATTCTTGAAATGAAGGGTCTACTTCTCAGGTGGACAGCAGTGGTGTAGAAAGTTGATTGCCACTTTCTATTTAATGAATAAAAAAGACTGTGCATTGTTAGCACTATGGAGAAAAGAGAAACTAGGGGAAAGGGGAGGGAAAGAGTCAAGTGCATTATATTCTTAAAATGTGGGTAACGTCTTAAAAGAGGGGACAGGAAGAAGGTGGCGACAAGTCGGGGGAGAAAAGTGGAAATAATATGACATTCAAAGGTTGAGGTTACAGTAGTTTTTGTTGGTAGGGAAGGAGGGTTCAAGCAGTCCTCGGACCCTAGTCTAAAGATCCACAAATGCGGATCCACAAGGAATGAAAGAACTAAATCAATTCAAGAATAAAATCCAGTCTAACGGGAAGGGGGGCATAACATACATTCTGGAACTAGTCAGATGGTTAAGACAGTCCGCTTTAACACCTGTGGGCATAATGCTCTGCCGAAACGAATGGCATTTCCATGTATGCTTAGACATACAAAGAAGACACAACCATGACTGAGGGAAAATCTCTCTAAAGGGATTAAGGTAAATTGTGCTTTAATGTTGCTCCACCCTTAGGCACCGTGAATGTGATGTATCAGTTTTAGGCAGAGGAGGGTGGATTTTATTACCTGTTTATAGATAAATGCATGGCAAATGAAAGCAGCTGGAACATGAAAACCAGCAAATAGAGACACACATAGTCAACGCCAAAAATAATGTAACCATGCTGTCTTGTCAGAATAAGTTATTGCAAGATAAGACCAATACTTATCAGTCTACTGCAGAGAAAGCAGCTATTAAAGTCGCTCAAAACAGGTATCGGAAACGTAGGGGTAAAATCAATTAATACAAAGTTCATTTAGCAGGATTAGACTGGGACCCCGAAAAATGGGATATGCATATTTGGGAGAGTACTGATTTTTTAAATTCCAGCGATGAAGAGGTTAAAAAAGGTGGGGGCCAGCTTGAGACAGACGAGCCAAAAGTGGTTCGTGCACAGTCAATATTTAGACGAAAAACACAGGGAACTCCACAGAACCCGGGAGGTATTGAAAGGCAATCCCTAGAAGATTACACCCAGCAAGAAGTCAATGATATTATAGACAGATTGAAACAGAAATCTGGGGATGCATTGCTTATGTGCATAGTGAGGTTGTTTGATATGGGTGCCTCTGGAGTGGCACTAGGTGAGGGAGATTCAAAGAAGTTTTGTACTCTTAGCTCTGACCCCAAAATACAATTTATAATTTATGAGAATCACAGATCAACTATTTTGTTGCAATTGGCAGTTATAGGATGTAGACAAAAATATCGTACTGAATCAGATTGGCCGGCAAATGATAAGCCTTGGTAGACGCTGAGAGATGCTATGCAAAGAATTAAAGAAGAAATTATGAAAACTGCTATTCTTTTGGATGAAGCTCACAATTTGTTAGATGCTCCCTTAACAATTTCAGTACGAAATAAAATCATTCGCCTTGCTCCTCCAGCTTACAAGCAAGTGACAATGACTCTCCTAATTAATCAGACAGCGAAGGTATTGAAAGATGTGCTGGAGGCAGTTCACGAGTTGGGAGAGCTTGGAGACTGGCATAAACCAGAGAGAGCCTCAAGATCTGAGGGTCGCACAGATAATAATAGAGTATCTAGTAGAGACATGTTTATGGCATTACTGAAGGATGGTGACAACATGGAGCAGATTTATGGGATAGATACCAAAAGCTTGTGGAAGTTGTACCCCAAGAGAGGGTTAGACCAAAAAGAAGGCAGCAGAAGAGTTAACAAGCAAGATAACGAATGTGTGACTCAGAGACAGCCACAGATTCAGGAGGACGGAAAAGAGAGGGAGAAAAATGTTTCTTCATGAGGGAAAGAGGAGAAAGATTTGGACAACAAGTGGTTAACTGCTGAGAGCAGGAAAGGAGAGTAATCTGCTTGTAGACATGCACGCATATATCTAGACCTGACTTGGGCAAAACTTGACAGGTTTAAATCAGTTTAGGAAACAGGTCAAGCTCTAGTACAGGGATGGGCTCGTAAAGATAACAGACCACCATGTTGATTTAGAAATACACTGAAAGCACAAAAAGTTTGGGTATACCTAGTGGTAACAACATAACCTCATCTACTGAGCTTTCAACCTTGCACAATGCAGACCTTTGTACCCTAAGGGACCTCTACCGCGAGGGATCACTAACGCTTACGTCACACTCTCCGAGGAAGAGGGCCAACCCGCAGACCAATTTCTTTTACACTCTTCACTAGTTGCAATGCTGGGTGAAAGATGGGAAGACATGACAAACAAGCACCGATATACCTTACAGTCCAATATTTGCACATTATGGAGGAAGGGCAGACACCTCCCAAAGTGGTTTACAGCATCACTACGCCAACACACACAGTATTACTTGTATCCCTGAAGCAACGCTGGGAGGCTGATCTGACCAGACCTTGTGCGGACAAAGAGTGGGCTGCCATATTGGAAAGCCCTACCTATATTCCTCGCAATGTCCATTTCTGCCTCATACAATACTGCATCACCCAAAGATCCTATCTCACCCCCTGATAAGGTAAATCACTACTTTCATTGTACTGACGCTGAATGTCCCAGATGTAAATTACTAAGTGCTGATCTCCTGCATATGCTATGGGCCTGTCCATTTCTGACTCTATTGGGGTGGCGTAATGGCGCAGTTGAGAACCTGTACAGGACGCACCTTTTCAACCACCCGGGAAGCATGTATTTTTGGGCTCTTACACAGAAGTAAAAGATACAAAGTCACTTCCAGCTTCCTCAATTTAGGTCTTCTGACAGCTAAGCGATAAATAACAAAACACTTGAAACAACCCGCGCCTCCCTCCCTCATAGCCTGGAGACAATACCTGCTAGTATGGGTGTTATCAGAAAGTGTAGTGCTCCATAAGGAAGACTTATTGGGTCATCGCAAATTCCCTACAGTGGCCAATTGGCACGCCATTGTACATGACTTCCAACAAGAGTCACGCCCAGACACAGGGCATTCAGAACTGGAGAACATACCAGACCCAGCACCAGCAACACCTCAAGACAATACTACTCAAATGGTACATAAGCAGCTTTTACTGTATTTGCCCCCTCCCCCCCTCAACTAAAACTCTGCTATGATTGCTATCAATAGCCATATTCTATATTGATGTTCTAATGGGAAGGGGAGTGGTGAGGGCACTGGTATTATCCAAGTTGGTGTGGGTAGCAACCCGTTTTTTAAAATCCCTTTTCTTACCATTTTACAAAGGGATTGTTTAACGCACTGTGTTATTCACCAATGCTACAACATGTAGATCACACACACACAATACTCACAGACGTTTTGTCATAGATCCTGTAGATCAGAGCGCTTTAGCGCCCTATATTCTGTAAAAGTTCCTAATGTCATTAGCTATAAAATGGTGACACATATGACATTCTAAATGTCTCTTGTAGCCTTTGTATAACGTACGTAGGACATTACTACAGTCAAGGTATGTCCCTTTGTCATGCTCATTACTATGGCTACCAATATTGGTGTTAACCCTTCAAATGTATTTTCTTAAAGATAAAAAAACATTTTAAAAAACAGATTAAAAACAAATGGTCTGAGCCCAAAAGTCGGGGATCAAAATAATTTTAGGATTAGCAACCCTCCACAAGGAGCCAGAGATAATCTGCATCAAAAGGGGTGTGACTGCCAAATCCCTGAACTTTTTGGAGGGTACTGCTCATGAGTTTACCGTCATTATGACAGATTTCCACATCCAAATATTTAAGTCTCTCTCTTTTCCATTCAAGGGGGGATATCCACGATTAGTGGATAATCAGCGGGCTCCAATTGCCTCAGGAGGAAGAGACACGATTTATCCCAGTTTATCTTGAGTCCTGATAATCCTCCTATCTCTGCCAACACTCTCAGTATAATGGGTACACTAACATTCAGGCTTTAAAAAAAATAACAGGTCATCAGCACAGGAGCGACATTGCATTTAAACTGTGCGACAGCTGGATGCCTCATTCTCAACCCAGATCCCATAGTCTGCATACCAAGGGTTCTACTGCCAGCACAAACAATATTAGAGACAAGGAGCACGCCTGGTTCCCCTGCATACAGGTCATTGTTCTGATATTACAAGGTGTGTTCAAACTCAAGCCAGTGGGTTAGCATATAGGAGTTTAAGCAATTTTAGTAAACTTTCCCTGAACCCTATAAATTGTAGCAACACAATCAACTAGAACCAGACCAGTCTGTTATGCTCTTTCTCGACATCCAGAGAAGGGACAGTCGGCAGCTGTCCCATTATTGGAGTCATGTCCATGATATGTAAGAGTTGTCTCATGTTGATATGATTGTTTCATCCTGGTATAAACTTACGCTGGTCAGGCTGCACCACATCTAACATTGGAAGTAGCCTACTGTCTTCTATTTTAACCAAATATTTTGTATCTGTTGTTCATTAGTAACAGTCTTCTATACAGTTGTATCACGCTTGTTTCGATAAGACCACAATTATGGCTTCTTTTGTGGAGTGAAAGAAGATCCATCTACTATACGCCTCTGTACATAGGGCTAAGAACTTGGGTGCCAGGACACATTTATAGGTAGTGTAGAATTTACAATGTAATCCATCCGATCCTGGCAATTTAACTATGGCTAGCTGATCAAAAGCATTTTTTATTTCATCCAGCGTCAGGGATTCATATAGAGTTTCTGTGTACTCTTGGGTGAAGTTTAAGATGGGTATCTCTTCCAAGCATGTTTGTATTCATCCTGCTGATATCGCTTGGTGAGCTCAGTGAAACTGCTTACAATATTCTATTCATCTCTCCCTGTGAATTTACTATCACCCTGCCTCCTTACAGAGTGCACAGATAGGGACCCTGGTTTTTGGCTTTCAGAAGTTCACCTGTGCAATGCTGATCAATAATTACACACATACCTATAAATACCTAGAAAAGAGACCTTCTGTCATTGCACTGTGGTTGTGTAGCTCAGAAAGAAATGGCACCTGTTGTCCAGAGACCATGTCGATATGCAAACTGCAGAAATAGGGTCATGATTTCTGAAACTGAGTAGTCATGCAACTAATGGCCCTGGGTGCAGGGGGTCACACTGCATCTCTATAGGCTCATTCCACAGTAAAAAACTTAGAAGGATTGCCTTTGTGTAATTGCTCCTTCAGCCACTCCTCTAAGAAGAGTTTGGTACACTGTCCTTTAGCCCTTTCAAAAGGTCCTAGAAGGCGAATATTATTGCGCTGTAAGCGGCAGTCTGCATTGTTTGCTTTGAATTGAAAAGGTTTTACTATGTATGTAGGATCCTTCACTTGTGTTTGCAATTCCACCATCGTGGATCTCCTCATTACCAATTTCTATTCATGTCTGTGGCTCTCACAGTCAGGCTCTTACGGTCAACACTTAGCAGGCAGATATCAATTGTGACTATCTGGGCTTCGATTGAGCGCATTATCTAAAGAACTTGCAGAATAGTATCATATTTACTGGAGTCTACTCTAATGTGATGTCAAACCCCTTGACGTGGCCTCCATCAGACCCTCCACTAGGCAGGCTTATTGATTGATGTTTAGCCATAACATGCATTTTGCTTGTTTTAGGCTCACCATTGTTACCCTGCAGTGCTGTTCCAGTTCTTTAGCTTGACGTGGACCACCATTTCCCCTCAACTAAGTTGCAGTCTTTAGGGATCAAAGATCCTTCATTGCATTCCAGCACAGATTGTTACTTTTATATCTCCATTTGGAGTGATCTGTGCTGATGCTGCTATAATATTAAGCCACCTATTCCTGTGTCTTGAGGTCACCTCTTCTGTATATGAGCCAGTGTTTCATATTAGTAGGCTTCCCTTGAGCTGATTAGAGTCACTGGTATGTTGAGCACCAGTTCCATAAACTTCAAGGCATTGTTTTTCATACTTGTCCCACAACAGGTCACTTCAGTGAGCGAGGGGGAAGCAACCACTAGAATCTTGGCACTTAGGATCCACAGTACAAAGGGCCAAACTGCCTCGGAGCTATCACTTTGCTACACATACACACTTGTTGCCTCCTATTGTAGCTGCATCCAATACTTAAAGGGCCTAGGTTCAATCATTGTCACCGACAATTGTGGTTAAGGACCCATCATCAAGCTTTCATACGACTCCAAGTTTGTTGCTGTACAATAGCAGGATACCATTAGCAGAGAGACAGTCCACAGAGTGGTGCCCCCTTGACTGCCACAAAATCAGCCAGTCAATCTAAACAGGAGGGGACCAACACGTCCTCTGGTAGTCATCTGCTCATCTCCTACGTCTCCATTCACGTCACAGCTTAAGCAGTTTGGTTTCACAGTTCCATTACAGTTGTGCAAGGCTTCCCTCCCTCTGAGTCCTTCCACCCACGAAAAGCCAGATTTCGGTCTTCTGTTACCCAAAGGAGGTTGATCCACTGGGTCAGCACTTTGAACAGGGCAATGTGTGCTCAGCTAGGCTCCACATATCTTCAGATACAACAACCACTCATTACCTCCTGGCCTCTCCAAGGTCAGGCTAACTTCCTCATACCATCTTTGGTCGACTGCAAGGCAGTTTTGACACAGCCAGCATCTACCTCAAACCTGCGCTATTTGCAGTTCAAAAAGCGAAGTTTATTTGGTCCACTTCTCTCTTCCCAAGGAATGCCCATTTGTATTCCATACTGTTGGTTGTCAAAAGGGGTAGTGGGCCAGGGTGAAGACTTATAGGCTTATGACCAGTCATAAGCCTATAAGTCTTCATCCAAAAAAGACATCAACAAGTGTCCTTGATCTCCAGGCCAAATGGGCACTAATAAACAGACCGGGATTTATCATTCTGACTCGGAGTATTAATCTCACATCATAATTAAATTGCAAGTTTGAAATCCTTTTATTATCACATGTATTTGCAGTTTAAAGCAACTCTTTTCAGTGCCGGATGAGCACAAGTTAGTTAGACCGCCCCAGGAAACCACTTCCTGCCAACTTTGCTCTGGATATTTGGAGATGAAGCACCATATCCCCAGGAGAGAAGAAACAGCACATCTTACTGCATATTGCACATGGCCACAAACCAAAATGGCCTGATTTTTTGCCATTTCTATGTTTGATGAAACCTGCTAGAACCTTCTTTATCAACTCTCTTGTAACTAAGTTCAGCTTTAGAGGCCTGATGTACAAAGACCCATTTACAAACCAGGAAACACAAATTACACACCGACTAGTTCTTAAATTGGTATGGCACATTGAAATTATACAATGGCAGCGAGAGTCGCAAAACAACGTGACTAATGAATATTAATTCGTGAAAACCTGTAAATTTGCTGAAGCAGGGATGGTGGCCTGCAAGGGACAACAAACCACCATCCTTGTATTTAAGTTTATGCAAGGGAAAAGTTAAGGGGACAGGTACTGATTTAATAAAAAAAAATATAACTTTCCTATTTGGGAAAATATTAGGGGTTGCGTGGTCGCCTGCAAGCCATTAAGTCGGATTTTCTGAAAAAAGGGACAGTCCTACATTAGATAAGAACTTAGAAGGCCAACAATACAGACATCCTGAGGAACACTTCACAAATGGGAATGTCACGAAAAACAAAACGATTTGCCCATTCAGAAACCAAAAAAATGAACTCTTGGCTTCAAGGATGTCGAGTGAAAATGAATTTCAAAAGTTTGGAAAGGTTTCCAAGTAAAAAAAAGTGGAGATAAGCGACCCAGAAGCCTAAAAAAGCAGAACTGAGCTATTTGCTTAAGACAGTGCATTGTGGGATGCTGGTGTGGTGTGCTTTCTTAAAGAAGCCGTGTCAGTTTTGCAGCCTGGAAGACTTTAGTCTGTCTACCCCGTCCTGCTTTTACTTTTTAAAAAGTGAACTTTTTTCTATAGTCACAATATCGTATGTAGTGTTTTTTAGTTATTTATTAGTTTCATATTTTTTAACAGAAATGTGTAAAAAGCACTTTGACATATAATAAAGATATAATATTTTTTATTTTAAAATAATTATCTTTCTGAAATAAAAAGTTTCATATACATATCTTTTGTAAAACAAAATGCCCGAGGATCACATGCATGAGCATGACAATTTAGTGCTTATGGCTAGACACCCTGGAGGATGCATCATTCACCAGTGGTAGTGGCCCTAATGTGAGACAGTGGACTGGGTAACGGCTTGGCACATCAGCTCCTGAGGCGAAGAGATGAATACCATGGGCAATGACACACAGAAATGGGATTATGCACCCATAGGAGATGTAGCTGTAATAAGGTATCTTTTGAATCTTGTGTCCACCTGTACTGGCTCTTCCCTTATCAAGCCACCTATTCCTGTGTCCTGAGAGGACCTGTCACCTCTTCTGTATATCAGCCAGGGTCTCATTTTAGTAGGCTTCCTTTTGTGCTGATTAGCATCCCTGGTATGTAAAGCCCCAGTTGCCTGAGCTCCATATACTTCAAGGTATTGTTTCCTTGGATCCAACTATACCTCATGTTTTGTCAGATAATCACCAAGTAGGTATGAGAAATAATAACCATAATGCAGTCACACGCAGGTTTGAAGCCTGCGTGTGACTGCAAACGTTGCTGTATTTAAAGCAATGAAGGGATTTGCAAAAAGAAAAGTCAAACTCAAACCACTGACACCGTGAAAAGTGGTCATCACCTACTATTGATTCTTTTTTTTCATAAGGCCTGCCCTCTCTCAACACAGTTTTATGGCTCCCTCATTTGACATATGCATCTGCTGGAGGACCACTATATCTGAATTAAATATTTAAGAAATGTTAGAACTTTCTTTGCTGTTAATGGGGTTAATTAGAAACCTTGGTTGTAGCAAGAAGGAACTTCCTTAGCGTAAATGAATCTGAAAAGCATAAAACACTTTTTACAACTTCATAAACAACACAAAGCAGAACCAACAGAACAGTTTAAGCCAATAGATATATAAAACCGACAGCTAACAAGAACACTTCCTTAATGAAGCAAAATTACAAACAGATATACAATGGCTGTATATATATATATATATATATATATATATATATATATATACACATCGATATATATGTAAGGCAAAAGTTAAGTTATTCTCAAAAATAAATTTGCACTATCACAATGAAGTCTATAAACTTAATTGTTATGTTAGTTAAAATATAAATAGAAATGGACCTTCCAGAGAGAAGCAGCAATATAATGAATTCTGTGACATGGAAAGAAATCTTACTATACAGACCCCTCTCGCTGCTTCCTTCCCACCACTTTAAGCAAACTAGGAAGAGATATCACTATTAACACTCCCTCCCTGGTGCGGGTCACGACCAGTGGGCGACACCAGGAAGGGGGTTAAAAATCCTCCGGTGCAATGCACCGGAGGATTATTATTATTTTTTTTTTTCCCGTAGGAGACGCGGAAGAACTTCCGTGTCTCCATCCCGCCCCCCTCCCGCCCCTTTGTGACGTCAGCACGTCACTGTTTTTCCCCACCGGAGAAGAAGAGAAGCAGGTAAGTGTTCTCTTGTTCTCCGGTGGGGAAAAAAAGGCCAAAACGGCCTCCCCAGATGCCAGGGAGGCATAGATGGAAAGGGGAGGCTCTCTCCTTTCCATCGATGCCTCCCTGGCACCGTTTCCTGGCCATGGATCGCAGTACGGCTGCGATCCATGGCCAGGAAACGCCCCTAGGCACCAGGGATCTTCTTTTGGTGGGGGGGGTCGGCCCCCTTGTAAAAGGGCCGCCCCACCCCCCCCCGGACATTATTGAATGATTTCAAATGTTTTGGGGGGCGATCGCGCCCCCCACATTTAAAAAAAGAAAAAAAAAAAGAAAAAAAAAGGGAAAACAAAATGGCGGGGTCGGCCCTCAGAACACGGAAACATGTAGTTTTCCCTGTGTGGATCTGGGCTTCTAACAACGCCCATCACTACCACTCGTTTGTGGGCTTGCCCTTCAAAAATCCTTTGATTACAATGGTCCTTGGGGAGGTTTTCTTACCGCCTTGGCCATCGCCCCTGGTACATGGCTAATTGCACTTTTGCTGTTACGTTTAACTGCGAGCGAACTTCTTTTTCTTTTGTGTATCTCTTCACCTGATGTTCATGGTGGCCGTGGCGCTGTGAATCGGCTCTCTTATGTGAAAGTGTTTAACTTTCAATTATCAATTTATGTGGCAAGAAAAGTTGGGTTAGGAGTTTATAACGCTAATAGCTCTAACTCGAGCAGATGCGAGACCCATTGCATTGTAAATGCTTGTTTTTCTTTTGTGTGTTGTTTTATAATGGTGAACAATTTCACCGCACTCCACGAGGACCGTGATCAAGACTCCTTGGTGAGTCGAAACGAGTTGGTGGTTACTGACTAAAATAAAATACACGTTTATTTGTACCTCGTGGAGTGCGGTGAAATTTTTCGGCATTACATAATTTCGAGATTGGTCTTCTCTGTCACTGGGCACCGGCAGTGGAGTGCGCCGCCCAGCAACCCTTCAACCACTTTGTTTCTAAACATATATATATATATATTATTATTATATATATATATGCAACACAAATTGGTTAAAAGATTGTTGCGCAGCGCACTCCACTGCCGGTGCTCAGTGATGGAGGAGAGCAACCTCGGAAATATTTTGTGAACAAGAATCTCACCGCACTCCACGAGGTTCAAATTGACATGTTTTTTTGCAAGTATAAAAAATTAAAGAAAAGAGGGACTCATTTACTGTGATCAAGACTCCTTGAGAGTCGAAACGTGTACGCGGCTGTTGCTTGCAATAAAAGATGCCAATTTGAACCTCGTGGAGTGCGGTGAGATTCTTGTTCACAAAATATATATATATATGCATGCATGCATGTCTTTTCTGTAGTGGCAGTTGCCATAAAGTAGCGCAGATGGTTTATTGTCCTGCTGCAAAGGAGATACATTTATATGTATTTAGCTGAGTGAATTAGTAAAGGCAAGCGTTACCTGCGCTTTAAAACAAATGTTATGTCAGGGGGACTATGGAGATATGAGTGGCACTTTTGCTGGGTAGTACTGAGGGAATTAGAAGAGGAGGTAATGGGAGGCAGAGCATCAAAAATGACTGTTGCACAGGGTGTGTGGTAAGGTGAAGTAATACATTCTTTTTTTGTTTTTTTCAGTGATTTCAGAGAATCTGCAGAATTGGAGAAGAAGCGAAGGTAAGGTGACGACATTTCCTATTGTACACAACAAACATACCCACAAGCAATTTTGTGACTATCTGCCTTCTATGTAGGCTAGTAATTTAGAGGGACAGTTTAGCCAGTAGCAGAGATGGCGTCTCGTTGGATGACTGCTGATCAAGCCCTAACTCGGGTTATGGAGGACAGTTCTGATGTAGGCTCAGAGACTGAGACAGCATCTGAGGGAGAGGACAATGGGGCAGATTCTGGGAGTGTTTTAAGTCGGCTGAGTCCCATCCGACGACACCTCTTCCAGTGAGTCTGAAGGAAACAATGACGATGTGATAGGCTGCGGGCGGTACAAATGGTCTGAGTCTGGTATATAGGAAAAACCAAAGTTTTATTTCCTTTATATTGTAGAGGTAATCTAGTACAATCTTTGTTTCTTTATAGGTCTTGCGGATTTTTTTTCCGGTCTTTGTTAATCGTCTTGTCCCTTTTTCTTTTCTCCTCCTCTAGGTTCGGCTAACGTCTGGTTCTTGGGACTCCCGAGCGTACCGGAAAAACAAACAGAGGAAACAAAGGTGAGTATATTGGGGTGTCTGCGCGGGTTTTCTTCCTTAGAGGTACATGCGGGGAGGGACCTTTCAGAGGGGGACGGGTGGTGAGGGTATCCCACTGTGAGGGTGATGGTTTTAGTTAATGGAGCCACGTTCTGTCTCCTCCTTCACATACATCCCAGTGCCCAAAACAAACAGAAAGTTTATTACCCCCCCTCCCAGTGGTTCAGTGGTGTACCCCCTCTCCCGCCTCCCCGGTTCCCTTCCCCTGTGCCCCTGTTACTCCTTTGTGTTCCCGCGTCCCCAGGAGGGACTGTACCTTGTAAAGCCACGACCCTCCTGGGTCGTGGCGGGTTTCTTGGGTTTTCAGCTCCTTTCCCTCGCTGGAAACGGCTCCGTTTTCCTCTCTTTTTCGTGAGGGTCTGCAATCTTCCTCTGCTGTAGTCTCCGCGTCTCTCGCTCCATCCTGTTCTTCCTGTTCCGCGTTGTTGTCCTCCTCTGTCGCGTAGTCCGTCTTCTCTTTTAGTGCCCCCATCCGGAAGTCTTCTTCCTTGACGTCCGTCAGCGTTCCCATGTTACCATGGGAACGCGGAAGTGAGTTGAGCCAGCCGGCCGAGTGGTGCCGGCTCAAGGAGGTAGGAGACGCGGTCGCTGAGACCCGTCTACAGACGACATCTGTGCTGTCCCTTCGCAAGCACATTCTGGGCAGCGGGACCACATTGGGTTAGCCGAACCCAGAGAGCACGTACTTGCGGCCGCAATCACAGAGAGAGTGCTCTCTTGGCAGCCCCCCTGTTTATTTCAGCCCCAAATTCCACCTTTTACTGGTGACGCTGGATGTAAAGTCGATACAGCTAACTTTTTGCCAGTCGACTACATCAATCTATTTTTGGATGTTGACTTCCTTCAGAAAGTTGTACATCAAACAAATTTGCGTGCAGACCAATTTCTGAGGGAGCGCGGAGGCACTCTAGGGCCCGTTCTAGGGCACACCAGTGGACTCCCACTTCGCTGGCGGAGTTGAAGATATTTTTGGGCCTTACGCTCAAAATGGGGTTAGTGCAGAAACCCACCTTGCAGTCCTACTGGACGACTCGCACAGTTTGGGTAACTCCCATCTTCGCACCATACATGAGCAGAGATCGTTTTTTGCTACTGCAGCGCATGCTGCATTTCAATGACAATTCTGCTGCATTGCCCCGGGACCATCCAGATCATGACAGGTTGTTCAAAATTCGGCCTGTCGTGGAACATTTGTCTGCCAGGTTTCCAGAGATCTATACTCCTGGAAAGAATATAGCAGTCGATGAGTCCTTGATCCTGTACAAAGGACGGCTGCTTTTCAGACCGTACATTGCGGGCAAAAGAGCTTGCTATGGCATAAAGCTGTACATGCTGTGTGAGAGCTCTTCTGGCTATGTGTACAGCTTGAGAGTGTATACAGGGAAGGATTCTACCCTAAACCCTGTAGGTTGCCCTCCCGCGTTAGGGGTCACAGGTAAGATTGTATGGGAACTTGTCCAGCCACTTCTTCACAAGGGTTATAACCTTTATGTGGACAATTTCTATACAGGAGTAGAGCTGTTCAGTGAGCTCTACAAAGCTGGCACTGTGGCCTGCGGTACAGTTCGTTGTAACCGCAAAGGATTCCCGCAGGAGCTTGTTTGCAAGAAGCTCCAGAAATCCCAGAGTACTGCATTGCGTTCTAACGAACTGCTCGCAGTCAAGTTCCTAGATAGGCGTGATGTATACGTGCTCACTACAATTCATGATGAGAGCACTTCTCCCATCACAGTTTGGGGTCAGATGGCCGAAGTCCACAAGCCCATCTGTATACTTGATTACAATAAGTACATGGGCGGAGTGGACAAGAACGACCAGGTTCTTCAACCATACAATGCGTGTCGTAAAACTTGCACTTGGTACAAGAAACTGTTTACCCACCTGATTCAGATGGCAACATATAATGTGTATGTTGTTTACCGTCAGACAACCACAGGAAGACTCATGGCTTTCCTTGACTTCCAGTTGTCTGTAATTGAAAGCCTCACTGCTGTTACAGAAGAAGCAGCAGCCTCCACCTCATAAGAAGCAGCAGCCTCCACCTCATATGTTCTGGAGGATGTGGCAAGGCTGCAGGAGCGACACTTTGCTGATCGCATTCCTAAAACACCCAAAAAGGATCGTCCATGTCGTCGCTGTAAAGTGTGCTCGAAGCATGGAAAGCGGCAGGAGAGTCGGTATTACTATCCCCAGTGTCCATCACAACCAGGCCTCTGTATCCCTACTTGATTTACGTTGTATCATACTAAAGCAAAGTTCTGGGAAATCGACTGAGGTTGAGCTGCCGTTGGGTAATCCTTTCAGTGGCAGTGCATGTATACCGAACGTCCATGGGCCACTGCTTCGTTAGGCAAGGAGCCACAGAATTTTACTTCATCATGGACTTCCTTTTGGACTGCTTGACAGCTAAATCCACCGTCAGAGCGTGGTCGGTGTTCTGTTCAATTAACATGCATTATATTTCCCCTACTGCATATACTAGTGGACAGAACATATGCCACATTGCCACGGAGTACCCTTTCTTCACCAGCATGTCTACCTTACTTTCAACGGTAGATATGCTCTCTCAGTTCGAGGAATCACTTTGTACGGCATACTTGGAAACCCCCAACTTGCTTCCACAAACTAGTATAGGTTCACTTGGCAATTATACAGGATTAGCCAGGACTCAGATGAGAACAGAGACATGAATGGGTAAGGAAAGCTTATGGTAGGAGTGCCTTCACAGGGTTATTGCACAGGTAGAAGGCCGATAGTAAAGGTAGTACAGATGTACATCATCTACACCTATGGATTCAAACCCATTGGTGCCATCCCAGCACTGAAGGAGAATGACTTGTATAGGTCAGTGTTTGACCTGCTTTTCATGTTCATCCTCCATCAGAACTTAGTAGATGTTCAGTTTGCTGTATAAGCGCATTATAGTCACATCACTGCACATAATGTTGGCTGGGACATATGCTACGTTCTCATGGACTCCTCTATGTACCAACACTACCCTTTTTCAAGGCCTATGATCTTCTCTTTAGGGAACATCGTGAGAAATCCCCAGCGTGTCTCCCTTAGTTTCAAAGATAGATATGCTCACTCAGTTCGGCATACTCGGACACCCCCAACTTGCATCCACAAACTGGAAGGAGTTGGATTTAGCACAGAGAGTGCGTTAAAAGCGCATGAAAAACATGTCTTCCTGAGCCTCAGGTGGCTGTCACAGGAGTCATTAGTAAAGGTTTGTTACGCATGCATTTGGTAATGTTAAGGAAGAAGGAGGCAGTTACTTGACAGGTGGTAAAATGTAGTCAAACTTATTCCGTTCTGTGGCGTGTGAATGTGATGGGCCCTTGTCTGGCAGTGGTAAGTTAATGTGAGTGCAGTGATTGGTTGGATCGGGCCCGTGGCTGGCGATATGAAAGGGTTGTTTGTTGTGCCTGAATGGCGTGTGAATGGACCATAAAGAGGTTGGTGCCTGGACGCGGCTTTATGGCCCACCTTCAGAAGGCTTGGTTTCAATATTCAGATACTGTGATAAGTAATCATGCTTTGAAACCATAAATTCTGGAGGTGCTAAAATCAACCAGTGTGAGTGGTGGGTTAACTTTAACAAACTAGTACCAGGGAAGTCCAAGGGTGCAGGACTTGCGTGGCTCTCACCAGTTTTCCTTCACCCAGAATCCCCTTGAAATCACAAAATGTGCTTAAAAAACACATTTTCCTTGCATTCCAATGAGCAGAAGTCCAGGGATCTGCAGGGATCCTCAAAATTCCTACCACCCAGTGTTTCCCCACTTGTCCTGATAAAAACACAACCCTGCTTGTGTGCCTGCGCCTAGTGCCTGCTTCAGAAATGAATCACTCCAGGGTTAACAGTAGCCCTCATGCAAGGACTACCATTGACCCTTGTGTGATCCATTCCGGTCGCGGGCACTAGGCCTACCCACACAAGTGAGGTATCATTTTTATCGGGAGACTTGGGGGAACGCTGGGTGGAAGGAAATTTGTGGCTCCTCTCAGATTCCAGAACTTTCTGTCACCGAAATGTGAGTAAAACGTGTTTTTTTAGCCACATTTTGAGGTTTGCAAAGGATTCTGGGTAACAGAACCTGGTCAGAGCCCCACAAGTCACCCCATCTTGGATTCCCCTAGGTCTCTAGTTTTCAAAAATGCACAGGTTTGGTTGGTTTCCCTAGGTGCCGGCTGAGCTAGAGGCCAAAATCTACAGGTAGGCACTTTGAAAAAAACAGCTGTGTTTTCTGTCAAAAAATGGGATGTGTCCACGTTGTGTTTTGGGGCATTTCCTGTCGTGGGCGCTAGGCCTACCCACACAAGTGAGGTATCATTTTTATCGGGAGACTTGGGGGAACGCTGGGTGGAAGGAAATTTGTTGCTCCTCTCAGATTCCAGAACTTTCTGTCACCGAAATGTGAGGAAAACGTGTTTTTTTAGCCACTTTTTGAGGTTTGCACAGGATTCTGGGTAACAGAACCTGGTCTGAGCCCCACAAGTCACCCCATCTTAAATTTCCCTAGGTCTCTAGTTTTCAAAAATGCACAGGTTTGGTAGGTTTCCCTAGGTGCAGGCTCAGCTAGAGGCCAAAATCTACAGGCAGGCACTTTGCAAAAAACAGCTGTGTTTTCTGTCAAAAAATGTGATGTGTCCACGTTGTGTTTTGGGGCATTTCCTGTCGCGGGCGCTAGGCCTATCCACACAAGTGAGGTATCATTTTTATCGGGAGACTTGGGGGAACATAGAATAGCAAAACAAGTGTTATTGCCCCTTATCTTTCTCGCATTTTTTCCTTCCAAATATAAGAGAGTGTGTAAAAAAGACGTCTATTTGAGACATGCCCTGCAATTCACATGCTAGTATGGGCACCCCGGAATTCAGAGATGTGCAAATAACCACTGCTCCTCAAAACCTTATCTTGAGCCCATTTTGGAAACGCAAAGGTTTTCTTGATACCTATTTTTCACTCTTCATATTTCAGCAAATGAATTGCTGTATACCCAGTATAGAATGAAAACTAACTGCAGGGTGCAGCTCATTTATTGGCTCTGGGTACCTAGGGTTCTTGATGAACCTACAAGCCCTATATATCCCCGCAACCAGAAGAGTCCAGCAGACATAACGGTATATTGCTTTAAAAAATCTGACATCGCAGGAAAAAGTTACAGAGTAAAACAAAGAAAAATGGCTGTTGTTTTCAGCTCAATTTCAATATTTTTTTATTTCAGCTGTTATTTTCTGTAGGAAAACCTTGTAGGATCTACACAAATGACCCCTTGCTGAATTCAGAAATTTGTCTAGTTTTCGGAAATGTTTAGCTTTCCGGGATCCAGCATTGGTTTCACACCCATTCCTGTCACTAACTGGAAGGAGGCTGAAAGCACCAAAAATAGTAAAAATGGGGTATGTCCCAGTAAAATGCCAAATTTGTGTTGAAAAATGTGGTTTTCTGATTCAAGTCTGCCCGTTCCTGAAAGGTGGGAAGATGGTGATTTTAGCACCAGAAGCCCTTTGTTGATGCCATTTTCAGGGAAAAAAACACAAGCCTTCTTCGGCAGCCCTTTTTTCCCATTTTTTGGGAAAAAACGACATTTTCACTGTATTTTGGCTAATTTCTTTGTCTCCTCCAGGGGAAACCACAAACTCTGGGTACCATTAGAATCCCTAGGATGTTGGAAGAAAAAAGGATGCATATTTGGCGTGGATAGCTTATGTGGACAAAAAGTTATGAAGGCCTAAGCGCGAACTACCCCAAATAGCCAAAAAAGGGCTCAGCGGTGGGGGGAGGGGACTGGGGGGGAGGGGGGAGGAAAACGGCCCAGCAGCTAAGGGGTTAACAGCTAACACATTACACGTGTTTTACCAAAATAAAAATTCATTACAACATTAAGCTCAATAAGAAATAACAGAACAATAAATAATCATATACACAAGGGGTGTAGTGAGGGGACCAGTGGCAAAAGAGCTTGCCCTTAGTCCTAGGATCCCAGAATTTGAGACTTGGTGGTGTTTCAAGGTTAACTGTGAAGAGGAAAGGAAAGTTTCCTTTACGGACTAGGTGGTCTCACACACATTATAGTGTCTTGCTTCATCGTATGACCACCTAGCCCCACCCAGGTAGGACACTGCCACCTGGGCGGACTCAACCTCCAAGTTATAAGAACTAGGGGGGAATGCTGAAATTAGAATTATCTGGATAAACAAGGGATCCAGTGGTGGTAGGGAAAATATTAAAATACCTAATCAGTCACCTGTAATGGTACACCTTTAATCGTGGCGACTGCTGGTATGGATAAAAGAAGTGATGGGACACCTACTGAGAATGATGATTCGAAGGGTCACCTAATTGTTGATACATGGCCATGATCCCTTGTCCCCTCACTACACCCCATACTCCTTTGTGTATATGGTTCTGTATTAAAGGGGAGACAGTATGGGGTACTGGCTCTGTCTCTGAGCCACATTCTCTCCCTCATTCTCTCGTTTGTGAGATGGCAATAAATAATCATACCAACATTTAGAAACAAATCACAGCACAACCCCCTGGCCTCCAGTCAACAATCCCAATCAAGATATGTGCTAAAGGTATATGCTGAAAACTAAAAGGTTACTGACAAACTTGCCCAAATATATGATGAGATCCAACAAGGGTGATAATAAAAGTAGCAATAATTAATGACATAAGTAATTAAGAACATCTTGAAAAGACACAAAGATGATCACATTCACACAGTTAAAGTAACCAGCATTAGCAAAGCCAACGGGTCTCACCTATGCAAGAGCTACCGGCTTTGCCAATATGTTTTAGCTATGTTGTACACCAGTGTGGCAGCTGTTCAATATGGCTAAAAGGTGGTGGGGTAAAGGAGAGCTGTGTGGAGTGGAATGGAGTGTCATAAAGTGGAGAAGAGTGGAGTGGCATAGAGTGGTGTAGACTTGAGTGGAGTGCAGTGTTGTGGGGGGAGTAGGGTGCCGCAGAGTGGAGGGACATAGAGTTGAGTACAGGGTCATAAAGAGTAGTGTCATAGTGTTGTGGAGTGGTGTACAGCAGAGTGGAGTGGCGTAGAGAATGTTGTGTAGAGTGGAATAGAGTGCTGTAGCGTAGAGTGGAGTAGTGTGAGAGAGTGGAGTGGCATAGAGTGCCACTGAGCAGAGTGGCGTGGAATAGAGTGGAGATGTGTGTCAAAGAACAGAGGAACAAAAAGTGGCGTGCAGGGAGTTGTGTAGAGCGGAGTGGCATAGAATAGTGTGGAATTTAATGGAAGGAAGCATCAGAGTGAGCATTATGGTGTGTAGCGTCCAAGAGTGGCCTAAAGTGAAGCGGCGTAAAGAACAGCGGTGCAGAGTAGATTGATGTAGAGTGCATTAGTTTTGAGTGAAGTGGTTTAGAGTGCAATGAAGTAGAGTGGTGTAGAGTGCAGTGGCGTGGAGTAGAGTAAAGTGATATAGAGTGAAGTGGTGAAGGGTGGAGCTGAGTGGTAAAGGCTAGAGTGCAGAGGTGTAGAGTAGAGTGAATTAGAGTGCTGTGGCATAGAGTAGAGTGGTGTAGAGTGCAGTGGTGTGGACTGCAGTGGTGCAGAATAGAGTGGACTGATGCGGAGTGTTGTGGCGTAAAGTACACTGGAGTAGAGCGCAGAAGAGTAGCATAGAATGCAGAGGTGCAAAGTAGAGTGCAGTGGTGCACAGTAGAATAGAATGGCATAGACTGCAGTGACAGAGCACAACGGTGTAGCGTGGCATAGCGTGCAGTGGAGAAGGGTGGTGCAGAGTAGAATAGAGTGGCATAGAGTGCAGTGGCACAATGTTGTAGAGTATAGTGTTGTAGGGTAGTTGGCATAGGATGCAGTGAAATATAGTGCATTAGTTTTCAGTAATTTGGTGTTCAGTGTAATTTCGTGTTCAGTGCATTGGCATAGAGTGCAGTGTTACTGAGTAGACTGCTGTAAAATGCAGTGGTGTATAACAGAGAGGCGTACAGTGCACTGGCATGAAGTGCAGTGGTATAGAGTGGTGTGGAGTAGAGTATTATGGAGAGCAGCTTTGCAGAGTACAGTGGTGCAGAGTAGAATAGAGTGGCATAGAGTGCAAGACCCAGAGTACAATGGTGTGGGATGCAGTGGTGTAAAGTGTTGCGAATGAGAGTACAGTGGCGTAGAGTGCAGTGGTGCTGAGTAGATTGGTGTAGAGTTCAGTGGTGTAGAGTGCATTGGTGTAGAGTTCAGTGGTGAAGAGTGCAGTGACGCAGAGTGGTGTACAGTGCAGTGGTGCAGAGTAGAGTGCAGTGGCGTAGATTGTTTCAGAGTATAGTGATGTGGCTAGAGTGGAGTGGGTCAGGGTAGAGTAGAGTGGTGTAGGCTAGAGTGCAGAATTACAGAGTAGAGTGACGTACAGTGCAGTGGCACAGATGGTACTGAGGTAGAGTGCAGTGGCATGAAGTGTAGTGGTGTAGAACAGATTAGTGTGGCAATGAGGGATACAGAGTACTTTATTATAAAGTGCAGTAGAGTGGCCTAAAGTTGAGTGGTGCAGAGTAGAGTGCAGTGGTGCAGAGTACAGTGCAGTGCTGCAGAGTACAGTGGTACAGATTAGACTAGAGTGGCATAGAGTGCAGTGGTGTAGAGCGCAATGGTGCAGAGTGGCATGTGCAAAGACGTAGAGTGCAGTGGTGCAAAGTAGAGTGTCAGAGTGCAGTGCCACAGAGTAGAGTAATGCACAGAACAGTGGCATGTAGTACAGTGGTGCAAAGCAGAATAGAGTGGCAAAAAGTGCAGAGACAGAGCAACGGTGTAGAGTGGCGCAACGTGCAGTGGCACAGAGTAGAGTGGTAGAGAGTAGAGTGGCGCAAAGAGCAGTGGCACAGAGTACCGTGGTGCAGAGTAGAATAGAGTGACATAGCATGCAGAGACAGAGTTGAAGTGGCGTGAAGTTACAATGGCGTACTGCGCACTGGTTTTGAGTCAAGTGGCGTTTAGTGCATTGGCCTAGCATGCAGTGTTTTAGATTAATATGGCATAGAGGGCCGTGGCAGACAGCAGAGTGGTGCAGAATAGAGTGGTGCAACAGGGAGTGAAGTGGTGTAGGGTTCAGTGGCAAAGAGTAGACTGTCATAGATTGCAGTGGTGTATAGTAGAGTGGCATAGAGTGCAGTGACATGGAGTGCAGTGGCATAGAGTGGTGCAGAGTATTGGCGTACAATACAGTGCTGCAGAGTAGAACAGAGTGGTGTACAGTGAAGTGACCGAGTACAATGGCGTAGAGTGCAGTAGCATAAAATGCTGCAGAGTAGAGTAAAATGGCGTAGTGCAGAGTAGACTGGTGTAGAGTGTACTGATGCAGAGTAAGAATGCAGGGATGCAGAGTAGAGTGGAGTGGCACCGAGTGGAGTGCCGTAGTGTAGATTGTTTCAGAATAGAGTGGAGTGATGCATGGCGGAATAGAGTAGCGGAATAGAGTGGCGTAGATTAGAGTGGCATGGAGTGAAAAGAAGATTACAGTGGCGTAGAATAGATTGACATAGTGCACCGGTGTGGAGTGGTACAGAGTATAGTGCATTGGCGTACAGTGCAGTGGCACAGAGTGCAATATTGCACAGCAGAGTGGCATAGAGTGGAGTGTTCTAGGAACAGTGGCAAAGAGTGCTGTAGTGCAGAGTAGAGTGTTGTGGAGTACAGCACATTGCCACAGAGTAGGGTGGTGTAGAGTAGAAAGGCATAGAGAGAAGCGGCACAGAATTTGCATGGTGTTGTCGCACAGTCCCATTACAGACAACACATCTTAAATTGAATTGATCATTACATTTGAACACAGTTTTACTGATGAAAGTATACAGTGCAAAAACAATAATGCAAGATAATGTCATCACCTAGTGTATTGACTTGTTCTGATCGTATTAAAATATTTGAGCCCACCACACTCAGAATAACCAAAAAAGTGCTTCATATGTGCATTTCTAATTCTGACGCATTTTGAAATACCTGCACAGTTCATTTACAGACATTTATATTTTGAAGTGTACTAGAGACAAAAATAACATTGTAAAGCCTTTCTCAAACACTCAACCAGTAGCCAGCATGACTGTCACATAAAAAGAAAGAAAAGTAAACACGAAGCTCCCTGGAGGACAGAGCCCGACATCTGACCTCTGTCTTTGAATGCATAACAAATGTGACAAGATAAGAATAAGATTTTAAGCCCCATTTACAAAAGTCCACTACTGGTGGAAGAATATAGTAATAGGGTCTGGGCAAGGGAAAGTACGAACTCAAGCTAGGCAGCCTAAAACAAATAGAGCCAGCAAATAGAAAGCAAGCAAATGTAAGCCATAAACCACAAAGTCAGTGGTAAGCAATAAGTGGAATGCATTCCTAGAGAAGCTTTCCAAATGTCCCCAAGATCTCTTCATCAAACCAGACAGCTGTGTTGTCTGGTAGGCTATAAAATAATTTATGCCAGAAAGGGAATAAGTAGTGCTGGACTAAAGGACACTTCCTTGTGCTGCTTTCAGAGCCCTGGAGCAATCCCTGACTGGGGCTGGTTTGTAGCAGCAAACTGGAGTGTCCTCTGGCGCGAAGTCTCTCCTAAAAGACCAAAAAGAATGGTTTTTATGTCATCTGATCGCCATTTCTTATCTCATGTTTATAAGTTTGGAGACATTAACGTCCCAACACTCCCAAATAAGTATGGGGATCGATTCAAAGGTAGACATTTTAGCCTCCACTGTAAGTATCCATATTAATAAGTATAGGAAAATGCCACTGTTGGCATGGTCCCCCCCACTTTTTGACTAGTGTTGATGCCAGCTTTGATTGGAAGTGTGCTGGGATCCTGCTAGCCAGGCCCCAGCACCAGTGTTCTTTCCCTAAAACGGTACCTTTGTTTCCACAATTGGCACAGCCCTGCCACACAGTTAAGTCCCTTGTAAAAGGTATCCCTGGTACCAAGGGCCCTGTGGCCAAGGAACGTCCCTAAGGGCTGCGGCATGTACTACGCCACCCTTAGGGACCCCTCACTCAGTACATGCACACTGACTTGCAGCCTGTGTGTGCTAGTGTGGTGAAAAGACAAAGTCGACATGCTCACCAACCACTGCCTCTGGCCTAGGTAAGTCACCCCTCTAGCAGGCCTTACAGTCCTAAGTCAGGGTGCACTATACCACAGGTGAGGGCATAGCTACATGAGCATTATGCCCCTACAGTGTCTAAGTCAATTCTTAGACATTGTAAGTGCAGGGAAGCCATACGGAGTATATGGTCTGGGAGTTTGTCATTCCAAACTCCACAGCACCATAACGGCTACACTGAATACTGGGAAGTTTGGTATTACACTTCTCAGCACAATAAACCCACACTGATGCCAGCGTGGGATTTATTGAAAAACGCACACAGAGGGCATCTGCCCTGTGTATGTTAGCCCAGCTGCTAGTGCAAGGCTGAACGATCTATGCCAGCCTGCCACTTCCAGATGAGTTTCTGACCACATGGGGTGAGTGCCTTTGTGCACTCTGTGGTCAGAAACAAAGCCTGTCCTGGGTGGATGTGCTTCACACCTCCCCCTGCAGGAACAGCTCAAGCCTGGTGTTACAGTGCCCCAGGGCCATCCAGCCAGTGGAGATGCCCGCCCCCCAGACATTCCCCCACTTTTGGTGGCAAGTCCAGAGGGATAATTAGAAAAACAAGGAGTCACCCCCTCAGCCAAGACTACCTCTAAGGTGTCCAGAGCTGAAGTGACCCCCTCCTTGAGAAATCCTCCATCTTGCTTTGGAGGATTAGGACCAATAGGATAGGGATGTGCCCCCCACCCCAGAGGGACTGGCACAAGGAGGGTGTAGCCAGCCTCAGGCACAGTAGCCATTGGCTACTGCCCCCTGACCCTAAACACACCCCTAAATTTAGTATTTAGGGGCAACCTTGAACCCAGCTCTTCAGATTCCTGACCTCAAGAAAGAAAACAAAACGCTGCAGAGAAGGGAAGGAGACACCAACTGACTCAGCCCCAGCCCTACCGGCCCGTCTTTTGCTTCAAAAAGCTGCAAAAAAAGAAGCAACGCGTTCTGCAGGACCAGCGACCCCTGAAAAACCTCCAGGGGACTGCCTGCATCACCGTGGACCAAGAAACTCCTGTGGACAGGGGACCTGTCCAACAAGAAGACAAATAAACCATCTTTAAATGGACTCTGACCTCACTCCAGAAGAGTGAATCCAACTACTCTGCACCCAACACGCCCAGCCCGTGTCCAGAGACACCAATAAGCCAGAGAGTATCCCCAGGCGATTCCGACTACGTCCCCACCCTGGGCTGACCTCTCTACACCCCCAGGGGGATGCCTGCAGAGGGAATCCCAAGGGCCCTCATGAGCGCGACTGCCCGGGACCAAGATATCTGTCGCCTGGAGAAGCACTGCACCCGCAGCCCCAAGGCCCAAGAGAAACCGATCACCAGTGCAGCAACAACCAGCAGGCAGCCTTCATCCTTGCCCAGTCAGTGGCTTGCCCGTGAACCCCCCCTGTGCCCTGCCTGCAGCGCCTAAGTGACCCCTAGGTCCCTCCATAGAGTTCTATTGAGAACCCGATGCCCTGTTTGCAAACTGCACCCGGCCGGTGCCTGTGCCGCTGAAGGTGTGGTTTTTGTGTCTACTTCGGGCCCCTCCAGTGCTCCTTCAAACACCCCTGGTCTATCCTCTGACAACACGGGTACTTACCTGCAAGCAGACCGGAACCGGAGTACCCCCTGTCTCCATAGGGGTCCATGTTATTTTGGCTCGTTTGACCTCTACACCTAACCGGCCCTTTGTTGCTGGGTGTTTGGAGTTATCTTGAATCCCCAACAGTGGGCTACCTATGGCCAGGAGACTGAACCCGTAAGTTTGTTACTTACCTCAAAAACTGTACTTTACTTACCTACCCCAGGAACTGTTAAAAATTGTAGTGTCCACTTTTAAAATAGCTTTTTGACATTTTAAAGAAAACTGTGTACATTGTTGATTCCATTCAAAGTTCTAAGTATTACTATGCAAAGTACCTTTCATTTAATGTACTTACCTGCTAAATGAATCTTGTGGTTCCAGAAATAAATTAACAAAAGAATATTTTTCTATATAAAAACCTATTGGTCTGGAGTTAAGTCACTGAGTGTGTGTTTTCACTTTTTGCTTGTGTGTACAACAAATGCTTAACACTACCCTCTGATAAGCCTAACTGCCCAACCACACTACCACAAATAGAGCATTAGTATTATCTATTATTGTCTCTGTCAAGCCTCTTGGGGCACCCCTGGACTCTGTGCAGACTATGGGGGTCATTCTGACCCGGGCGGGCGGCGGTCGCCGCCCGCCTGGCGGGAACCGCCAAATGGCCGCCCCGCGGTCAAAAGACCGCGGGGGCCATTCTGACTTTCCCGCTGGGCTGGCGGGCGCCCGCCAAGGGAGCGCCCGCCGGCCCAGTGGGAAAGGGCCTGCAACACAGAAGCCGGCTCCGAATGGAGCCGGCGGTGTTGCAGGTGTGCGACGGGTGCAGTAGCACCCGTCACGATTTTCACTGTCTGCTATGCAGACAGTGAAAATCATGCTGGGGCCCTGTTAGGGGGCCCCTGCACTGCCCATCCAATGGCATGGGCAGTGCAGGGGCCCCACAACACCCGTTCCCGCCATCCTGTTCCTGGCGGTGACAACCGCCAGAAACAGGCTGGCAGGAAGGGGGTCGGAATCCCCATGGCGGCGCTGCTTGCAGCGCCACCATGGAGGATTCTCCCAGCCGGGGGAAATCCGGCGGGAAACCGCCGGACCCGGCTGGGCGACCGCGGCTGTACCGCCGCGGTCGGAATGCCAAATGAAGCACCGCCAGCCTGTTGGCGGTGCTTCCGTCGACATCCACCCTGGCGGTCTATGACCGCCAGGGTTGGAATGAGGGCCTATATCTCATTTTGACATAGTATATACAGAGCCAGCTTCCTACAACAAGGCAGCGACCATATCATAAACTAAGAAAATATGTAATCCTAGATATGTGGTGGACATGATGCTAACACTTCTGCGCTTGTCTAAACTTCACACTTTCTAACAGAAAGAGATGAGATTTTAAGGGCAAGTACATGACGAAAATAGAAGAGATTTAAACCAGCCCTACAACAGTGTTTGACAATGGTGCGTTTGTCTGGGATTGTTCAAAGCTACAATATTGTCCAAAGTATAGTCCTTTTGTATTTGCCATGTACTTGTGTATAACAAAGCCGGTAGTGTGTCTGTACATGCAGTGAGTGTAAGAGGATACGGTGGAATTCGTTTTTCTGCTGTTTAAAGGATGTGGTAACACTTTATCTGCTTGTGAATCTGTCCCCACACATAAGTGGTTTATCTGCTCATATCCGTGCCTCATCATTTGTCAATAGTTACTGATGCATCTCTTCACTGCTGGGATGCTCATCTGAACAATTTATCAATTAAAAGCTCTGGATCAATGGGTGGTGAAAATATTTTTCTGATGTCAGTAGTGATTCAACATGCTAAGAGCACACCTCTACATCTGTATGAAGAGTGCAGGTTTAGATCCTCAAGAGCAATGTCATTATACTTTAAAATCTGAAGAGATTGTTGATCGCACCTAGAGACATTTAAACCCCTGTAACAGTGAGAAATGTAGCGGTTATTGCATTGATAGGGTAGCCCAAAGCCACTTCGCAATGTATTTTTCTGCGCAGTCCTCTTATTTTCTAATTTAAGATAGGTTGCTAATATCTTTTGACTTGCTGGCTTACTTTTGAAAGGCCAGTATGGTCTGTGATGCATCTTCTCCGTAAGACATTCAAACTAAGGGTGTCATCCAGGGCTGGCTCCTCTGCAATCGACTGAGCGTCGCTGCCCTGGCTAAGAGCCAGCAGAACAAAAATAAAACGATAGTTTACTGTTGTTTTATTTTTCATCTGCTGGCTCAGCCAGCATTGCAGGCCATAGGAGGGAGAATGGAGTGCACTTAAGTGCTCATGTGTGTTTGGCCGCCCGTCTTAGGCTGCCCAAACACACATGCGCACTTAGGTTTCTCCAACCCGGCTGTGTTGAACAGCCGGGCTGGAGAACCTGCACAGACCCCCAGTGCACTGTCTGACTGTCAGTCCAAGCCGCTCAGAACAATCCTGATTCTGCTTTAATGCTAGGTTTAGCATGAGAGCAGTGTCAGGATTGCGGGGGAGCCTGTGCTACTGTCCCAGGGAATGCTGCAACACCATCAGGATCAGAGGAGCGAGGCAGCAGGAGGCGGTGGTGGCGGCGGGAACGGCGGGAACTGCGGAATGGTAAGTTTTTGGTTTATTTTATTTGTTTCCCCCGTCGTCTCTTCCCGCACTCCCCTTGAGATTTGCAGTGGCCGCTGCTGGTGTCATCAGAGGTTCAGAGAGCTTGAGTAATTCAGTGTGGCTACGTACTGTTTTTTGCTGCCTGGTCTGACATGATGCTGCATGAAACGCAAGGTTTACAAATTTGGAAGTATCAACACTGTGGTCTCGGAGAAGCTGGCAGGTGTTTTGATGCTCTGGAAATAGCTGCCTTGTGTTGCGGATACAAACACACTGTGCTTGGTTTTGTAGCTGTCTGTCACCAGGACACAGAAGTTAGCTCTTCTTTTGAAAGAAAATAGGAGGTGGAGTTACTAACCTTGATGAACACAGGCACATCAGTTGCCTAACTACCATTATTAGATGCCTCAGTGGTATTTTATACGTTGGATGACAATTTGTTAATACATCAGGAGTGTCTGTAGCTGGGGCTGCTGATAATGTCCTGACCTAGTTGAATTGTTTTATTTCAAGATCAAATTCACAGTGTTAAATCTTTTAAGTACTATACTTGAATCACCTTCTTTATGGGTCTCTTATATAGCCCATATTGTTAACTGTTTACAGCAATGTCTGACAAGACTAATCCAGAGTCACCGCCTCTTTATTCATGCTGAAACTGATGAAACCCAATATTTGTAGAAATCAACTGGACTGTCCTGGAAATATGAAATTATCGCTGATACTGTAAAAGGACAAGGACCCATGAATTAATCAGGGTTGTACAAAGTAAACGGTAGGAAAATTGGATGGTGTGTTCATTGTCACGAGAGTCAAGGTCACTTCTCTGAGACTGGGAAGTAATGTCAACCCTTTGAATGTCTTCAGTCAGGCTGTGGGCCAGATAAAATTAATTTAAAAAATGAATTTATCCTGTTTAAATCTCTTTAATGAACTTCAGTGTAAAAACTGTATATCGCTTTTTGGAAAATAAACAGGCTGATCTCTCAAGACCTTAGACAGACTTATTATTAGATAGTGAAGTGAACACACTCTTTTGGGGAATTCCTAGAAAGTGTATCGCTAGTTGCACAGAGTGCAAAATTTGGGCATGTACGTGGATGAAATGAAATCTGAGAACGTTTGATCGTATTTCCGAGACAGGCTGCCAGCTCTATTGGTTACCAGTACACTCAATAATTCGCTTCAGGGTTTTATATAAGATATTTCAAGGCAAAAATAGCCTGGTCTCTAAATATTTGGTCACTTATTTTTTCCTTCAGAGATCAGTGAGAATCAAAGGCATGACCCTAATTTCCAAATCATTTTTCAGCCTTCGCTCGATGGAGGAAGATATGTGGCTGTTCTTGACTCTTGCACGTGAAGCGATCTCCAATGGAGATTTGCAAAATACAGCACATTGTTGTTTTCAAACACAATGAAGAATTTTTTTAACTTACTATCCGTCAACAAGATTATAGTTAAGTGACCACCAGCTATGCTGTTAGCACCTAAAAACAAAGATTATATTAATGATTATTATCTGAGTGTCAAAACATTAGCGTCATCATCATCATCCTCAAGAAGATGCTTTATGTCCTTAATCCACTTAATGTTGCTCATTCACCGTAAGTGGGTGGCAGTTTGTGTGGATCTGGTCAGGAAATACCTGATGGATTTCTGATTTGGTTTTTAAGAATATACTGAAATTAATCTGCATAATTGTGTAGCCAACAGCTGCAAAAGAGAATAGTTAAAAAGCTATTTCTAACAGAGAAAGGTATGCTGTGAGAAACATGTTTAGAATCTCGATTTATATACTTGCTATTTCCTCCTGCTAAAATTTAGTATAGAGCTTAGAAGTAGTGATGGAGTGAAGGATGCTACGAAACTGCAATGGTAGGAATATTAATATTGCTTTTGTAGGCCATATCACGCATTGCTACATTTATTTTTGCGTTCTGTGTGGTTACCATTCATATTTTATACACTAGACTTGGGTTTTAGAAATAAGCATTTTAAGGTTTTAGACCCAGTCTCAAGAGTGCTATTTCGAGCGTGTTATTCATTTAATGAAAGACAGTTTGGAGTTCCACTGTGTCGCAGAACTCATCGAGAGAGATACTAATCTGACCAGAAAACACCACCCAGACAGTATTGCTTAGTGGACTGTGTATGGTTTGCAGTCCAACTGGATTTCTAATTCATGCTGGTGCATTAAACTATATCCCTGCACCTGAGCGTTAAAAATCTGACCCCTGTGGCTCTTGGGGGGAGGGGGGGGGGTGGAAACTGCTAGCTCGTGCCAATTGTCACCTGACATTGTTGTGTTTGCTTTTACCTGGATTCTTGAGTAGCTTTTGATGAAACACTAAAAACATGTTTTTAAAACTATTACAAACAAACATGCCCATTGTCATATTGGCCTCTTCCTTCACATTAAATAGGAAACACCTGTTTTCTATAGGTTTGTCAAGTGTGACTCTTTAGAGTGTTTTCCCCCCATCTGTGGTTTTTGCATTGCATTTTGGATCTCATGTTAACTGAACAAGTTCATCAAACATGACAGCTCCTGTTATTATAGAGCTAAATTAAAGGGTAGCAGTTACACAACATCTCAAGGACAGAGCTGTCCCCAACAGGAGGGTGCAGTAATCTTTGTGGCTCCTGCACAAGCTGCATATGCCTTTGAATTTTCTACTCCTGAGTGAAAGTGTGACCACAGAGATGCCAAAACTGGGCATTTCCATACATGTAAACTGCAGCTGTTCCTGTACAGTACCAAGAATATCATGAACTAGAGATTCCATTGACCTACCAAAAACACCCAAACTGGTTTAGATGTCACAGACCCCACACACCTCAGAATATCACACTAAGTCCCTTAAGTAATGAAGGGATCGTCTGGCCCATAAAGGCCAGATAAACATCTTTTCCAAATCCAGAAAACTTACAGCCTGCAGCACTAGTAAGGTTATTAAATCAAAGAGTGTCCGAATACAGAAGACTCAGACAGTATGTACTGTCAAGCATAGCAGGCAGAGCAGTTATAGTAGGACCTACACCAGAGGCACAGGTTGCCATACAGGCAATCAGTCTACAAACTATAAATGTCATTATGGGCGAGGCACCAGTACAAGTGGTGAAATAGCCTTACAGATTGCCCACAACACTTCAAGACAAGCATATAATTCTAAATATGTGACTTTCCCTTGGAATAGTACTACCTGTAGAGGAATGCAACACCTGGGGAGATATATCTGCATTTATCTACACCAGTGGTTCCCAACCTTTTGGCTTCTGTGGACCCCCATTTTATCAATACTAGAGCCCGGGGACCCCCACTGAATCATTATTGGAACACAGGGACCCCCACTGAGTCATTACTGATAACTGGGAGCTAATATTATTACATTTTTTAAGCAGTCGCGGACCCCCTGAGGAGGCTTCGCGGACCCCCAGGGGTCCCCGGCCCACAGGTTGGGAACCACTGATCTACACCATAACACATGGCATACCCTCAATGGCGGTACTACCAGATGAAGCAGTAGCTGCCTAAAATAATTTCATATATATATACATCTGTGGGCTCTGAGGCTTTGGGATAACGTGCCATCAACCTACATCTCAAAACAAAACATATGACTGAAGGATATGGTAAGGAAAATACTATAGCAGTCAGTAAAAAGAAACAGGGAGTAAAACAAAAGAAAATGCTGGCTCTCTCTCAACTCAGTAGTCCAGCCGTGGTAGTTATTATCTAAGAAACTGTGACAAAATAAAGTTGGATCAGTATCTGTACCCTGATAGCCCTTCTTTCTGTTCTTTTCAGGGCTCTGATAGTGAAAGGGCAAAGAGAACTGGACTTACTTTGAAGAGAAAGCCGGAATAACTAGAAAACAAAACGTGCTCAGCAATATATGGATACTTTGGTGGAATAAGATTTGGGCAACAACGTTAATGGACAGCAGAGCAGAAATGACGATTGTCCTCCAGACTCCTCAAAAGTTTCTGAGGGTTAATCAGACTGAAGGATATGTACAAGGTGAAATTGCAGATGGACACCTGAATGCTCCAGACAGAGTTTACAGAGTATAAATAGAAAAAGAGGGGGACATACCATGCATAATTAAACCATAATATGGATACCATGCAAAATTAAACCAAATTAAGCCAGTATTTTGGCCCCATTTATCAAATGCCGACATCGTCCTAGCAGAGGGTAACTGGTCTCCAGCCTTTAAAAGGGATGAGACCCGAGGAGAAGTGGTAATAATGCTGGCTTTCTCTCCCTAAATTCTAGATGACCTCAGAGAAAATGTTCATGCAAATGGGGATTAAAGCAAGTTCCAGAGATGTACAGAAACCAAGGGTGGTGGGCTAAAGAATCTATTCGCCATGTGAGCCCCAAATATAGGCTCAATATCCTCTAAAGCCGGATGCAAAACAAGAAATAAAAGCTATCTTAGATCAGCTGCAATATCAAGGCGTCACTGCCTTGTAGTTCTATAAAAATCACCACTATTTTCCTGGTTCTGAAACTTGACAGATAATACAGAATAGTCTGACTATAAAAACGTAAACTCACACACGTGCATATTGTACACAACTCTCATAGCACAAGACTCATGACAAAACTGATGCGGATAAAATATAAAGCAGTCTTGGACAACTCAAATGGGTTTTTCAGTCAAAGCATAGCACCCGAAAGAGTATCTGCGTTCTACTTTTCAGATTTCAGTTCTATATTAAACGCTTGTCAATGAGCTATAAGAATAGTTGTGGTTTATTTGCATCATACATTATCGAAAACCTGAGGTGCTTTTTTACAATGATGGTGTCTAAATCACAGACAATGACTTAGAAAACCACTCAACTAGGGTGGACTGGATAATAACAAAAATCTCTACACAGTTATAAAGTTTATTTAAAAAAATATAAAATAACTTATTTGAACGTGATTTTCCTTGCACATGAATTATCCAGCGATGGTAGGGGTCTGGGACTGGACTTCTTACAAAATGTGCCACCTTAGAGCCCCCAAATATGTTAAGAAAGTTACAAGCCTTGATGGGATTTCTTTACTTGGGAAGGACTCGCCTGCTACATTATGCTGAGTGAAGCCTTTGTACATCCTGATTTTATCCTTATTTTCTGAAAAACACACAACTATCTTGCATGGACTCCAAGCATACATGCTAGAGACTAAGGCCCTCATTTTGAACATGGTGGGATAGCCCGCCGCCGACCATGCTGACGGTCGACAGAAGACTTCCAGTGGCGGCGGCAGGCATCCTGCCATACCCTGACACATGGAGCCTCACCACCATTGATGGGGGTGAGGCTCGCCATGCGTCATGCTGGCGGTCGGTGGCAGGGGTGGATGCTGCTCCACCCTCACCACCACATCAGCCAATACCCCGGCACGCCTATAATGATGCAGTTATAGGCGTGGCGTTGTATGGAGACGCGGCAATGCCAGCGGTGCATCATCCAAGGAGCCCATTCCCTCCCAGAGCAGAGCCACGGAATAGATAAGTGCTGTCCGAGAGGGAAGGGGGAGGGAAGGGTGTGTGTGTGTGTGTGTGTGTGTGTGTGTGTGTGTGTGTGTGAGTGTTTGTGAAGGGGGGATTGTGTCTGAGTGTATGCATGCATGCATGTGTGCATGTAGGTGTATAGGTGCATGAGGATGGGGGGTTGGGGGATTTTGGGGTGGACCTGTATGGAGGGGGATGGCGGATGGTGAAGGGGAGCTGGGAGGCATACAGGGAGTTTTGGGGGAGGAGGGATGGGGGGGTTGGTTTTCAAGGTTCGGGGGTGGGGACGGTTCTAGGGGCTTTTGATAGTGCCAAGGGGGGGCTGGCGTGTCAAATACAGGTGACAGGAATGAGAATTCCTGTCACCCGTATGCTTTCCGCCAGGGATTACCTGGCGGGGTATCCCACCAGGAAAATCCCTGGTAGAAATGGGATCATAATCCCACTGCCGGTCCGGCATCCACCACAGAGTTAAAAGTGCCTTCAGAATATGGCAGTCTGGACTGCCATGCCGTTGGCGGTAAT
Organism: Pleurodeles waltl; assembly: GCF_031143425.1. NCBI lineage: Eukaryota > Metazoa > Chordata > Amphibia > Caudata > Salamandridae > Pleurodeles > Pleurodeles waltl. The sequence goes on along the minus strand of NC_090436.1, from coordinate 385,300,659 downwards.
GACCGCCACCACCAGCTTGACGGTCATTACCGCCATGTTCATAATGACCACCTAAATTTTTACAGGCCAGGGATAACAAAACCCGAGCTATTAGAATTGTTCCCAGTTTTTTGGGCTACATACAAAGTTTATAATGAAGGACAGACAGTTCCTATTGCTTACAAATCACGTTTTTCTTACACAGCCGAAGCATGCTTCTCTCCCATACAGACAATTCTTACTGCAGTGCAGATGGCAATTTTAGAAGAGCGCTGTTTGCTGCAAGAGAAACTAATAAGAAAACTGTTATTTGCTCAGTATGCGTTTGTTCCTGCCATATAGTGCTGTAGATCCACATGCTGTGCATGCTCCTACCATCTAATGTTGGGCCCGGAAGTCTGAAAGTTGTTTTTCTTCAAAGAAGTCTTGAGTCACGAGGTACTGTGACTCCTCCTATTGCTGATAGTACACATGGCCATCCACTCTATGGTTAGATTGTCCTTCCTGCACAGCAGGTGAGGATGCAATGGGAAGCCAAGCGATGTGTAGCGAGATGTCCATGCAAAAAAGAGGAAAGTGAGATAGGTAAAAATCACTGCAATGGCCACAGGCGTCCAGGGAGGAAGGTGGACACATGTGAATCTATAGCGCTACGTGCCACGAACAGACGCTGACAGGGTAAATAATATTTCCCGTTCGAGGCATGTGTGGCTGTAGCTATACATGCTGTGCATGGACTGTAAAGCAGTCCTCCCAGAAGCGGTGGCTAGCCTGTAAGAAATGCAGGAGACTGGCTTGGTGGCGGTTGTTGGAAATGGCTCTTCCTGCAGGGTTATCCCCAAACGTTTTGCCTTTTTCCTCCTATTTTTTCTGATAGTCTTTTTGTTGGCCTTAAGACACTGAGCACTTTAACACTGCTAACCAGTGCTAAAGCACATGTTTCTCCCATAAACATGGCTACATAGGTGTATCCACAATTGGCATATTTAATTTACCTGTAAGTTCCTTGTAAAGTGGTATACCATATATCCAGAGCCTGTAAATTAAATGCTACTAGTGGGCCTGCAGCACTGATTGTGCCACCCACTTAAGTAGCTCAGTAAACATGTCACAGGCCTGTTGCACAGACTGTGTGCAGTCTCTCTGTCACCCTGACGTAGCATCTAAAACCTCTTGTCAAGCCCAGAACTCCCCTTTTCTTAAATATTAGTCACCCCCTAAGGTAGACCCATGGTAGCCCACAGGGCAGTGTGCAATGTAAGCAAAAAGCAGGTTTTTCATTTCCTAGTAATGAAAAACTCCTCAAGCCGTTTTTCATTACTGTGAGGTCTGCTCCTCTCATAGGCCAGCATTGGGAATTCCTTATAATACCTTTCAGCAGTAATTCCTGATCTGAGAGGAGCAGTTACATCATGTTTGGTACCATTGGAATGGTAATAATAAATCGGCGTTACTGGTAAAGTCGGATTTGTTATTACTAATTTAGAAATTCCACTTTTAGAAAGTGGGCATTTCTCTGCCCTCACCGCCCTGTGTGCCCACAACCTATCTCAAATACACGTCTACCCTGGGCTGGGTGACAGCTAAACTTGTGCTTTCCCTCCAGACACCCACAACACAGTATACTAAAATGCATATGTATACTGCTGGGTCTTCCTGGGGAGAAGGTAGGGAAGAGCTCATACTTACACCTCAAAGGGTAGTGACCAGAGTCCTGAAAAAGGGGCAGATTGCCTCCCACTGATAAGCTGGAGCTGAGGGTACCTGTACACTTCAAAATAACTCTTTACAGTCATCTCCCAAGTCAAAGGCATTTTCTAGTACAAGTACTGTGTCCATGACCCACTAAAATTAGTACAATTCTAGACCCAAGGAAACACTACTGGAATAAAGTCTGCTGTGTGACAGGATTGCCACTCAACCACGATTGACTGCTCCCAGGAACTACCGCCCTGCCTTGCTGTGTCGCCCTGCTGCCTGCAAATCTCTGCCTGGTAGCCCAAGACTCATCCACCAAACCAAGAGTGACTCAGAGCGGCTTTTGCTTTACTTTGCTGTACAATTTCTCCAAACACCCTGAACGGCTTTGCAGGACTCTGCTGCTTGCTTTTTCCAATTACCCGGAACTGCTCTGCTAACCTTCACCACCCACTTTCGTCAGTCACTGCAAGCGGCTTTGCCGATTGCTCTCTTCAATCACCAGGAGTGGCTCTGCTAACCCTCGCTGTGTGCTTTCGTCAATCCCCCCGATCGGCTTTCCTGGACTTTGCCACTTGCTTTCTTCAATCACCTGGAGAGGCTCTCCTAACTCTCACCGCCCGCTTTCATCAATCACCCAGAGTGGCTTTGCTGAACCTTGCAGCTTGCTTTCTTCAATCATCCAGAGCAGCCCTGCTAATTTTCACTGCCTCTTCCTTCAAACAATTTGAGCAGCCTTGTAGAATGCTGGTGCTCACTTTCTTCAATCGCCCAGAGAAGCTCTGCCAACCTTCACCGCCCGCTTTCTTCACGTCCCCTAGAACGGCGTTGCTGAACTTGGGCACCTCACAGTTCCCCTGCAGTCCCTTTTTGCTTTCCTGGTGACCACACCCGGGAATTACTAAGTCGGTCCCAGAGAGGTGTGCACCTGTGACATTACAGGAATATGTGGAATCACACACTTGTGCCTAGGAGTCCCTGGCACCACCTCTTCTAAACCATCACTGATTATCAACCTTGCTTTACCTAATCCTGCAAAGTGAATACTTAGACATTGACTAATTGAATCTGTATTGTTCTGATCTTGATAAACAAGTTTTATTTATCTACATCTGTGTGGAGTCTTTTTGTGGTATACCTCCTGTGATTACTGTGTGTGTGTGTTGCACAAATACTTCACACATTGACTTCTAAGTTAAGCCCGCCTGCTCTGCGCCAAGCTACCAGAGGATGAGCACATGTTAATTTAGGTTGTATATTTTGACTTACCATGACTAGGATTGTGGTCCCTATTTGGACAGGGTACATACCACTATCAACTAGAGACCCAATTTCTAGTACATGCACACAGTAATGTTTTGTAAAAGTATATGTTGTGGACTAGGTAGCTGCTTTGAAGATGTCAGCTACTAGAACGCTCCTCAGTAAGGATACTGAGGCTCCTTTTTTCCAAGTGGTGTGGCCTCTCAGCTTTAGCACAGCATGTCTGGATACACTTTACGATCGATCTTGCAATGCCTGATTTAGATAGGGCCTTCCCTTAGTGGGGTATGGAGAAACAGTGTGGGTGAATCTTCCTAAACGGTCAATGTAGTACTTGTGGGGTCCCTTACCATGCAAAGTATGGACATCCCATTCCACAACTGAGTCAGGTGGTGGGAAAAAGACAGGAAGTTCAATTAATTGATTAAGGTGGAACTGTGAGACCTCCATATCGAACAATTTGGAGTTGGTGCTGAATACCTTTGTACCTGGAAGAAAGCTTCTTCCAAGGTTAGTGCCGGAAGCTTACTGACACGCCTGAATGAAGGGATGACAACCAGAAATTAAACTGGAGGCAGCAGGAATGTAGGGTTCGAACGGAGGGCCCACGAGTCCTGTAAGTACAATGGTGAGGTTCCATGTCAGGGCTGGTGGGACCCGAGGAGGAATGACTCTTGAAGCCCTCCATAAAAGCTTTAGTGGCTGGCATTCTGAAGAGGGAGCTGTGTTGTCTGTTATGAAGATAGGCGGCTAGGTGTAGCCATATGGAAGTGAAAGTCAAACCATAAATCTGCAAGTGAAGTAGGTAGCAGACAATATCCTGCACTTTGGTTGCTAAAGGGTTGGTTTGTTCTGAGTAACAGTAGTACCTGAACCTCTTACACTTGGCAGCCTAACAGCACGGGTAGTAGGCCTTCGTGCTTCCTTGAGAATACTCATGTATTCTGGTGAAGGATTAAGGTACCCGAATTCTAGGACTTCAGGAGCCAGATCATAAGATTGCGTGACCTTGGCTTTGGGTGCCTGATCTCTCCATGGTTCAGCGTGAGAAGGTCTAGCTTGTTGGGGAGCCTCTTGGTTTCAGAACCACTGAAAGTTCGAGTAGAGTGGTGAGCCACGGTTGGTGGGCCAAGGTGAAGCCACCATGATGAGGGTGCAACATCTGCCAAAGTAGTGAGAGAGGATGGAAAGCGTAGGCAAATATCCTTGCCCAACTCATCCACACTGCATTGCCCCTAGACTGTGGGTGTGGGAACCTGGAGGTGAAGCTTGGGCATTTGGCGTTTTCTGCTGTGGCAAAGAGGTCTATCTCTGGGAATTCCCAATGATGAAGTACTGGAGAAGGACTTGCAGGTGGAGTTTCCACTTGTGACTTGTTGCCACATCCTGCTGAGGATGTCGGCAAAGTTGTTACCCACTCCCGGAAGGTACTCCACCAGTAGACTGATCTTGTGGCAGAGAACCCACCACCAAATGCTCTCAGCTAGGGCAGGGAGCTGGGGAGATCAGATGCTGCCTTGCTTGTGAAGATAATACAGGGCTGTCACGTTGTTCATCTTGATGAGGACTACTTTTCCAATCAAGTGAGGAAGGAATGCAAAAACAGCTAGCAGTTTCAGGTAGTCGATGTAGAAATCCTGGTGACTGGGTTCCCATTGGCCTAGGATCGTCAGGTCCTCTACGGAACTGGGCTGAGGAAAAGGTCATCCTGGCAACAGGTTGCTGATTGCCCCCGAGACCATCCGCTTGAGCCCACTGGTGCACTGAGCACTCCTGCAACGGAAGCTTGTGTAGCCTGGCATGGGGCACTATGGCATTACAGGAGGCCACGGACTGTCCTGACTGTGACTTGGTGGTCTGGTTGAAAATGGGTGATTAGTGCCTGGAAGGGATGTATCCCGGCAGTGTTTGGATTGGCCATGTCAACTTATGAGTTGAGGATTATCCCCAAGTAAGGCTATGTCTGGAGGGGGTAGAGATGGATAGTGTTGTGTGAGCAGGAGGAAGAAGTGGCAAATCAGGACTTAGTGGTGGTGGTAGCTCCTTTGAGGCAGCCACCTCTACTTCTGCCTTTTGAGTTGTTTTCTCTGCAGGGCCCTCTGAAGTAGCCACTGGGATAGAACTGCTGGGCCTGTGGAGGCTGGTAAGACATGGAGGACTCAGGGGAGGTGATCTTGAGACTCCATGGAAGGGTGGGCATCAAGGAGCTGCGAAGAGCGGGCGACTGAAGGGCGCCAATTGCTTTTTGCTGTCTCTTGATCTTTCTTTATTTTCTTCCAGCACCTGGTCAACCTGCGGCCCTAACAGATGTAAGCCATCGAACGGCAGATTGAGCAAGTTTTGCTCGACTTCTGGCTTGAAGCCAGAGATAACAGAGCCAGGCATGCCTGCCCCGAAGGCCTCTGGAGTTGACCCCCCAAGGGGTAGTGTCAACAGGATCTAATGCGCAGTGAATAGTAGTGTTGGAGCTCTGCTTTCCCTCAGAGTCAATCTCATACTCTTTTTCTATGCTCCTCTGGAAGATGTTGGAGGAGCTCCTCTATCTCATCCCAGTAGGCATGGGCATATCGGAAAAGCAGTCCAAAAGAATCAGCAAACTGCCAATAGTTGGCTGACTGCACAGCTACCTTCTTACCTGCAGCATCTATATATTTGTGCTCTTTGCCTGGTGTATGGGCATTGCCAGTAGACTGTGAGTTAGCCATCATACAGGTGATAGTGACAACCAAGGAGGAAACGAGACATGATTGTAAAGAGGATCAGTAGGGGAAGCTTTGTATTTCTTGTCCATTCTGGGTGTTCTGACCCTGTCATGGACAGGGTCCTGAAAGATGTCAGGGGTGTGAGGCACCATGCCCCTGAGCATGAGGAGGTACTGGGTGTAACGGTGGGTGGAGGACAAGGTCTCAAAAAGGAAGTCCTTTGCCAAAGTCTCAGTGTAGATCTAGACTTTGGCAGAGGTCTTCCTTTGTGGAAGGAGGCAGCCCTATCGATGAGTTCACGGTAGGACGTTGAGTCATCAGGAGGGAAGGGATTGGAAGAGTACAGGGTGGGATTTGTGTCTTCTGGAAGGTCAGCATCATAAGAGTCCCAGAGATTGCCCTGAAGAAGAGTGTCAAAGGTATCCCCTCCCCCGTGTCTCAGTAAAGTGACCCCTGAGGTGTACAGGGAAGAAGGGTCGCCTGGAGAAGTGGGTGGGGAAGGTGAGCACTGTGGAGCAGTGACAGACAAAAGGCTAGTTGCTTTGTCCACTTACGGTTGAGCAGTAGGCTCTGGGGAGTGGGCGAGAATCTGGCAGGCGTGGGGATATAACATCAAGTGTTTCTGTCGGTCTGCTTGGAGTTTATGGAGGATCAGCTAGACCGGAGCGGAGGCCGATTGTGTTGGTCGGCCCGAGGCTCTCGGCTCTAACTCAGATCTCAATGCTGAAGGTGACAGTTCCGACGGTCGGCTCAGCTCCAAGGCGGCCAAAGGCAGCGCCGAAGCAGTCTGCCTCAATGATTTCTTCAGCTCTGAGTTAGAGCTGGGCGTTATGTCCAAAGGTGGTGGACGTTGCTGACCACGGCCTGTTTCTGGCTTTACAGATCAGCTGGATGGCCCTTGGAAACAGGCTGCTCAACTTGCGAGCAGTGTCTAGTGGGTGGGACTACTATATTCAGGGCTGGCTGGGCTGGTGGACAATCCTCATCTCTAGATCACTGGGGGAGTTGTTGCTGGGGGACAAAGCTTCCTTGTCTGTGGCCGATGGCTGTGGGTGGTGTTTCCCCCTCATCTGCTCAGGCCAAAGATGTCCTGGGTGTCATCTCTACTCCTACGCGACCTCTGAAGACCTTGATCACGTCCGTCACAAAGGTTCTTCTTGGAGCAAAAAAGCAAGGAAGCGTTGCAGGCAATCTTGTGCTCGAGAGACATGCACAAATTACAGACCCGGTGGAGGTTGGTCCGGGGGTATTTTGAGTGGCAGCGCAGACATTAGCACAATGGTGTCAGTTCCATCATTGTGGAGGCATGGTGTGGAGATACGGTCGAGAGACAGCAGAAGTCGCAAAGCGTGAAGGCCCAGGTGGAGTCGCCAATCCGAGATGAAGAAAAAAAGAGCACAGGTTTGGAATTCCTAAAGCCCGACGTCCAAGACATATTCCTTGGGGTCAGGAACAAGTTTTCAGGTTTTTGTTTGTCCTTGGGACATGTAGGTCCAATCCCATGCAGCAAAAATCATTTGGCTGATGGAGCAGGGAAGGGAATTGTCTCAGGTGAGGTAATATTTGTGTACATGTATTAATATTGTTTGAACTTGTATTTATGGTTCATTAATGCAAACCGTGTATTATTAGTGAGCACTCTAATTGTTGTAAGCTCAGACTGCACCACTGACAGTGGTTCCAGTAATAAAGAATATGAGGCTATGTATACAGCTCCCAGAATGCTCTCAGATTAGATGCAAATATTTGCAGAAGCCTGAAAGCAAGATTAATCATTCATTGTTTTCAAAATAAAATGTTCTCAAAAAGATGCAACTAGGAAAAAAAAGTTTTGCTAAACTACTGTGAAAATGTAGGTACTATTTCCTTGAAGCATCATTTAAAAAATATGTTGATGTATGCTGGTATTTTAAAACAATATTTATAGTGGAACATCACTGTAACCAGTTTGAACACGATTATGGGAAACGTGAAAATAAACATGCATTGGCAAAGCTAATAAATCCGACATTGGTGGTCAGTCTTTTGGGTTTGTCAATGCGTATCTTGTTTTGACATGGCTTTTGTAAAGGTTTAATAATGTGGGAGCTGCTGGGCCCTCGCTATTGTAACAAACACTGACAAAAAGCAAGAATATTTTGGGGTCTCCGAAAGCAACATTGCTATAGTAGTTCATTTCTGGCACTAAACAAAACTACTTTGTGTGCTAATATGCTCCTTGTGTAAGAGCAGATTGTGATCATTCACAGTGAAGCAAGCCAATAGATGGATAGGAAGAGAGATAGAACTTTATTAAAAACAAAAGGTCTTGGTTAACGCCAGACCCAATTAGGGGCTGAATTGTTAAAGAAAGTCACAAAAGTGCACCCATGGTATATGTCTTTGCATGAGTGCAGATTTACGCATTTCATTAATTCACAATAATTTACAGAAGCAGACCAGGAAATTGTACTGCTAGAAAATGTTTGTGAACTGTATTTTACCACGAGCAAATTTGCATATCTAGATTTCCTCATGCAAAAATCTGTTGAGCATTTACAGGCTCACTTTCCCTCCAGACACTTTTTTGCCAACCCTGGAAGAAGTTTTACTTCTGACCCATTAAGTCAGTAGGTTTGCACAGACTTAAAAGGGCAACCCAACCCTGGAACTATTCCTTACTGCTACCTTCAGCCCCAGTATATCGATCTGCAGAAAGGTGCAAAAATTAGGAAATTGCTAGAACTCGAGCCCTACTGTAGTATTAGCCCTGGTATAATCAGAGAGACCAGTACCAGAGCTCTTATATAATGTGATTGCTGCCATAGTTTGTCAGCGCATTATATGTCACCAAAGGGACAATTAGGTTTTTTCTTTTACAGAACAAGTAGATTCATGAAGCAACTTGACCCATCGACAAGTAGATATTTTATTAAATTCCACATCCCTGAAAGACGAATGCAATCAAGAAACAATACAGATGGAGTGAAGGTACCAAACAGAGCACCACAAAAGTGCTGAACCGGAGCACAGGAACACACGTCCGCACCCAACATACAAAGAAGTCGATGACCATGCACATCACCGGCAAGAGGAGGAGTCACAATACTTTGACATGAAATGCTTGTTTGAAAAAAAACAAAAAAACGTGCACACGCCCAGGCCCAACACTAGATGGCAGGAGTATGCACAGCATGTATATCTCCAGCCACATATGGCTCAAACTTATAATTTCTCCTATAAGTACACTAGAAGCATAGAAAAAAGCAAGCATTCCAAGTACTCATACTCTACACCTGCATTGGGTGCAGTGAACTGCATCCTTAAGTGCCCTTGAAATTCAACTCTGAGTATGTTCCAACTCTCTGCACTCATGAATTTCTTCAGTAGAAACAGGACATACCATCAACTCCTAACATCCTACCCACTGAGGACTAAAACAGCAACTTTTAAACAGACAGCTCTGCACAGCCTACGTTTAGTACTAAACTGAAATACTCTACAGCTTGAACTGTAGTACAGAGAATTTTTGACACTACGAATTCAAACCACTACATACACACACAAAAACTCTAGATGATTGCAATGACTAGCTCACAGGATGGTGTGCCTTGTTGCTTGCACCACAGAAGGCTGATCTATCAAGTTCCACACTAATAGTGTTGGATTCAACCTTCTGTGTACCACCAAAGGAAACTATGCAGCTGGCTTAGCCACAAAAGTAGCAGCACAAAGTAGCAGCTGTAGCTAGATCTCAAAACAAGATCAACACAAACATTTTGGCAGCGACATCTGGCAACATCTAAAGATGAAAAGCCTCCACATGGCACTACCTGCAATTAATTCTACACCTTCAATAAAGATAACAGTCTGATGGTTTCATTACCTGGAGAGGGCGACAGCGAACAGGCATGTGCTGCTCCTGTGCTTACAAACATACGAAGAGGGGGTGGACAGTTAACATCACACTCATGGCTTTGTACCGTGTTTCACCACTTTGCGAGACTTTTTTAAACATTGATTCCCAATGCTGTTCCCAGTTAAGTGTGGTCCCTCCTGAGAACAATCTGTGCCCAATCTGGAAGAGACGCATTGTAATGCTTATGTTGTAAACTAATGGGTAGTTGCCATCACATGACAGATTGCTTGGTAATGCAGTTTGTTCTGGTTTGTAAAGACTGAACCAAGGATTCCTGATGTTACTAATGGGTCGTGCCAACCCGTATGAACCCACAATGGGCTAATTGTTAATGCATTTGTAAGCCACTATTGGCATAATGCATGCCTATGTGCTGTTGAAAATGATAATGGCAATAAAAAATGGTTACAAAAAACCTGGAGAGGGCGACAGACAGTTTCCTAATGAGCAGGTTAGATGAGGTCCAATTAAAGCAGCTCATGAGCGGTCATCTTTCCTGGAATAAGTGCCACAGTAGCCACACTTCAGCAGAGATACTGGTGGTTTTATCTACCTAAACAAATGAAAAACTATGTATGACAATGTAATATCTGCCAACAAATAAAACCTTCTACTATTGCAAGACCATTGCAGACTCTTTTACTGTCTCCAAGCACCCGTTTGGGGTAATTCACCTTAACCATACTATGCCAATTGATCCAGTAAACCAATATAGGTATATATTTGTTTCTGCTGATTCATGTTACAATGTCCAGTGGGTTTGGCCACAAAGGAATGCTGATGATTGAGCGGTCATAAAAGACCTGCAGTGCCTAGTACCAAAGGGCGCATTTCATACTTGTCATTCAGATCATGGTTCTGCGTTCACCATAAGGGCGCTCAGGGATGCTATATCTGCTCTGGGACTATGTCACCATTACTCACATCCTTTTCATGCAGACAGTAATGGGTTAATACAGTGCCCCAGCGGTACACTTAAGCAAGCCTTGAGAGTATTAAGTACAGGACTGAGATGGCCATATAATGAGTATGGAATATTAAATACTTTGACTACGTTAGGTGGTCGCACTCCATATGTGCGCTTTTCAGAGTATCTATGTATGAACTTGACAGATCTGGAAAGGTACTGTAAGACAAAGAATTCGACCTGGACAACATCTGAATGCCTTGCAGGGCATCCAAGAGTTCAGAGACAAACTAACTAATCTGGAGCATTCACACTCCGCCACCAGCAAGGATATGGTTCCTAAAATTGCTGACGGGTGGCACCCAAATTAGGCAAGGTATTTCAAGAAACGATCCCCAATAAACAGGTGTTGGGTCACTAAATAGCCTACCTGTTCAGGTCTTGGAGTAGAAAGCATAAGAACTTTAATCCTGACTCCACTGCCTGGTTCAAAACAAAACAGTAAGGTGTCCAACTATCACATTAAAAGGCATTATGTAGGCAATTCTGTTCAGCAGGCCCCACTTGACATCAAGAAGTCTTTGGTGTTCTGCCTTACAACCTCTCCCTGCTCTAAAGTACCTACCCCAAGAGACAGTGCAGAAAGCAGTCAAGCTGAAATCTCTAGTCCCAATCCAGGGAATGTAAAGCTTTAAAAATTACTTTGGGTCCATCTTTACACCAAGCTCTAACTTCCACTGAAGAACATATTATTCAGATTTCAACAATTCCAACAATTTCTACTGCTATGGTTTACTATGAACCACCAAATGAAACAACCTCAATTGAAGTGATGCCTTTTCACAAAATAACACCTTATGAAAATGATTATGAATATGAACAAGATGAAATACCAACACACTCCACATCTACTCAACATCATCTCTGGCTCTGTGCTTGCAACTGGCTTTGTGACAAACATTTTACACTGCCATGGTCTTTTAATTCTGCAACCACAGTGCTCTTCCTTTTAATGTGGATCATCATGTTGATCATAATGTTGCTGTTACAAAATGGACATTATATTCCTGATAAAACTGTGCTGTTTCCTATAGTTCAATAATTGTATCCACTTTGCGTGAACCAATTTCTTTCCAAAATTACTGGCCTTTTAGCTAATCACCCGAACCCTATGAACAGCAAATGTACACCTGTGACTGTCACCACATACAGTGTGGTATAAGTTGTGCAAACAATGGTTAGTATATTCCGGCCTTGCAGTGTGAAGGAGCATCTGTCCACAATAAGCAAAACAATGGATTTCAATAACTTCCTGCTGGGTCTACACCCAACTAAAGTTAAATGCTTTACATTTACAACAATTTATGCCATCTATGATGAGATGCAAATATACTAAGAAAAAGAAGCTCCTGAAAGAATTTGAGAAATTGACAGGGTAATAATGCAAAACAGTTTTAAGGATATTGATAATGGCCTGCAGACACTCTCCAAACTAGTGTATTCTATTATCACTATAATGTCAAAGGCCCTTGATCTTCTAAAAGAAGACTTAGGTCACCTACAACATGGATAGGCTAAGTTGTGAGCTATTACACAGATACATTCTACGATATAAATGCATTAAAACAAATGAAGTGCCTTGGCAGCTCATTAACAAGAGTGCCATCTTCAAACCTAGCATCTGACCTCAACACAAATAATCATGGCTACCAGAGATGCCACCTTTACCTTATTAAGTACTGAAGAGATGGAAGATGCCCCATTTTCTGTTGCAGAAGACTCATGTCACATCGCTCCTGTAGGGAGTCATTTCACTGCCTGTGACTCCCTTTCATTTTCAGGAATGTTAGACAAGTCCTTGGATTGGTATGAAACAATACACAGCACTCTCCCCCACCATTCATGAGAGTTATTGTTTAAATTTGACTGTTACACACAAGACAACCCCACATTCATAAGTACATGGATGGTCAACTCCTTAAGGTAACTAAGTCCTTTGCGATTCCATCACTCTGCACAGAGCCTGTAAACCTCTGAAGCCACAATAAAGCTGTAATTTGGTAACAGCACCAGTTTCGTCCATCCCAGACAACACACACGCAAATAATAAGTCCTATTTAACAATCACAAACAATACATGTTGCAGATCGACTGAAGGCCAAGTACATTTGTTATCTGTTTTAGAAATCATACTACGCTGGGGAGTAACCTTGTACCCTCCTCCTAAACAACAGTTTGACAACGTCCTTTGGCCCAGAACAGAGAGATATAATATGCACCTTGTTAAGCTGAATAAACCAGTTGTCATGTTAATACTAAAAAAGGTCTCCTGAAAGTCAGCAGCAGAACCCTTTCACTTACGGCAGCCAGTGCTGTGCCAAACATTCAAAAGCTCCAGCAAGCTCAGTATCCTACCCACTCTGCAGACATTTTGTACACACAATATAATTCATCCAACAAAACTGACTTCAAGACCATTCCATCTGGTTTATTGACTGGTTTTGGACTTATCTCTTCATAATTCCATTAATTTGTCTCCAGTATATTAGGCAGATTTCCAACAATCCTTCAGTAGGAATTCTCATCTTCCTCCAGACAACAAAATGAAGCCAGTCCCACCTGCAGAATGAATTTCAAATGGGAGTATCACACGGAGAAGCAATGTTACCCTAGCGTTCTATCTGGCACAAGAATGCTGGACTGCTCTTAGTGAGTACTAGACTCAGTCGGTGAGCATATTGGATGTTTCACAAATGAGACCAGTCTTTAGATGTATAAGCTGCTTGAAAGAAACTATTCTGGAAGTTCCTTTGGGGTGGCTACCAATAGATTCAATCAATATGAAATAACTGCTACGACCCCTTTTGTTGTAGCAATCCTACTGCTGTGCATTGTAGTTGCCAATTGTGATATGTGCACAATATGATGGGCAAGTCACTCTTCAAACATTCGAGATGGCAACCGCTTCAATGCTTGAACAATCAATGTCAATTACTGCCAACACACAAGGAATGTCACCCTTCTTGGGTTCTCTGAATCTACAAGAGCTGTTCAGCTCATCTCCATCAACCTAGAGTGCTACCCCAAAGGCAAAGAAACAACACAGGGAACATACACTGTTCCAGATGCCGCATCCCTTAAAGGAAAAAGCAAAGACCGCTGGATATTATTATGGAGACTACATGACCCCATTACCACTTTGGAAAAAAATTATGTTCAAGTCATATCTCCTGTGTAAAAGAGAAAAAGACTGCTCCTTTTTTTCTGAAACAAAAAGACAAAGAGTGTTCTAAAGGACAGTTTGTACCTCTTTTTTTATTTTTATTTTTCCTTTTGCAACCAGCTACATTAGTTACACATACAATGCCCTACCTGGCTTGTTTTTAATCTATTAACACGTATATAATAATAGGTCATATTCTTAGGCAAAATTGCACTCAACATTTTATGCAACATTGAATCAACATGCTTTGATTCATTAATTCATACCGCATTTTCCTATTACTATCCAAAGGAGCATTACATGTGTTTTTAGATATTATTATAGATATCTTTTAAATGCTACTTTATCAATTAACTATTTAGGTATGTCATGAAAACTGTGACAGGGCCCGTTTAAATCTCGTCTATGTTTATCATGTGCTTGCTTGCAGACTCTTATCACTTTTGATTAAAAACTGTTAAGTTTAGACAAGCACAGAAGTGTTAGCATCACGTCCTATGTAGGCTGACATATTTTCGTTGTTTATGTTATGGTCATGGTCATGTTAATTATGGACGCTTACAGTTAAGGCTAAAATATTTACATGTGAATCGAGATTACGCATTTATCGCCATACTTATTTTGTCTTGTTTGCGTTGACAAACATATAAACATGAGATAAAAATTGGTGATCAGGTGTTATGAAAATCCTTCATAGCAGACCTAAAGGCCAGAGGTCATGCTTGTTTGATGCTACAAACCAGCCACAGCAGTTGCTCCAGGGCTCTCAGAGCGCCGCAGAGAAGTAGCCTTCAGCCCGGCATAGCTTCTCATTCCTAAGCAAAGGCTATGATACAGAATAGCTAAACGGCTAGTTATCGCTGGGAAATGTATGCTATGCAATCCATCGTAAGAAACTATTTTTAGGCTTGGTATTTTCTGCCTAAATTTTAGCATTTCACTCAGAAGCAGCAACAGAGTGTTGCAATGCTAGGAACTTGCAAATAATGTTAGGTATGTCCATGTTTTTTTTGTTGGTCATATAATGCATTGCTGATTTTTTTTTTGCATTTTGCGTGGTCATCATCCGTACCTTATGCACTATTAAAGATTTATTGCCCGTCACTTAGCGCTATTTTTGACAGTTGTTCATTTAGGGGAGATGGTTTGGTTTCTCCTTCAGGGAATGTGGGGAGGAGGGGTGTGGGGGAAGGAACAGCTCTTTTAAGACACAACAAGTACTGGCATATGTAGACAGACATAAGATACAACTGGCTAGGAATCAGGAAACGCACCTATCCTCAATATCAAGCAAGCTAATCGCAAATAAATGGGCTTCAATCACATTTGCATCATTGTATTGAGCTTACATCCATGGTACTTATTTTCGTGAAGAAAGGCGTTCCCTTCAGTCTGTACAGGACAACATGTGTACTTTCATAGAGATGAAGGGCATACTGCTTAATAAACAAGTTACATATATTAATACAATTGGTCGTAATGTAAATTACCAGGGGTTTCATCAAGCTACTTCAAACAGGATTTGGCAACTGTACCCCTGGACGTTAATATTTTGAGGGGTGGGAGGGCTCTCTGGGGATTTTCAAAAGTTCAAAATGACTCAACATTTGCCGCAAACCACCCACCAGAGGCAATATTGCTGACACTTAAGAATATGACACAGCATAGCTTTATGGATGTTTGGGGAACGATACAACCTGGAGCACACCAGGGTTCTTTCCCATCCACTTTACTAACCCATCGTCCAGGTTGGACTTTTGGCTAACCATACGTTTGCCTGAGTATAATCATTCCAACACATCGCTAGATCACGCAGATCATTCTCCTGTGCTGCTGACACTGCAATGGCTGACTGCAACTTGCAGGGTGTTTTCCAGAAGTTTTCAACTTGAAGCCTTAATAAACACTACCTTCTGCAATGATATTAGTGATGAGATAGTAGAATACTTCAGGCACAATGTAGGGCGGATAAAAGAAACATGTACACTCAAGGAAGTGTTCAAGATTGTTTTCGAGGGGCTGGCAAATTGCAACAAAGCAGGATAATAAATACCCTTCATACCGCATCTGGATAAGCTTGGAAATGAGATCCACAACATGCAGATTTTAGTGCTACTATGTTAGCAGACAACAAAACAAAACAAAAATCGGAATACAATGGCACAGCTGATAGGGGGAGATCAAATGGGGAGCACTGAGGGCCTGACAATATAGGGAGAGAGAGTAATCGGGTAAGACCCTAGCAGAAATGGCCAAACAACTGTGGGCCTCAAGTGAAGTCATCACTTTTGTCAAAGACAGGACACAGAACTGCCCTGAGGCTGACTATATTATACAGGATTCACCACATTCTACACAGTTCTACACCCCTCTAAATCCCATGCTAATAAAGCACAGTTGACAGAAGGCCTGGATACAATTGCCCTTGCGTTGTTAGGGGACATCCAGAGTTTAGAGCTGACCTCTTGAGATTACAGAGGCAATAGGGAGTATGCAGAGCAGCATGTCGCCCGACCCTGACAGCTTGCGGGTGAATTTTATAAGAAATATGACACTTTGATGTCTTCTCGCCTGGTGTCTGATTTTGAGGAAGATCTGGCAAACTAACTAAGAGAGGTAATACTAAAATGTATTGGAGAGGATCCAACACTATGGGAATTATAATGAGTGCCGTCACTAAAATACAGGATAAAATAATTATTTCCAGACTTCTTCCCATTCTGCCAGATCTAGTGAGACAAAACCAACCGAAATTTGTCCCAAATAGGCCCAATCTCTACACCATACTAGTTGTGCACACTATTAGCCCTACTAAATCAAAAGCATACTAGTGTAAAAGCACTGGAGGTCCTACAGGATGAAATCAAAGCATTCAATTTGCTTGAACGGGAATTCCTATTCATAATACTAGAGTGGATAGGTGTGCTGCATATGATTAGACTGAATGCCACTACTATATACAGTCCCAGTGGCAGGCACCCGCATTAACAGCATGATGTCTGGGCACACAGAGCTAACAAGAGGCACGAGGCAAAGATTCCCCCTCTCGCCGATCCTATTTACCACTGCATTGGAACCTCTTGCGGTCGGACTACGATAACACTACTCACACTGAGCACTTAACCTGACAGACTGAAAGCCACATATTGCTGTATGCAGATGACATGGATACATTTATATAGGATCCACAGGATCATCTGTCATTTATCATAACAGAGTGCTATGGAGAATAGAGGTTCTCTGTAGGGATAAATCCACCAATCATTCTTGATAAAATAATCACATCATCTTATTGGATTGGCAATCTCATTTAGCCAAAGACGATTCTGTCAGGTGAAATTGTACGGTTTCTTTCATATCCAAGCAACAAGGCATTTATATTTTGCATACTGCATGTTCTCCTTCAGGTTTGAATCCTTGTGTTTTTTCTTTGATTGTTGATCGTGGCCCTATGGGTAGGTGTTGATTCGTTTTGGCTCATGTGTAAAGGCCCCCTCAGGACTAACAACAAGTTCACATGTCACAGTATACATTGTGCAAGCTTGCTGCTCCGATGTGAGCCGTGGCCGTAAACTGTATAGTGTAGACCAATCTACCAAACAACGGAAAATGAAGAAAATGTCAGGCAGGCTGAATCAAGTGCAGGAATGCTGGAATACGTCCGCACCAAAGATGCCAGGGACCGCTGCAAAATCTATCAGCCTCCATATTAACTGGTGCAAATAGTAAGTGTTTCCTCTCTCCCTTGGAGTGACAACATTAGCTGTAAAGTACTGAGGACTTACTGAAATATCTAGGCATGTAGGTCAGCAGGGATGCAGATACAATTCTAAGCAAAACCTACTGTACTGCTATGTCCAAGGGTGGAGTACCAGGTAAATCACTGAATTTTCCTCCTCCCCTCTTTGGTGGGATGGATATCTTTAATGAAGATGGTCTTCCTCCACAGCTATAGCTATTTAATAATATTCCACTGTAGATCCACACAAGTGTATTAGTTAAATTATGGACATTAATGATTAAGCTAGGTTAAGAGTCCTTGATTGAAATGGGAGATACTTACACTTCTCTATGAGCAGGGAGTTTTTGCTACACCAGATTTTGAACTGTACTAGATCTGTTCGCAGGCCCAATATGCACACATTTGGTTCCATTCATCTGTATGGCTGCCTCATTAGGCAGTGGGAAAAGATACCACTTCAAGCAATACTCCCTCAATACATGCCTCAATCTTGGACGGAAATAAGCACATTTGTGTGCACTGCAGCAAATGGGGATGATTGAGAGATAGAGCCAACCTTGAGCTCTTATAAGCCACGGATTTGCCCCTCATCCAAAATTATTGTTATCGAGCAACAGAAAAGCGCTAGATTTACTACACTCACTTTGTTTTAGCGAAATGGGGCCTTTATCCAGTCTACAGTCTTGACTAGTAGTGCAACTCCATCTGTAATTGTAACATTTTATATTATCTGCTATGGGCAGCATGCAAAGGTGCGTGTCCCACATTCTTACGCAAACCTCCACCTCTCCAGAGTGCTGTGGACATCTACAACTGCTACATTGTGCCGCTATACAACACTAGGTAAACAGAAACCAGATTATCAAATCTACAGGACAGATGGAATATTGATCTACATGACCCATGGGCTGAATCCACTTCTGCACGCAAAATAGTACCCTATCACTTAATAATATACTCAAATATAACACACTTTAAAATTCCAGCATATAATATACTACTCCCCGCTAAATCTAATGAAAACAGGACTTAGAGACGACTTGCACTGTGCTTGATTAGGTGCAGAAGATGCAAACTTTCTATATTTGTCATGGCTTTGCCCCCCAATGTATGAATATTGGGAGAAAATTTTATCTACGTTGTCCAAAATGATAGCAAGCGACATCACGTTGGAGCCTAAGATATTCACTCTTGGAATGGTTAAGCATATACCTGCTGACAACAGGAAATTCAAAAGACTAGCATTGAAGCTTATGAAAAGACACATTGCACAGTGCTGGGGTAGATGTCGAGCTCTGCCAATGAAAACTGTCTCAAAGCGCTGGTATACTGCATCAACTACTAGAGATCTATGACAAATTATGACCACGCACTTCCAAACCTAAGGACATTTGGTACTCACTGAGGACCTATTTACTAAATAATCCATTAAACATACTCAATCGCATAACACTATCACATAACATACAAATACTGCTGATGTACTAAGGACAGATTTTGATGGCTATAGCTAAATCAGTGTTGATTACTTCTGTATTAGAACCAATGCATATATAGAAAAGAAGTATAACTATATGTATATGAACTTATCGCTTCAGAAATGTTGGATCATCATATAATATAAAACACTGAGTAGATATACCATTAAATTGTACAGTTCTATATTTTGCACACTGTATTTTGCTTTTCTGTATTTTGTTTCTGCACTTATTTTTCACCTTCACTGTGCTGTCACTTGTAGCATGTAGTCACTAAGTGGAATTATTGCAATCAAATATATGTTCATACATGTACGAACCAATCAACTATTGATTAAACCACTACCTTTATGATTGTGCAGCACATTAATTGTGTTAGCAGAGCCACTGAGTAAGCTAGCCCCTGCAGAAGCTTTTTTGCAGTACCTCTAAGTGATTCCTACTGGAACCTTGTTTTGTACATATGACGGATGACATAAGCACAAAGCATTGCTAGACTTCAGGGTGAACATTTGTGGGGCAAAAGACTTCTTCCCTAAGGAAACCAATCACTTGGAATTAATCCATCTCTTCTGAATACATTTCAATTTGGATAACTTTTTGAGAAGTATCTTCGAATATTTCAAGGAACTTTCAAGAATAATTGGCAATTGGTTGCTTTAACTTTATTGCTACAAGTGGGAACCTACCATACACCAGTTAGTTAAGCTATGAACCAGATCTGCATATTTCAAGCCTCTTCTTAACTGCAACAATTTAATTTCCCTTGAATGTCTTCATCCTGGATAACTGTCTTACTCTGCATTTGGAAGATTAGCAAAGGCACACTACTGCAATGCCTTCTCAAGACCAGGTCTAAAGCTTTTTTTTTTTTCTAGACGGTCATACCAGGCATACACAAATCAGAACCTTGCCAACATGACAAGATGGTGACACTCACTTTGAGTATGTGAATATCAAAAATGAAGAGCACCGAAGTATGGAAGTGAGGAAGGTCACAGATTTCGAACACAGGAGCTGAAACGATTATGTATGTGTTTTTTGGCATGCTTGAGAATGATAAGGGGGACCACATGAACATGATATAATTTTTTTCATCCTTTTTACACAATGTGTTGTAAATTATGTTTATGCTCCCCTCCTCCAAAAACACGGAATTTCAAAGGGCTCACAGGAGAGACTTAGGAGAGGCCCAACACCAATCTGCTATCAAAATCTGACAAAAATACATTGTTCTGCGTCAGCTACAGGCCTGTCTATTCACCTCTGTCATGAAGACCTTGGCTACAGTACTGCCCTGATAATAAGACATGTGCAGCTTAAAATTATATTTTACACCCTGGACAGGTCGTCCAAAAACTACTTTCCAAAAAATCTCTTATGTTAAACCCACAAAAACAAGGATGACATGTTAATGCTTTTGTTGGATACTGAGAAAGCATTTGAATAAGTTGAATAGGGATACTTGGTCAGAACTATAGACAATGTTGTTTAAGGATGAACCTTCATTGACAAGCTACACTGAATTTACCAGGAACCCTCAGCTAAAGTATATTTTGGTGGATTAGAGTCAAAATCATTCTGTGTTCGGAAAGGAATATGCCAGAGATGGCCATCTCCCCACTCCATCTTGGCTTTAGGACCTCTAAGGCAATATCAGCTTGAATTCTCTTCACCAGTAGCTAAAGTGAAATTCCTGCTCTATGTAGATGGCATACTGCTGAAGTTATCCAAGTCAGATTCATCTATACCCAATATGATGGGCCTTGTGCCATGCCTCTCTGCTCACTTAGGCTGTAAGGTTAACTGGCGAAATAACCAAGCTATGGCAAAGTAGTTTATAAAGGTTTTGTAACATGTTACCCGTTCAAACGAGTCACTACAAATGTGAAATACTTAAGGGGCCTGCGAAACCCTGGACTTACCAATATGACTTGAGACAACCCATCACTGCTATTGCTGACTTAGTGTGATGGGGAGAATTCACTCTCATTGTAAGGAAAAATTCTGACTGAATATGGGCGTTGGGTCCAGATTCAATAACCTATTTGGTATTGCCCCTATCAAGATCCAATGCTCTTCGTTATAAAAAACATACAAATGTACAGATTAGATTTGTGACACAGCTGGGTGCAAACAAAACTGTGTGATTATACTACAAGGAACATCACCTTCACCAGATTGCATACATTTTTATATATCTGTGAAACACAATTATAGGTCAAAACTGAGAAAGAGTTGCTAGGTTGGATTTCCATGGCTTTGGCACAAATGTAATGTACAACACACCACAGCCAACAGCGGACACTGACAAGCCAAAATTTAAAGTAATAATCTTCCGCACATGAAAGATTGTCCTTAAGGCACTGAACACTGAAATCTTCTTACACCTTAACACTCCACTGTGGAATAACTGCAGATTCTGAATAATGGTCATCCTTTCCAATGCCCAGACTGGCAGGTATCTCCACAACAGGCTTGATTTTGCGGGTGGGGGGCATTTTTAAATGGTACAATACTTTGAAACTGAAACAGGAGATACTCAGGAAAAAAGCTATTTCCTGGAGTCAGATTGTCATCCTGCCCATCTGTCTCCTTAAAAACTCAACCTAAAGTACTCACATATCGCTTCTTATTTGAAATCATGGGCTAGAGTGACGGGTGTAGTGTCAGATATTTATAGCTCTCTGTTATAATCTGTGGTTGACTGTCCTGTATTCTTCATCCCATATTATTATGAAGTTTATTCAACAATGGTTTAGTTCATACAGTTATAATTTGTATTCAGTTAGCAAGTATTTTTGTGTAGTTTATAATCTATCTCAAGATGGTACACTCCAGGTGTTCTCCTTAGAATGTTGGGTAATGGAACACCCTGGAGTTCACCTTAGAATGTTGGACAGCTGTGAGTTTACCTGAGAATCTGGAGAGGAGAGATGGTGTGCAAGGAGTCTATTGTATAAACTGTTGATTCCCTCTAGACTTGGCTGTATTATTACAACAGCTTTCTTTGGCCACGAGGATGGTATTACTGCGCAAGGGGCAGTGAAGACTCCTTGACCCTGATTTGCACCACCATCTCGTTATGGAGCGTTACGTTAGTAAGTGGATTATATTGGAGTCGTGAGGATTAAGGCATTGGTGCTCCGCTGTGTTGAGGAAGATATAAGCTCTGCTCCTGTTTAGGAATATGTGTTGTCTGCAACCTATTTAAAGAACGCTCTCTATACCACATATGGTATTGAAGTAGTGGGGGAGAGCGGATGGTATAGCTCCCTGAGGAAAACTAAAGGGAAGGAGAAAGAGAAGAGGTAAACCGTCTGTAAGCTTACTTCTAATCAAATTCGCTCCAGGTACTTACCCGACGGTGCAGCAGTGCGTGATTCCGTTAAGCGGGACGGAACCTTCCGGCAGTTGGGCACAGTTATCAGTGAGCTCGTCAGGTCATACTTGTCTGACCCGCTCTTAGACAGTGGCGATTGAGGAAGCACCACCACGGGAACAAGCACTAGACACTTCTGGACGTTGGGGCGTCGCGTCAGGAAAGCTGGAGCGCTGTTGCTTCCTGACGCAAATCCCTGTCAATGAAGAACCATTGCAGTTCCGGGTGAGGTGGAATTCCGACTCCTGGCCCGGCCCCCTCTGAATCTTGGCTGATCGAGTCTCTTCTGTCACGGCGCGCCAGCGGGAGAGAATAGGTAGAGTTGGCAAAGGCGTTGAGGACGGCTGCAGTACTCATTTAACCCTTATTGTGTACTTCATGACATCGAGGTGTGATTGAAGGTTGTGAAGGTAACACTGGCATAAGGACAAGGACTAAAAGGACAGCTTATTGTATAACTTTCCTGTGTTATAACTGAATTATAGGTTTGTGTCAACACTTAGTATTTTGGGTATGGTGTGCATTGTTGGTTGGACACACTGCCCATGGTGACTCAAACATTCCAGAGAGCTGGTTAAGGATTGTGTGGGTAACCCTTTTCCAATTGATGGTGGGCTTTGGTGTATGAGCTGCTTTACTTTTGTTTATCTTATGACAAGTGTCCACTGGTTATAATAACAAAGTGCATGTGTGGTTCATTTGCTTCAGTACAATCTCAGTGACTAAGGTCACTGTATCACATATTTCACCATGGCAGCAGCAAGTATGTCTCAACCTCCCTTGTTTCTCAATGAAATAAGTGAACCTAACCTACCTTGGAAGAAATGGTCAAAATTGTTTGAGTCATATTTAATAGCAATAGGTGGGGAGAAGTTCACGGCCTTGAGAAAACAACATATACTATTGCATAACATAGGTATTCATGGGAGAAAAGTCTACGAAAGTTTGGCAGATCCTGATGACAAGAGGGAGGATGAGGGAGAAAGTTTAGATGAATATGGAAAAACTGTCAACAAGTTGGACAGTCATTTTGGGCATAAGGTCAATGTGGTCCTAGAGAGACATACGTTTTTCAGTAGGACACAGGGAAGAGACGAAAAGGTGTCTAGTTGCATTGCATGTCTGCGGGGTTTGGCCAACACGTGTGATTTTGGAGATCTGGGAGACTCCTTAATTCGAGATCAATTAGTGAGGTGCACCAATAATCCTAGGGTGTGAGAAAAGTTACTGGCTCATAATCCCGCTCCGAAGGAAGCCGTGGATGTAGTAAAAAGTATAGAGCATACAGCAGAGTGTATGAAGGAAATTAAACTCTCCTCAGAGTCTGAGGTGGTAATGGAGAGTTTAGTCAGGAGGAAGACACGAGGATACATGAAGTTTCTGTCAAAAGAAATACAGTAGTTAACATAGACGGGGGTAAGAGTAAGTGTTTCAGATGTGAGAACAGTAGACACCTGGCTAATAACCCTATGTATCCTGCTCGCAATTGTTTATGCAGGAAGTGTGGTGCTAGAGATCATTATGCACGAGTGTGTAAGAACGAAAGGAATGATAAAAAGGCCATGCAGAAAGTTGAAGTTCAAGATCTAAAAAATAAATTTGTACTACAAGTAAAAGAAACAGTTGAAGTTAGCCAGACTGACAATGTATATCCTGCTTGTGATAATGAATTAGATGGCATCTGCGTAAGGGCATTTGCAGACTCTTGTTCACTTTTATGAATTACAGTGTATTTGAAGATGGTTTTGAGAACAAGGGATATAAATTACAACCAGCTGACAATCTTGGAGGGTATAATGGTGATCCCATACCCCTGAAGGGAATGTTAAAGCTACATATAACCTTTAAGGATCGTCATACTAATGGCAATGTGTATTTCACGAACAAGGGATCCAATTTGTTAGGGTGGAAGCATAAAAAAGAGCTAGGTATCAAGCTAGACCCCAACAACAAGGAACAAGTTCTTCTGGTGAACAAGCCTAGGTTGGGGGAGAATATATGTGAGGAATTTCCTAAGTTATTTGAGGACAGGTCAGGACTCTTGAAGGACTATCAACACAGAATTGAAGTAAAGGAAAATGCCATACCTGTGGTTCATAAGGCCAGACCCATTCTTTATCTCATGCAGGAACCGTTAAAACAAGAATTGAACAGACTGGTGGAGCAAGGGGTCATAGAACCTACAGAAAGTTCCTTATGGTTGGCCCCCATTGTAGTCACCAAGAAAACCTGTGGTAAAGGCATAAGTCTATGTGTTGACTTGAGAGATTTGAACGTCAATATATGGGTTGATAGGTTTCCCCTACCCAGGATAAATTAAATTATAAGCATGATTGGTCAAGCCAAATGTTTTAGTGTAATAGACTTATCTTCTGCATACCATCAAGTTGAACTCCATCCTTCATCTTGTTCCCTCACATCCCTCATTAATCCACATGGGGCCTTCAGGTATCGCAGAATGCCGTTCAGCCTTGCCTCTGCTGCAGCAGTGTTACAGCGAATCATGCAAGGTATTTTACAAGGAATTGACAAAGTAATGTGCTTTCAGGACGACATATTGATTTATGGAAATGAAGAGTGTGAACATAATTCCACCTTGAGGAAGGTATTTAAAGCTCTGGATGGAGCCGGCATGACCATCAGGAGGGATAAATGCCAAATAGGTGTAGAATCAGTAGAATACCTTGGCCATAAAATAACGAAGGATGGTGTAGAACCTAAATGTGATCTGGTTGTTGTTGTGAAAGAAGCCCCAGCACCCACCAATAAGGATGAACTCAAATCCTTATTGGGGTTAGCAGAATTCATGGCAAAATTCGTACACAATTTTGCTGAGGTCACAACACCTATGAGAACCCTGTTAAAAAAATATCTCCTTTGAGTGGAGTCCGGATTGCCAAGCAGCATTTGATAACGTGAAGGAGGCTATAGCCAAGTCTCCGAGTTTAGGAAACTTTGACCCAAAAAGGAAAACATTGCTAATTACTGATGCCAGTGGAAAGGGTCTAGGAGCCACTTTATATCAGTTGGTGGAGGGGCAAGAGAAAATGGTAGCGTTTGCGTCCAGATCTCTTAGAGATGCGGAAATGAACTACTCCACAATAGAAACAGACACTGGCATGTTAATGGGCCATTAATCACTTTAAATTATTTCTGTGGGGCTTACCCTTTAGTGTCAGGACAGATCACAAACCTCTCACTTTCGTATTCACCACCAAAGGGAGAGACCATGCACCTCCGTGCATTGCCAAATGGATCCTAGGCTTGGAGGACTTTAACTTTGGGGTGGAGTATGTTCCTGGCAAGAAAAATATCATAGCTGACTGCTTGTCGAGATTACCAAGGAAGGGAGAGGATGAGGAGAGGTGGCACACTTGAACCTGTACTGTATGTGGACTTGGCAGGTCTTACCAAAGAGGAATGGGTTACGGGAATAAAGAATGATCAGACATTTGAGTTGTTAAGGGAAAAGATAGTCAAGGGGTGGTCAGAAAGGTCCAAACACTTGGAAGGGTATTGGGAGGTGAGGTCGGAACTCCATATTTCCAATGACATGGTGATGAGAGGAGAGAGAATAATACCTCCCGGTGAATTGTGGGACAAACTCGTGAGCTTAGCTCACAAGGGCCGTCTGGGAAGAAACCTCACCAAAAGTAAACTTAGAGCCACCTACTGGTTCCCCACCATGGACAGGATGGTAGCGAACACAGTGAGAGATTGTGTAAAGTGTGCTATAAGCCATAAGACTAAGGTTACACATAGGTCTCCATTGTCTCCCATAGAAGTGCCAATAAAACCGTGGGACAAGTTAGGGTTAGACATTTTAGGACCCTTTACTCATTCCAATACAAAAGGAAGGTGCATATTAGTATTGGTGGACTACCACTCATATTGGATAATGACCAAAATTGTGAGTCATGTGACCACCCAGGATCAGGATGTAATTGATTTCCTGACTGAGGCATTCATGAGGGAGGGAATCCCTAGCACGCTAGTGACTGACAACGGGGTACAGTTCACGTCAAAGGCAATGAAGGAGTTCTTAAGGAAAAGTGATGCCCACCACTTTAGAAGGGTGCTATACAATCCCAGAGCAAATGGTCTATTAGAAAGAGTCAACAGAATGATCAAGGAGTGTCTGCAAATGGCCTCAATATCTCAAGAATCAGGGGAACTAGCCCTTAAACACATGTTGTGGTCATACCATATCACGCCTAACTTGGTTACAGGAATCTCACCATTCCTTTCACTGAAGGGAAGGCTTCAGGGAAACAAAATTAATCCTAACTGCTTGAAGGGCAGGGGACCCCACTGGGTGCAGCGCGAGGAAGCTGTGGTATGAATCTGACAGAATCAAGGAAAATATTGGATGTGGTATGATGACAAATTTGGTACTAGAAGTAAACCTTGGAGGGTAGGACAGTGGGTTACAGTCAAGCTCCCAGAACCCTCCCGAAAAGAAGGCAGCAAGTTTTCTAAACCTATGAGGATCACCAAGGTACAAAAGAATGTAGTAACACTGGAGGATGGCAAGGTGTGGAGCATGGACAGAATATCCTGCAGCAATTACCGTGATGCAATGACGATGCAGGAGTCTGATGGAAAGGCAGAAGATTTGCTTGAACGGAGCAGCTTGGAAAAGCATCCAAGAACAATAACACGTCTGTCATGGCACAAGGACTTTTTGTTTCATTATTGAGGAAGGGAGATGTGTTATAATCTGTGGTTGAATATACTGTATTCTTTATACCATATTATTATGAAGTTTATTTAACAATGGTTTAGTTCATATAGTTATATTTTTTATTAAGTTAGCAAGTCTTTTTGTGTAGTTTATAATCTGACTCAAGATGGTACACTCCAGGTGTTCTCCTTGGAATGTTGGTTAATGGAACACCCTGGAGTTCACCTTAGAGTGTTGGGACAGCTGTGAGTTTACCTGAGAATCTGGAGAAGAGAGATGGTGTGCAAGGAGTCTATTGAATAAACTGTTGATTCCCTCTAGACTTAGCTGTATTATTACAACAGCTTTCTCATTCGGACCCTCTACTCTGAACATGTGGGTGGCACTGTTGAAAACTGAATGGCAAAACAGTCTATAAATTAAATACTCTGATGAAGACTGAAGGAGCTGTTGGCACCACATGACATGGATCTAAGAGAAATGTACCTGAACAACTGTAAACTAATATGAGCATGACACCATGACACTGTTCTTCCTACCATGTACAGAAGGCAAGCTTTAGTCAGTATTCTCAATGCTGGTAGTCAGTATTCTCAATGCTGGTGTTAGTGACCTCCTGCGCATCCTATGGTTGTGACACTCTTAGAACATGTACTGGGAAAACACTTTGAAAGGGTTTAATGTGTTGGATGAGCCCTATGCACACTATTGCCCTACATGGCAATGCTCCACGATATGTAGAACATTTTAGGCATCACTACCCATCAGAGGTATGTTTGATAACATCTGGGGACATGTTTATCAGAATACCAACTTTGGAAAAGACAAAACAGTGTGCATGCTTGGCCATCTGCCAAAAGCTAGATATCAATTGAGGTAGCTTTCTGTTTGGTCGGGGGTGAGAGGATGCATCACCACTGAAATTAACTAAGCTCTTTGTGGTTTTGTTATGCTGTTTGATATGCTCTCCATATTGCTATAATTTACTAGCTGTCACTTACTGAAACTATTCTATTCAACGTTTTATAATAGGAGAACTTTCCTTTGCGGTTACTCTGAAGTTAAACGTTTGCTAATGTATAGCATCTCTTGCTCTGATAGTTCTTACTGTTTGCTATCTCCAGCCTATTTGCAGTAACTCTCCAACTGTGGCCACATATGTCTGAATGTTTTACATCCCTATCCCTCTCTTGATTCCTACCCTGAAATCTGTGTAGCCATGTACAGCTTCCAAAGGAGTATCGAACTGACTACTTTTTCTTTTATACAGCAAGACCACTCTGCACCACCTCTGTATAATTTATTGCTGCATTTGAGTTAGCTCTGCGCTACAGAATCTCCCTGCAAATCATCACCACCATTATCCCACACCTTCCTCTTTTGTATATGGTCCACATCACACAAGCGGCTGACAGATAAATGGTCAGTGATTTGCTGCTGGATCTTTCCTTGACTTACTAAAGGAACCTGGTTCACCTGTTAATAACATGGTATCACTTATACTCCCATGCATATCACCCATTTTCCTTTCATTTCTCTCCCTTTTATTTTTTTACTCACCTCTATGCTTGCCTATCCTGGTGTGAATGGCCTTTATTAGACTGTTTGTTTCCAGTTTGCCACTCCCCTAATCCTTCCACCCTCATGTTCACATTGCTGACGTTTGAATTTAAAGTTGCCAGCTTTTTTTCTCTTTCTGATATGCTGGTGTTGAACCCTTGCTGTTTGACTATCCTGTTGCCTTTCCTGGTGTGAATGGCCTTTATTAGATTGTTTGTCTGCAGTTTGCACTCCCCTAATCCTTCCACCCCCTCTCCCCCACACCCCAAATCACATAGCTGACGTTTAAATTTTAAGTTGGCAGTTTATTTTCTCTTTCTAATATGCTGTTGCTGAAACCTTGCTGTTTACTGACCTGGTATGTATCCAAGATTAAACTAAAATTAAAAAACGAAAATAACACCAAGAATTATTTAAGCACATACTCAAAAACGAATCACATTTTAAAATCCAAGTGCACCAAGGTGCATGTAAACTAGCATTTTGCACCTTATAAAAGTTGTCATCAGTTAACTAGTTTGACATTAGTGAGCATAGCAGATATATTCAACAACAAGCACATAACTCCTGCACTGCTGCTTGATGGACTGAATTGTGGATTAAATGAGCATCGGCCTATCTCCAACAGGAGCTAGAAAGAATCTTGTTTTTATGCAATCATACAATCTAAAATAGTTTTAAATACTTTAGGAGGAGGTATATCATTTCTGCCTGGTCCATTGGCATCCACGTCAATTTTATAGCACAGGTCTATAGCACATATTACACTAAATTGGTAACTTAATATTGTCTTGTAAGCCAAGTTAGGGAACTGCTGTCTGTGATCTCACTAGAGACACACATTAAAGAATGAGTCAGTCCTTCATGTCACTGAGATTTAGCTGACTAATAGTAATAGAACTACAAATTGCAATTTTGTAGTGTGGTGGAAAAATAAGTATTATTGTCACAATTCTTAGTATTTTAAATATTTCTGGTCTGGATATTTTACATTATCTTTGAGTCATATTGCTTGGCTATGGACATTGATAAAGCATTTCTTGTTAAACATTTTCCACACAGCATCCAAAACAACTCTTTGCTTTTACCTCAAGTAACAGAGGATTGCAATTGTACCTTTATAAACCATACATATGAATGTTACTTAAAGGAACTACTTACCTTTGTGAGGTGGTGTTCTGATGAGAATCCCAGACCATAGACAGTGTTTGCTCTACTGTCTGCCCACTGGCCAAACTTCTGTGATGTTTTAGTGAATGTCATGTTGGGAGAGATGGTGCTATTTATTATTGCCTGGAAATAAAAAAAGACATAATGACTGCATGTTAACATCATTAACGGCCACGCATGCTTTTTAGAGCCAATCAATCAAAACAGAAAACAGTACAATATTTTGAACCAATAAACAATTACATTTTTTATGAGATACTCTGAATTGAATCTGTAACCTAGCACAGTCTTAAAGTATATTTAAGTTTCTAAATAAAGAACAATTACAACTTCACAAGCCGCTGTTCTAAAAAGAGAGTGCCATTGGTGGAAAGAAAGTTAATTCAAAAGGTGTCACACAAAGAAGAGGAGACTGATAAAGTAGCATTAAATGTGCCACAGTTACCCTTAGACACTAGGCTCTTTCCCATTGGCACCCTTGTGAGCACTCTTCCCTTTTGGGAAATTGATTCTAAAGCTAGTGAAACACGGCACGGTGCTCAAGTACCACATACTCAAGCATGCATCATACGCAGTACACCCCCATTCCAGTGCATACATGCACTCTTGCAGTTCCCCTCGTTTAAAAAAAAGAAAAACACCAATTGCTGTATGTTTTGCCAGATGAAAGATCCATGGGAGGGTATTAATGATAGGACAGAACCTATGTGCTCAGGACCTCATTAAGAGCACATCTGGTAATCTCAATATAGATGGTAACAGGAGTTACTGGCTCCATCAAGATGAGATTTTGGCTGTTCAAAGGAGTTCAAACCTCAATGAAAAAACACCAGCAATCACAAAAGGGATCAGTGCCGAAACACAGATTCATACATTTTATTCTCCACAGAATTTTCATCCTCTTTATTTCCTGCCCCAGGAATTTCTGGAACCCCTGGCAACAGTAATTCAAGGGGAGGAACAATAACGGATATTATTCCGGGCAACTCATAATGAGACTCTTAGAGGGGCAAAGTCACTAAAAATGTTAACTATACCCTTCTTTTATATTCTTGCTCTTTTACAGTCTCAACCTGTGTGTAAATTCCACAGCAAATGAGGGATGAAGGGAAGGACAGCAACAGGCAGGTACCTCTCGGTAAACATGTCACAAAGCACTCCTGCTCAAATATCGCAAGGCTCTGGGAGGACGCATTGAGAGCATAGCTTTGGAAGAATGCTTGAAAGGTAGATCATATTGCTGTCAGGTGTATGTCTCTGACACCAAACATGTCCATAGAATGCCACAAATGCAGCCTAAGCTAGTGGCATAGGCTCGGACACCAGAGATGGGTTAGGCTCAATAGAAAGCATATAAGTGGAGGAAAGATGACACTATCCATCTGCTAACAGTGACCTTAGCAGTCGTAAATCCGCCATCAATAACTTCAAAGACCACACAAGAGTCGTCAGAAGAACACAGATCTCTGGTTTGTCCCAACTGAGGCACAAAGCAGACGGTATACCCAGATTATGCATTGCCATCCTATTCTTTAACAGCTTCTTAAAGCATGGCATGTTTTCAGACCTCTTGATGGCAGCTGTAGTGAGAACCTTGCTAAAGAAACCTGCGGTTGGAATCAATGACATGAACAACCTTAGACCCATCTCATTGTTTGCATACATGGGGGCAAACGTCTGGAAAAGGTGGCCCTCCGCCTCCTTCAGGACTTTACAGAATCTAATGACCTAATGGGGATTTTGTCCAAGTAGTAACACCGAGCTGTCAGTCCTATCGGCACTCCATGATCTTCACCAGCTCATTAACAGAGGAGAAACTCAGCATGCGAGTCCTCTTAGACTTGTCGGCTGCAGTTGCCACCACTGACCACAAAATCCTGCTCAAGACCCTGAAAAAAGCAGGTTCACCAGTGCAGTGCTAAAGTGTGTAAGATCTTGTATTTCAGAGAGATTGCAAATGGTCACACTTCCCATGTACTCTTCAAATACAGACTGCAAAGTCAATCGCCATTTCGGACTAACATGTATTTAAGACCGTTCAATTGCTCCATCAAGCTGAAGTGTACTCTTACATGTATGCTGATGGTAATCTGCTCATCTTTAACCTATTAAGTACGTTAGAGTACAACCAATCAAAAGATGACACATTTAATGGAGACACTCACCATTGTCAGGAGATGGTCAACAATTTCCTCAAGCAGGATATGGTCACAAGAGAGATCCTTCAACAGTAGTGCAGAATTTAGAAGGTCAGCTGCACAGCACTCTAGCCCTGGAATCCCAGTCCATGAAAGTGGCCCACATCAGTTTCACCCACCCTAACCTTCTTAAGAAAGATTCTAGCCTTCATTGATCCTTTTTTTTACATAGGTAAGCAAAGAAAGCTAAAATTCAGTCACATCTTGACTATGGTAATTCAATCTACCTTAAATCGCCAGTACAAATTTTTACAACTACTGCAACTTGCTCAGAAAGCTGCAGCAAGAGTGCTTACAAAACTGTCCAGAAGATCTACTGTCCAGTACTGCTATCTCAACATTGGGCATCCAGTTAGTCTCCAGTAGCCTTTAAGACCTTAACAATTGACCATAAAACCACCACTATGACCAGAAAAGACACAGAGACTGTACTTTTTCTGCAGAAGCAGTCAAACTGTGGAACTTTCTCACTTTGGTTTTGCGGGCAGAAACAAATCTACTGTATTAGATGGCAGCAGAAAACCTGGCTTTTAAATAAATATCTTCAGCCTTTTCCCTTGGTCGATATTACGTTTTTAGGTGGTGTCTTCCTAAAGCACCTGCATACAAGAGCTCTACAAATAAACTGTAGCATTACATAATACAACATCAAATGTTACCTTATTCATGAAAGCATTGGTGTATGAGGAAGAACATCATGAGTACAATCTCTGTAGAATGGTATGACATGTTTCTGAGGTGTAAATACTCACTTTTGGTCCTGGTCAAGGTTGTGGCCAACAGGAAGGATGTCTTGCACAAAACAAATCGCCACAGAAGGCTAAGGTCTCAAAAGGTTTGCACAATAATCTAGCCAGAACTATATTCTGGTTGCAAGAGGGCATGGGAATCCTAATCAGGAGAAACAAATGCACCAGGCTCGTCTAGTGTCTTGTGAAATGTTTGCTATCAATGGAGGTTTCCACTGTCTGTGCTGGTAGGCTCCAAGTGCACACTGGTTAGAACTACAAGGGTCAATCTCCACCCTAGTCTCAGCCAAGTGGCATAAGGACATGAAATCAAATGAGCACGAGTGGATCAGTCTTCTCTAGTATTCAGATCCATGATCTAAACCTCATATTTCTCCCATACACTCTATGAGCATAGCCTTACACATGTACAACAGTGATAGCCACATGATAAGATGGCTGGGAGGAAGTCTTACATCAGATGTATCTTTCCAGGACTGTATGGAAAGGATTTGTGAGTGGATGAGGAGCAACTGGTTAAAGCTCTACAGTGATAAAACAGAGGCTTTAGTGCTGAACTGGAGAGCAGACCTATGGCTGGACTTCCAATGGCCGAAAGAGTCGGACATTCTTTCGGTGGCAGTAGAAGCAATGCACAGTTTGGACATAGTTTGAGCTATCTGCCGCTGTTCAAACCTCTGCTTGTGTATCTACCTGTACTTCCAGATGAAAATTTGGCAGGAAAATAATTTCGGTCTTAAATGCAGATGCCAAAAGATGGACTGTGTTTTCTATTTTAGGGTGACGCCTGGACTACGCCAGTTCTGTTCATCTGGGTATACCTGATGTTCTGTTAATTCATGTTAAAATGCCACAAAACCAGGCTTCCTGGCTAACTATTGGAATGCCCAGATTCTGACATAGCCACCCTATCTCGTGTAATTTGCACTGCCTACCAGTAAAGGAAAACATTTTATTCAAAACCTTATGTACTAAACACAGGACTATTTATGGTACAGCCATGGTTATTTATTAACGCCTGCATCCTCAACAATAATTCACAATGAAATTTACATTCACTTTCTTTCAATCTGCTAATGGTACTCAAATATGCCTAGGCTAGAACTGGAGGGAACAGCTTTTCCCCCTTACGGGGAGAGGATGGAATTCCCTCCAGAAAAAAATGATTATCCAACCTTTAGTGTACTCTTGATTTAGTGTTGTGCTGTCTCCCATTCCTTTCCCTGATCTGGTTCCATATTTTGGGGCTGTTATTTGGCAGCACCCTAGTGCCAAGAAACCCCTGGTGTACATGCAGTTTTAAAATACCAACAAAATAACCCCAGGAGCAACATTAAGGACCTTCTATAATTACAGAGAGTACATAAAAACCTCACCTCAAAACTGCTGTAAAAAAGGGGAGCTGCAGGTAGTTCCACACAAGATGAATGAAGTCAGTATCTTGTGAATGAAACATCTACTGCATCCACCTCCCAGAGTGGAATATAATATTTTAATTTTTACATGACTATGGTTGCCCTGTGCGGAAGATTAAAATGTACAAGTCTACACTTACTATGAAAGAAAATATATTTTCAACGTCTACTAACAGCAGTATTGTTATTGGTCATCAGTGAGTATGTATCCCAGTTCTTGGTCCCGCTGAGCCCTGGACCAAAGTACATTAAAATATTTTCCTGCTGTGCCTATAATGAAAAATATAATGTGAAGTGCATAGCACCTTAGCATTGTAACAGTTTAGATAAAGATTCATATTCTTTCAGAGTCACAGGAAAAGAGTTACACTGAGCTTTAATTGGATGCCTAAGCCTACAATACAGAAATAGGGCCAGCGTGAACGTATCCCCCATCTTTTAAATACATCAAATGACAAAAAAATGCAATCTTTCCCCGTCAGGTAGAAAATCTCCCATAGTCTGCAGTGGTGCCTCCAAAGCAGCTTCAGTGAAGTAGTTTCCAAAAATAAGCAAAACTGCCAGATTATTTCAAAGTGAATGCAAAGGAGCATAAACATGATACAGCCATGCACGCACTGCCGGCATTCTCCATTGAAGACTCTCAAAAATGTCATCAGTGATCTGGTAGGCTTTGGTAAACAAGTAGGTTACAGAATGGGTCTAGATAATAAATATCAAGATGAGAAATTAATATATCTCGCTCAAAGTATTTCAATGGTGCCTCAGACTGTAAAATCTTGTACAGACCCTGATCTGATGATCATGGAGAACTACTATTCCAAATCTTTATTGTCCACTGAAGATCACATTTTAGAAGAACACTTTGCCAGAGAACTCTGCAATCACATGCAATCTATAGAGATACTCGGTGTTTTGCAATCAGCCTTTCTTTGCCCCACAGCACCAAATAGTTGCTACTTGCCACCCTTCAGTACCTCCAGGATGAAAGCAGATAGAGTATCTTTCAATTGTATTTAACACTGCTGACTATGCAATCCTATTTGATTGTCCAGGCTTCTGCTTGTATTGTGGTCACAGCTCTCTTGCATACATGCCAACAAACCTGATTCAGACAAGAGACTCCCGATTTTTAAAGCAAAAAATAATAGCTTTATTTTGTCTGTCTCCCGTCTGAAATTGTCTTTGCTTCAATGGAAGTCAATGGAGAAAATGAAGTCCCCTGATTTCTTTTCCCAAAGTCTTCCTCTTCCTTGTGTTAAATTGTTGGCAAGTATGCTCTTGGTTTCACTTTCTTTACAGATCAAGCCCAATTTGAGCAACTTCAAGCTTATTTGGCAAGATATCTTACTTTTATATGTGGAGGGCTCCAGGATTCCACAGTCTTGCCTCTTTATTCTCTGTCGGGACTTTGACTAAACTCATTCACTCTCAACTGCCACTGCATGTACACCTGTATCAGCTGAATCATGAGTGACCACAACGATTCAAAGAAAGATGTGTTGAGCACCCTTGGAATATTAAGGAAAACTTACAGGACATTAGAGAAAATTACTATTTTTAACAGTGGTATCTACTATTCCAAGCATAAAGGTAAGGTAATCTAACTACTGAGGCCTCCAATGTGCTAACCGCTGTGCCAAGGTTTTCCCTATTCAATACGCCCATATCTCTGCTCATTGTAATTGAAGCTCAAAAATCCCTTATGTGGCTGATTTTGATAGCAGGAAGACAACAGATTGGTCCCACTATATTCTCAAACCAGAATGGGCACCAAACTGCTTGATCACTTGAAGCAAAAGTACCCCGGGTCACAGATATACAGAACAGTGTTGTCAACGTAGTGTTAAATACGAACCTGCTTGCCTCTGAAACTCAATCCACAGCTTAGATGGTCCTCATACAGCAGGTAACAGCACTGGTGACCGCAGACACCCCTGTCTGGTCCTCCCTGAAATCAGTATGTTTTCAGACTGGCACCAATTATTACTAATCTTTGGGCTTCGGAGATTGTATATTATCACTTGATTAAATCCAAGAAATTTCACCACATACATTCTCAGCAAAACTGTCAACTAGAGTGATCAAATACTTTGTCAGCAAGCTACACCAATGCAGCAGCCTGAAGGCTGGGATCTATCTGATGAAGTAAGGCAAAATGTGTACGCAAGGTTTCCTGGAGGAGCAGCCTATGACAGATCTTATGTCTCTTATGAGGCCAAAGAGTCAACAGAGACATGAGTCTGTTGATTAAAATATAAACAAGTGATTTATTCTCAATACCTAATAAAGAACAGTATGAGGAACAACTAGTATTGTTCATGCTGAATCTGAGAACCACAATAACAATTGACTCTCTAAAGCTCTTGGGTTGTCTAAAGTTCTTCTTTAAACACTGTAAGCAAGGGCTTAGTTTGATTTCAGTTTTCTAAAGAACACAAGTCACTAAATGGTGTCCTGGGACAGGTACTAAAATCAAAGCAGCATAGAGACAGGGCAGTACTACCTATGGAATTATGTGTTTTTAAAGCTCTGCACAATCACAGATGGTTAGGCTATGCATTAATAGCAAACAGAGGCTGTTTCAGCACTAGGCAGTGATAACCGAGAACATTCTGCCTCCTGTGCACCTTCTCTGGCATCTCAGTTAATTGACCAATAGCGCCATGAAGAACAAAGTTGTTTAGTTGAGCAATATTTGTTAAATAGACCTGTTCTATAGTTGGGTTGACCTGCCCTATACATTGCTTTGTGGCCATAGCCAGAGCCTTGAAGGTAAAGAGTTTATGAGCAGGAAGCCAGTGGAGATTAAACAGGTGGCAATAAATCCTGGCTGATCTAGGCAACACTAGAATACTCCTAGCTGCAGTGTTTTCTATCAACTGGAGATTCCATAACACATAGGAAGGGAGGTCCAGGAACACTGTATTACAACAGTCCAAACAGATGGTGCCTGTACCAGAGTTCTTAAAATAAAATAGGCACAAACGGGGTGATCTTTCTCAACATTTTCAATAAGGCAAACATGTTGCTTTAAGCTTGTAGATGTGAGATTCAAAAGATAACTCAGAGTCAAGTATAATGCCCAAATTACTTGCACTGTTTCCAGGCATCAGACTGGTTCTTAAACATTGAGGCCACCAAAAGGGTGACCAGATGGAAGAGTTCCACTAGAACCTCCATCTTGTCTGCATTTAGTCTTAGTGAGCAGGCATACATCCAATGGGCCATTGATGCGAGGCAAGATTTAAATAGGTTTTGGATGGACAAATCATGCCAATCAAGTCAAAGTATGATCTGAGTATCATCAGCAAATGAGTAAAATTGAATCTCAAAGAAGGAAATGAGGTTGGCCAGTAACATCCCGTAAATATAAACAGGGTTGGACTCAAAACAGCCCAGAGGAAACCACACAGCGCAGATGTCAATGAGCAGATGAAAAAAGGACAGACATGGACAGCTTGGTACCTCATCCGCAAGAAAGATTCAATCCAGCTCAGTGCCTTCACCTGTATGCTCTGGTGAGACTATGGAGAAGGATCTCATGTGAGAATGTGTTAAATGCTGCTGATAAGTCAAGGAGGGTAGCAGAGTCCCCATTGTTAAACATCATTTGAATATAATTACAGACAGCTGTCAACACTGTCAGTACTATGGGAAGGACGAAAGCCAGAATGGATTTTGTCGAACACAGCCCAGTCCTGTATATAACATGACAGTTGATGATTAACATGGCTTTCCATTACTCTGGACACTGCGGGCAAGAGGGAGATTTGGCGTTAGTTGGTCTGGGTTTGTGGATCTAAGGTGGGTTTCTTTAATAAAGAAACAGCTGCAACAACAGCTGCAATTCAGCAAAAGTCCAGGACTTGGCACAGTGCAAATGAAGCACTGCAAACTGATGTAAGAACTGGTGCCACCATGGTTGCCAAGCTCCTAAGATATTTCACAGACATGGATACAAAGGAGAACCTGTGCTAATGGAGCCAAACTTAATCTTCTGAAATAGGGCACATCCCAGACCAACGTGCTGAGATTGTTGCAGGTGGAGTAACAGTGAGAGGTCTGAAGAGATAGCTGTGAAATTATTGGATGAGAGAGACATGAGAAGAAGCTCAATCATATCATTAAAGAAGCAGAGTGTGATTTCCTGACAGAAGTGGAGATTCTTTCTAGATTCGCCAAGGATTTACAGATGTAAAATACCTCTTTGGCCATTTTGCACAGGCTTTATAAAATTTTATCCTCAGCCCATCAGGCCACGAGGCCTTCCAGCCCATCAAGTTCTTAATGATGCTAGACTACATCAAGTTAATTCTTTCTGCCAAAGAAGGATGTAATTGATCATCAACCTGCAGTAGCACATTCCTCTGTATCTGTGTCAACTCATTAAGAGATCAATATTACTCCAGAATAAATTTCATAACTTTTTCCATATATAATAGCATCATTAAATGCCAGTACTTTATCTATGGTCATTATATTGACAATGGTGCCTTGTGCAGTGGACAAAATAGCCCATCCTACTCTCCATATTATCAAACCCTGGCTTTTCTGCTATATTCCTCCAGCCTATTCTACACGCATACACCTCTGACACATAACTTAACGTCATCACATAATATATACAAGTTAGAAACAATAATCACTTTGAATACAAAAACTCTACTATGGCCTCTCAATCAATCTGATATAAATCACCCCAGACATGGTTTTGGTTTGACTGGAGTTACAGCTAAGGAAACTACTATGGGTGAGCAATCTGAAGATGTTCACAGGAGAATATCTATTCTCTGAACTAGACCAGCCATACCAATAAGCAAGTCCCCAACTGTCTGTTATTAAGTTGGCATAGACTGTTGGTGTGCATGACATGCATGTACATGTCATGCACAGATAGGTAGAAGGTATACTGATGGCACATAATGTGTTTGAATGTGCAAAAGTCAAGCAGACTTTCAACATTCAACAAAGGAACCTGCGCTTCACACTGGCACCTCTCCTCCAAATCCCACCATATAAGGAAAAAAAAATAAAAGTAGTACATTTTTCTCTGTCGAAGCAGCCAAACTATGGAACTCATTACCCAAAGTATAAAGTATAAAGTCCACGGATAACTATTTTCTCTTCAGAAGACTACTCAAAAGTTGTCTCTTACCTACATAACTACTATACTCAAACACTAATGTACAGCATATCCCTGTGTACATAAATATTTATAATTTGATTATATATATGTATCTAGGTATGTGTAGTTCTTTGTACAAATATGCATAATAAGTGTGAGTTTTACATTAAATAGATACTCTTTAGGACTACGTAACAAATGTATAAATTACTTATGGTTAAAAATATATACATATATATACTTTTCTATGCATAACATGAATCATTAATATAGGTCACTGCATAGTTTTTATATACGTTATTTGAACAGATGCTTAAGGATCTCTGATTTATTAATCTCTCACAATATGTAAATAATAGCATAACTATTTTATCTGTAAGTGCCTCATTATTGAAACATTGAGAAAAATATAAAATTATAAAAGAAATAAAACATTAGTTACAAAAATTCACAAATAAATTAGAATAAGTTACAACACTTGCAAGTCTGAGCTTACAAAATACTACTTTAAATCTCAATATGTATTCTCTTCCTTATACATGTATACCCTCTCTATGTACTTATGTACCTATAAAAGTATTACTTTAGTCCTACTATAGAAGAAAAAAAACACTGACTCTCTACACTGCACTACCTCATGTCTCTGCCTATATCTTTCTCAATGTATCCTCTGTCTCCATTCTCTGACTCATCCCAAACCCTATTCCACAACTATGATCTTCCCTAAGACCCTTCTACGCTCTTTCCTCCTCTATCCCTCGTTGGATCACCCCAAACCTCATTTTACTACTGTCATCTCCAAACAACCCTTTCTAAAGTCTTCTCTCATATATCCCTCCTTTCCCTTATCCCAAATTATTAATTTAATAGTATGATCTTCCTAATCCATTTCTACAGACTCCTCCCTCCTACATCTCTCCTTTACTCATCCTAAACCTCATCTTACTACCATGATCTCCCAAATAACACTTTTTAGACTCTTCCATCTTCTATCCCTCCTTTCTCCTAATTAATCCAACTAACAGACACCACTCAAATTCACTCAGATTTTCCTACACTAATCCACCACTAATCCTTTTTGATTCCGGAGTAGCGTGCTACTCACCAAAAAGCACTTCGATGTCTCGTCAGGGGTAATAAGCACTATTTAAGTACAATTACAATTAGAATCTCAAGATCCATCACCCACAAATTGCCTTGGCTTCTTAGTGTCCATCGATATGTTAAGAGACAAGTCACATATTGTACCAAATTATCTACCAAAGAACAAAGCCGTTGGGTATTGCATTTTAAACACTTGTTCAACAGCATAGAATAAAATGTAGGGCTGTAAACATTGCTCACAGTCGATGTCACTTTGCTCAGCATACAACTCACTAAAACATAGGAGCCCTCTGGGTAAGCAGACGTGCAGGAACCTGAAATGCAACTTCTTATGGTTTGATAAAATAAATCACCTAGAACAATGACATCCCCCTCTCATCTGCAATTGCTCAATCTACAGTAGCCCTAAGTTGCACTTTGCAGAGTACTGCAATGTCTGACCTATGATGTTCCAAAAATTGTAGCACTGACTCGGTTTTCCTATGGTTATTTAACCCATGAGCATCTCAACTGATGAATTACATAACAGTCTCTGGTACTTTTTCGTCATTTGTAGCCCATCATATTTAACTATAATTCATACTGCAACAGCAGAGGCACAGACAGCTGCTTTCCAGTATGGTGCCATAAGCCTAAACTTGGCAATGATTAATTTAGCAGCATCTGAATCTCCACCTCCACACCTCTACCATCCCACCACTGAAAACACCCAACTATAGGTGATTACCCCTCCCTGTTGACTGGAATAAAAAAAAAATGAAAAAACATCCTCTACAGGTTTGGAGACATACATAGGTGATACAGACAAAGGGTGACTAGAACTGACCAGCAAACCTGGCCTCTGCTTTATTTTAATAAAAGAGCTATGGCCCTCATTACAACCTTGGCAGGCGGCGGAGGCCGCCCGCCAAGGTTGGACCGCCGAGTGGCCGCAATCCCACCGCCCACATTACAATATCCCCACCGGCCCAGCGGGGATGTTGGCCGTAACATTGAAGCCGGCTCCTAATGGAGCCGGCGGTGTTGCGGCCGTGCGACGGGTGCTGTGCACACAGTGAAAAGCACGGTGGGGCTGTACCTGGGGGCCCCTGCGCTGCCCATGCCAAGTGCATGGGCAGGCCAGGGGCTCCCAGGGGCACTGCGACTCCCTTTCCTGCCAGCCTTTCCATGGCGGTCTCTACCGCCATGGACAGGCTGGCGGAATGGGGAGTCATAATGCAAGCGGATTATAACCGGCGGGACAATGATGGCGGGAAACCGCCGGTCCCGGCAGTGCGACCGCGGCGCTACCGCCGCGGTCATAATACGCCAAATTGTATCGCCAGCCGGTTGCCGGTACAATCGTCAAAACAACCCTGGCGGTCTTTGACCGCCAGGGTTGTAATTAGGCCCTATTTGCACACTGCTATTGTCGTAGGCACAGTCATTCATCAGTTCACCCCTCACTGTTGCATGTGAAAAATACCCCACTCCAAAACGAAAACATATTCAACACAACATGCACAACAAGCAAATGAGAACAATAATAATCAGAGCAAATCATGGTGAGCCTTTTTACACACAGCGTACTACACTGCACCTTTAATGCTACCACCACAGTTCACCTATATAGGTAGCACATGGTGCATTACCTCAAAGTAACATGTGCACAAAAATAACATTTATATCAATAATAATCATTCCTCATCACTCAGGGCAGTGCTCCCTGTTGCTACATAACTCTTACTCCAGTGATCACTACTGCAGTTGTCCTGCTTAATTTTACTTTAGTGTCTCCATGCTCATTTACTTTAAGAGGATTCAGGAAAAGTTGCTTAGCTGTAATTTTAGTTCTCCTTCAAGGAACTCTTCATTGAAATAGTAAGCACCGAATAGTCCTGCCCATGTGGGGGATCCCAAAGCACTTCTAAAAAATGAAAATACAGTTTTCTCTAGAAAAAACATATTGTACTTTTAAAAATACAAGTTTGACAACCCATTATGGATATATTGGTCAATTTCCTTTTAAGATTATTTAACAATATAGCCAATTCATCTTTAAAAAGACAACTAAAAATAGTGACAAGAAATACATTAACAGACCTATTTTAAAATAAAAGAGAAGATTAAGCCATTGTAACTGGATAGACTGCAGCCTAAAGTGTCTGGAAAAACACTATTTGTGCGGAAGCACTGACTGGACCCTGATTATTTAAGTGGGTGAAACTGCAGAGTACCGCATCAAACTACAAACTTGTCCCAACAGCAGCCATATACTGACTTTGTGGCAGAAAGCCTGACTTCTAGTCATCGACTACTCCAGGAGGAAGGCTGAATGATATCTACAGCGGTCACTCAATCTCCAAGCAGGGAGAGGAAGAACTTGTAGGTTTATGTTCAGGACGACCCTGCCCTGTGCAATAGATAATCCTCCTGAAGCGGCAGTCCTATTGGAGGACATATGTTTATGCCCAGGAGTTCTGGGTGGCACAAACTCCTTCCCCAATCCGTAGCCACTAGGTTGACTTAGCCCCAGTCATTCCTGATCTTCTTCAGAACTCAGAGCAGGAGAGGTAACAATGGAAAGGAGTACGAAAGTCCTGAGTTCCACTCTAGGTGAACCGCAGAGAGGAAAGAGCCACAGCTGATCGTTCAAATTCTCAGCCGTGGAGAACCGATTAAGCCAAGGTTCTCCCCATTCATGGAAGAGACCCTGTGCTATCTCTGGGTGTAGCTGCCATTCGTGATCTGCTATGTGTCAGCGGCTGCGTTCGTCCACCCTCACATTCAAAGATCTAGCAAGGGGGAGTGCCACAAGTAAAATTCCCTGGTGTTTCAGCCATTTCAAGAGGTGTAGCACCTCATAACACATGGTCCACAACACAACCCTGCTGTATTTGCTGCAGTGCCATATGGTGGTGGTATTGTCCTTGAGCACCTGCACCAACCTCCCTTTGATGGGTGGCAGAAAGGCTTTTAGCACAAAGCAGATGGCCAGCAACTCCAAGAGGTTGATGTGGAGCCGGGTATCCACCATGACCAGATGCCTCTGATCTCCACCTCTCCCAGAAAATCTACCAATGCAGATGCAATGCACTTGTCACCACTGTTAGCTGTGGGTGGAATAGGGAGAGAAGTTTGCCACTGACCCAATTGAGGTCCAGCAACCACCTCTGCAGAGAATTTGTAATCACCTCTGAAATCAGGACATGGTCGGAGAGGTCCCCTTTATGTTGGACCCACTGAGACTTTAGATCCCACTGCAGAGCCCGCATACGTCACCTGCTGTGGTTTATCAGTGGGATGCAGGAGGCCATCTTTCCCAGCAGCCTCAGAGTCAACCTCACTAAAATCCAGGACAGAGAGTAAAATACCAGGATAATGGCGTGAACGTCCTGGACTGTCCTTTCTGAGGTTAAGGCACAACACTAAACCATCTCCAGAATGGTTCCAATGAAGCAGAGCATCTCAGAAGAAGTCAAGTGTGACTTTGGTATGTTGATAATGAACCCCAAAGATGACAGGAGGTTCACCGTAGTATGGAGGTGGTGGACGACTGACTGCCTTTCTGACTGTGTATTTGACCAACACTACTTCACAG
This sequence comes from Pleurodeles waltl, assembly GCF_031143425.1. NCBI lineage: Eukaryota > Metazoa > Chordata > Amphibia > Caudata > Salamandridae > Pleurodeles > Pleurodeles waltl. The sequence goes on along the minus strand of NC_090436.1, from coordinate 385,256,799 downwards.
TGTATGGACTTAGTCCAGATAACCATCAGTTGGTGTTGGTAGATTTTTGGCTAGCTCACAGTACCACATCCAACCCCTAAACTGACCAGGGAAAGATGTTGCTGGCAACCTCAAACATAACTCTGATTCCCAAGGAATCAGTGGAATTAGATCTTACCATTTTGTCACACTTTCATGCACAAGGTGACACAAGAAAGATACAGCATTTTCAAATACTTATTGGAATGACCCGATTAATTTATAAAAATCATAAGCTGCGATTATTAGAAAGATGAGACGTTATTGTTTACCATTCTAAAAATGCTGATTACTTTGGGAACAATTCAAGCAGGTTAATTGTTGCTAATGTTTGCCTACTAATATCTGTGGATAGCACTACACTACCGGGTGTATCCATCTGCCAGATCCACGGGGAAAGTCTAAGGTTTCATACATTGGTGTTAGGGTCTGGAAATGGTAGAGGCTGTCCTCCTTAGTAAGATGGAGGTCAGGGTCAGCAGGGCTGCATCTTAGTCACAGTTCATAGAAGTTCCGTGATAATCCCAGCAGGGAAGTGCTCCTCTCGCTAAGTTAAAAAAATGGAAGCTGTTTTTATAATAATGCATTATTCTTATCGCACTGTGGTGAAGATGCAAAGCAGCTCATTTCGTACTAACTAAAATAAAGCGTCTCCTAACAAGCACATCAAGAAAGCAAATAATAGCACTGTCTCTTCAAATGTGCGATCCTGGAACTAATTATACAGACTACAGAGGTCAGTGCCTCTCAGAAATGCACATACAGCACATTTGCTCATTAGTAAAACAGAAGTGTGGCAAAAGTCACCACAAAAAAGATGTAAACTTAAGGAGTTGGTTCTATAATGCAGAATACATGCAAACTTCACTACACCTCGAGCGAACCAGCATTCAAGAGTCAGTTGTCAAGGTAGGGGAAGACTAGTACCACAGCCATCACTTTCGTGAATTACCGAGAAGAACAATCTGAAAATGCTCTTGTCCCACTATGAACCACAGATAGCATCAATGGGCCAGCGGGGTGGGTTAATGGAAATAGGAACCCTACTGATCCAAACCACCATCCTACTCCACGGTCGAGGTCAGGCAACACCTGGGTCAGGGTGAGCATCTTGAATTATTTTCTTCTGTAGGAAGGTGTTGAGAGGGCACAGGTCTAAAATAGGACAATGGCCTGTGCCCTTCGTTTGGCACTAGAACGTGGAGAGAATAACAACCATGACCCAATTCCGGCACAGGTATCCTCTCAATGGCCCCCTTAGCCACAAAGCAATGCACTACCTTCCGAAAGACAGACAGGTGGTCCTCCGTCAGGCATTCCGCGGATGGTGTGAGGTGCAGCGGAATGGTTGTGAATGTTAAAGCATCTCCCTTCCACACAATCTGCAGGGCCCACCTGCCAGACAGTATGGTTTACTAACCCAGTAACAATAGTTAGATCTTGTCTCCAATCAGGTAGCTGTGCTACTTAAGGGCATGCCTTGTCCCCAAAAAGGTTAGTCCTGTCAAAGGGCAAGTCCATAAGTGACTGGACATTACCTAAAAATATGGCTGACCGCTTATATGCAGTCAATGTTTTGCTCTTCCTCAGAGATCCTCAGTTGACAGGCTCCAGATGCCCTGAGATACTCAATCTGTATCATGAGGCCACGGGACTGCGGATTGATGTCTAAGTCGCTGATGGTTGCAGGAGATGTTGCTGCTCACGCCTGGTGCCCTGCGATACTGGTGCAATCCTCATCTTAGCATCCACATCTCGTCTCCTAGACCTGATGTGGGCCTTCAGGATCTCACATCAACCTTGGACAGGGATTTGCAAAAATTTTGTTGTTTACCGCTTAACCCACTTGGGCGCAGTGTACCTCCCCTCACTATCTGTATGTTTTAGCAAAATTTCCTCATCCAATCCCTCAGATGTAGTTTCACTTCCTTACCTCGAAGATGACAACCTTCTATTGGTTGGGAGAACGACTCTGAGCAGCCTTTGCTTCAGCAAGAAAACCCCTATAGGACAGGGGCCTTGCATGCCTGATCTATATGGCTACTACCTTGCTGCACATCTGGTCCTGATTATTGAGTGGTTCACCAGGGGTTGGGAAGGCCCTGCATACTGCCTTGAACTCCATCTCGTAGGCTTTGATGGTCTTCTTTGTGTGCTTTATGGCAGTCTGGTGTTCTCTGCTATTCCCTCCTGTACCCATGTGACATTGCTCTGGTGGAGGGCAGCCTTACGTTCCATCCACTCAGACAGTCACTGGAATGAGGCCATTGTGGCAAGGTAGGTGGCTCCGACAAGTGTAGAGTCTTCGGGGGTTTGCGTAGTGGGATAGAATAGGGACTACTTACTGGATGGGGACATTGGTGTCCTTTCAGGAGCTCGGGAATAGTACCCCTGTCCCACATGTAATTGTTTCACTACCTTCAGCTCCGTCATGCCCTCCTCCCCTATATCTCTGTAGACGTTCAGTTCCCTGAATACAGTCCTCTAGAAGCTAAACTGAAGATTGGAAGGCTGGGAAAAGGAACGATCTCCACAATTTACCACTTTATATTCTATTAGTTAATGCCAATGATCGCTTCCTCATGTTGAGACAAACATGGGAGCGCTGGGTAATAAGTCAGATGATGATGACTGCAGCCAGGCTTGCTTGGCCCCAAGAGAACTGGTGATATCCTCACGACTTCAAATTGTTCAGGTCAACTTTCTTCATGCAGCATTATCTGACTATGATTTATGATGGAAGGGGCTGCCCCCAGAAACATGCTACGATATAGGGCAGATGGTGGGCATACCATGGACTATCCACATAATGCTGCTATTATTTGTAGACATTGATAACATATGCTGTGAATTAACACACACTGTGAAAAATGTTCCATGACTGACGGTGGATGTTACTGCTCAATGTTAAAATTAATAAAATTTGGTTAATAAAAATAAATGTTTAACTGCAGCCAGGAGTAGCAATGAATGGCAATACCGGTGTCAATGGCTCACTCAATGTAATCAGTGGTGTATCAGTCACAACGAATCGTGGACTTGGTGGCATCATGACTGTCCAGTATAGCCTGGGTCGGAAAAGGTCAAGTTTTTCTAGGACACCGGAAGGATTTGAGCCCCTGAATCCAAAAGGGTATGGGAGTAATGATCCAACAGGCAACATCTCGCAGACAGACCTGAGGGCCAAACTGGTGAAAGAAAATACCTTCTTTCCAAAGGTCTCCACTATCTGGGATTCCCCTTAAGGGAGAGTAATCAGGAAAGTGTTTTGACTTGTCCATCTAGCAGATGTCTGTACCACTAAGCTATCAGGAGAGGGGTGCTGAGACAAAAACGCAGGGTCAACAGGGACAGGTCAGTGGTGTTTTGCAATTTGGCAGTTTAAGGGGGGGGCCAGAAAAGAATTTAGCACAGCTCCCTTTAAGGGTATCAGTTAGTGCTTCCTTAAAAAGTATGACAGGCTTAGCAGTGCTTTGCCCTACGTGGAGGACCTCAGTCAAAACATTGATTTGGACCACTAACTGGAGGATGAGAATTTTGGCCACCCTCCTCCGCATGACTATATCAAAGGAAGTGCTTTCTTCAGCAGCAGGGACCTGAGATGAGGCCAGAGTCAGGAGAGGTGTCAAGGCCACTGGCATCCTGGAGGTCACCATACCAGTTGGCATCATGGAGGGGTTGGCCAATTTCATCACTGCATCAAAGTCATAATCTGAATTGGTTCTGCACAGGGAATGTAGTGTGTTGATCCTGCCTTGTGGAAGGGGACACTAAGCGGTTCCAAGGCAGGAGGTTGCTGTTTGGTAGAAATTGAGTGCTGCCTCAGTCAAGTCACAGCGAAGCAGGCTCTGAGTCAGCGAGCATAATGGTGCTCTCTCCTCCAGTGTAGACTGAATTGGAATCGGCGTTGGCATTCCAGGAACTGGCTTTGGTTGTGAAGCTGGAGGCGGAATCAGCATTGGAGATGGAAAAGCCCTGTTGACTGGTTCGGAGGGTCTAAATGGGGCCAAGAGTAAACTCACCTATGGCATCCCAAATAGAGGGCGTCGAAGGCAAGCCAAGTTGTGTCGGAAGTGATCCAAAGAATAGGAGCATGGGCTTCAGGAACTCTTCGATCTGCCTGGGTGTCACAGGTGGCCCCAGAAACTCAGGTTATACCAGGACATGTTGCAGGATGGACTTTGATGTCAACCAACTTTGGGAGCGAGATTAAGACGCATAGCAATGCCTTCACACCTTCTCAGGAGAACATGAATGGCGGAAAGAGGCAGAGTCCCACTTAGAGTTTTTATGCTTTTTCTTCAACTTACCCGAAGATTTAGAGTGTGATGACAGCCTGCCTTGCGATCATCTTCTGCAACTTCTGGACCAGGATTGGGCCAAGACCGACTCTTCGACTTAAAGAGGTTATAACAGGGTGTCTTGCAGTGCTTGGCGACATAGTTTCACCTCACGGTTCCGTATGGGATTTGGGTTCACTGCCACAGAGTCAGTGCAGGCATTGGAATTGTGGCCCAATCCAGGTACTGCAGACGTACTTGATGAGGATCTGCCACAGATCCCTGTTTGCAACAGGTCCTTGCAGGGATTGAAATCTGTTGTCCTTGGAGGTTATATTTCCGTTTCACACTGTGAAATTTGAGATATCTCAAAGAGATTAGAGTTAGCTCTAAATCGGCATCTGTTGGTGCAGAAAACAAAAGGACCTGCCATAAGCGCTCGAGTGGTGCCTACATAGACTCCACATGTAATTTCCAGAGCAGAAAGGAGTCAGAGCAGAGCTGCTCAGCACCACCTACTGGCACACAGAGGTACTGCTGAAAAAGTTTCCAGATCCAGTCTGACACCTGGGGGAATATTCAAAAGGAGAAGAATCTGTGGTTAGAAGTCTCAGAAATGCCTCTATATTCATCCATATAAAGGTGTCCCCAAATATGAATCAACATCACACTGCATTACTAGTCCACCCCGTCAAAGGCTTTTTCAGCACTGAGTGCTAAAACAACTCCTTTCAGTGCTTTATGCTGGCCTTTTCGACAAGATGGGCAATACAATATATGTTATCAAAGCTTTGCCTTCTAGATACAAAGCCAGGCTGATATTCATGAATGGTTTGTGGGAGAGTGGGGGCCAGCCGAATTGCTAATACTTTCAGGTAAATCTTTACATTGAGATCCAATATAGTCATCAGCCTGTAAGTGGGCCAAGGACTCCAAGTGATCTTTTCCTGGTTTGGGAAGTACCACTGTGGTTGAATCTTCCATCGATGGAGTGACTCTATTGGCACTGAGGAATGAATTGAACATGTCCTTTAATACTGGCGAGTTTCGTTGTGTATAGCTTGCAAAATGTCCCCCCAAAGCAATCTGGCCCAGGCGTTTTGTTTGACTTAAGGGTTTTGATGGCAGCCTTACATTCAGCTTCCCCAATGGGAGCTAACAGATCCTGGAGTTGGTCACCTGTTATTTTGGGAAAGTGTAAAGTTTCCAGGTATTATTGTATGACCTGGGACGTGATCTTGTGATGTCTATGCAGTTTAGCACATCATTACTTAAAGAAGTTCGCTTTTTTTTGAAGTCGTGAACAAGGTGACTTTGTGGTATCTCTGTAGGTCTAGTGTGCTTTTATAATTTTAGCAAGCTTTAAGTTTATTCACCAATAGATCTGTAGGTCTACTGTGCTTTTTTAAAATTTTGGTAAGCTTTAAGCTTATTCACCAGTGTAGGATGGGTTTCATCGCCAACATCATATACCTTATTCGTCATTGACATCAGTGTGCTTTTCGGCTCTATTTATCTGAAGGGCATGATTTTGGTCTCTTGGTTGTGAGGGTTTTTGCATCTGCCCCGTAGCAAGATTGTTTGTGTTTGTATTCCACATGCTTTAGCTCATTATTCAGTTTATCTTGTATTGGAGCCCTTTCCCTTTTAGTGGATCGTTCATCTTCCCTCTCAGTACCACGTTAAGGGCATCCCATTAAGTACTAAGGAGGTGGTCAGTCATATGATTGGTGGCCATATAATCATCTGTAGCTGTGGCTATGACAGCTCTGTAAACTAGGTCTTGAGGTAAATATTTTCCCATTCTCTTTCATCTGTCCTTACATTGTTGAGGACCTAGTTGTATTTGTAGCCACACATGGGCATAATCATAGACTGCTTTTATTCCAATCCCTGTGTCCAACACTGAGGGTATCACCATACTCAAGATAAAATTCATGTTGATCCTTGAATAGGACCAATGTGCGTTTGAATAAAAGGTGTTGTCCTTGTCTTGTGGGTGCATTGCCCTCCATGCATCCATTAAACCTAGTTCTTTGATTTTGTCTTTTTGTCTTCTGTTTCCCATATTTCTCTGGCAGTGGCCCAGTTAGATGTTGATCTATCTACTGCTGATTGTAGAACTATATTAAAGTTCCCAGTGAGTACTGTAAGCCCTCTTTGAATCCCATAATTGTTATATGTACCTTTCCCAGGAATCTATCTAGTTCTTGGTTTGGCACACACAGTGATGCAATCATGATCATTTCTCCTTTCCGGGTAGCCCTTTATCAATACATATCTCCCTTCCTTATGTGTTATAATTTCCTTGACCAACACGTTAAATGTTTTTGTTAGTAGGATTGCAGTTCCGCCAGTTTTACTAGGGAGCAATTGTATGGTATTGGTGTGTACATTGTTTGGAGCAGAATCAGGAGGAATTTCCTTTTATTAAATGAGTTTCTTGAATGAGCCCTCTTTCGGTCCATTATCTCTGGTACTAATAATAACAGAATGCATGCCCCTATTGGAGATAGGATCTATTCTGCATTGCAGTTGTGAGATAAAACATTGCAGTCTTCTTCAACCACTTCTATAGGATGTAATTCAGAATAGTCTTGCAGTACCAGTTTAGTCCCTAACTAGGGCTCTGACGTTGAAGTTCCAGCGTACTCAAAGTTTCTTTATGTCTTGTCTTGATTGATCTATTGTAGTTCTTCGTGAGGGAATGGAGATCATCACCTAGCTCCATTTTTTGAGTCTGATTCATGTCTACCTCAAGCATTCTGCTATTTGAGGTTGGGTCCCTAGATCTGAAGTTCTCTGCATGCATGAAGCGGCTTCCCCTCTCGTGTAAAAACTACCCCAATGAAAAAGTCCATTGGTATCTGATTTGTTTGTTGTTTAGAGCATCTGTTAGCATTTCTCAATGGTGGTTTGTGAGAGATCTTGAGACAGTATAGGAGTGTCCAATCTGTAGTGTATGGGCACTAATTCCTTGTCACTCAAAGTATTACTTCTTTTTTATGGATACAAGGAGAGTTTAACAACTATGTCTCGCGGTGTCTTGTTGACAGTATAGGACCTGAGCACTTTTGATTACAATGGTCTCCCCCTCCTTCCTAAGTGTAAAAAAGACGTTTATTTGAGAAATGCCCTGTAATTCACATGCTAGTATGGGCACCCTGGAATTCAGAGATGTGCAAATAACCACTGCTTCTCAACACCGTATGTTATACCCATTTTGGAAATACAAAGGTTTTCTTGATGCCTATTTTTCACTCTTTATATTTCAGCAAATGAATTGCTGTATACCCGGTATAAAATAAAAAAACACATTGCAAGGTGCAGCTCATTTATTGGCTCTGGGTACCGAAGGTTCTTGATGAACCTACAAGCCCTATATATTCCCGCAACCAGAAGAGTCCAGCAGACGTAACGGTATATTGCTTTAAAGAATCTGACATCGCAGGAAAAAGTTAGAGTAAAACATGGAGAAAAATGGCTGTTTTTTTACCTCAATTTCAATTTCTTTTCATTTCTGCTGTTATTTTCTGTAGGAAACCCTTGTAGGATCTACACAAATTTACCCCTTGCTGAATTCAAAATGTTGTCTACTTTTCAGAAATGTTTAGCCTTCCTGGACCCAGCATTGGTTTCACAACCATTTCTGTCACTAACTGGAAGGAGGCTGAAAGCACAAAAAATTATAAAAATGGGTATGTCCCAGTAAAATGCCGAAATTGTGTTAGAAAACCCTTTGTTGGTGTCATTTTCAGGGAAAAAAAAAAACAAGCCTTCTTCTGCAGCCCTTTTTTCCCTTTCTTTAAAAAACAAAGTTTTCGCTGTATTTTGGCTAAGTTCTTGGTCTCCTTCAGGGGAACCCACAAATTATGGGTACCTCTAGAATCCCTAGGATGTTGGAAAAAAAGGACGCAAATTTGGCATGGGTAGCTTATGTGGACAAAACGTTATGAGGGCCTAAGCGCGAACTGCCCCAAATAGCCAAAAAAAGGCCTGCCACCTGAGGGGGAAAAGGCCTGGCAGTAAAGGGGTTAAGCTCGAACACAAATCTGTTCCCCCTGCACCTAGTCGATTGAACTTGTTTGCACCTGTAATCTCTATCAGAGGCTGTTATATCCTGCAATTTTCTGTGTAAATTTCACACAAGCTTTTGTTTAAAAAAAATCTATTTATTGCATTTTTGAATTGTAACAAACAGCAGGTGCGGCTCCTCCATAAGGGCAGAGGAGCATCGTTCCCCCACCAGCAGCTGAAGCTGCAAACCTTTTCCCAAAACACAATCATAAACTGAGTTTACCATCGTATTTTGGGAAAAGGGGTGGGGTCACGGAGGTGACATGCACTGAGGGGGGAGAGCACAGCACTTCCCCCTCACTGCGCATGTATGTTTGGCCGGTCATCTCAGGCCGGCCAAACACACATGCGCACAGAGTTCTCTCCAGCCCAGCAACATAGAGGCTGGAGAGAGCCTGCACATGCTCCAAGTCTGCCTTGGAGCACGAGGAGTGGTGTGCAGCAGAGGAGGTAAGCATTTTTTTTTAATTTTTTTTTTTTTATTTAATTTAATTCCCCCCCCCTGGCACGTGCAGTCCCGCCCCTGCTGCTTAGTGAGAGCCGCGACTGAAAGTGCACCAATCGGTGCTCAAAATCAAAGTTAGAAAACAGAGGTAGAACATTTGTACCTTTAAGAGTTTTACACATCGTTAAACATGTTAACAACAGACATTGACATGGCAGTGTCAGCGGGTGTAGCCCAAACCAGAGATCGAGCCTACCTGCCTACACATCCCAGTCAAACCCCTCGCCATCAGTTATATCTTGTGTGTCCAGGCCATGGTAGCCTACCCAGACACCCCATATCTTTTTGAATTTGTGTGGGCAGACTCTACTCTTATTTGTGATTCTGTCCACCGCCATATAGAGATCCATACCCTTTTCCCCATTACCTCCGAGTTGGTGTTTATGGGCTGCGCCAATACCTCGCTGGGTCTCTTTTGGCCAGTATCAGTCCTAGATTGCAAAATATTAGCTTATGACAGGTTAGGTCTATATCAGTGGGGATTCAGATACAGGATACATTTAGGGTCTATTGCTATTTGAGTTCCCAATATCACACCTAGCTCTGAGAGAATCCTTCCCAATATACCTGCTGTGCTGGGCAAGCCCAGAGTGCAAGAAAGAAGCCTCCTCTCTGATCTCTACATCTCAAGCATTCTATTGAGGGGGCGCTACCCATTTTGAATAGTTGCACTCTATCATAATATGTTCGATATAGAATGTTAAGCTTGATACACCTCAGTCTTGTTTTGATTGTGACTTCTGGTGGGAACATCAGCGCTGCCTCCCAGTTCATATCATCTAATTATCCTACTTCATTCTCCCACCCATTTCTCAGTTTGTGGAGGGCTTCAGGCATGCTATTATTAATGGTTTTGTAAATAGTGGACACTGTTTTATCTGGCAGTGCCTCTTGTAACAGTCTGCCTTCCAGAGGGGCATTTTCAGGGAGATCTGGGGGTATGTGTCACTGAGCTGGTATTCTGCTTGCGGGGAGGAGAAGGGCATCAGGGCTCCCTCCTTTAGTAGATACCTATACGGTCCCATGCTGCAAAACCTCTCAGCTTCCCAAGTTCTTTAAAACTGTTCCCTGTCCATTGTGGCATTTCTCGGGTCAGTTGTTTAGCCAAGCCTAAACTTCTTTTCACCTTATTTTAGGCCTCCAGTGCGACTTGAGTGGATGGTAGTAATCGATTCCTACCGCTACCCCCATAGAGATAATGGTGATATGACTGTGACTGGAATTGTAGTCTCTCCAAAGCATAGGTTGGGTTGTTACCCTCTTCGTGCCCCCACTCAGTTAAGTCCAACAGATGTGAGGCCCAGTAGTATGCTCTGATGTCTGGGAGAGCTATACCTCTGTTGTACTGGTTACACTGCAGGGTTCGAAGGGCTATGCGGGGGTGTATCTTTCCACAGCGGTTTTCGCATAATGTCCGATATTTTGACACAATTAATAGGGCATGTTTTAATAGGTGTTCTGAAGATTGTATAGAATCTTTGGGAGGGTGATCAGTTTGAACACTGCAGCCCTGGAGTTTGAACACTGCAGCCCTGGTCATGAGCATAAGGGGGAGCATTTTTCTCCTTTCCACATCTACTTGGAAGTTTTTAAGGATTCTTTGAACATTCTAGTCTATACTCTATTCCTGATGAAGTGTTGCATAGATCCCTAGGTATTTAAAGCCCTCCCTTTCTATTTTTAGCTTCTCTGGCATGGCTGCCAGATCCAAAAGGTCCGCCTGTAGAGACTAGGTCAGACTTGTTGCAGTTAATGGTGTATCCCAAGTGGTTCCGGTAGCACTGAAAGGTTTGAAAGATTGCTTGGAGTGAGTTCTGAGGGTGAGTGATATAAAGTAGTATGTCATCCGCATACAATGAGATCTTTTCTTGGGTGCCTGCTGCATCAATTTCCCCAAATCCCCAGATCCGAGGATGACTGCGCACTACACATGCTAAAGGTTCAAGTAAATCAACAAAGAGCAAATAACTCACCTTCACTAACGGTTCCAAAAAAATCGGAATCCCCAATTATAATGAAAACAAATCATCATGCCAAAATTCTTAGTGTGCATTCATACCTACATGTTTCATATCAATGTATTTTACAATTATAATCTCATTTATTTCAATATTATATTCATGTGTATAATACAAATAGCCCTATGACTCCAGGGGAAAAGGCAAGAAGTAAAAGACTCACACTCACACAATCGCAGTCATACTGATTAAAAACAAAAAGGACAATATAAGGCAATCTATAGCCAATTCAAGGACCCCTCCCAAGGAGGGAAAAAAAACAAATACACCCCCAAAACAAGTAGACAAAAAGAATCCCTATATGTTTTCAACAATGTCACTTGGTTACAAGTCCTCAATGTTCAGAAAATACACAATCATGGACGTTCATCTACTCCTGGATTGATGCATTTAAACCATGATCATTGATTATTTGTTGATAAAGGCTGATATCCGTAAGCTGTAGGTCACAAAAAATGTTTCTGAAGGGGGGGGGGGGGTTGGTTAAAGTCCAAAGGAGTGTCTTTGTCCTTAATGATGGTGCTGACGTGCGTTTCAGGGGACAAGTGACCAACAAGGGGCCACTCACTTTCTTCAGGGCACACAGCAATTATAAAAATAGAGCCATCCCAGGAGAGGCTATAACACTCATAGACCATATACCTGCAATGTAAAGTATTAACATTATCACTAATGGCTTGACAAGAAATGAAAAAATGAAAGGAAAGAAAAATTAAAAATTACAAATTAAAAATAAATAATATTGTTTATGTGTAGCGGCTCCATCCCCACGAGTGATTCATATAGACATGCAGAAACTGCCACTCTGTGGGTAAATGTCCAAAAGTGTGTCTACATGCACATAGACATGCATTGTCTGGTGTCCGGTGCTTTCTCTCATGCCAGTACTTGTTGCTACTCAACACTGCATCACAGTGCTTCTCGAGAAAACCTTCCCTCGTGCATATGACCAGTGACCTAGTGCAATATAATCTAGAGATAGCCAAAGTGCTACTAGCAGATTACATTGCTATATTCCCATAAGTAGATGGTGAAGATGTCTGAAACGCAGGTTTCTTACTGACATATGGGGAAATCACAGAGCTCCAGACCCTGAGAGTAAATGGTTCCTCCTCAGTCATGGTCTTAGAGAAGAAGATCCTTTGGTGGGTTGGAAATATACAGAAAAGACAGTTTAAAACAGACCCAAAAATCAGTGTGAGATCGATTTGTCAGATATGTAAGCGATATTTCAGCCGAGTCCCAGAGATACCTCTCAACACATCCCATTGTTTCCTTACCTATTAAATTTTGACAGCTTATTTAAAGATGGCGGTATTTCTCAAAAGCCTGCCAGAATGGTCTTCCCACATGTAAAATACGAGAAGGGGAATAGACGTGTGCCGCCTAAACTGTGAGGCCGATAGACGCCAAAGCCTCACGGACACCACCCGGAAATGCCTGCACCCCTGGGCAGAGCGATTCTTTATTAGACAACAAACTTCACAAGAGCAGACTGGAGAGCAGGTATGCGTGGCCACCATACTGGAATGTTTATTTCAACGGAAAGCAAAGAGAAAGAAGCACCACACACTAATTAAGAGAGATCATTTGATATGGAACCCTAAGTTACAAAAATAAAACAGATTCTATAATCAAACACAATGAAGTGTATGTCTATGCCCAGGAGTGGGGAAATACATAGTTTGACAGCGAACACAGCCAAAGTCAACCCATAGACTAATATGGGATAATATGGCATATGCATTTGTTAGTCTATTCACAAATGGTCTGAATTTCGGACAAGTTAGTTTAATAGGATTGCTTCTGACCATTTGATAGTGTTCTGGGACTGAAAGCATGGCTTTCGTTTTTTGTTTATACCTCTCAGTATCTAGCAAAACTATTTCCCCACCTTTAACACACGGTTTCACCGTGTTGTCTTTGTTTTGTTGGAGGTCTCTCATGGCTATTCTTTGCTCTTGAGTGAGATTAGGAGTGGGAGCTAGTATGTATCTTAGTGCTCGTTTGATTGTATTGGAGACTATTGGCCACATGTATCAAAGGGTTTTACCCATTCTGTGTCTATGGGAAAATGTGTTTGTACATATGGCCCTATTTTCTTAAAAATATCTACTTCTGGGCCTACCTCATCTAAGTCAGAATTAAATGTAGACAGAGGTCTAAACTCCAAGATGTTCCGTTCTGTAGTAATATGCCTGTTCTGAAAAGATTTTTTTAGTCTAACCTTACGAAAAAAAGCCTGTATGTCTTTCATAAGTTCTAACTTATTTGTCCTTTGACTAGGAACAAACTTATGTCCTTCATCTAGAAGATACAAAGGGGCCCGTTCTAAATGAAAATTAGTCAAATTAAAGATAGGGAGGTCTTTAACTGTGTCTATGTTTTCCAATACTGTTGTCTCCTTGTTTGTAGAAACTGATGGGACTGATCCATTTGGTGATGGAATCTTCCTCTCCTTCTGTTCTGTGGTCGCCCGCGGGGGCTGTTCCAGCTCCCTCGGTTGTCTAAAAAAGCATTGGTTCTTGTTGTACTGTAATTTGTAAGATTGTGTCTATTGGATCCTCTCTTGCCATCTGATTCAGAGGTATCGGAAAACATGACCCTTGTTTTTTTTTATATGAGGAAATAGTAGTATTAGGCCCTTTGGTTGATTCTTCTTACAAAAAGTTCTGTCTCAAACAGGGGTAAACTATATCTTGAGAGAAAAGTCATAAATCTTTCCTGAGTTTGTCTGTTTTCCTTTTTATCAAATATTCATGGTATGTTTCTATTTCTCCTTCAATCTTCTCCAATACTCTTTGCTTCCTCTAGTGTTCCCTTTTGTTTAATTTTTGTTTCAAGGTCAGTGATTTCACTCACAAGAATACTGACCATTTCTCTAGCTGTCTCTATAATTAGGAACATCCAATTTCTTGAGCAACGATTAGCTATAAAAGATCATTTTTTAAGAATTTGCGAATTTCTACAAACAGGCCAGGGACGTTTCTAACCCTAAGACCCATAGGGATAATTCTGGCCTTTAGGTATTCCAGAATAAAATTAGCATGTTCCTCAATTCGCTTCACTTTCTTTTTTTAAGTTGATCAAAGTCAGTCCATCCTCATCATGTTCTTTCACCAATTACTTCTGTTCCCTAAATCTGAGTCCTTACCTACCAAGGCCAGAAAATGATCCTCAGAGAACCCAATGGTTTTAAAAGAGTCCATGGTGTATAAAGAGAGGAAGGTACAACATGAAAAGAATGAAAAACCACAAAAGGACCACGTTAGCCACTGTGTAGTAAGTGCAACCTATTGGGCCACAATGGCATCACTCACAGGGTCCAAAGGAACTGTCCAGACAAATTACAAGAGAACCACCAGATAAAATCCAAAAAAAGACAGAGCCACATGGATATGGACAGATAGAATGAGAAAGAAAGAGCAATAAGGAAAAAAGAAAAACATAAAAGAAAAGGAAGAGAGAAAGAAACAAACAATCCTGAGCAGCACGGCTGCGGGAAAAATCCAAACAAGGCAAGGGTTCCCCAACTACACAATTTGGAAATGGGACAGGGAAAAAAGATCAACAAAGAGCAAATAACCCACCTTCACTAATGGTTCCAAAAAATCGGAATCCCCAAATATAATTAAAACAACTCATCAAGCCAAAATTCTTAGACAGCATTCATATCTATATGTTTCAAATCAATTTATTTTACAACTATAATCTCATTTATTTCAATATTATATTCATGTGTATAATACGAATACTCCTATGACTCCTGGGGAAAAGGCAAGAAGTAAAAGACTCATGTTCACACAATCGCAGTACTATTGATTAAAAACAAAAAATACAACATATATAAGGCAATCTATAACCAATTCATGGACCCTCCCCCCTCAGGAGGGAAGAAAAAAAAATACACCTCCAAAACAAGTAGACGAAAATAATCCCTGTTTTCAACAATGTCACTTGGTTGCAAGTCCTCAATGTTCAGAAAATACACTATCATGGAAGTTCATCTACTCCTAGTTTGATAGACTTACACCGTGATCATTGATTATTTGTTGCTAAAGGTTCACGTACTAGTGCAAATAGAAGAGGTGACAGAGGACATCCTTGTCGGGTCCCCCTCTCAAAGGCAAATGCTTGGGAGAGTATTCCGTTGACCTTTACCGCCGCTGTAGGCTCTGGGTAAAGGAGGCCCACCCATCCCAAAAACTGGGGCCCAATCCCCATATGTCGCAAGGTTTGCATTATGAAAAGGCCAATGCACGGAACCAAATGCCTTCTCAGCGTCTAGTGAGAGAAATAATTGGGGATCTTGAATTTCGCATACTTCTGCCATCCAGTTGTGGAGCCTGCAGAGGTTGCCTCTGGTTGATTGCTTCGATATGAAGCCGGATTGGTGTTTATGGACCAGAGGAGGGATTACATGTATTAATCTAGTGGCTAACACTGTGGCTAGTATCTTTGTCTCAATATTCAATAAGGAGATCGGCAGATACGACCCACAGTGATTGGGAGGTCTGCCTTCCTTATGGATTACCACTACGGTGGCTGTGCAAAGATCTGGGGAAAATGTTGTCCCAACAGACACGATGATATAGGGTCAGCTGGGAGCCCATTCGGTCCGGGAGCCTTACCCAAGTTTAATTTGGTTACAGAAGCTCGAATTTCTGCCAGGGAAAGCTCCAAGTTGAGGGCCTTCCGGTCATCAGTTGAGAGAGCAGGTAATTCAACCTCTGTCAGATATTCCTCAATTTGAAGCTGGTCCGTCAAGGGACGTGCTTTATAAAGGGTCCTATAATAATTTGCAAATTCTCCAGCTATATCCTCATCTGAATCACCTTGCCTGAATGTACCCATCGTCTCTCCCTCTCACGGAGACTAAACCATGCCAGGAGCTTGCCCGCTTTGTCCCCTGCCTCATAGAGGCATTGTTGGGTCGCTAGAGTTTCTTTGCGCACTTCATCCGTCACCCGCTCTTTATATTCCTCCCATAGGGTATCTAATATGTGCTTTGATTGGGGGGGGGGGGGGGGAATCAGCCTACGTGTGTAATCAGAGTCTGCCAGCAGGATGCAGTATTCCAGCTCTTCCAGATCTCTTACTGCCTTTTCCTTTTTGTAAGCAATGATGTTTTGTACCCTGTCTCTCATTACGGCTTTCTACACCTCCCACAGCTTCACTACTGAGTCTACCAAATCCTTGTTTTCTGCAAAATAAAGCTCAGACTCTACTTGGATCTCTTTCCCCTGTAGCTCCCAAGCATCACACAAGCTTTTTTAAATGACTGGTCCTCACCCAGAGTCCCAGTACGTGTTGTAAACCTCTTTTCTACCTCTCCCTTTCTCTTCGATAGTAAGAAGTGGCTGCATTACACTTGAGACCTACACACAGAGTCTAAGGTGGCAGGAGGTCCCCAGGTGCTCCAGGCTGCAGAACTCAACACTCAGCAGAAAAAACTGCTTTGTTAAAGGCCTGCTTTCAATGGCCCTCTCTGTAAAATAAACAAATCTGAAAAAAAAAGAAAAGTACAAAACTACATACCGCGTGTGCAGGTACACAATTTTGTTTTACATATATTAGCATAAACTTCCATTTTCTGTGGTTGTTGCTAAATGTGTGCCTCCATGTTAATAGCTGTGGATAGAGTTAGCATTGTCTAAGACTTGAAAGGGCCATGGGGAGAGGCCAAATAAAAAGGAGCTCGCTCACAGTGAAGCATTTCGGCAATCGCGTAATTATCCATATAACAGGGTTGGTCCCCAAGGTGGTAACAAAGCAGCCCCAAGGCGGGACAAACGTAAGGCATTTACCAACAACATCAAGGGATTTTTTAAAGCCAGGCCAAGGAATAAATGAAAGTGATGGGTGTGAGATGGGCATGGTTAAAGCCCATATATAGATAACAACATGTCTGAAAAGCAGTGCTTGCGCACTTCTATGCTGGATCTGAAAAGGCACCCAAAATGCATCAGGCTCTTTCACAAAGGCAGCCCTGTATGTTTTGGTGAGGAGGATACATATTTTGGCGGGGAGGCAGAGAAGAAGGAGGAGACAGGAGAGTATATTTAGGGTGAGGTTCATCCTGTTTGGACATAGGATGAGATAATTGATAGGTACAGACTGAATAGCCAGGTAATACTTAATTTAATAGCTGAATTACGACCTCAGCTACAGGCCCGAGCACTCAGACGCAATGCAATACCACCACATGTGCAGGTATTGTGTTGCCTACACCTCTTAGCATTGGGCAGTCACTAGAGGGTCATAGCAGGGGCTATTTGGTGGATTCTTTTCCAGGCTTTTTTAGGTTCTTTCACTTAATGCCATACGCCCTCCCTCAGCAACTGAATACATCTACAGAAACAGGAAAAGCTCACACTCACTCAAGTAGTGTGTGACGCGGACACCTTCTGTGCCACAACATACCATGTGGACAGATTCCCAGGCAGCACCCTCGACTCATTCATTTTCCGCCACATTGGAATCCACAACTGACCGACAAAGGGGGAATTTGTCAAAGGTTTCCTACTTGGTAAGAGATTTGCACACTCAGTGTATACATTGACCACCATGGTGTGTATAATATGACCTAATGGTTTTACTTCTCATGCTTTGAAGGTGACCGTGCATATGCTTTACGACCCTGGCTACTCACACCATACATGACTACGAGGACAAGACGTGAGAGGCAATACAACCGTGCCCACAGGACAATTTACATCATCACTGAGCGGACCGTTGGGATCCCTAAGTCCCCCTCCAGAAAAACCAGTGGGGCACTGTTGTACTAATCAGATACGTGCTGCAAAGTCATTGCCACTTGTGCATACTGCACAATATTGCAATGAGGAAGGGTCTGCATGACATCCTCATAGAGCCAGATACCAACTCTGATGATGAGTTACCATCGTAACAGGTGCAGCAGAAGGGGACATGTGCAGCAGAGGGATATGCATGATGCATACAGACCACAAACAACTATTTCTGAGATAAAATAAATTAGATTATCAAATAATGAGACATGGCACATGATGCTAATGCTTGGTGTATAACTGAGAAACCACCTTTAATGAAGGTTGCAACAACATTTTAACATGCAAGGATTGACTGTATCCTTGTTCAAGTAACATTTTTAGTATATGTACAACAAAAGTATCAAATGAGAAACAAAACAAAGGTGACTCAATCCTCTGAGTCTAGTGGTCACTTCTTTCTGGGTTTGGGTGCTTGGTCAGCAACATTAGACTGTGGAACGTGTGACATGTCAGTCCCAGAAATGTGTTTGCGTGAATGTCTGGTACTGCATGCCTCCTGAATGGATGCAACACTTAGGCTAGAGTCCTTTTTGCTCCCAGGTGGGGTCTGGATGTTGGGACACAGTGGTTGTGGGTGTGGATATACTCTAGGGTTGTGGTCACTTGCACAAGGCCATATGCAACGTCCTGACAGCAGTGCCACATGTCAGACTGAATTGTCACAGTATGCCTTGCTAGCATTGCTATGGCTAATCCAGGCAGCTGAGTTCTGGGTGAAGGGATCAAACCTTGCCAGGTACTGCCTCTGTTTCTACACACGGTGCTCCCTCTCCATTGCTGTTAGCCAATGGTCCTGTCCTTTCTACAGGTTCTGCAGAGACTCAGAAAGATGTTGCAGCTGCCTACTAACTGTCCGTATCTGTTTTGTCTGCAGGCACTGGACTGAGATGATGGACCTCTCCACCCCATCGTACAAAGAAGCACTATCCGACATGCTGTCTGACCCATTCGCATCAAGGACTGCTGATTTTTGCCCGCTGCGCTGTCCGTGTGTCTTGGCCTCCAAAGTTGTTGGGGGTTTTATTATTTTGTTTTTTTAATTCAAGTTTTTGCAATACAACACTACCCATATATATGGGCCAAATGCAACATAGACAAATAATACAGTAGCATCTCCACATATCCCCATTGTGATACAGTATTATACGTGGAGTCAATGTACACCCTAAGCATCACCCCCAGTGTGTTCGGTTCTTCTGGGCACAATCTCTGTGTTAGCAGAGGCAACAGGTTCATGCAAAACTGACAGCAGATACACATTCATATATCTTTGGGCCTGGATAGTTCCTGCAATACCTCCTCATATAGTTCCAATTGAGACTTGCAATACACCATATCTGACACCCAGGCCTTCTTAGTAGGCCTAGTTCTGCCTCCCCAATGTAACGCTACCCTCCTCTTTGCCAGCAAGAGTGCCACCGCGAGAAACCAATGGCAAGCAGGTTGAAAAGCCTCCACCATTCCCAATAGGTACACCACAGGGTTACTTTCAGTAATCTCTGATATTATATTCATGAGAGTCTCCATAACTTGTGACTAGTATTGCATAACAGCAGGCCAAAACCGAGCCAAATTCAGAAAGTCCGTATCAATAACCCCACAACGTTTACATTGTGTATCAGCACTCAAGCCAAAATTACAAAGTTTAACAGGCGTGTAATACATTTGGTGCAGGAATTTGAAATGTATGATTATTAAACTGCAGATAGATTTAAGCATTTGCAGTTGCGTGCAGCAATATTTCCAGTCTACACTATCAATTGGATGTGTAAGTATCTCATTCCACTTATTTAGCACCTTAGTGTTAGCCTGAGAGCAATCTGCAAACGCTGCTTTGAATAAATGAGTGATAAGATGTTTTTATGTAGCACTGGTAAGCAAAATATGGAGTGCCGCAAGGGCAGGGGGTTCATCAAAGAATTGTGGACACAATGCGCATAAGGCAGCACAGAGGCAGTAATATTTGAACATCAGTAAGGTGGAGGTAGCCTGAAAGGCCGTAATATTCTCCTGAGTCACATACCATCAGGGCATAAATCCCCCAGTGTGGGGAGGCCCTCCACCGAAAGCACCTGAAGTGTTTTGTCATCCTGGGACACGAAGATTGCGGGGTGGTGTCCCACAGGCTGAGCCGGCGCATATAGCAGGAGCTTTCCTGCCTTCCCAGCTAATCCCTGCCATGCCGCCAACATAGTGTATATTGCATTTATTTCTGTGCGGGGTATGCCTCTGTCATTGGAGGGCAACATGGCTTATAATGGGATTGGGTATGCATTGTCATGTGCAATTGCGACATGTGGTATTAAGTCATGTGCCTATGCACACAAATAATATAGATGAAAGTCAGGAACATTAAACCCACCACTGGTATATGCCAAAGTGAGGACATCCCAACTGACTTGTGGCTGTTTGCCCACCCACACCATCCAAATCAGAAGTCCCTGGATTTTCCCCCACCAAAAAAAAAACATGCTGGCAGGGCAATGGGGACATTCACAAATAAATTGAGGAATGTAGGCAGAACTACCATCTTGAGAACCACAACTCTATCAGCCAATGACAGTGGCAACAAGGTCCACCTAGCGACCTGGTCCTCCAATTTGGACATGGCCGTAATAGAAGGCTGTTGGATCTGACTTGTCAATACTTTAGAAACGAGAGACACTCTTCTGAAAATATGGAAGGCTAATTATAAGCGGAACCCCACAAAGCTCCCACAGTGCATAATTCTATAGTTCTCAGAGTGCTGACTTCTGTGTATATAGGTGTGCTTGGAGTGGTGAAAGCATTACATTTCTTTATTTTATGGACGTCAACAGTGCTTAAATTTATAAACAAAAACATGCCAGTGCCCAAAGCTCTTCTCTGAAACACACAGCTGCTGCAATTGAATGAGCGAGCACGTAATAATGGGGTAGCATAATCTTGAAGCCATCTCTGGCCTCTTTAATCCTTTTACAGCCACTCCATGACCCTTCAGCTCACTTTGCAGCTTTCTGCTTTCTCCCTTGAGACGCTTTTTTGTTTTTCTCTTCCTCCATCTTTCCTATATGTGTCTTTTCTTCACAGTAAATGCTTGAGGCAGAAAAATAAATGGCGGCCCTAAAAAATAAGTGCAACTGTTAGCATTTATATAAGGATCCTTATTCTCTAAGGTAGTATGTGCTATAAATCTTTCAACATTCTTTTAGCAGTTTGCATGTCCAATCGATGTGAAAAGGAACCAGGCATTATGATATCGTAATATTCAAAACATAAAGGAGCTCTAACAGCTTAGGTGGTCCCATGAACTGATAAGAACTATTTCCCACATTTCACCTTCCAGCACGGGATTTAGGGTGATGTTCATAGTATGGTGATCCAGACATGCTCAATGAGATGAACGTGGTTGCAGTTCTTGAACCACAGGAAACAGAACTGTTTTATCAGGAACGTAATGTCCATTTATTAACACCAACATTGTGATCAGCATGAAGATCTACCTTAAGAGGAAAAACAATCCAGTAGCAATCCAGAAATAGGACCACAAATAGGACCACATTGGTGCAAGATATTAGTCAAACACACAGCCAGCCGTGACATTGAACAATTGTGGAATAGGTAGGTAATTTTAAAGTCATAATCATTCTCATAAAGAGTTATTTCTTGCAAAGGCATAATTTCAATTGATGTTGACTCATTTGGTAGTACATAATAAAAATTTGCAGTAGTTTGAACTATTGGGATTGTTGAAATCGCAGCATCAGGCTCCTCTGCAGAAGCTGGCATTTGGTGGAAAGCTGGAGACAGAGTCTCTCTACAGTTCCCAGACTGTGTGTGTTTTAAGATTTCTTGGAGTAGTTCCTTCAGGGTAGGGAGAGTAAGGTTCTACTCTGAAGGCACTTGGGTGTCAAGTGTTAGGGGTGGGAAGGTTAAGGAGGGGTGAGGGCCTGATGTACAGAATCAACCACATAAATGGACAATCTTCCTGCTTTTTGCTGAACCAGCAGCGCAGGAAGGATTAGAATTTGTGTGTCTTCTACCTGAGGAACTGGAACCGGTGATCAGTAAGACAAGCCAAACACTTGTTTATCAGGAATATTTTATTGACTAGCTCACATGCTATAGGTAGTTGCCAGTTAGCAGCTATAGAAAACTTGCCTTAGCCGATGATAGACTTGGAATGCTTCAAATTATATAGCATGTCTCGGACCTCTTGGATGCTTTGCAAGACATTCAAACCTTGGCCTAAGTCAAGTTCCTTTTCTTATGTCACCTTTCTAGGATTATCAATATTGGGCACATACATAGATACTCCGAAGACCACATAATACTCCTCTAGGAAAGAGATTTAATGCTCTTTGAACTCCATACTTATTATGTAGCCAACTGAGTCCTGTACTAAGTACCTTAATGGTCAAGGTTTGCTTAAATGTGCAGTTGGTGTGCTGTATTAGCCCACTGCTACTACCAGAGTAGACACAGCATCCCTCAGTGATTTTGTGGTGAACACAGTATCACTGTCTGAATGAGAGGCATGACCTGCACCCACTGCTACTAGGCATTGCAAGTCTTTTATGGCCACTCGACCATCAGCATATCTGTGTGGCTAAAACCCACAGGAAGCTGGCATACAGATCAACAGCAATACACATATATCAGTATCAGTTTCCTGGATTCATTTGCTTAATATGAGTGAGGAAAATTACCTCGAACTGTGATTGGAGATAGTAAGGGGAGTCTGCACTGGTCTCAAAACATAAAAATATTTTTTTGTTGGCAGATGTTACATTGCCATACGTAGTTTTTTTTAGGTAGTTTAGGGCCATCAGCATCTTTGCTGGAGAATGGCTACTGTGGTACTCATGCAGACATTACCATTTTATGGCTGGCTTTCATTAGGTCTAATTTACCCTGATCATTATCACTGAGGGTAAGGAAACCACTGAAATGCTGTCTTGATTGAGGGTGTAGGACTATTTGCACAGAAAGCAGTCAGGAGGCCATTGTCCCGCATCTGTTGCTTGACTCACTGCTAAAATGTCTGTTTCAATTTTGGCTTGAGATCTGGGTACCCCTGATACTTTAAAATTATGAACTTCTGCCTTTGCAGCTAAGTTGGCTGCACAGATCCTGTTGGCATTAATGCCTTCACCTTTAGCCTTTGGTAGCGCAAGCAACAAGGTATGAATTTCTGTGATATGTGCCGTGCCATCAACTAAATTTTAGTGTGGGTGTATAGCAGTTTAATTCCATTTAAGTTAAAAGAGCAAGCCGCAGAGTATTTTTGTTTAGTACCAGCAGTTGTCCATATGGAACACACTCTTATAGACCTCAGAGGGTAAGGTGTAAGGAGTCTGGAGTAGGTTTTGTGTGTACTGTTGAAATTCTTGTGTATGGAGTTGGATCATACTCCAATTTAACATCAACTGCACTTAAAGATTCTGCCCACTGTAACCAACAAAGGTGTAGAGTGCAAGCCTAAGGAATACTTGCTTTTGTTGGCACTTCTAGTCTAGGAATAGGAGAGACTATAAATATTACCTTCCCCTATGCCAATGGACACTCTTTCACAATGGTGGTCTACACCGCAATATAAATTGTCTCAATGGCAGCAAAGCGTGCTTCAGTTCTAAAACACAAATGTAATTTGTAATAAATAGGAAATGGGCTGCCCCTCATAAAAACTATGTATGTGTAGACTGAGAAACTGGGAATAATTCTCACGACTGGGTTTGCTTCGTTATCCCTTGATTGTAAATATTTAGGGCCTGATTTATATTCTGGAAGAGGGGTTATGCCGTCACAAACATGACCGATATTCCATCTGCCGTATTACAAGTTCCATATGCTAAAATGGAATTGGACTATGGTGGACTGGATATCCGTCACGTTTGTGAAGGAGTAACCCCATCTGCCAAACTCTAAATCAGACCCTTAGGGCCAGATGTAGGAAGCCGTCTGCATGGTGCAAACTGCGAAAATCGCAGTTTGCGCCATGCAAACAGCCTTCTGCGCTGCACATTCACAATTTGCAAGTCGGTACCGACTCGTAAATTGTGAATGCGACTCGCAAATAGGAAGGGGTGTCCCCTTCCTATTTGCGACTCGCATTGCAATGCAGAATTGCTTTGTGACCGCGAATGCGGTCGCAAAGCAATTTGCAGTTACCACCAGTGTCACACTGTTGGTAACTCATTCGCAAAAGGGAAGGGGTCCCCATGGGACCCCTTCCCCTTTGTGAATGTTGCCAAAAAGTTTTTTTCAGAGCGGGCAGTGGTCCAATGGACCACTGCCTACACTGAAAAAACGAAACCAAATGGTTTTGTTATTTTTTTTATTTTGCAACTCGTTTTCCTTTAAGGAAAACGGGCTGCAAAATTAAAAAAAACTGCTTTATTGAAAAAGCAGTCACAGACATGGAGGTCTGCTGACTTCAGCAGGCCACCATCCCTGTGAGTGCAGGGACTCGCTATGGGGTCGCAAAATGCGACCCACCTTATTAATATTTATGAGGTGGGTCTTTGCGACCCCATAGCGAGTCGCAGACGGTGTCTGAGACACCGTTCTGCATCAGGATTTGAGATTCTGAAATTGCAAGTCGCACCGACTCGCAATTTCAGAATCGCAAATTCTGATCTTGCTACATCTGGCCCTTAGTCTCTAACTTGTCTTCTTCAGTCCTTGTAAAATAGCTGTGTGTTTTTCTGTCTACTGTTTTTCAGACGATCAGTGCGTACAAGGGCTTCACTCGCTCTGTATAGTGTGGCAAGTAAAGCCTTTCGAACTAACGAACTCCCATGAGGTCTTGTAACTTTTGGAGGCTGTAAGGTGGGACAGTTCTGCAGGGAGTCGGGTTCCAGAATCCATCTCTCAGTGGATAATTTGTATCCAAGAAACCCCCTTCAAATAAGTGATTTCAGATTTTTAATAGGTAATTTTGTAACCATCTGTAGTCAGTATCGCCACTATCCAGTCCAATCTAGTCAAATGATTTTTTTAGGTCATCATCTGAAATGTAAATGTCACCAATATAGCATAGCACCTCAGGATATTCCTGTAAAATCTCAATAATCTAGGGTGGAAAAAAACCAGGAATATTCTTATAGTCGATTGGAAATCATTTAAAACAGAACTGAAACCAGCTGAATCAGAAAGCAGTTAAGTATTCACTTTCAAGGGCTATGAATTGACTGCAAAACCCACTGGAAATACTCAAGGTTGTTTTCTATTTGTCTGCACCAGATTCCATGAGTCCTGTGCTATGATCATCTTGTACAACATAAGTGTGTGTGTGAATTTAGGTTTCTGAAATATAATTCTAATCTATATGATCCAACAGAGAAAAGAGGTAGAACTACAAATGCTATAACGCCTTGATATTGACATAGATTTAGGAGAGGTTTTAGGTTGCTTTTTGCTTCTGGCTTCAGAGGATATTGAACGTGTATTTGGGGCTTGTTCCATAAAGGAATGACAAGTGGAATAGATTTTTTTAGCCCACCCACTTGGATTCTATATAGTGCAAGGAGCCTGTTTTTAAGCCCACTCACGTACACATTTTCCTCCCCTGAGTTCTTCAGGTTCTAAAGAGGAAAAAGCTTACAAAATGATCAGCTCTCCACAGAGTGCAGCCCTGCTAAAGACTGGAAGCCAATCATCCACTGCAAGAATAATATTGTAGGCATCAGTTAATTGCAGCCAGAATATTCCTATAATTGTGTTTGTTACATCCCCCTCAATCTGTATTTTTGCATTATAAACGCTGTCTGGAGGGTTTACATGTGCATCTGGAGTTTCACCAGCAGCTTTGAGGGTCTGGTGCACTATGATCACTTCTACTGTGCTCTTCAAAAGCAATGTAAATGTAAAAATGTAAATTTGCACTTGTATAGCGCACTACTCACCCGTTAGGGTCTCAAGGCGCTGTACTCATACCGCTATGGAACCCCTCCTGGCTTTTCCCTGTGAGGTGCCCACTCCTGGGCACCCCCAGGGTGAAGCCAGGCATCCAAGCGCTGTTGGGGCCGTTGTGGAGATTAAGCAAGCTATTGCCCAGAGTTGCAGAGTGGGACCCATTAATTAGATTAGGCACCGAGGCGAGAAATATCTGGTCCAAGGGAATTGAGCCCAAGACCTGCCGAAGCGGGACTTGAACCCTGGTCTTGAGCCAGATCTCTGCTTCAGGGTCTGCCGCTCTAACCATTGTGCCACACTTCTCCACAATGTCGCTCAAACCCAATTCCGCAGAAGTATCTGTATTTTGCTTGTATTTTTTGTTAGCTAATCCGGCTACTTTTTTCTTTTTAAAGTGCGTCTTAGAGACTGAACCTTTTTCTTCCTTCTTTACACAAACATCAGCTGCATGTCCCGAGTCAACTTCTGCTTGGTATACTCGTCTTTTCTCAGTTACTCTGTCTGTCCACTCTCTTCTGCCCTTTTACTGTCAGAGTCCTGAAAAGAATGGCCATCAGAATACTGATACAGATCTGGCTTTTTAACTGTCACAGTCTAACAAATTGCAACCACCACGGCTGGACTACTTAGTTAAAAGAGGTTCAGTCATTTTCTTCTGTTTTACTCTCTGCTTCTTTTTAGTTTCTGGAGTAGTCTTCTCTACTGGAATCCTTAAGATGTTCTGTTTTAAGATGCGGTTTGACAGCTAATGATCCCAAGGTATCATAATAAACAGATGTATATGTTTCAGAAATTATTTTAGGTAGCTCCTGATCACGTTCTTCAACAGAGATCACTGCAAATCTCAGGCGTATGGCCAAATCTCCTGCTTCTCTGTGAATATTACTTGAATGATTAAGGAAACGGTTCTAAAATTTCCCATCATCATCCCCCAAAACTAGAGCCAGTAAAGCTCCGTGCTCGCTTTGTAACACTACTGTCATTCATAGTAAAATAGATACATGCAAAAATCCTTACCCAGGTGTTGCAATCTTCTATGAGTAGCACCACTCATGAGCTGGATAAGGATATACTGCCTCCAGAAGGCAACGGCATCACATGTTTAAAGGCACTTTGCACATAATAGCATTTACAGTCTGCCTATATGGGAACTTGTGCCTGTGGTGCAGTGTTCTGTCTGCCAAGGTCTGAGGTGCATATTGTCTGAGTCCCCTATATAAGGATATGTCTGATTTAATATACCTGTTACTTCCCTAGGTTGTGGGCTCTGTGGATTAGGAAAAGCTGTATTGCTGGCCAATACAGACCAGGTGGCCTCATCATTACTTAGGGGACCCAGTCTGATATTCTAAAATGTGTGTGTGGTAACTGACCACCAAACCAGTGCTGGTGTGCTTGGTAGATCAAAGGCATCTCTAAGTCATGACATGCTTGGTATCGATCAGGAACAGTTGCAGCTTTGTATGTATGAAGTGCTCAGTGTTATCTATTAGATCAAAGTACACCCATGAATAAAACCTTTCAAAGGCATAAGCATGTACCACAATGGTTACTGCACCACCACATTGGGGACATCCATGTCTTTGAGCTGTTGTGTAACTGCTGCCCTGTAATGTACTCCTATTGAAATAGGTGATACAATTTTTGATGAACAGATTTAATAAACATGAGATCCAAAATGCGGAAACCACAAATGGAGAAATGCCCTTTTAAGAGCCCAGCTTGAGAAAGCTATAGTAAACAGGGGTTTACTATTTAACTCGAAGGAGGGAACCAATATTACAATGGTCTTTTATTTTAGTAGGTCATAAAAAAACTCACAAGAATTCAGATAATCCAAGCGGCACATATTGGGTGCCAAATGTCACCATCTGCCCCCGTCCCCGAAAAGCCGCAGTAGTCAGACTTCGAGTCCCGGTACAAGAACTTAGTTCCACGCACCAACAATACGAATTAGAATTCCAGTCGGACTGCGATCAATACACAATCCACTGAGCAATATGGTGCAACTGGTGTTTTCTGGTCACGATCAGTTCGACAAGGTGCGCTCAGGGAAATACTGGTACTCCAAACCCTCGTTCGGAAAAAAGTAACACTCAAAATAGCACTAAGAAACGGGGATAAACATTAAAATGCTTATTTCTAAAACTGAAGTGTAGTGCATAAAACATGAACAGTAACTACAGAATGAGAAAGTTTATGCAGTAACGCATGATATGGCAAGCAAAAACAATATGAATATTCCTAACATTTGTAGTAATTTCTTAGCACCGTAACACCCTATCACTACTTCTAAGCGCTATGCTAAATTTTATTAGGAGTAGAAAATAGCAAGCCCATAAATCGAGTTTCTTAAAATGGATCACATAGCATACCTTCTTCTCAGTAAGAAATAGCTTTTTAGCTATTTTCTATCACACCCCAGGCCCACGAATGTTAAACAGTGCAGGGTTGACGTTCATTTCTCTGTATCGCTCCCGAAGCAGCCTCCGATCGAGGCTGGTTATTGCTGAAAACCAGTGTGAAGTGTGACCTCTGACTTGAATAGTCCTAATGCAAAGACCCTCCAAATTATGATCGGTTAGCTGGCTTTTTATAGTATCTAATTAACTATTTTATCTCATGTTAATAAAATAAAACAATACTTGCATACACTATTTTCTGTGGACTACGGTGAATGCACTTTCCACTAATATGTTACTGTGGGGTGGTGATCTTAATACAGTATTGATTCCGTGACAGACAGATCGCCAGGACACAGATGGTCAGACTCATCTGTGACTGCTAACCAAAATATTATAGCAGATAATAATTTGCTGGACATGTGGGGGTCCCGCAATAAGCCACTACCACAGAGCACATACACATCCATGGTTCATGACGTGGTCTAGGCTGGACAATTGGATATTATCTAAACTGGGATTCATGGGGCAAGTTTCTCCAAGTGCAGTGGGGTGCTGCCTTCACATAGAAATCATATGCTTACACCTTAGCGCAATATTAAAGTTCTTGTACAGGTCTGGCGATCTAGCTCACTCGTGATAGTACATAAAACGCGAAGATATCAAAATACAATGAAGTGTTGACACCTGAGGTGCAGCGCCTGGCACGAATACCTGAGCTAACCCATCACTGAGGAGGAAATCATCATGATAAACAGGAGCCACTGAGTAAAGTGTCTGGTGGCCAGCCAACCATGTTTTACAAGGAGTATGCAGACCTCCTGCCCCTCATTTATTAAAAGTCACATACAAAACACTGCCTCCCCCTAACTGTGCAAGAGGCACACTGATAGCATTACTAAAGTCAGGAAAACCTCCAGAAAATTAGGAGTCATATTAGCCTGCGTCCTTTATCAATTGTGATGCCAGTTACTCACCAAACTACTGGAGAGCAGTCTTTTTCCACTCCTACCTGAGCTATCCCTGGTCGAGCAAGCAGGAATTGTGCTTGGATGATTCATACATACAAAATTTGCATTATTGCATTCGATTAACCCAGAATCTCATACTGCAGCAGTGTTATTGAATGCCGCAAAGGCTTTCGACTCTGTAGAGTGGTCCCATCTGTTCTATATCCTAAGATGTATGGGGTTTATCCCAGTTTTTAATTGACTTAGTCAAAATCCTTTGCTCCAAACCTACAGCGTATCTCAAGTTAAACAGTGCAATCTCAGATCCCTTAAACATAAGACGGGGAACACATCAAGGACGCCCATTGTCCCCACTCCCTTTGGTTCTTATGCTGGATCCTCTAGCTTCTAAACTAGGCCATCAATACTCACACCATGCCATAAGACATACATCATAACCAGTACTGAAATGCCTGTACGCAGGTGATCTGACTTTATTTATCCATGATCCTGAGACAAACCTTACACAAATCCTGATTGAAAATATAAGATTTGTGAGTCTATCCGGGATATCTAAATATTGGTTTAAAAACTGTGATTTTCCCTTTGACGAGTAGTACCTCAACATCTGTACCAGAATTCCCATAAGAATGGTGCAATTCTTCCCTTAAATACTTAGGAATACAAATCAACAGGGATAAGGAAACAATAATAAAGGAAAACGGCAAAGCAAAAGAGTAGAAGAGAGGATAGATCGCTAGACAAAGCTTCCCCTATCTATGGCTGGGTGCACAGCATTGTGTAAAACGATAATCCTTCCTCAAATGTTGTATTATGAATACCCAAATCTTTCTTACTGAGCTATTTTTTCATTGCAGATTTCACTGCTGGTGCTACTGGCCTGGGAGAACAAACAACCACAATTAAGATGGTAAATAATGACTTTGCAATATGAACTGGGAGGGTGTGCAGCCCCGGACTTGAAGTTATACTATTACTGTGGATAAGCGCACTAAGCTTTTTACTAGTACAATCCATAACCATAACTGGCACATCGCGCTGTAGAAAAAGACAACACAGGCTCGACTCCATTGAACACTGCAACAGGAAAATCCCCACATAGACCCATATCATAAATACATACCACAAATTGTACTGTGTTTGCTCTGCATGATGTAATTGGCTGAAAGGGACCAGAACCTATTATATTAGGCTTCTATACCATTACAAAAACACCCTGAACTGCCACTAACTATCAAACCCAAAGCAATGGCATAGATCAATAAGCATATCTATATATGTGGAGCAACCAATACCAAGAGGGTATATTCATTCAATTATATAAATAAATTTACAATATCCTCAGACAGTACACCACTAGATATATTTTTATATTGCTGAGGGGCACACCCAGATCAATCACAACTTGCTCCCTGCAGGAACATCCACTTTTCAACCATTAGAAAGTGATCAAGGCCAATAACACCTAGGCGGCTAGTAGCATGTATATACACAGCTATGCAACAAGACACCCATATAGGTGTAGCAAACTCTAAATTAAAGTGGCAAAACATGTCACAAACTGCATTACCGGATAAAGATTGGCAATTCTGCGGCACTCAAAGGTCTGTGCTTACACCAAGTACCAGAGTTCGAATTATACATTTTAGATACCTACGTGCTTTATATCAAACATCACTAGGCCTATAGAAAATGGGACTGACCACTAACTCATGTTCCATGACACGTGGTGTAGCTGATGTAAAGTTGATGCACTAGGAGTAGAGCTGCTCTCACATATATTGACTACTGGAGCAGTATTGGGGACGCTCTCTCAGAAATAATAGGTAAACCTATACAATTAAGCCCGAAGGTGGTGCTGTTACGATGGGTGTCTGAAATTAAGAAAACACACAGGAAATTGACGGCATTGGTACTCCTGTTAGCCACAAGATTGGTGTCCAAATACTGGGGTAGAGCTTTGACAAAGAAAATGTAGTCATCAGACTTGGTGTATTGTAGTTAGCAATTGGACACTTATGAAGATCTGCAGCCTCCAACTTCTAGACCTAAAGATATATGGGCCCCACTGCAAGAGTGTTAATTAAATATGAGGGTTGACACCTGCTCACTAGCTTCTGTTTCTCTGGGTGGATCTCCCAGTAGCTATGGATAACAAATACCACATTATATGATTAAATTAAACAATTACTGGATGAGCTTCATGATGGTCACTACTAAATATACATGACTCAAGTGATCAATTACATGATTCTCCCTCATCAGGCACCATACTAATTTCCAGGAAGTACAATTATGGTATATTGTACTTGCCATTATGCTATATGATCATGCAATGCATTCCACAATACGATGTGTAAACAATGCGCCTTTGAGACTGTACTAAACTTGGTTATTCTTTACGTGCTGCATAAAATTCAATAATATTCCATTAAAAAACACTCACATACACTAAAGTCTCAACAAGACAAATGCATCATCTTGATTTAAATATAGATAACATGCCCCTATAACTAAAGCAATAGAAACAGGACAGCTTCTATTGTTAACGTCCATTATGCTATGGCAGCGTCCATAACAAAATCAATAAAAACATGTCGGCCTATATAGGAGGCAGACTTGATACTAACACTGCTGTGTGTGGCTTAAACTTCACACTTTCTATTAAAAGAGATAAAATAATATGCAAGCTGGCACCTAAAGAAAATAGAAAAGGTCTCAACAGACCTTGGCACAGAGTTCATGACACAGCTGTTGAGTAACTGTTCCTGGTGCTCTACAACTGAAGAAGCTGGAATATCTTATGTGACTTTGCATGGGGCTGGGGGTGGGGGAGGCAAATGCTATACTGAAGGCCTGCAAGCCCAAGAATCTCTGAAACAACCAGGCAGCTTACAAGCATAACTCTAAGAAATCGACCATCTCTTCAATGATAGCCGCTCTGTTGGAAGGGCCTTTCCAGGCCATGCCTAGAAAGTTCCCTAAACAGAAAGCGTCTTGATGGTATCAAAGAGGACCATATGAATTTTGAAAAGAATCTATGAGCCATGAGGCTTGAAGAATATGGTCCAGATCTGAAACAGCCAGCTCCTTTGATAATATTACAAAGCAGTTGTACAGAAAAGGGTAAATGTTTCAGCTAATAAAAGCCAGCTAACAATTACAACATTTTTGTAAGCTCTAACACGGCTTTCTTGTGTCAAAAGGAGAGCATTTTGTGCTGGTAATGCAGGTGAAACAGAAAATGTGACAGATGGACAACGAAAGTCTTGACACTGCTGGTCTGCAGAGACTGACCAAGATTTAGCCTAGGCTAGAGTTTGCATCATAATCTTCAGGAGGGGGATAAACTGGCTTAGTTAGAGGTTCTGAATACAGAACAGGGTGGAGGCCGCTTGTCTGATAACCTCCAGAGGACATGCATGCTCTATGGCCCTGAAAAATATAAGCTTGTCCAACACCTCTAGATGCTTGTATGACACTGATAGAGGCAGAGGTAGGATTAAGTATATTGACTGAAGACATTTTAGATGCAAATCGGTCTTCCTCAACCCTGCATGTGTGTCTAGGAGGTTCCTGGACAACAGCTTCTTCTTTTCCTTCCTGCTGGACATGCTTCAGGAGCTAGGATGTGTAGCAATTAACTATGTGACAGAATTACAAGCCAGATTACATGCCCATCACACTGTTGATTGTCTATGAAAGCCAATAAAATTGGTCAACTCGCTTGCCATTATCAGAGACAACTGATTTCTTTATCCAAGTGAGAGGATGAAGCTTATCCCTTAAACAAGGCTACCATTACCACCACAGACTAAACTGTGGAATTCGCAGTAAAAGATAATTTTGTTTGAGAACCCTGTAGTTATTGTCCAAAGACTTAAATTGCTAACTGAGAATTAGGCTTTTTTTCCAGATATCAGTGCCTGCTTGAGAATCTCGTGTTCCAAATGGGAAACAGGATTTTGGCAGAGGTAGTGAGGCAGTGGCAACAAGGCAGGTGTGTTAGTAGTAGGGGAGGAAGCAATCTGTGAATACCAACTTCACAGGTAGAATGACATGGAGAGGAATGAAATCCATCCTAGGTGCAGAAGTGGTTTGAGGCTTAATTCCTGCCCATCTTGTTGGTGTTGAAATCACTAAGAAAGGATCTGACTATTAGGAGGGATGAGAGAAAATTGGTGAATCTACTCCCAGGCTTAGTCGAACTATCCCCTCATAAATCAGCCTTGCTGTCTAAGTAATTTAAGTCTGGGTATTTGCAATAGTCCAAAAGTATTCTCAATAAAGACAACCTTTTCACGTACGGCCTAAGAGATCCCTGTACGAAAATGACCTGACAAAGGCCGATCACAGCCACTAATGAGGTCTTGGAAAGTTTGTGCTCAGTGATACTAGGGCCAAAGTAAAGCATCATCGAATGATCTTTAAGAGTCAGAAGACTTGTAGGTTCAAGAAAATCAAAAGACATGGGGTCTGTATGCTTTGTGGACCTGGTGCCTCCATTCAAGAGGCCCACCTTAAGAACTGAAGACATTCTAATGTAGTACTGCAGTCGCCTAAAACAAGTTACAGATTCACATGAAAAAACACAGGGCCTGAAGCCTCAGATATGCTAATCACAAAAGTAAACATGAGACTTACCTATGAAAACAGCTATAACTACAGTGGCACAAAGAAAAAAGTAATGCTTTGCCCCATTTAGGTCCTCCTCCAATTGTTGATCAGAAACCCCAGACACTCACCAATTAGTATCTCACATTTACTGTCACAAAAACATTTGATTAAATAATAAATTTATTGGGGGAGGGATGTAACACCCCAAATTACTCCACCCCGAAGCTACGCCACTGTCCTTAGCAACACCATTTCCTTATTCCTCTCACCACTTATTGCCAAAGGGCAGGACATTCTTATCTCCTTTCCCATTCATAGGGGCTGACTGCAACCTCAGATAACAGACGGCCTCTATGTCACTTTGTACTGAACAGGCTCCCACTTCTTAAAAGAGTAATCCAGCTAAGGAATATGATTTACTTTAGCTTGTTGAAAACTCAAAGCTATTGCTTTTTACATCTTTTTAAAATCTGTTTTCCACACTGTCCATTATTCCTGTTCCACCTGTTAGCGGTCTGTTGGTACTCTTCGACTACCAAAAAAAAACCTCCTAACTAATAAACGTTCATAAACTATTCTGATTGCAGCAGTAACATTAATACCTAAGACGTCAACTCTTAATTCAATCAAACTCCTCATAAATGTGTACCCAATTACTTAACTTTAGTGTACTAGGCTTCTCCTTGCACCTCTGGTCGTCCTCTATGCACCTTACTGCTCAATAAAAAAAAAGAACAGTCCTTAACTTTCCTATTCCCATCAACTACATTTCCCTCTTCAAACAGTGTAGTCTGGATAACTGTGGGCCACAGGTTACTAAACACACTCCTTGCACGGATCAGACTAGTCTTCCTTGCGGCTAAGTGTGATCGCAAATCTTTCACGCCCTCACAGTCCTAAGCGTCCCCTTTCCTCACTCGTTCGACCTATGCCACCTGAGGATTCAGACTCTGAAACCTCCTAGTGCACTGTCAGTCCTGTCCTTTGAGCTCAGAGAACAAATAACTCTTGGCACCTTCAGGAAACCCCTCAAATTACACCTGCACCAACTAAGAGCAGTCTGTATCTCTACCAACGCCAACTGAGAATGAATCTGCCACTTGTTCCCACCTAGGAGCTGCAAGGACTTATGAACACTCTTCAATTATTCAATAACATATCTGCCTCCCATTCCATCCTGTCCCCTACCTGCTTCTTTTGACACATGCAACTGTATTGTACTGCACAGTCTACTGCTAGCTACGTGCTGTGTTCCTATGTAAAGCATGCAGACTCAAAAAGCATAATAAATCAATATAAATTATTGCCAATCATTGACAATTAAGTGTCACAACCCTCCCATGCCAAGACCAACATGAAACCATTGCACATAGGCGCATCGCCACTTCTAGTTGAAAACACTAAAATAATCCCCACTCCACTGAAAGTTTATTGAGCCATGTACGGTTTGAAAGCTGCAGCATTAAACAAGCAGTTGAACTTGCCTTTCTGGTACAAAATGAAGTGGCAGAATGGAAGCATGCATATGTATAAATATAATAATATAAATAAACGAATTTGGAAAAGGAGTCCTGGACAAGGCAAAGTTTTGACTTAATCTGTAAATGCATACAACTTTCAAACCACTTCACTGGGGAAAGTTAACTTGCCTAAATAGTGTGAGAACAGAAATACTAATGTTTGATGGCCGTGATGACACTTCAGCATTCATATAACTTCTCTCCAAAGACAACCTTGGCCCAAATTCAAAGTCCTAAAACAGCACACCCTAAATCTTCAATTCAAAAGCAGTAATTAAATGGGTAAAGATCCAACTAGCCCAAAAATATATATATTCCCTCCTTATATACCACTGAGTGAAACAGGCTACATATTAACTAATGTAACTAGGTACACAATAAGCCTCAACTTGAAGCAAAAAGAGCATGTCACGCTTGCCTTGAAATATGCTGCACCAGCTCATTGTGATGTCCAGAGTCAAGTCCAAGATTGTATACACAACGTGAATCATAAATACTTCTGACACTAAAATAGTTCAATGCTTATGTAGCATATTTTACAAAACGTACAGTACGCCTCTTAACTAAATGTATTTCCCTAGTTTCTCTACTAACGTCCTTAACCTTTGCTAGGGTATACACCGACACCCTAGAAGATCAAACACTGTTGCACTGTTTTAATATCTTTCCCCTTATGTTAGATACAATGTGTAACCACCTGAATTTTTCCGATGGTATATGGTAGTTTTCTAACAAAGATTTAAAGTCTACTGAGCCTCTATTGTGTAGCGCATTGTCCAGTGTGTGGAATTTAGGGGGGATTATTTCGAAAGCAACCAAAGAAAAAATAAATACCATGCAGAAAACTGTGGGCCAGGCTCACTTCAGAAATTGCCCATTC
The DNA here is from genome assembly GCF_031143425.1 of Pleurodeles waltl. Lineage (NCBI taxonomy): Eukaryota > Metazoa > Chordata > Amphibia > Caudata > Salamandridae > Pleurodeles > Pleurodeles waltl. The sequence continues at coordinate 385,220,803 of NC_090436.1, read as the reverse complement.
ACTATGCACCAGCCAGGACCATCTGTTCAGTAAAGATGCAAAGCACTCACCAACAGAAGCTCATGGAATAGAAGCACTGGGGCATAATGCTAGCCATACAATACTCAAACAATTGTTTACCATCAAACAGCATGTCTAAAAAGTGAGTCAGTACATCCACCAAGAAGCTAATTTACCTGAACCAAACAGATCTCCACAATAAACCATTTGAAGCCACTGAAATCTCCACCATATACAGAAGCGTCTGCTTTGCAGCTCCCATGACATTTCTCAACACACCTTGGAAAAGGATTTGGGACGTATACTTCGGCCGACTGTAAATAGCCAAACATAGCATCTCCCACACAGTGTGGGACTACCTGTCCACTAAACAACTGGCATTACATGACCTAAATGTCAGGCTTCCTAGTGTAAACAGCCTTTTGCCACATGAATCAAGCGTTTTAGATTTCCTATCGGAAGGCAGTATTCTGTCACAATTTTGTGAAAGAAGCCTTGACAATCAAACACTAGGTGTTGGCCGAGCCAAAAAGAAATTAAGATCAGATGTGAAAACATATTTTTTCTTTGCTATGCAGTATCAAATTTCGACACAACAGCTACTGTCCAACTTCTCCCAGACTATATAACAGTATATGCTAAAACTGCATAAAATGGCAAACGGTACTCTGTAGATTTTCTCCAAATATTGAAAATATTCAACTTCTTTATCTCCCTCTTAACATCATCATTGTCATTTGTGTACTGGAATTACAATTCTAACGCATCAGAACCAAATTATTCTCCCTCGTCTGAGCAATCTCTTTCTACTCAAGATGCAGCCTTCTTCCTGTCTACCTCAAAAATATACCAGTCTTCGAACATCTGAATGCTTCTACTTCCCAGTGCCATAAACAGTGTTAAGAGTGAGACCTCTACCAGCATTACCTTCTTTAACTTCTTACCAATTACTCCAACCAAGTTGGAGAAGGCAACCATCACTTCTGGGTTGGGGTGGCCATCTGGGATAGGTGATCGAAGGACTGATCTCTGGCAGATCCCTGTCAGTCAGAACATCACGCTTCCAGAGTGGTGTAAAAAAAACCTGAAGAGCTCACTCGGGAGCTCTCAGGCCAGGGTAATGAGCTGAGGGGGACCCCCAGGAGTTTGGGAACTCCCCCTCACTGTGGGGGCTGTGGGGCCTTTGTTACGCCACTGTGCTGCCAACAGTTTTCGCCCCACCTCATCCTTCTAAGGGGGAGGAGAGACTCCACCGCCTGGACCCAAAGAGAGCTCTATTTTTCTACAACGATTGCACCAAAGAGTATCAGGTGGGTCATCAGCTTTTCATTGGGTTCACTCAGTCGAAAGTGGACAAGGCAGTGCAGAAACTGATCATTTGTCAATCGATTGTACTGTGTATCTAGATATGCTACACATTAGCCAAAAAGCAGTCTCCTGAGAGCTCATTCCACCAGGGACAACGTTACTACTACGTTAGCGTACAGTGTATCTGCCTTGGACATCTGCCAAGTTGCTACATGGACATCATTCTATATGTTCAGGAAGCACTACTGGTGGATAGTCAGGTCCGCCGAGACGAGCATCTAACCCGTTAAGTCCTACAGTACTTTTTGGCTTCCGCTAGTTCGCAGACCCACTTCCAAGCAAGTATTGCTCTGGTATTTATTCTGAGGTGAGTAATCTGATTAGTAGTCTCTATCAGAAGCCCAATTCAGTTACCTTTGGAAAAGTTTTGGCACTGAAATTGTCTCAAAGAAACTGATGTCAGCACGCCGGAGGGGCAAATATATGGGCACCACAACATCACATGCAATGCATATGACGTCGACACAGAGCCAACCGTCGTCACCTACTTGTGCGCAGACACACAGCTCAAGATTTTCCAAGACCAGTCTGACACCTGGGGAATATTCTAAGGTGAGGAATCTGCAGTTAGAAGTCTCCATCAGAAATTACAAACTTAGGCACAAAAAAAACTTGAAAATTTAGCAGCTCTGGACCAACACCCCCCAAAAAATTGCAATGCTTTGTATTGAATATGTAACACTGAAATGAAATAGGACTTATGAAGTGCACGGCTACTCCTTGGAGTGTCCCAGCGCTGCTTTCCAGTAAGAACTGTGAAGAGCCATCATTGCTAGACCTGCTTGAAGAGCCATGGCTTCAACATTTTCTTAAAAAGGGCCGGTGAAGCTATCGAGCAACGCTTTCGTGGAAGTTTATTCCAGGCCACTTGTCCCAGGAAGGAGAAGGGCCTACCGCCCATTCTACTGTGCCAGATCTTGGGGATCCTTGCCACAAAACCATGAGTAGATCGCAAGTTTCTGGAAGGGACATAAAAGCTGACTCTGACCCTCAAAAAAACAGCAAGGTGGAATACTCTATAAGCATGAAAAGGACTCTCTTCTTTATTGGGAGCAAGTATAAGGCCTGCAGGTGTGAAGACACATAGGTTCTAGGAGACAAGTTCATAAGCATACATGTTGCCATATTTTGGACTACTTGATGCTTGTTAAGCAAATAGTCAGGCAACCATAAATACATGGCTTTTCTGTAGTCCAGCCTTGATGTAATGAGCACCTAGATGACTGCCTTCCTCGCTGACAAGGAGAGAAAGTCTAGAAATGTTCTTAGTGTTTGCAGAAGCCCATAACACGTGCCTATCACTGACATAACCTGTGGCTGAAGAGAAAGATCTTTGTCAATTCTGATGGCTAGGTTCATAACTATTTCCCTCTGGGGTCCTGTAGGAGGGGGCTCTTCTGGCCGCAGGGTCTTCAATTCTGGTGGACTGGGGCCGAAAAATAAGAATTTAGTCTTATCTGCGTTACACTTTAACTGGTGTACCATCATCCAGTGAAAGACAGAGGAAAGACTAATTCTAATAGATTCTCCTGCAATCTCCTCACCCTACCCACATGTGAACAGCTGAGTGTCATCTGCATATGTGATTACCTTGGCTCCGAAGACTGTGCCTGAGGGGTAAGATAGCCATTAAATAGCGTAGAGCTGATCCTTGCTCACACCCACTGTAGACTCATGTGTTTCAGAGGAATATGGGGGTACCCACACTTCCTGCCTTCTGTCCTTCAAAAAAGGAGGCTGACCACTCCAGAGCCAGCTCTCCAAATGTCAATTGCTTGGAAGTAAGCAAGGAGCATGAAGTGCGGGACCGTATAGAAGGCTGCTGACAGATCTACCAAAATTATAATGGCCTTCGCCCCCTGCGTCTAGCGTGGTTCTAATAGGTTCGGTGACTTCAATCAAGGCCGTCTCAGTACTAAAATTTGGTCTAAAGCCCAAATGACTGGGATGGAGAAATTTATTAGCCTTGAGGTACTGAAGAGCTGTTGATTAATCAATGTTTCGAATACCTTAGACAGTGCTTGCAGAAGGGAGATAGGCCTGTAATTTGATTGCTCTATGGGGTCAGCTGTGGGCTTTTTAAGAGGGGTAGGACCTCCGCCTGCTTCCATGGCATCGGAACCAATAATTATGTCAGTGAGGTATTAAGCACCTTATTAACAAGTGGATTAACGGTGTCTGAACATATTACAAGTAGCTTTGGGGTGGTAGGAGGGTTCTGCAAGAGAGCCCATTTTGAGGGCTTGTAAGGCCCCCAATGACTCTTCCAGAGGGATAGGTAGGAAGTTTAACAGTGGGGCCTTAGTAAAGGAATCCCCACTGAAGCCTCCTATCTCTAACTGACTCAACTCCGGCTGGCTCCCTAGCACCAGACTTGCTTGGATGGCTGTAATCTGATTGTGAAAAAAAGAAGTAAACTGATTATACCATACTTGCGAAGGTGGATGCCGTCTGGTGTAGGCTTCAGGAGACAAGTTTTAAACTACTCTAAAAATGTCACTGGATTTATTACCTGCCTTCTCTATCCTCTCCTCAATGTGTGCTTGTTTTTAGCCAACTTAACTTCTCCATAGTATTTTTATAGAGTTTTGTAGATGACTATCTTCAACTCTATATTTTTTTCTCCATTGTCTCTCTAAAGTCTTGCAGTATTTCTTCAAGGTTGTGAGATTACCTTTAAACCAAGGTTCGGAAGGTTTATTTCTGCCTAGAAAGCAAGAAAAGATCAGGGCTAATTTATCACAACTATCTGTCTAACATGCTGCCATCTTCTTCTAATCACCCCGAAAGAGAGAGGGTACTGTCTTCCTGGGAGCCAATAAACTCCAACAGACCAATTTTTTGGAATGCTCTTGTGACCAAAGGAGTGTTCTTCGGCAAAGGTAGAAATCTTCCCACACTGGGACAGCCAAACAATTAAAAAATGGTCAGTCCAGACTAGAGATACTGGCTCTTCAAGATTTAATTCAATGTTAGAGAACATTTGATCAAGGGGATGACCTGCAGTATGCGTGGTACTAAATACATGCTGAGAGAGCTCTATTGATGATATTGTGTCCAACAGTGCAGCTACCTCACTACAGCTCTTTAATTCCATATGCAAATTGAAATCCCCCAGTACTATAAAATGTGCATACCTTAGAGACCAGTGAGCCAGAGCATTGTTCAAGAATTTTTAAAATGTCCCCGCATTACCCTAGGATCTGTAGACTAATACTCCGGCCAGTGATTGCTGAGGTGTCAGAGATGCAGAAACCCAGCACCTCAGCTCCTCTAATTACTCAATAGGAATAGGATTACATTCAAACATGTCCTTATATATGATAGCCATGCCACCTCCTCTGCCTCCAGAGCGATCCTTTCTATAGATTTTATAATCACTAGGCATAGCCATGGCTATGGTGGAATCAGATGAATCAGACAGCCTGGTCTCTGTCATAAACAGTATATCAGGCATTTCCTCCATTACAAAATCATAGATATTAGCATCATGTTTTTGTAAGGAGTGTACATTAATTAATGCTGCTGAAAAAGACTGCTTAATCTGGTCTCTGTTCCCCCACGTAGTGGTGTTTACCTTTGTCTGAGGCGGGGATTTAATTTGTTACTTACACCGACGACAGGCATAGCCCATTATTATGCAAAACGGAAGGCAATGGAGAGAGCATTTAAAAGGGGTAGCCAAGTCAAGCAGCTCATCTCTTTTGAAGGAGATGCGTTATCTGAAAGACATTGGGCAGAGTGGCTGGCGCTGGTCGCTTCAAGATGCTGACGGGTGTAGACAGTCTTGCCTTTGGCGTGCCTTTGAATCACCCGCTGCGTGCGTCTGCTCAGCGTCTGTTTTTATACACGAGGGCCCAAGGCAAACTAGAGCTGCCCTGCCCAAAATGGCACCAGGGTCCCAATAATGTGAAAAATGGCACTCAGAAGGAAACTCCCTTTTTAGCAGCTCCCATTTCCCAGAATAAAGTGCAAGTGCCCGTAGCTTTAACAAGTTCAATTACATTGATAGGAGTACCATTACAATTACATTACATTACAATCTAAGAGCACTGAAGTGCTAATAAGGAAGGGTGTTTTCTTGAGAAATTGGCTCATTAAGAAATTTGTCGAATGAGTATCTGTAGGAAGTTGGCTCTGTATGTGCTATTTCAAAGTAAGGAATAGCATGCACAGAGTCCAAGGGTTCCCCTTAGAGGTAAAATAGTGGTAAAAAGAGATAATACTAATGCTCTATTTTGTGGTAGTGTGGTCGAGCAGTAGGCTTATCCAAGGAGTAGTGTTAAGCATTTGTTGTACATACACATAGACAATAAATGAGGTACACACACTCAGAGACAAATCCAGCCAATAGGTTTTTGTATAGAAAAATATCTTTTCTTAGTTTATTTTAAGAACCACAGGTTCAAATTCTACATGTAATATCTCATTTGAAAGGTATTGCAGGTAAGTACTTTAGGAACTTTAAATCATAAAAATTGCATGTATACTTTACAAGTTATTGACAAATAGCTGTTTTAAAAGTGGACACTTAGTGCAATTTTCACAGTTCCTAGGGGAGGTAAGTTTTTGTTAGTTTTACCAGGTAAGTAAGACACTTACAGGGTTCAGTTCTTGGTCCAAGGTAGCCCACCGTTGGGGGTTCAGAGCAACCCCAAAGTCACCACACCAGCAGCTCAGGGCCGGTCAGGTGCAGAGTTCAAAGTGGTGCCCAAAACACATAGGCTAGAATGGAGAGAAGGGGGTGCCCCGGTTCCGGTCTGCTTGCAGGTAAGTACCCGCGTCTTCGGAGGGCAGACCAGGGGGGTTTTGTAGGGCACCGGGGGGGACACAAGCCCACACAGAAATTTCACCCTCAGCAGCGCGGGGGCGGCCGGGTGCAGTGTAGAAACAGGCGTCGGGTTCGCAATGTTAGTCTATGAGAGATCTCGGGATCTCTTCAGCGCTGCAGGCAGGCAAGGGGGGGGTTCCTCGGGGAAACCTCCACTTGGGCAAGGGAGAGGGACTCCTGGGGGTCACTTCTCCAGTGAAAGTCCGGTCCTTCAGGTCCTGGGGGCTGCGGGTGCAGGGTCTCTCCCAGGCGTCGGGACTTAGGATTCAAAGAGTCGCGGTCAGGGGAAGCCTCGGGATTCCCTCTGCAGGCGGCGCTGTGGGGGCTCAGGGGGGACAGGTTTTGGTACTCACAGTATCAGAGTAGTCCTGGGGTCCCTCCTGAGGTGTTGGATCTCCACCAGCCGAGTCGGGGTCGCCGGGTGCAGTGTTGCAAGTCTCACGCTTCTTGCGGGGAGCTTGCAGGGTTCTTTCAAGGCTGCTGGAAACAAAGTTGCAGCCTTTCTTGGAGCAGGTCCGCTGTCCTCGGGAGTTTCTTGTCTTTTCGAAGCAGGGGCAGTCCTCAGAGGATGTCGAGGTCGCTGGTCCCTTTGGAAGGCGTCGCTGGAGCAGGATCTTTGGAAGGCAGGAGACAGGCCGGTGAGTTTCTGGAGCCAAGGCAGTTGTCGTCTTCTGGTCTTCCGCTGCAGGGGTTTTCAGCTAGGCAGTCCTTCTTCTTGTAGTTGCAGGAATCTAATTTTCTAGGGTTCAGGGTAGCCCTTAAATACTAAATTTAAGGGCGTGTTTAGGTCTGGGGGGTTAGTAGCCAATGGCTACTAGCCCTGAGGGTGGGTACACCCTCTTTGTGCCTCCTCCCAAGGGGAGGGGGTCACAATCCTAACCCTATTGGGGGAATCCTCCATCTGCAAGATGGAGGATTTCTAAAAGTTAGAGTCACCTCAGCTCAGGACACCTTAGGGGCTGTCCTGACTGGCCAGTGACTCCTCCTTGTTGCTTTCTTTGTTCCCTCCAGCCTTGCCGCCAAAAGTGGGGGCCGTGGCCGGAGGGGGCGGGCAACTCCACTAAGCTGGAGTGCCCTGCTGGGCTGTGACAAAAGGGGGGAGCCTTTGAGGCTCACCGCCAGGTGTCACAGTTCCTGCCTGGGGGAGGTGTTAGCATCTCCACCCAGTGCAGGCTTTGTTACTGGCCTTGGAGTGACAAAGGCACTCTCCCCATGGGGCCAGCAACATGTCTCTAGTGTGGCAGGCTGCTGGAACCAGTCAGCCTACACAGATAGTTGGTTAAGTTTCAGGGGGCACCTCTAAGGTGCCCTCTGTGGTGTATTTTACAATAAAATGTACACTGGCATCAGTGTGCATTTATTGTGCTGAGAAGTTTGATACCAAACTTCCCAGTTTTCAGGGTAGCCATTATGGTGCTGTGGAGTTCGTGTTTGACAGGCTCCCAGACCATATACTCTTATGGCTACCCTGCACTTACAATGTCTAAGGTTTTGTTTAGACACTGTAGGGGTACCATGCTCATGCACTGGTACCCTCACCTATGGTATAGTGCACCCTGCCTTAGGGCTGTAAGGCCTGCTAGAGGGGTGTCTTACCTATACTGCATAGGCAGTGAGAGGCTGGCATGGCACCCTGAGGGGAGTGCCATGTCGACTTACTCATTTTGTTCTCACTAGCACACACAGGCTTGTAAGCAGTGTGTCTGTGCTGAGTGAGGGGTCTCTAGGGTGGCATAAGACATGCTGCAGCCCTTAGAGACCTTCCTTGGCATCAGGGCCCTTGGTACTAGAAGTACCAGTTACAAGGGACTTATCTGAGTGCCAGGGTGTGCCAATTGTGGATACAATGGTACATTTTAGGTGAAGGAACACTGGTGCTGGGGCCTGGTTAGCAGGGTCCCAGCACTCTTCTCAGTCAAGTCAGCATCAGTATCAGGCAAAAAGTGGGGGGTAACTGCAACAGGGAGCCATTTCTTTACAGTATCCATTAGAATGAAGTCAATTTAAACCAGACAAATAACAAAAACTATACAGATGGATCAATTTGTTCCTCCATACTTCCCAACCTAAATATTACAACAGAGCCAGACATTTTGTTGCGCCTGTAACCCACCCTTAATTGAGCGTCTTTGTCTCCCACTTGTATGGAAGGATGAATTAAAGTCGGCTTAAGTAGCTTCCAGATTCCCGCTTTGGCGATGTATAAAACTCTGTAGATTCATACAGTTAAACTTCAATCACTTTAACATCAAACTATGAGAAGCAGAGCAGTTTCCGGTTTAAAACAGGTGGCCTGCAGCCAGGTGTGCCACCACTTTTGTATCAAAAACTCCAGAAAGAATATTACTTAGAAAAACAAACATTTTGTCAAGCAATTTCAACAGAGACAAGTGAAATATGTATGAACATGCATAAATATGATTTTACATGTCAATACAGACAGGACTTCATGATTTCAGACATGTATAGATGTGTCTTTCTATGATACCATATCTGTACAGAGAATTTCTAGTTCAAAAACTGTCTGCCATAAAGAAACAGGCCGGGCCTACCTTCGATCCATCCAGACTAATTATCCTATAGACAGTCCTTGTGCTATCGTAGAAGTAGGATACAGTAACTGCATGCTTGCTGGTGGGGACCCAGTTCTTCTTAGTGTTCGGGTCAATCTGGAAGACATGAGCTCGGGTGCTGTAAATGGGCTGCTCCCTAAAGGAAAAGAAGGTAGAAAGAAGTGTTGGCTCTAATTTTGTATCAGTAAAACAGAAGGCAAAATTACCCCCTTTTGGAACTTACAATTCATTTCTCCAGTTAACATCCACAACGGTTTATAATTAGTTGTCTGAACGATCAAAAAAGGTCAGTTCCCTAAATATAGAAACATCGCAGTAACACGTTACATAACGCAGCTCCCAAATGTCTTCCATGACGAGGTATGTCCTCGTGAATACAAATGTGCCACACACGTATCATCTCGTCACTCGATGCAAACGACAAAAACATTCCCCAGTCTGCCTTATGCGTGGATGTGTCGTACTTACATGCTTGGCATTTACTGAGCGCGCCGCAGAGCACACATTGTAGTTTCTGTTCCCTAAGTGGTTGTCGGGAGTCTTATACCAACCGGCTGCAGTTGGCTCTCGCTACGTCACCATGCATGGAATGCGTCTAAAAATACTTTACTTTCCTTTTCAGCGGGCACTTGTAGTTTTAAGGTAACGCTCGAGGGTCACACATAACGGAACTGGGAAAATACTGTAAGCGATGAGGGAAGCTCGGCAAATTTTATATATTTTTTTTAAACTCTTTATGCAGAATCAAACGCCAAACAATAAAGGGCAATTACTTTCTAAAAAAAACACCACCAGGCCAGCGGAAAGTAATCATACTAGAAGAAGCTTTACATCCATGAATCGCCTGAATGGACACCTTTCACACAGATAAAATAGAGGTGGTCGAAGTAAATTTTAAAAAGTTTGGGATGTGCGATACTTTCGCGCAATGGAGGCGGAGTCAAAGCCGTGGCAAAAAAAAAAAAAAAAAATCAAAATAACTACATATAAAATAATGCACTATTATGAAACCTCTTTAAGTTGATGCACTGCAGAGCTCCCTGTGTGCGTAACCAGAGAGCCACAGAAATCAATCCTGTCTGGTGCAGTGGAGAAACCTGACTTGTGTATGCAGGTAAGCAGGCACCCCGCCCAGGAGATTTGTTTAGCTGTCTGTCCCACCCTCGGTTTCACAGCACAGGAGACTCCCTGCCTTACTCTTCAGCTAAAGCATTTCAACTCTCGGAATTAACAGTCCTGCGATGATTGTCTTTCCACAAAAAGCAGGGGAACTGTTTTCCTTAAAATAAAAAAGTATGGGCACAGCGTGCCCCTCAGATCCCACCCACTTCGACCACTGATACAATATTAACACTGCGCATGTCTCATCTTCCCACTTCTTAAGGGAGGTAGCTCTGGAGCAATAGCCCAAACATTTAACTACTAAGACAACTAATGTCTATGCCAGGCAACATACCCCTCACCCCCCCTGTATAGATAGCAGCTAAGTAATAATCCAAGTATTCTTCATATTCTCAACAACTTTCCAATACATTGATTCCATGTATTGCACTGTTCCACAACCCACCAAGACCACTTTATCTGGCATTGGTATGCCGCGTTTCATCCCCGAACTACCCCCGCACCTCTCTTCCTCCCCAACTACAAAGGGTTTGATCCACAAAGGTAAACCTATGACTTGTGTAAGGTAACTCATTTTCGGTATTCACAAACTACAATTTAATAGTACCTTTACAACTGTGGTAACTCCAGAGTCAGAGAACTCCGCACACAGTAAGATAAGCCTGTCTCATTCTGCGTGCCTTTGAGATACACGGAGGAGGCAGAACTCTGTTTATTTTGCTTTAGGATTACATGAAGACAGTTTGTAAGGTTGTTTAAAATCCGCTTGGTTCTTAATGTTGTCTTGTGCTGGGACTACAAAATCTAGGACTGATGGAGGAAAGTGAGGGAGTCAGTGTATTCGTTTTGCCTTCAGTAGGATGTCGCTTAAAGGGGAATAGTAGCGCCTCTCACAAAGCACTCCCATCTGGCATTTCACTTTGAAATCAATCTATAACTAATATCTATAGCAGAATATGCTTCAATTTTACCTGTGAACAATTGTAATTTTCACCTTATGCACCTTTCTTAGCCCCTCTGGGTACCCTCTCTCTATTCAAGTATTATGTCACTATTTATTTGTAAAGAGAAGTATCCTCTCTATGACTAATAATATGTAAAGTACACTAACACACATTTTGGGTAGAGGAGTGCTAAATAAATTAACAGAAATAGTAGTGCCTGTACGAACTCTACGCAGCCTGTGGAGAGGTGATAAGCAATATAAATTTAAAACAGTGCAAATGTCATCTTTTCACTAATAAAGGACACTTTAGTACTTCCTCTCAGACTTGATGCGGAGATGAGTGATTTAATACACCGGCATGTGCTCAGGAGTACCCGAGGTGAGCCAGTCAGTATGTTGTATCTGTGGTGAAATTAGAAAATGTATGTTTATCTAGCCTAAACCAACAGAAAAAAGTAGGCGAGAAGAGACTGTCACATCAATAAAAACAAAAAAATAAGCAACAAGGATACAGAGAGACAAAATAAATTGTGAAGACAGGATAGCAAAACAGCAGAGGATGGGAAGAAGGAGGCTGGTGAGTGAAGTCGAGTCTCTGAGTATGGAAAAGGATGAGGACGAATGGAATGAGGAGGCGCACTATACCAATAGCAGCTGCTTTGCCCTGTCAACTCTCTTAGCTTAAAGGCGATCAGGCTAGTAAGAAATACAGGGACAATGCCATCAAGCTACCTGACGAAAGTCAGTTTGGTGCCCTGCAGCATTTTCAAATAGGTTTGTGTTTTCCAAAGCTTTACCCACTGGTAAACGTACATTTGATTGAGCTGAGGACTTGGTAGTTTGCAAGGTAATGGCGACTCATTGTTCTTTCAATCAGGATACCAGAAAATGCCACTGGAGATAAGGAAACTGAACCTTTTGTTGGACAGAGATTGACGCAGAGCTCAAAACGGCGTGGGGCAACAAGGCAGAGTCTAGAACTAACTAGGAAGTCAAAAACCGACAGACAACCTTTTCTAGCCAATATAATGCATAATAACCGAAAAAATATTACAGGGATTAAATGCAATTTCGACTGGGACTTCCATACTCTTATGGGAATTAACTGATGACAGCAGGAAAAGACTGAAGTTCCTGGGAGTGGACTTCTGAAAACATCATTTGATTATGTCAACGTCACCAAATCACTATCCATCACATTGGGAGGAGAGAGAATGTTAATGCACAACAAAATATGAGCAATTTGCAAGAAGTCAAAGATCACTAGAACCACCATTTGGCTCTTCCTTTTCTCCACTTTTTTAGAAGACCCGATTTATACCCTAATTCTACTCGTCAACCCTTTGCTATCCTGCCATCCTCTACATTTATCTTTTGCTTCTTTTTTCTGCTTTAATTTTACAGCTCTGTTATCCAGCTAATGTTTACTACAGGACCGACAATTACGTTTTCATTTACATTGATGAAATTACTAATAATATTTGTATCTGTTCTTATCTGTTTTTGGAGCTTATTTCTATTGATTGTGACGAAATTGCATTTCTCTTAATTTGTATTGCTTCAAAAATGATTTTCCATTATTTGGTTTCTCAGAAATTAGTTCTTTTTTTAATTCTTTTAATTTACAAACTACACCAGGGGCGACCTTCCTGAAGATAACATTCCCAGGAATAATTAATACACGACATCAGGGAGCACAAGAAAGGAATTCAGAAACAGAAAAGGCATCAGTGTTAGACCCATCAGCCTTAGGGTGGTCTTCCCCCAGACATTTTTGCCTCACCTCCTCCATTTTTGCTGGATCCATGTTTGTTGGCAAACAGTGCTAAAGTGCATGTGCTCTCTGTTTAAACCATAGTACATTGGCTTATCAACAAATGGTATATTTAAATATATGTATAAGTCCCTAGTGAAGTATGCTAGACGTGCCCAGAGCCTATAAATTAAATGCTACTACTAATGAGCCTGCAGCACAGATTGTGCAACCCGCCTAAGTAGCTCTTTAAACATGTCTTAGGCCTATCATTGCAGAGCCTTTGTGTGTGGTTTAAACTGCCATTTCGAATTGGCACTTAAAAACTCTTGCCAATCCTTAAACTCCCCTTTTATTACATATACGTCACTCATAAGGGAGGGCCTCTGATAGGAGAACAGTGGTGATTCCTTATCACAGTGGTTCCCAGCCTGTGGTACCGGGACCCCTGGGTTCCGCTGAAGCCTCCTCAGGGGGTTAGTAACTGCTTAAAAAATTAAATATTAACTTATCCTTTTTGGTGGCATGCAGTGAGGTGATACTGCTTGTTTTAGGAGTGCTTCGGCAACAGCATGTCTGATTATGCTGGGGCTCATATTATATCAGGGTTTGGATTCTAGCAATGCTCTGATTTTACCACTGTAGGGCTTGAAGCAGATAGGAAGTGATAGTTCTGGGGTCAGACGTCTCTGCAAATCAGTGCATTCTCACAACACACAAGGTTTGAATCTTTCACCAGACAAGTAAAACATTTTCCAGGCTGTGAAAGAAGTAGCATGGGGCAAAATAATCTACAATTGCTTAGCAGATTTTGTCTTAACACATATAGGGCCTGATTACAACTTTGGCAGAGAGGGTTAATCCGTCCCAAATGTGACGGATATCCCGCCCACCGTATTACGAGTTCCATAGGATATAATGGACTCGTAATACGGTGGCCGGGATATCCGTCTCATTTGGGACGGATTATCCCCCTCGCCAAAGTTGTAATCAGGCCCATACATTTGTATATTTACTCATGCAAAAATGGAATTCACAAATGTTTGCTAGAAGTACGTTCTGCTTGCCTTCTTCTGTAAACTCTTGTGAATTCCTGTAAGCCGTAAATATGCACTAATGCAAGGAGATACTCCTGCACTGAACTTTTGTGACTCTTTTTAAAAAAAAATAACTCTTCCCCAAATCATTTACTTACCTACATGCACCAAAAAGGCTTTAATGAATAATGCCTCAGAGAAATGTATCTAAAGTTGCACAACAGTTAGGCAAGGCATTTTTTCCAAGTTGTATTTGTACTGTGTACATTATATTTTGAAAGCAGACAATCCCCAAACTTGCTATAAAGTTTCTGCTTGTATGTGGATATAATCAGGAACCAGGGTGGGCCTATTCGTCCAAAGGAGAAAATAAACTTTAAATGTGTTGTCCTTGACCACAAACAATATGTGGTGGGCTTCTGGTGATGACAATAACACGCTCCTGTACCTACCCTGATGAAGTAAATAATCAAACACTAATACAGCATTATCATATCACTCCAACTTCAACAAACACCTGTCCAAATTCATCTAAATACTGTTTATTTCTATCACATCTAAATGCTACTCGCCTCAAACACTAACTGTAACCTCTTGCCAATAACTATCAAATGCGTCTACTCTCAGATCCTCACAACCAGGACCACTCCAACAGCTCTTCTTTTAACTTCCACTTAACCATTAAGTCATCATCCACATAACTTATTCACTTCCTTCTCTGTGACATCTTAATCAGGTTAATTCTTGCCTCTGAGGGAGATCATGATTTATTTACTAATTAGTGGCATAGACAGAGCATTTGGCAACGAACAGCCCTGCAGTAAAAAACTTACCCAAGAAGAATAATGAAGAAAATGAAATGTGCACTTTTGAATTTCAGCGAGCCATTTGTGCCTACCAGTCATATTTGATCTCTCGTTTAACATGAAACATTTTATCTTCATAAATGTGTGAATTATTAATAAACACAAACCTGGAAAGTACTATTTTCAAGTAGAAACATTAGAAATAAAATGTATTTGAGTATTTAAATGAATTCGAATTAAAACACACATTGAATTAAACAGCTTTCATAAGGTGCGAAAATAAGTGTCTGTTCAAAACTGCTTTGACATAACATGCATAATGTATAACAAAATAGTTTGCCTTGCATATTCGATTTGAAAAGGTGTGCAAAGAAGTTTATTAATATATTAATTGTATTAAAAGTGCATTAGGCTTTCTTAACTTGTCTAGCCCTGAAAGTTCACTTTGCAAGCAGTCATGGAAAATGTTATTAATGTTTAATTTCAACCTTAACCTGAATTATTTTCTTTAGTCAGCAAATGCACTGTTGAATGTACTATTGTATTCTAGGAAAGAGCATGTTTCAAATGTAGTTAATGTAACAATATTTGTTCTAGCTGCTGATTTGCACAGGAAGATTTATCAAGCTTGTGTGATAGAATATCAGCTTAGTGTACTGTGTGAGAAACAAACTGCAAGTAACAGATTGTTAGAAAATGTAATATTTTGGCAGAATCCTGTAACCAGAGGAGGAAGAACAATGCATATTCACTCAGAACTTTTCAAAATGTTTCAAAAGTTGGTGGTGCCGTCTACAATGATTGGATGTTGAAATCGACACTCTTAGTGTGCCCGCCAGATGGACCAATGGAATGGATTTTGGCTATTTTAATTAGTGAAGAACTTTGGAACAGAAGTCAGCCCCCTTCTGAATCTGCTTGATGTCAGACCATTGTCAACTCTCCTTAAGTCTGTTCTTACATTCTCTTCTCTGTGTTTCCTCATGAATTTTCTCATTGTAGTTTTAATTACCCTATTCTGTTGTGTGGTTCAGTACTAATAAGGGCTACTCATTCTGAACTGCTGATCTGTCCTAAGTGCAGCTCGTATTTTGCACTGTCCTGATGCTGCTGTCATCTGACACTAGAAGAAGGTGATCGTTCCTGTTGAATCACCCTGTTTGTTGTCCCATGAGGAGAGGTATAACTAAAAGCGTTTCCTTGTTTCCCTTTTTCAGTTAGTTACACTAGCATATTTTATAGTTAGTTATCCTACTTAGATATTTTGCAAATTATTTTTGCCTTCTTCTATTTTTGCTTTTGCCCGCATGTGTTAGCCCGGTCCCACACATGCAAGTCTCAATTCTGGTTAGTGTTAGGAATGGCCCAGCTCTGAAATCGATTGTTGAATCTGTATTTCGATGTGCACTGATGTCACCATCATCTGCTAACAATGTACATATTGTGTTGTTGCTAATTTACATTATTCTTTTGGAATGTTTAACTGTATTGATGTTTAGCAGGCTGAATCTATTGACGCTTTGTCAGCCTATGGTTTCCATGTATTTGTATAATTTAGTTCTGCACACAATTAATGTGACACTGATTTAGGGACTGTAATAAAACTTTGAAACTTATTCAGATTGGAGTTTTGTTTTAGTGTTAAGTTATTCATGGTGTTGATTGTGGTTTATTATATTGTCATTGGTTCGTGGGCTAACACGATTCTGAATACTGACTCCGTCACTTAGTTCAAAGGTTCAGACGAACTCTGAGGGTGAGTATTTGTGATGATAACTCACCCGGGTGTGGATGGTCAGTGGTTGATCATTTCGTGCTCCTTCACCTCCAATCTACAAAACTTCCTGTGGACATTCTGATCGCTAAAATCTTAAATTACAAACATCTAGAAATCTCCTCATGCATCCTTACTTCTCTCTCCTGTCCATTTAGCCTGTCATTAATGAAAATAAACTAAAAATGTTTTGCTTCCTCTTTTACAACCACGTATGAAGCATCAACAGCCAACAATTAATTATACTCCAAAAAACAAAACCTTTCTCCAAACAGTCTTTCTTTTTGAAAACTCAACAATACCTGGTATTCAACAAAGTTTCTTTGCGGTCATCTGTTAACCTACCCAACCTTCTCCAGGCTGAATCCAAGCTCATCACTTACCCAAGATGTTCCTCTTTGGTTTAAGTTTAACACCATAGCAAACTAATGTTTTAACAGCTGTTTAAGTATTCTCCTTGATCAACCTGACACTTTTGACATGTTTGACTACTTAGCCCACTGAACAACTTGGCTTTTGTTACCATTGCTGACACCAAAGGTTTCTCCTACCAGTCTAACTGCTCATTTTACATTTGAAAGTGCTTGCTAATTACCCAACCACTTCTTTTTGATGAGTATTCACCGATGCTCCATGCTGACACCCTTCCATTTCTACTGTCAATTGTACACCTCTTTCCATGACAATATTATAACCTCCTGTTTTGTACTACCACCTCAAAGCTGAGATGCAAATATTTTCCTCTTTCCCCACCACTGTGCCAATCACACACCCAAATGTGCATTGATCCCATATAATTGAGGCACCATCTGGCTTTAAGACACCTTGTGCTCAATTCAACCAAAATATATATCATCCACTTACCTCCCTTCATTTACCAATTTTTACTAATGTTTCTTTTCCACCCAAAGTTCTAACTGTATACAGCAGTACTTCTTAATCTTTTGACATCTGTGAACCCCCAATAAATCATTACTAGCACCCAAGGACCCCCCACTGAATCATTACTGAATCGGGGAACCACGCCGAGTCATTTCTGGAAGCCAGGAACATATTTGTTATGATTTGAACCACAAAGCAATACACAAAAATACAGATACAAACATTCAAACAAATACAAAAATACAGATTTCAATGGAATGGTTGGAGCTTTTCTAAATTCAATTGAGGTCACTTTTCGTCCATACTATGGGGGTTATTACAACTTTGGAGGAGGTGTTAATCCGTCCCAAAAGTGACGGTAAAGTGACGGATATACCACCAGCCATATTACAAGTCCATTATATCCTATGGAACTCGTAATACGGCTGGTGGTATATCCATCACATTTGGGACGGATTAACACCTCCTCCAAAGTTGTAATAACCCCCTATATTCTGTCTGAAGCACTTGCACTGTTCTCACAGATCAATATGAGGATGCTTTCATAATTTTTAGTCGACTATTTCAAATTTCCTCACCTTTACAGATCATTTAAAAACTTTCAATTTTACGTTTTCTTTCTTTGCTTATATACACTTTATTAATATTAATACATTTTTTAAGTTGTCCTGGACCTGCTGAATAGGCTTAATGGATCCTCAGGGGTCCCCAGCCTACAGGTTAAGAAACACTGGTGAACAGCATTGCATTGTAATGAACTAATAAGAGTGTCCACGTCTTATTCCGACTACAGCAGTAGAATCCAGGTATTAGCTGCTCAATATCATGAAAACACATGCCTATTTCCCTTTCCATACTATTTATCCCCATATACAATATTTTGTTGTGACAACTCTAACGGCCTGGTTGTGGGTCTATCATTCTGAGCTTTGCATCAAATCCAATTATTAACTTTGCAAGCATAATATTTTTCTCTTCCACACCCAACCCCACCCCTCTTCTACCTCTCCCCTTCAAGCTTTCAGCCTTGGTACTAAAAGTCATTCATTGTCATTCATCTCCTGTTTTGTACTTGAAATTTCAATTAAAAAATCTGTTACATAAAAATGATCCATTGACTAGCCCCTTCTTACACACCTGACACTATTTTTGCACTCAACTGCACAACTCGCCCTCCAAATATTCCAAAGCTCCAGGGTTCTATTCCTGCTTTCTCCCATAAAAATGTTGACGATATCTGCAATCTGGAGTCAATTTTACATTGTCATGTCATTGCCCCATCATCAAAATTAACATATTCATTTTAAATATGTACTATATCATGTTACTTTTTTCACTCCTTCTCAATGTTTGATGACCTTACTACACCTTCTTTCAAAACCCCAGCCCAAACTATCTCAAGCTCCTATCTTTACACTGCTTAGTAGCCTAACAGGTCACTACTCTACGTACAAATAAAAGACTAATTTGTACATACTCTATGGAGCTTGCTCAGAAAGGTAAACTTACATGTGAGAAAATCCACACGTTCAAGCTACCTCTTACACTTTTGAGTAACTTTACACTCCATAAATGGTGAATGGCCAAAAGCAGTTGTTACTCACAAGTGCAGACTTACATGTGTGCCTGAATTCTGGGGCAGGGGACATGTAAACTACATCACAAAACAAAATAAAATGATGGACGGAGTGTTGAAACAGGGTCAAGACTGATTTGCATATGGCTTGGTCCAACCTCGGGTGACGTGGCGAGCAAAATAATGATGGATTAAACCCAGATCTGTGACTGGGGGTGAGTGTTTGAAAAGTTTCAACATTCCGTCCATCATTTTATTTTGTTTTGTGATGTTGACATGTAAACTACCACATTAAACTTTTCACATGTAGGAGGAGGTCTCTCACACAGGGTGAAGATATCACTATTGTAAAATATAGGGAACATTTTAAAAGTTTATTAAACTTAAAATACGTTATTTAGCTATATTAATGTCTAATATTAATGTAAAATAACCTAAAATATTTATCTTAAATGTTGAGCAAAATAAAAAATTTACAGCAGTAGCTTAATTTTTAGATATTAATAATGATATATCAAATTAATTTTTCTCTATATTTTTAAAAAGTGAAAATAAGCTAATTTAATTAAACAATATTTCCTATCGGGTGTTAAGTATCTACCTACATTATTTTTTGTGGGAGGCCTTTGCAGTACCAGTGGTTGGCCATGTGTCATACTGGATTTACTCCAGCTGAGCTGGAGCATCTTTACAACTGCCTTGGGTCCTTCTGGGCTGCTGTAACTATATAAGTGCAGTTTGTAAATCAGAATAGGCTTACTCTTTTGTTGGTGGTTGGATGCATTTCCCTCCCCACATCCATCCTTCAACCCCTTCCTTACTCCTCCCTGAACCCTTCCCATTTATTCATAAACAATCCCCATTTTTCAGCCACTACGTTTGCCTCTCACATATTTACTTCTAAAAAAGTATGACTCTCTGTGCAGAGATCTCCACACGTAAAAGACAGAAGACAGAAGAGGCAGAGGTGTAGACCTCCGCATGTAGGTTGGTGAGTAGCATTCTGTTGTACATTAGTGGTACTATTGTAGTACTCCTCCTCATGAATAGGCCCCAAAGTTTATGCAATCATGGCCTTAGTGTACACTCCTCCTACCCATCTGCCTTCCCACTGCTCGGTGGGCCCCTGATGACACTCCATGTGAATGATCAAGTAATTTCTATTTTTTTTAGACTACGGGTGATATTATGAAGTTTTATGAAATCTTTATCATGCATTATATTTTTTATTTGCAACTTGTAGTAACATTTTTATGGTTGTTATTAACCTAAACAATAAAGAAAAAGTGTTTTACCTTGTACCCTATAGTCCTTAAAATGCACTGATCCAATCTGTTTATGTTCTGACTTAAGGCATACCATTATGTAAATTGTTTGTAGTAGAAATGCTAACAGTCCTTCAATAAAAATAAATAAGAACAAATATCCTTCTTATTGATTGTTAGTCTTACCTCATAAGAACAGAGCAGAGAAATGCATGAGCATGAAGATTATTTTTTGACAACAGATGAAGAGTGAATAAACAACCAGGCCAGGCCTGCACCAGTAAACACAATTCATTGTGCACAAGTAAATGAAAATGATAGTAAGAAATAATCCCAATTAACCTTGAAAACACCAGGTGGTCTTCTTAACTGTGAAAGCAAGGCTGTCCAACACCATCAGGGATGTGGAATTCCTATCGCCCAACGCCCGGGACATCTTGTTTGGGGTCAAGGGCAACAGGTTTTTATGTTTACTTTGTCCTTGGGACAAGTAGGCCCAACCCCCTGCAGCACAAACCCTTTGGCTGCCTGTTTACAGAGAGTTGAACTTTCTGCAGTTGAGGTAATGTGTTTCCAAAGGATAATGCTGTTCGAACTTGTATTTATGGTTCATTATTTGAAAGCCTTCATTATTAGAGTGCGTGCTGTAAATAAATGTTTTAAGGTCACACTTCACTACTGACGTTGGTTCCAGTACAAAAAAAAAAAAAACGTGTACACACATGTTTGAAAAGTTTAGGCTAAGAGGCTAAGTATAATGCTCCCAGAATGCTCTCTGATTATATGCAAATGAAGTGTCATTTAGTAAAATGTGTTGATGCATGCTAGTATTTCCCAAAAATATTTCTAATGGAAAATCAGTGTAACCATTTTCAACACGATTATGGGAAGCATGAAAATAAACAAACACTGACAAAGCCAACTGATCTGACATATTTTTATAAGTCTTTTAGTTTCATCAATGCGTGTCTTGTTTTGACATGGCTTTTGTAACACTTTATTGTTGTGGGAGCTACCAGGCCCTCAACATTGTAACAAACATTGGCAAAACCCCCCCCAAAAGTTTTTGAACTCTTAAAGCACACGTTGCCACCAGCGGCATAACAAAGGCCCCGCAGCCGCCCTCCAGGGGGCCCCGTCAGCACAGCACCTGCCCTGAGTGAGTCTGGAGAGGGGGCTCCTCCATGTTCTTTGCAAAGGGGCACCCTCCAGTTTCGTTACGTCACTGATTGCCACTGTAGTTCCTGACACTGAACAAAACTACTTTGTGTGGCAATATGCTCCTTGTGGAAGAGCAGAATGCGATCACTCACAGTAAAGCCAGCCGAAAGAGAGAGAAATAGAAGTTTAATAAAAACAAAATGTCTTTGTTAACACCAGACCTAATTAGGGACCAAGACCCACATGTAGGTAGCTTTTTGCATGTCGCAAACAGCGACTTTCGCTGTTTGCGACGTGCAAAAAGCACATTGCGATGCACAAATCCAGTTTTGCGATTCAGTAACCTGGTTACCGAATCACAAAACGGGTTTGCGACTCGCAATTAGTAAGGGGTGTTCCCTTCCTAATTGCAACTCGCAGTGCAATGTAGGATTGTTTTGTGACCGCGAACGCGGGCGCAAACCAACCGCAGTTTGCACCCATTTCAAATGGGTGCTAACACTTTCGCAAAAGGGAAGGGATCCCCATGGGACCCCTTTCCCATTGTGAATGTCACTGTAAACATTTTTTCAGAGCAAGCAGTGGTCCTGTGGACCACTGCCTGCTCTGAAAAACTGAAACGAAAACGTTTCATTTTTCGTTTTTGTTATGCATCTGGTTTTCCTTTAAGGAAAACGGGCTGCATTACAAAAAAAACTGCTTTATTGAAAAGCAGTCACAGACATGGTAAATCTGAACCTACCTACTTGTGGCCCCAAATTCTTAAAGAAAGTCACAAAAGTGCACCCATGGTATATGTCGTACCCCTATAAAATATTTGTGAACTGTATTTTAGCGTGGGTAAATACGATGTGTAGATTTGCTCATGTGAAAATCTATTGAGCATTTGCAAGTTCATTTTCCCTCCAGCCACTTTCTTCCCAACCCTGGAAGAAGTTCTAATTCTGCCATTGTCAGGAGTAAATGTCCAACCTTTCTTATTATGGGAAAATATTAGAGAGAAGCTGGTAAAAATCTTTAAAACATGCAGGTTAGTAGGTTTGCAGACTCAAAGGCATTCCAGCCCTGGAACTATTGCTTACTGCTTCCTCCAGCCCCAGTATGCAGATCTGCAGAAAGGTGGCAAAATAAGGAAATTTCTACAGTAGGGATTGAACCTCCAAGTATTCAAGCCCTACTATGGTAGTAGCCCTGGCATAATCAGAGAGGCTATTAATTGCTGCCATAATTTGTCGCCACACTACATGGCACCAAAGGGACAAGTAGATCTTTTTACAGGACAAGTAGATTTGAGAAGCAAGCTGTCCCCTGGACAAGTAGATTTTTTAATAAATTCCACACCCCTGACCATGTATAAATGTCCAACAGAGGGTGGTCCAACACAAGTATGCATGATGGGTGCAAAGAAAAGAAAAGCAAGCGAAAGGATGGTACCAGGAATGGAGATGAGCTACATGTAATCAGAAACATTCTGGTGATTTAAATGAATTACCAAAAATAAAGTGCAAATTAGTACAATGAAATGCGGAGTCCTGGAGATATCACAATTAACACCACTAAACATTTCTAGACACTCCTGGTGACCATGACAAAACTTAAAAGAGGGAGTTCAAGTAAAACACCAGAGGGGTGTCTTTAACAAAACACAGTGATCATTGTACAACAAAAAAGTTAATCTTTCAAGAGTTTATCATATGAAACAATATCCCCAAGATACACAGGTTGAACAGCTCGTAGAAGAACATTAAAAATCAGTATTTCCACTCAATAAAAAAAACGGTATTGGCCTCAGTTACTTTTTAAAACTTCAGCAAAGTTTTCAAAACAGTAATTCCACAATAGAAAAACAATATCTACACATTCAAGTCAATCATACAGGTGTGTCAAGGTCAATACAAAGTCATGTTATGATTAATTACTCTCCAACTTCATTACACTCTGAAAGGAGCCTAATACTGCTTCAAAATCTTTTAATAAATTCTTTAATTTGAAAATAGATGTTATTTTCCGATTCCTCTGCCCAAATTGCAATTACAAGCGCAAGTGCATCAGTCCCAGTGGCTCATAATTTCCTCCCAGACTTGACAGAACCTTTTCTCACTTAATGGAAATCAGAACAAACCTGCAGGATATATTCAGTTGATTTCAGTTATTCCAATTAACAAGCAGTCCAACCTGAAACATTTAGTAATTTCAATGTGCCAGGTGCCTTCCAATTCATAGAACTGCATGATCTTATTAAGTAAGAGCTTTCATACTAGTTAAATAAGACACATACATGCAACCAAGAATTAGAATGCTAAGGAATAACACCTTAAACCTACCTGTCACAAACATTAGGCTCTGTTCCTGTGACTATGCTTTTGGTTTGACCTTAAAATTAAGTTTAAACATGGATCTGGGAATGTTTGAATCCAAAGAGAGGAACTGCGGGGCGTGGCCAGAGCAGAGACCCGGGATGACGCATCACCACCAGGCTCCACAAATCTGACCCCCAAAAGCTCCATGATGCTATCCAAATCAAATAACTTTACAGAAAACTAAGGCTGAACACTTACAAAACTCCACAGATGGGGACAAGAGACTGAAACGAAGGACAAAAGACTGATTTATTTGGGGAATGAGCCTCGCTCAAACAAAACTCCCAAGAAGGACACTGCTAAGCGATCTCTATGCAGATATCAGTAGCCAGAAAATAGGGTGTTTAGCCCTCACTGGTGTGAAGGGGACATAAAGAGGCAGGGGGTCTTTTTTGGCCAGCTGCTTGCAAGCTGTGGGTGTGGACCAGAGAGGATGGATATGGGCCCGCAAGGACTATGGGCCAGGACTGGACAAACAAGCTGGGCTCTGTTGTGAATTAAACAAACATTGTTGCAGGATGACTCCCACAAATCCCTGGGATAAATCAGAGGCCGGAGACATGAGGGGAAAAAGGGAGAGCCCCCCCTTCAGCATTATAAAGTGACACAACTGTGGTACTGCATACCAGACAAAGTCCCCTTGCAAACTGGAACACCAAATGGCATTTAATTTGTAGCATTGTAATGTGGTTGTGGGTCCCCTCTTCAAACTAAAACTCCCATTTCTCTAGTATAGATGCTCTCCACCTAACTTTGATCAGCGGTGTCATATGCTTTAAGAGAAGCCTCTACATGCATGACATCCACTGACATGCAGATGCCAAACACAGCCTCCCTAACTCTAGCTGGAAGTTACACTCATGAGGCTCACGCTGCTGTTGTCTACAAAACACAGAACTGAGACTCAATTAAGTGGAGCACCCTTTAGCAGAACTGGCCCATGAGAATGATGAACACGCCCTCCGGCCTGGTGCCCTGAAGCAACATCATCAGAACATGTTTAAGAAACTTGATCTTTAGAATTGATCCTAATGCAACAATATACACCTCTGGAGCATTCTCATGGAGTTATCCAATTCCAACATAGTGTCAGGCACTGTTTGCAGAAATACTCCAGTTTCCGGAAGAGAAGTCCATTTGCCTAGATTGAACTCAGAGTCTACTCAGTACATCAGTATAGGCAGGATCAATCACCAGATACTCTCCACGTTCTGCAAGACAATTAGAAGATACAGTTTGAAGCCCGCAAACAAGAAACGATCCTCTTCAGAGGTGCTTTTATGTCTCACCCTTTAACGACAAAGAATTTAAGAAATCACCTCACACGTGCAAAGACAGAAGACCCCTGTAATTGAGTTACCCTTTCAGCCTCTTCTTCACACTCAACAGAAAATGCCACACAATAAAAAAAAAAGTGAGAGAGGGCCAAGAAATCTTTGGGCTGCAGATTTCCTCATCTTCTTGCCAAGAGGTGACACAACTGGCTTCAAACGATCACAGAGGAGGTTGGCACACCCATAAACCAAATGCCTTGTGCAAAGAGAGAAGACTTCGATGTCAACGTGAAGGGGATACCCATCCTTTATGACTGAAATTGAAGCGATGTCCTTTGGTGAGCTGCTCATCATTTCTTCCTAGGCTTGTTCTTCTGTGAAAGATTCTATCAGCCTAGACTTGTGATATGAAATACTTGACTATGGTAACTTGCAAAGGCAGGTAGATGTAAGCAAATGCCTCTTTTTGCATAAGCAACCCCTAAGTTTGGATAGATGCTGCTGTTGTTTTTATTCAAAGTGCACTGAGGCCTGCTAACCAGACCTTAGTGTCAGGGCTCTGACTCTTAAAAGTGTATGTCTCACTGGCTTACACCCAATGTGCATAAGTTAACGTCCTTATAAGTCCCTGGTGTATGTTACCAGGGATATCAAGGACCTTGTGCTGGCCACAAGGTAGCCTTCTGCCCTCCTGTGGAGACATGTGAACGACTTCCAGGTCAGGGCTCAATAAAGGCCTGCAGTTGGAAGAGATGTTACCTTTCTCTGGCAGGAAGCCAAACTGGGTGCAAGATCAAGAGGCAAGCTTCAAAGGAGAAGTCGCCTTCGAAGAGCAAATGGTGGACACACGAAAGGAGCTGCTTTTCTTTTCTGGTAGGCAGATTGGTGTCCAGAACAAAGAAGGGGAAAATTGTTGCCAAAGCATTTTGTCTTGTGGCCGTGTAGTCCTCAGGCAGCCACACCTCTAGTGTGGGCTACCAAGCTCTACACACACTGAGAAAAAGGAGCCTGCAATTATGGGAATAGGCAGAATACTGCACTCTGGGATAGCTAGATAACACACTTTGCACAAAGTCGTTATCATGCGAGAGGAGACCTGGTAGCCCATTGGCCAGTAGTAACAACTTCTCCAGAGGGTAAGTTGTGGCCATAAAAGTGACATCCCTGCACCCAGACCTCAGATCACATCCTCACTGGAGAGAGGACGAAAGAAGTACTGCTCTGCTGTTCCTTGTGACCTGACAAAGAGAGGCGCTTCAAAGACTGGGCTGCACCTGTGGAACCTTTGACTAGCAAAGCAAGGACTTTGTCAGTGGTGCACTACTCAAGGAAAGTCATCCTAGACAGTAGAGGTGAATTCAGTGAGTCGGCTGGTTGACTTCCTGCTACAGCTCAAGGGCCACAAAAGATGAGGAAGACTGCCTTGGAAAGTTGGTAGCCACAACTGCTGATAGCTACTGATTGCTGAAATGCGGCCTGGGAGACAGTCTCTTTACTCAAAAGTCACATCCAAGTCTGCTGATCACAGGAGAGTCATCGGTGTGCCATTTGGTTGCCCAAGACAGACACTAGCAAAAGGAACCGCTGGTTTGATGTTGTTACCAGTAGACCGGTGGCAACTGGATTTTGGCTGGACTTCACTCAGACTTCGAGGAACATCAACCTCTGTGGGTAATGTCACCCCACGGTGTTTGAGGAGTGAGGAGTGACCCTAGAAAGACCCATCAACCAGCTCAGCATTCGAAGCATTCACAGGATTCTCCAGTATCCTGTATCCTTTGCACCAGTACCACTCCATTGATATTTATGACAATTCGCCCACAGAGTCTGGATTGGAGACTGCTTCGACTGAAAGGTAACTGTCCAGCCAAGCCTTACTGGCCCCTGTGACTTGCTCCCTGTAGAAGTTGGTCGCCCAAAGCGGGTCAGAGTAACCGAGCATTACTTTGAAAACTTTGAAAAACTTTGTATAGTAACAGCTAATTTATAGCTAATTTAGTATTTGCCAATGCATGTTTGCTATGAGTGAAAAGCAGTGATTTACTTTTTTCTTCATTTTTATCTCTGGAAACCTCCAGTGGACTCTGTTCATTTTGAGATATAAAATGAATAAAAATAAGATCTATTTTTATAGAACTGGTGTTGGATTTCCTTTGTGCCATGGTTCTTTCTTTATTTTAGTACTTATATATCCTTTGCACTAGTTCCTTTCTTAAAGCCCGACTGCTTGAAGTTACAACTACCCAGGGCTGAGCTAAGGTTTTACAAACAAGGCTGACTGGACACAAGATGGATTTGTGAGTTTATTAAAGGTGAGGATGCATAACCACATCATGTAGCAAACTGCTTTCTTCACAGAAGAAAACCAAATTGAAGGAGGCTATTACTTAATGTCCACCTGCTGTAAGTCAACTTAATCACCAATAATACTGGGCAGAGTCAGTGTTTGCGGTCTAAGGTAAAGAATCTTTAGAATTACCCCAGAAAAGACAGACACATGGTCTGCAAGAATGCACCCGTCAAGGCTCCACACAATTAGCCCAGAAACGACACAGAGGTGACCACCGGAATGCATTGGTTGAATATTGGCTGTCAGAGCAAGTGCTCTATTGAGTCAAACAAGGAGACGGAAGAGCCACTCTTGGCAGCATACTAATTACCGCTAGGCATAGTTTATGTTCTGAAGTCCACTTAGGTGCATTTCTATGTAACCAAGATGTGGGATCTCTGGTACTCCTTTGAGAAACAGCATTGTTAGGATAATGATTTAGGAGAAAAATATGTAGCAGTATAGTGAAGTATTTTTGTGAAAAAAAAAAAAATCAAAAAGCAGGGTTTCAGGCCCAGATAGAGAAGATGCCAAAGGAAATCACAGTTCACATTTTCACACTTCACCTGAATGCTCATACCAGTGTTTTTGTGGTTTTACGTCCCCTAGACAGGTGTAGAAGGGCTGGGCATTGTCAATCATAGGACACCTATGGCCAATAGGCAAATGGGATTAGGCCACTGCATACAGTCGGAGGGAAATGTGGGGAGGGACAGTGGCTCAGCCAACAAGACAGAAACCTGAAAAAGCAAATGGAGGAAAAAAGCACAGAAATCTATGCAACACAGTTTGTTCACTGGTAACCAGACCTTTTGAGTTTTTACCAATAGTTTGTATACTGTTATCGAGGCTCTGCTAAATTAACACTGAAGCTTTTGAGAGAAGGTCAGCTTGAAGAACAATATGAAGGTTTAATGTTCAGTTTTTGTAGCCTACAAATAAGACAATAAACCAGAGGACAGCTCTTTATTGTGTCACCTCTCCACTAATACGTGCAGATCTCATGGGAGAGATATCTTGCCTTGGTAAGGTGGGAAGGTACAGCAAGGTTAGTAGCAGAGCTCTTCAATTTTAGCATTTCTTCTGTTTCTTGGGGGGAGGGTACATATTAACATCCTCCTCTTCTTTATCCAATCTAATCTATATTGATAACAGCTACATTTGCAACTCTTCGAGGAAGACCCCAACAGAGAACCACAAAATTAGGAATGTGAAGATCCCCCTGCTACTTTACACAGATTACACTGCAAACGGAAAATGAGCTCCAGAACCCTAAAAAAGAAGCAGACATCTAATTAATGGAAAATACTATCAAAATGTGACATACAAAATGTGAAGTTGACCCAGTGCGCAACAGGAAGAACCAAGTGAAAAGGTTTCATCACCAAGAAGACATACTGTTGGACTTTTGCTTCTGCAGGGTCATCCCCAGACTTTTTTGCCTCCTGCCTCCTATATTTTTCTGACATGTTGCTGTTGGCTTTTCAACTCTGAGCACTTTACCACTGCTAACCAGTGCTAAAGTGCATATGCTCTCCTGTTTGAATTGTATGTAAGTGGTTTATCCATGATTGGCATATTTGATTTACTAGTAAGTCCCTAGTAAGGTGCACTAGAGGTGCCAGGGCCTGTAAATCAAATACTACTAGTGGGCCTGCAGCACTGGTTGTGCCACCCACATAAGTAGCTCTGTAATCATGTCTCAGACCTGCCACTGCAGTGTCTGTATGTGTATTCTTACACTGTAAATTCGACTTGGCAAGTGTACCCACTTGCCAGGCCTAAACCTTCCCTTTTCTTACATGTAAGGCACCCCTAAGGTAGGCCCTAGGTAGCCCCAAGGGCAGGGTGCAGTGTATGGATAAGGTAGGACATATAGTAATGTGGTTTATATGTCCTGACAGTGAAATACTGCCAATTTCGTTTTCACTGTTGCAAGGTCTGTCTCTCTCTCATAGGATAATATGGGGGCTACCTTTAAATATGATTAAAGTGTAGATTCCCCTAGAGAGTAGATGGACATGTGGAGTTTGGGATCCCTGAACTCACAATTTAAAAATACATCTTTTAGTAAAGTTGATTTTAAGATTGTGCGTTTGGAAATGCCACTTTTAGAAAGTGAGCATTTTCTTGCTTAAACCATTCTGTGACTCTGCCTTGTTTGTGGATTCCCTGTCTGGGTCAGTTTGACAGTTGGGTTGTTTTTCACCTCACACCAGACAGTGACACAAAGGGAGCTGGGGTGTAATCTGCATTTCCTGATTAGCCATCTCTGCTAGGAGGGAGGGGTGGAGTGGTCACTCTCATCTGAAAGGACTGTGCCTGCCTCTGACAATGCTGTCTCCAGCCCCCTGGTGTGTGTCTGAGGCCTTGCCTGGGCAAGGCAGGATTTCACAAGAAGGTGTGAGTCCCCTTTGAAGAAAGGTGACTTCAAAGACTAAAATGGGTATAAGAAGGGCACCCAAACTTACAAACTTTAGAAACACTTCTGGAACCAAGAGGAACCCCTGCCTGGAGAAGAGCTGATAGCTGAGGAAAACGTGCTGCCCTGCCTGTGACTGTGCTTTGTGGAGCTTTCCTGCAGTGCTGCTTCTGCCAGAGTAAGAGGGCAAAGACTGGACTTTGTGTGCCTTCCATCTTGAAGAAGAAATCTCCAAGGGCTTGATGTAGAGCTTGCCTCCTGTTGTTGAAGTCTCAGGGATAGCAAAGACTTCTTCCTGCCAGCACCTGGAGTCTCTGGAGAGACCCCTACTCTGCTCTGTGGTGCCCTTCCAGTTCCTGGGACCCTGAAAGGAGAGGCTGGCAGCCTAAGGACAAAAATACACGCACCGAGCGCCGTGCGGAGAAAAGATCGACGCGAATCCGATCGCGGCTGAGAAAACGACGCGACGCCGGTTCCGCAGCTGAGAAACGACGCCGCAGGAAACGCGACCGAAAAACCGACGCCCGGAGCAGGAGAAACGACGCGCAGCATCGCTGACGGAGGCTGAGAGATCGCACCCTGCGCCGCGGGACTTTCGGATCGTCGTGTGGTTGGCTTTTTCAACGCGCACCGCCGTGCCGAGTTGTTTTCGACGCACACAGCCGTGCAGGGTTACTTTCGACGCACACCGCCCGTGCGGGGTTATTTTTGACGCAAACCAGGTACATTTTCACGCTAGCAGCGCTAGTGTGGTGTTACAACTACCTAAAGACTCTTTTTATTTTAAACCTTTAAAAAAATCACTACTTGACTGGTGTATGTTGGATTTTTGTCGTTTTGGTCTTGTTTTGTCTAGATAAATATTTCCTATTTTTCTAAACTGGTGTTGTGTCATTTTGTAGTGTTTTCATTGAGTTACTGTGTGTGTTGGTACAAATACTTTACGCCCAGCACTCTGAGGTTAAGCCTACTGCTCTGCCAAGCTACCAAGGGGGTAAGCAGGGGTTAGCTGAGGGTGATTCTCTTTTATCCTAACTAGAGTGAGGGTCCTTGCTTGAACAGGGGGTAACCTGACTGTCAACCAAAGACCCCATTTCTAACATTGGTGACCAGCGGTCGGGATTTGGACTTGTATTTGTACTTGACATACAGTGATTGAGTGTACACTACTGTTTTGATCTCAGACCACGACGTGACCACATACTACTTGTTTGGTGATCTTTTGATTTTTCTCTTAAGGACTCTTTTTATTCTACTTCCATGATTTTGCTGATCCCTTGACTGATTCTTTTTACTTCATTGGGAACTTATTTTCTGCCTTTGGAACTTTGCACTTGTGACCATCATGTCTCAATCTGGAGATGCAACAGCTGGAGCTGTGTTTGAAATGGAGAAACTGAAGGAGTACTCAGTTGCTCAATTGAAACAGTTCCTTAAAGATCTTGACTGTCCCACTGAGAGCTCCACCAGGGAGGGGGAGCTGCAACAGGCACAGAGGGCCGGGGTGACAATCAAGAAGGCTGGAGGGCACACAGAGGAGGAGAATGTGGGTGGGGAAGTGCAGAGGATACACAGTGGTGTAGTGGAAGAACCTGTTACGCCTGGGGGGAGGGTCCCCAGGAGGGATGGCAGGGTGTCACCCAAGGGTCTGACTCCTGAAGAGTTACAGGACAGACAGGCAGAAAGGGTTCGCCGGTTGGAGGCAGAAAAGTTGAGGATGCAAAGGGAGCATGACAAGTGGGAAGAGTTGGAAGAAAGGAGGAGGAACT
Source organism: Pleurodeles waltl (assembly GCF_031143425.1). Classification (NCBI taxonomy): domain Eukaryota; kingdom Metazoa; phylum Chordata; class Amphibia; order Caudata; family Salamandridae; genus Pleurodeles; species Pleurodeles waltl. The sequence goes on along the minus strand of NC_090436.1, from coordinate 385,189,555 downwards.
TAGAGATTAAAAAAATGATTTATGCTTACGAGCTTAAATTGAAAGAGCTGGAAGTCATGAGGGCTGAGTCCAGCTGGAATGGTGGCAGCAACAATTGTATATCCAGTGATGCTGCAGAAGTGCACATGCCCAGAGAGGTGGTGCCCTACTTGAAGGAGGGAGTTAACACACGCCAGGAGGTTCAGGGGTATGAGGTAGCTCCAGTGATGCACAGGGTCTCTGAGGTGGATTGGGGAACTGGCATGGGGAGTCATATTCCTACTGGTGGGAGGGACACTCTACTGACTCTAGGTGAGAGTGACAGGGAGAGGGGTTCCCCCCAGGTAGAAGTCCTGGTTATGGAGTGTGAAGACATCCCAGAAGAGTGTGGGTTGAGTGTCAGGGACAGTCAGGTACTGTCTCACCAGTCTCAGGAGGGTGATGTGGGGTGCTTTGTCAAAGCAGAGTCACTGGATGGTTGGGTGAAGGGTACTTTGGTTAATTCATGTGAGGGGCTGAGTGATGTAATTGCTGGAGAGCATATGTCTAGTCCTTATTTTCCAGAGCTATGCCAACACCAGGTGGAGTGTGAGTTCTCTGACCCCAGGGAGCTTACAATGGAGGCAGACTTCTGGGTGAGTACCAGAGAGTCTGAAGAGGCATTTGGGGGTGCTCCTGAGAGGAGTGGTCTAGGTAGTTCCCAACCAGGTGAGGTAGGGAAGGATTGTAGTGTCCCAGGTAGGTCCCAGTGTAGTGGGATGGGTGAGGGACCCCATGTCCAGTCTCAGAGGAGAGGGAATGGGGATGGGTTGAGGCCCAAGGTGCCCGAGATCCGGTCCCAGGTCCTGGAGGGTTCCCTGCGGGAACACCAGGAGGGGAGCCTAGCCTGTACCATAGGGCCATCTGTTGAGGGAGACCCCACAGTGTCAGGAGAACTTGGGGGGGCGGCTGTAGCCAGCGTCCCACCAGTTCTGGTGTCTGGCAGTACCACTCCTAGTGAGGGGGTGCAGAAGTCCAGACAGAGGGTTGAGAGGGGGTTGCGGACCCCAGTGGAGAACCTGGAGGGTCAGGGGTCAGCTCTGAGAGCAGAGCCCCCCATGAATGACCTTGGTGAGACCATTTCTGGGTTGGGGGGAATCCAGACTCTGTCAGATGGGCAGAGGTCAGGAGACCTGCGCCAGCCAGACTCTTGTGTGGCCCTTCGGGACAGTGTGTCCCTTGAGGGGGGTAAGTGTGCCCCCCTGGAAGTCCTGGTGTGCCAGGCAATGGTTCAACCGCAGGGTGGTGACTCTGGGTTGAATGATCAGGTTCAGGGGGTAAACTCTGACCTGATGGGGGGTAAGTGTGCTCCCAAGGAAGTCCTGGTGTGCCAGGCAGTGGTTCAATCGCAGGGTGGTGACCCTGGGTTGGATGACCAGGTTCAGAGGGTAAACTCTGACCTGGTAGGGGGTAGGTATGCCCCCCAGGAAGTCCTGGTTTGCCAGGCAGTGATCCAGTCTGTGGGTACAGACCCTGGATTGGGAGGCCAGGTTAGGGGTGTCCCCCCTGACCTGGAGGAAGGGGCTACTGCTAACAGTGCCCCTACCATGTTGTCTTCTGGGGGGGCCACTCCTAGTTGGGTGGTTCAGGACCCCAGAAGAGAGGGCAGGGGGAGGGAAGCCTCACCCCTGGCCCTGGTCCAACCTGAAGGTACAGACCCCAGGTTGGAGGATCAGTTGCAGGTTAACATCCCTGCACTGATGGAAGAATTGTGCAGGACTGCTTCTACAAGCACCCTGACAGTTTTTGACTCTGGGGGTGCCGCTTCTGTAGGGAGGTTACAGAGCCCCAGAGGGGAGGACCAGGGTCAGGTTGTCATCCCTGACCTGGTGGAAGAGAGAGTGGTCAAAGGGTGCCAGGCACCTGGGGCTACCACCCCCCACTCTCCACAGTCACAGTGGTTAGAGAGGCCTGAGGTCGGGCTCTCATCCCTGACAGTTGTCTGGGGCCACTGTGGCTTGCTGTCCTGGTGGACAGAGTTGCCCCTGGGGGGGGGAGGACGAGAGTCACACCCCGGGGGTGGAGTGGGCAACACCACTGTGTTGGCCCTGGTGGTACTATCTGCCCATTGCAATACATCTGTGAGCAAAGTAAAGTTAGGTGTTGCACAGATGGTGTCTGTAGATGTGGAGAAGGGTTCCCCATGGGTTAGCTTAGTGGGCCCTGAGAGTATGGACAGAGGGATCCAACTGGAGTCAGGAAGGCGTAGAACTGGAACATGCCCCTGCTGTTGTGGGCCTGGGTCCCTGTTCTATCGCCCCAATCAGGGAAGTACATCAAGGTATTGATTGTTCTCCCCTGGCTTTAGGCTGGTAGGGGGTCGTGTTGGACTTTTGCTTCTGCAGGGTCATCCCCAGACTTTTTTGCCTCCTGCCTCCTATATTTTTCTGACATGTTGCTGTTGGCTTTTCAACTCTGAGCACTTTACCACTGCTAACCAGTGCTAAAGTGCATATGCTCTCCTGTTTGAATTGTATGTAAGTGGTTTATCCATGATTGGCATATTTGATTTACTAGTAAGTCCCTAGTAAGGTGCACTAGAGGTGCCAGGGCCTGTAAATCAAATACTACTAGTGGGCCTGCAGCACTGGTTGTGCCACCCACATAAGTAGCTCTGTAATCATGTCTCAGACCTGCCACTGCAGTGTCTGTATGTGTATTCTTACACTGTAAATTCGACTTGGCAAGTGTACCCACTTGCCAGGCCTAAACCTTCCCTTTTCTTACATGTAAGGCACCCCTAAGGTAGGCCCTAGGTAGCCCCAAGGGCAGGGTGCAGTGTATGGATAAGGTAGGACATATAGTAATGTGGTTTATATGTCCTGACAGTGAAATACTGCCAATTTCGTTTTCACTGTTGCAAGGTCTGTCTCTCTCTCATAGGATAATATGGGGGCTACCTTTAAATATGATTAAAGTGTAGATTCCCCTAGAGAGTAGATGGACATGTGGAGTTTGGGATCCCTGAACTCACAATTTAAAAATACATCTTTTAGTAAAGTTGATTTTAAGATTGTGCGTTTGGAAATGCCACTTTTAGAAAGTGAGCATTTTCTTGCTTAAACCATTCTGTGACTCTGCCTTGTTTGTGGATTCCCTGTCTGGGTCAGTTTGACAGTTGGGTTGTTTTTCACCTCACACCAGACAGTGACACAAAGGGAGCTGGGGTGTAATCTGCATTTCCTGATTAGCCATCTCTGCTAGGAGGGAGGGGTGGAGTGGTCACTCTCATCTGAAAGGACTGTGCCTGCCTCTGACAATGCTGTCTCCAGCCCCCTGGTGTGTGTCTGAGGCCTTGCCTGGGCAAGGCAGGATTTCACAAGAAGGTGTGAGTCCCCTTTGAAGAAAGGTGACTTCAAAGACTAAAATGGGTATAAGAAGGGCACCCAAACTTACAAACTTTAGAAACACTTCTGGAACCAAGAGGAACCCCTGCCTGGAGAAGAGCTGATAGCTGAGGAAAACGTGCTGCCCTGCCTGTGACTGTGCTTTGTGGAGCTTTCCTGCAGTGCTGCTTCTGCCAGAGTAAGAGGGCAAAGACTGGACTTTGTGTGCCTTCCATCTTGAAGAAGAAATCTCCAAGGGCTTGATGTAGAGCTTGCCTCCTGTTGTTGAAGTCTCAGGGATAGCAAAGACTTCTTCCTGCCAGCACCTGGAGTCTCTGGAGAGACCCCTACTCTGCTCTGTGGTGCCCTTCCAGTTCCTGGGACCCTGAAAGGAGAGGCTGGCAGCCTAAGGACAAAAATACACGCACCGAGCGCCGTGCGGAGAAAAGATCGACGCGAATCCGATCGCGGCTGAGAAAACGACGCGACGCCGGTTCCGCAGCTGAGAAACGACGCCGCAGGAAACGCGACCGAAAAACCGACGCCCGGAGCAGGAGAAACGACGCGCAGCATCGCTGACGGAGGCTGAGAGATCGCACCCTGCGCCGCGGGACTTTCGGATCGTCGTGTGGTTGGCTTTTTCAACGCGCACCGCCGTGCCGAGTTGTTTTCGACGCACACAGCCGTGCAGGGTTACTTTCGACGCACACCGCCCGTGCGGGGTTATTTTTGACGCAAACCAGGTACATTTTCACGCTAGCAGCGCTAGTGTGGTGTTACAACTACCTAAAGACTCTTTTTATTTTAAACCTTTAAAAAAATCACTACTTGACTGGTGTATGTTGGATTTTTGTCGTTTTGGTCTTGTTTTGTCTAGATAAATATTTCCTATTTTTCTAAACTGGTGTTGTGTCATTTTGTAGTGTTTTCATTGAGTTACTGTGTGTGTTGGTACAAATACTTTACGCCCAGCACTCTGAGGTTAAGCCTACTGCTCTGCCAAGCTACCAAGGGGGTAAGCAGGGGTTAGCTGAGGGTGATTCTCTTTTATCCTAACTAGAGTGAGGGTCCTTGCTTGAACAGGGGGTAACCTGACTGTCAACCAAAGACCCCATTTCTAACACATACTAAGCATAGTTATATATATAACATACATATATCTGTTTGAAAAAAAACTCTAGTGTGGCCGAGCGATCATGGCTGCATTGTAAACCATTTGAAGCTACTTGGAGCAAAATCAGCATGTCAAGTTAGATCTGAGATCGTGCCAGGTACAAATGAGCGTTCTGTACATGGGTGTATTTTAAGACTAACGCAGGTCCCTTAAGTTATAAATATTGTGTTAGGGAAATTTGGTGGCAAGGTTTACCTTGACGCACAAGCTCAGCTAAATTTCACCCTTTTTTGAAAAGGTTGTCTTCCTGGGTACATCGAGTTTCCAATATGACTGCAATCAGGTAGTTGCTGCTTGCCAAGTACTTACTCCACTGCTAGGTCAATGATACATTTTGTGTTGCATTTAATCTCCCCTAAAACATCAATGGTCTGCCATTGTCACAGAAACATAACATATGCCTAAGCTCTTCCCTCTGCTGCCACATCTAACTCACCAAACCTCACTCTACTACTGTGACCTCCGACACAATCCTACTAAATTCTCCTGCATTTATCTCACCCTGCTACTATGCTCTCCCTAACCCTTCCACATACTCTTTCCCCCTCTGCCCCCCTTTACTCACTCCAAGCCTTTGGCTTGAGTAAATGAAGGATATACTCCCAATTAACACTTCTGGAATTCTTTCCTCCTCCAACCCTCCATTACTCCAGTCAATCTAACTAACAAACTCCCATATCCGTGGCTCAAATTAACTCATAATAATACTAAAACTGTACTCATTATTTAACAATACTAATCCATCACTAATTCTTGTTGGGTTCCAGAGTAGCGTGCTACTCATCGAAAAGCGCTATGACGCCTCGTCAGGGGTAGTAAGCGCTATATAAATACGATTACAATTACAATACAATAGTTCACAGTCCCTCACAGAGAATGTAAATTGGCAAATTCTTATTAAAAAGGGCAGAATAATGATATAACTTCTAGGTACATCTTATCAGAATGCAAATTAAAATAGGTTGCTGATATGTAAGAAACGAATATTCATAAAAAAGTACCAAACACCAAAATATATTTAAAGTGCTAATATAAAACTCTTTTTGTGTCAGTTTTCTGAATCAAAATCAGTTTTTATTAACCAGAAATATAAATTATCTCAGACACATGAAATTACATCCAAATTAAGGTATTATCAATGTGGCTACAATGTTGATGCCCATTGTCCGATTAATATCCCCCTCATTTATGTCCCCAAACATCAACAAATAAATTCCCCGTTTAACCTCTTAAGTGCGGCTGTTGGCCAAAGGCCAACGGCTGCACTCCCACCCCGGTGAGTCTGTCGGACTTTGGCCAACACAGGGGAGGGCTGTAAAGGACCCTCTGGTGCTTTACACCAAAGGATTTTCTTTTCTTAGATTTTCGCTCAGGCTGCTCGGGAAGTGCAGCCGGAGCAATTTTTTTGTTTTGTTATGATGATCAGCCCACAGGGCGTGTTGATGTCATTACACTCCAAAGCACCAGTAATTGGTGGTATATCTCGGCCCCCTGGGTATCGACTGCCTTGGCCAAGTGGATCCCTGCTTGGGAATCACCGCAGGAGAGCGATCCCCAAGCAGGGATCAATCCTTCAGACACCAGGAAATTGGTGGAGAAGCCCGGTAGGCAAGGGCTTCTGCTTCCTTAAGCTCCACCAAAGTGAGGGTGGGTAATCTTCCAGTGCACAGGGGGAGGGGAAGGGAGCAAGCAAAAACCCTAGCAGATCCAGTGAAAATATAAAAAATAAAGATGGGGTAGAGGCTGGCCACCATGGGCACGCCCATGCCCCCACCCCAAATTGGACTCAATGGTATTACTTCCCCTCCTGGGAGGCAGTTAGGGGTGATCACTCCCAATCTGGCCCCAGGGGCAGAAAGCTCACAGGACACCAGTAAAATGGGTATTCATGCACAGAGTGCAGAAAGCCCAGTAGACACCAGGAAAAACAATATAAAAAACTAAACATAGGGGTGGGGGCTGCCCACCATGAGAATAGCCATCTCCCCAACCCGAAAAGGACTCAGGTGGTGATTCCGAGTTTGGCGGTTATCACCGAAGACCACTGTGCAAGCGGCCGCAAAAAGACCGCCAGTGATGGCAGAGTGAAGACCGCCATGTTACGAGTCACCCACACAACACTGCACTAAATACACCCAAAAAACAACACTGTCTGCCAAAACGACTGTGTGAGGGAGGCGGCTGCACCACCAGCACCACCACACCAATGTCCACCCGCCAAATAACGATTCACAAATCAGCACCGTGGACCCAATACAGTGGCAATCCATTGACGGGTAGAACCGCTGCGGGGAAAAAGGCACCACCACCAGAACACTGCATCACATTGCCCATTACACAACACCTGAGACACATACACACACATCCACAGCACTACAAAACACCCCCCCAAACATACCCAGAACCCTTTGCAACCACAAACTCTGACAAAGCGAGGCAAGAGCACACTGAAAAGATGCGCTGCACCTAGATACCACAGGCACCATCACACTGAACACGCATCACACAACACACCACTGCACTCAAACACCACAGAGCACACACACATACCACTAAGCAAACTCACATCAACAAACAGCACACCCAGAATCCCTGCAAAACAAACACCCACTCCCACAACACAACCACCAAACCCACGATTCACAGAAGAGGAGCTCAGGGTAATGGTTGACAAATTCGTCAGAGTGGAGCTGCAACTGTTTGGAGTACAGGTCCAGCAGACATCCATAGCCCGGAGGAACGACCTATGGCAGAGGATAGTCATCATGGTGAATGTAGTGGGGAACCATCCACGCACAAGAGAGGGCATTAGGAAGAGGTTGAAAGACCTTAGGGAGAAGGTACGGGCCATGGCTTCCAGGCACCAACTCGCCGTTATGAGGACAGGTGGTGGGCCCCCACCAGATCCCCCTGAAATATCCCTGTGGGAGGAGAAGGTCCTGGCCGTACTACATCCAGAAGGGCTGACAGGAATACCTACTGGACTGGACACTGGTAAGTCTACTGTACTCCCCGGCCAACATGTCCCAGTGCACAGCATGTACTCCCACCCCCCTCTCACCTTCTCTCACCCCCTCACACCACCCTAATGTGCACAAACCCACCATGGACCCAATACCCACCCTTGCATGCCACAGCACCCTACTGACACATTCCCACACAGGCCCACCTAGTGCATGGATACCCCACACTGCAGCAAGTACCACATCTACCACAAAGCAACACTCCCTACCCTTGTATGACTGCTGCATCCACATCACATCACTGCAATTGCACCTTAATTCATGTCACTCCCCATCACCAATAAGTATGAGGAATGCACATCAGTACATGGCAATGACAGTAGCAAGGCAAACATGAACTATCCTCTAAAATAGGCCCATTGTAACATTCCACCGATGGGAACAGAAGCAGTGGACTGCTAACTGTCAATGCCATTACTGCCCTGCAAATCCAGTTAATGATGTCATACAACCATGTGTGCCACTGCTACAATACCATCATCTGACACATTACCTTTCATTATACAGGTCTCCCAAATACTGACACACAGCAGAGTAGCCCAGGGACAGAGAGCCGAGGCCTCGAAGCAGGTCCAATAAGGGCGGACTCCCATGGAAGTATGGATATGGACCATTCACCTGGCCCATCAGGCATGAGTGGTCAGTCCACCACCACCAGCATCACCCTGCCCACAACTGAAACCACCTTCCCTGTAGCAGACAATGTACAGCAGAGCGTACCTTTTCATACCTGTGTCCCAAGGTCACATCAAACAACAGTGTGCCCCACAGGACAAGGGCAGGAGTCAACACTGCAAACCCAAGACAATGACGGTCCTGGTGTCAGTGGGAGGGGGCACACTGCACCGGGGGCACAATCACAGGGGGCAAGGACCACTGGGAGGGCAATCATGGGCCAAGGGATGAGGCTGGTACAGGATATGGCTGGCCAGGAGGCTGTCTACAGAGTCCTGGGAGCCTACCAGCAATCCCAGGACAAGATGGGCCAGATACTCACCACCTTGCAGGATATGCAAAGGCTGCAGGGGGAATACCACAAGGAGGCCATGCAGCAATGGCAGGCACTCAATGCCACCATGGTCTCCATATTAGGGGACTTCAAGGAATTGAACAACATCCTGCGAACATCCTCAACCCAACAGCAGGCCACATCTAGTAGTCAGGCAACACCACTGGCAACAACATCAGTACCTGCTACTGGAATTGAGGCACAGCAGGAGGACCCACAGGCCACCAGCACTCCTACCCCTGCAGCTGAGGGACCCCTGCAAAAGAGGCCGCCCATCCAGACATCCTGCAGGACCTCAGGCCAAGACCAATCCCCCCACCAGGAAGTGATCCTTCTCCTGAACTGTCACCCTTGTGTGCCACTGTTACACCCTGTTGGCTGTCCAATACCAAGTATACAGCATACCGGGCAAATGGATACAGGACCTGCGAGACAAACAGCTGTACCTCCCACTCTGATCAGCACCCATACGAATACCCCCCTCGTCTGCACTGTGATGTCATACATTTAATGAACACAAATTCACACAAGTCATGGTGCACGTCTCTTCACTGTATGTAGTGGCAATTCTGTTTCGAAGCAGCAAATAAATACACGTCAGCACCATAACAATGTTGAAGTGACAGATGTAGTGAAACACCCAGGGCTGTGTGTAAATACATCTAAATTGTAATGATTTTGGGTGTCAACGATGGCAAACGACAATACAGAAATCAGCTTGCAGACAGAGATGTGACCTGAAGAGGGAAAATTAAATAGAATCAGGCACAAAGTTGTAAGGCATGTAAACAATACATACATCCACAGCATTTGAACACATACACAGGATGACAGGCCCAGCAGCTATGATAACACATATGTAAGGGTCTGCATAGGCAGTCACATACGTGTGGGACAGGAAAGTTGTAACATACATAACATTCTCTATTGTTCACCTCCCTTAGTGGTCAGGAACAGGTACTTGCCACACAGCAGCTGACAATGCAGCATGACATTCCCCCAACATATCCCCAAACAGGCAGACTGAGGACCCTAATCCTTTGGTACAACAGTAAAGCTGTACCGCAATGGCACCAGCATTCCACAAGTACTGAGCAGCAGTGCATTACCACTAGCCCTCATGGTAAGTCTACTACCCTTCAAGCTCGGAAACCAAGATGGAAGGCTGTAGTCCCCACACACACCTTGATGCATGCAATACTGGCTAGTGACAGGCTTCAGCAACACATCTTCCAAGTGCAGATGACATACAATTCACACATATCTGTACATCAATGAAAGTACTGATGAATCAGGTCAGTCCTGTTGTCATGTGCCTCATCCTTATCTGCCAAACACTGCTATGGAATCAATGTCCCCCTCCTCAACAGTGGGATGTGCCTTCTGAGGGCCAGATTATGGAGCATGCAGCATGCAACAATGATCTTGCAGACGTTCCCTGGTCGGTACTGTAGGGCACCACCAGACACATGAAGGCAACGAAATCTAGCTTTCAAGAGACCAAAAGTCAGAGCAATCACTCGTCGCGTCTGGCCATATGCCTCATTGTACCTGTTCTCCCCTCTTGTAGTTGGATGGCTCAAAGGTGTCAGGAGCCAGGGCAGGTTGGGGTATCAGGAGTCACCTATGTGGAAAAGGGAACATGACAATAGGTAACAATGCTAAGCAGAGTGCTGACTGTGTATAAGGGGTACAAACGTCTGACATGGAGGGCAGTACACATACCAATGAGCCAGGGCCTTTCTCCCTGTAGCTGCGACATCATTGCAGGGACACAGTTGTTCCTCAGGACGTAGGAATCATGTACTGATCCTGGGAATTTTGCATTCACTTGTGTTATGTACTCGTTTGCACGACACACCACTTGTACACTGAGCGAATATGTACTCTTCCTGTTTCTGTAGACCTGTTCATTGGTCCTCGGAGGTACCAAGGCAATATGAGTCCCATCAATGGCCCCAATTACATGTGGGACATTTGCTATGTTGTAGAAGGCTGCTTTTACAGTGGGCAATTCAGGATGTTGAGGGAAACTAATGTACCTGTGCACATGCTTGAGTAGGGCATCCAGCACATCCTGCAACCCCTTACTGAACTGGGGCTGTGACAACCCTGCAGCCAGTCCAACTGTAACCTGAAAACAGCCACTAGCCAGAAAATGGAGGACTGACAACGCATGTATTGTTGAAGGAATGGCATGGGGATTTCCCAAACCCGGCAGGAGGTCTGGCTTTAACTGGGTGACCAATTTCCTGATGCACAAACGGTTCAGTCGATAGCTCATGATGATGTGGCGCTCTTCCATGGTATCAAGATCTATGAGTGGCCGGTAAACTGATGCATTCCTTATCACTCCATTGTGGCGATATCTGTGCGGGGATACAAACAACAATCTGGTAACCACTCACAATGTAAGGCACCAACTATGACATACAACAGTCCCAAAGTGTAATTAATGCAAGTTGGCTGTAATGTTGTGGGAAGACACATTACTCCACACTCCACTCCTAACCAGACGATGGCACATGATCCCTGTGGCAATGGATGTATATAGGACATGTACATATACACCATCTATGTGTTCCACTATACTGATCATATATGCTGACAACTGTAGTGACAAATGGGGTGATGTCACCAGACTCACTACATGTGTCATTATCCACAATGTGTGACCTGATGTATCTATTTGTGACGACATGCTGGTAATTACGCAATGTGCACCCAGGAAAGTAATGTCACAGACTATTATGGCATCCGCCTGTACAGCATGCTTTGTACAACTGGAGGTGACCTTGTTCCGCCGGTGGAAGTCGTCATGGCAGAAGGCGGTCTGAAGCGCCGTGCAACTCACCATTGGTTTACATTGACGTCTATGGTAGACTGGGACCAATGACGATCACCGCCAGCGGTGACGGTCATGACCACTGCGGTCGTAACCGCCATTTTGTATGGGCCAGCTCACTTTACTCCTGGCTTTCGGGCAAGACAGAACTCCACTTTGTGTGCTGCTGTGTCCTGTCACTTGGAGCAACGATGGCACGCACTGCAGGAGATAGGGCCACAGCCTTCACTACGGAGGAATTAGAGAAACTGGTGGAAGGGGTCCTACCCCAGTATGGGCGGTTGTACGGTGCTCCATGGCAACAGGTAAGTACAATGTCCTTTGGCCAATGTCGGGTGGTGTTTGACGATGTATGTGTGTGCACACTGACATTCATGACTGATCAGGTGTTTGGCAGGCACAGGATTTGTGTGGAATGTTGGCAGTATGCATGGTCCCTATTTGTTGAGTGCCAAAGGTTACTGCTGTATTGTTGTAATTAACATAATGTCCCCCCTTTTCTGAATGTTTCCCATGCAGGTCAGCGCCCACCAGAAAAAAGGGTTATGGAGAGCCATCGCCAAGGAAGTGCGGACCCTGGGGGTCCATAGCCGACGGAGCACCCACTGCAGGAAGCGGTGGAAGGACCTGAGGCGCTGGGCCCGGAAGACTGCGGAGGCCCAGCTGGGGATGGCCTCCCAATGTGGGAGGGGTGCCCATCGGAGCCTGATTTCCCCCCCCCCCTTAATGGCCTGCATACTGGTGGTGGCATACCCAGAGTTGGATGGGCGCTTGAAGGAAGCACCGTAGCCACAAGGGGGTAAGTGTTGATTGTCAAGTGACTGCTGCATGATTGTGTACTGTGACCCTCACTGGATTAGGAATTGACGTGGTCAGATGTGATTTAAGGAATGTACAGTCCCGGTTGTCACACCCATCATGTAGGAGTGTACAATGTTAGCTATGTTGAGCCATGCAGGAGAAGAAGTGGTGGTACTCTGACACACGTTCACCTGTAGGTATGAGACGCTCATGTATGCAATGATGTCACTGGCTGCAACCTCCAACTCTGCGTGTACTGTTGTAGTACAAGGTAGTAATTTAGGCACTGTATATGTGTAATGACAAGCATGTTACATGAACACTGCAATTGTTTAACTTGCTACATCAATGGACCTCTATAGCACATGTACTCCACACATTCCTGTCAGTTAGTTAGTTAGTGTTCCCAGTCCCTCTGTGCTCAGATTTGTATCATCCCCAAATGGATGACACGTGGATGGGTATGGTCCTGGGCTGGTTTGCTGGATAGGTCACTTATGCAGTTGATAGCTATGTAGCGGTCTTCATCCAGGTGTTTAGGCTGCGAGATGAGGTGAGTTTGGGTATCTCTTGCATGACCCTATTGTATATAATTGCTGAAAGGTCTCTTGTTTTCCCGGCAGGGGCTGTAATCTGTATTGTTTGTATGTGAAGTGGATGTCCTCCCTTTCTGCTTCTCCCACCCTCCTCCTCTCTCTCCACCTCTGTCTATGGTTGCATTAGCATAATCTGGCGAACAAGGAAGGGCGCCGGCAAGTGGGGATGCAGCAGACCACAGGTCCCAGAAGGCGGACACCAGTGAAGCCGAGGGGACCAGTGGGACGGAGGGTGAGGGGAGCACCATGGGGGAGACTGGAGCTACCAAAACATCTGATTCAGGTTCATCCTCCGACGGTGGCTCCCTGGTGGTAGCAGAGCCATCTGGGACCACTTCAGCACCATCCTTGTCCGCCACCCCCTTACCAGCACCTCCCTCCATGTAGCACCCCACCCAGTGGCCTGTGCCCGCTCACCCAGGAGGGTTGGCGTATCCTCTGCCACAGGCACCTCTGCCCATACCCAGGTCAGCCCTGCTGCCCTCAATGAGGAGGCTATTGACCTCCTGGGTTCCATCTCTGTGGGGCAGACAACGATGGTGAATGCCATCCAGGGACTGGAATCCCAGGTGCAGCAGTCCAGGCATTCACGATGTCTTGTCTGGCCTACAGAGATCTTTTCAGGCTCTTGCCTCCTTGTTGATGGCAGCCAGTGTCCCTCCATCTTCTGTCCTACTTCCAGCTACCTGTTCCCAATCCACAACCTCTCTCCCTACACCCGTCCAAAGCACACTTACATACCAGCATACACCCACTACAACAGACAAGGTGCGCAAAGACAGTCATACGCATCAGAAACGTTCCCACAGGTATGCACACAAACACACATCTGCAGACATAACAACAGACACTTCCCCCACTACCTCCTCCCTTGCAGTCACATCCCCACTCACACCTGCCGGCACTGCATCATCACACACTGGTCCTGCTACCATTCCTGTCATACCCTCAATCACCACAACAGCAGACTCACAGACACACCACATCCGCACTCACCACAACTATCGTCTCTGCCACCTGCAACACATCCACCTCACTTGCTCACACCACCGCAACATTTCACTCACACATCTCCCATTCCCTCTCCCTGCATCTCTGCCCCCTTCTCCCAATGAATGCACACACTCACCCAACATTCAGCCACCACACACAGACATTGCACACACCAGCATCCACGTACAGCACACCAACATGTCAGACAAGCACTCCTTCTACCTCCACTCCCAACTCTCAATCATGTGACCGCCCCTGTGTACCTAAGAAAGTTTTCCTTGCCGCCACTGACCTCTTCCCTACTCCTCTCCCACCCTGTTTTCCCATAAACGCTGTGTCCCCTGCCCCTCTCAGGTCCCTCAACCTCCCCCTCTGGTGTTTCCCCTGCTCCTCCATCCAGCAAGAAATCCAACCATCCCAGTGCCAAAGTCACCACTCATAAGCCCAAACCGAAACGTGCCCCTTCCACATCCAAGCCTCCCCCATGACCCCCACACCCCTGTGGTGCCTGCCTGTCCCATTGATGCTCCTATGACATGGAGGCCTATTTGCTCTCAGGAGTCAAGTTGGGCCCATGATTCATGGACAATGTGTCCAGCATTTCTGGACATTGGACTTGCCATTGGCACATTTTGTATATAGTTTATTTCATTTATTTGTTGTTGAATACAACTGCTCACATTGCTGTGGTTGTCAAGTTTAGATGCTTCTCCTGGTTTTCTTCTACATGATGGTGTGACATCTGTGTGTAAAGGTGTATGAGGTCTGTGTATGAATTGTGTCTGTGTTGTCGCATGCGCTGGGTAGATGGTTTGGGCCATGGGGGATGTTGTGATGTGTGTGACTGCTTGCTTGTGTGATTGTATGGGGTGTTGTGTGCGTCCGTGTGTATGGTGCTGCATGCGTGGATTTCCTTGACTGTTGGTTGTACGTATTGTGTCACCTGTATCAGTGTTTGGATGTGTGTTCACAGCTATTGATTGTGTGTCATTGCTACATAGAGTTCATGGTGTGTGTGTGTGTGTGTGTGTGGTGTCGCACAACGTGCCTGTCTATGCCTGCGTTGAGGTATTTGTGGTCTAGTTGTCGTTGTGTGGTTATGGGGTGTGTTGGTAGTGTTGGTGTGCATTGTGCTGTATGTTTGGCATGTATCAGCTTGGCGTGTGTATTGGGTACTTGCCATTGATTATACTGTGTGTGCCTGTATGTGGCCTTAGCTGTCTGTGTGAGGAATGTGTGTTATGTGTGTGATTGTATAACTGCCATTTCCTTCCCTCTGTGCTAGGTATACTTACGGTTGTCGGCTTCATCATTTTCGGTGGCCCTGAAGGTGTATGGCAAGATACAACGCTGGGAAGACTAGCAGTTTGTCTGCCATGGCGGCCACAGAGGCGCCGCTATGCCTGGAAATCCCATCCCAATGGCTAGCGAGAGGACACTTGATTTCTTTAAGTGTTGTTTTCACATATGGGCCAGGACAGTGTGGCTAACTACCAATTTCGTCCCACTTGCAACAGTGAATGGCTACACTTTTTGGACTTGGGTAGACTGCCCCTGGGAAAAACGAACAGAACCAGACAGTTCTGAAAACTGGACATCCAACATGGTCCAGGGTGGTGTGCTTCGCGTGGATTCCCACACACTGTTACCTACAATGACCTGCAAACTGACTAAAAATAAACACTTTCCTCACATGTCTGAAGAAAACTTTTGGAATTTGCAGGGATTCACTAATTTCCTTGCACACAGTACTTCAGCAAGTCTGCTAATAACAATTGTTGTGAGATTCTGGCAAAAATAATAAGACTGCTAAGTTTTGGACAGCAGTACCCCAGAGCATGAGGGACTGAGTCTGATCCTAAACCATGTGGCAGCTGTTGACCTAACCCTTCCGGCCAGCTAGTAGCACCTCACATATATCACAGGTAAAAGTGATTTGTGGCAGCCCATTGCATGACTCTTAGACTGGGAAGTCGTGGTGGAAACAGATTGTGCCCCATTCCCTCAATTATACAAGTCTTATACATGTAATGACAAGCAAAAGCATATCTTGGTTCAATAGGATTAACTGAAACAAATGCATCCTACGTAAAAAAGCATGAAGTTAGATTATAAGGATGATGAAACCAGACACTATTACAACGGTGACGAAAAAAGTGAAACATAGAAACAGACCCACCATATTTGTCACAATAGCATTACCAATATTCCTACACACACTACTATGATTCCTACATGTGAAAGTAGTAGTGATAGCCCTAATCCACCCATCTAGTCCCGAGAGTGTAGCCCGAGCCCCGTAACTGTGTTGAAGGTAAAAGAGAGGTCAGTTAGTCTGCTAGAAATCCTCCTGTGCGCCAGAAGAGGAAGCACCAAGTTTCTGCTGAAACTGCAAAGGCAATGGGCAGCATAAGATGGCGATCTGACTGGAATGTCCCCTCTAAGGATACTAAGGCAGACATTGTGCTATTCTATGAACTGTCCCGACGTGACATGTCCCTTTCTGTGTATGTTAGACAATGTACTCTCTAGACCGGCAATATTTGGGAACCTATCATATATAGCCTTGATGTGAGCGCAGAATGAAAAGTTGTGCAAAGCAATGAATAACAAAGTTCTGCAGAGAAGGACAACTGATAAGAATAATAAAACATCACCACAAAAATGATGCCTCGCTATAACTGTAAAAGAAATAAAATGCCAAGTGACTCGGTGAAGGGTCACAGGCCTCAGACCTAAACTAAAATAGGCAAAAATAAATGTATGTGCGTAATGACTAACCTCATGACACAATGGTACCTTACTTATATGGCTAGGCCAAGAGACATTAACACAAAATGCCCTGAAGCTCTACACAGAGATCAGAAATAGCAGTAGCTGAAGAATTTGGGGGTTGTGCTTGGCGGCCACTCAATGAAACCTATCAACCACAGACATTTTTGAAAATAAAACAATCAAGGTATTCTACGGAAGCATGTCTTGTGTGGATCCCATAAGGTTTTCCTACCCACAATGCCCTGCAAACCTTAAACTATGCCTGAAATCACACATTTTCCTTACATTTCTGTGATGGAAACTTCTGAAATCCACAAGAATCCACAAAAATCCTACCAGTCAGCATTATAGCACGTGTGCCAATAAAAACGCTGCTCTACTTTAGGACTAAAGCCCGCAAAAGGAATGGATCAAACCCACATCAATGGTAGCCTCCTCACAACGGTTCTTGTGTTTTTGACTGTTTTCTGTTGCGGGCATGAGGCCTACCCACACAAGTAAGGCAAATGTTTATCCGGATGCTTGGGGGAATACTGGGTGCAAGAAAATATGTGGCTCCCCGCAGATTCCAGAACTTTCCATCACCGAAATGTGAGGGAAATGTGTCTTGTTTTCGAAGTTTGAGGACTGCAAGGATTCTGGGCAAAACACCTAGTGGGAGTCATGCAAGTCACCCCTCCCTAGATTATCTCAGATATCTAGTTTTCAAAAATGTGCAAGTTTGCTAGGTTTCCATAGGTGCCGGCTGAGCTAGGACCCAAACTTCCAAACTTCACAGCTACTCACTTTGCAAAAAAAACAAGCATTTTCAATGCAAAAGGTCTCGTATTTGCTCGAGTTAGAGCTATTAGTGTTGTTAAGAAAACAAATGCAGCGCGATCGCACTATGTAAAATGCAGTGCGATCGCGCTGCGTGGGAAATAAACAGATAAAGTAGTCCGGACCCCAGGCTGAAAACATCGAGCCTTGTATGTTTTTAGTAGTTTACCAGTGCTGTGTAGGGGGGCTAAACACCGGAAAAGGCATGACATATGCATGCCTTCCACAAATGAAAGCAAGCAGATTTTAAGAGGCAAGCCCACGAACCAATGTAAGTGACTAACATGACATGGGCGTGGTTTGAAGCCCAAAGAGAGATTACAGAATGGATGGAGCACTTTGCACTCGCCCACAAAAAGGGGTCGTGGAAAAAATGTGATGCATCTTTATTGCAATGATGGGGGGGGGGGTTTACTGGCACTAGGCCTACCCATACAAGAGAGGTACCATTCTTTCCGTAAGACACGTGGAGCATACAATAGTAGAACATTTGTTATTTCCAATCGGATTTTGCTGCATTTGTGCCTTCCAAAGATAAGCCAGTGTGTAAGAAGACATTTTGAAAAATACCTTATAAATCATGCTAGTACCTGTACCCACAAATTTAGAGATGTACAAGTAGACACTGCTCCTTAACTCCATATCATGTGAACATTTCAGAAATACATAGGTTTCCTTGACATCCATTTTCACTCTACATATTTCACCATATGAATTGGTCTATACTAGGTACACAGTGGAAAACAATTGTATGGTGCAGCTCAATTGTTGGCTATGGGTAGCTTAGGTGGTTGAAGAATCTACAAACCTTATATATCCCTGCAACTAGAAGGGTCTAGCGGACATAATGTCATATTGCTTTTGTAAATTGGCCATTGTAACAAAAAATTACAGATGAAAACAATGTCACAAATGACAGTTTTTTCCTACTTATTTGCAATATCTCTTTAAATCAACAGTTTGTTTTTTTGGGAAAACCTTTACGGATCTTCAGATATGACCCCTTGTTGAATTCTGAATTTTGCCTGCCTTTCAGAAATCTAGAGCTTTCCTGGATCACCCATGGATTTCACATTGGTTTTCACCACAAACTGGAAGCACGTTGAGAGCACAAGAAAATTGGAAAAATGGGCGACTGCTTTGAAAAATTCCAACACTGGGGTAAAAAATAGTTTTTTTATTCAGCTGTGCATGTGCCGAACAGCTGGGAAGATGGTGACCTTAGCACAGCAAACCATTCATTGATGACAATTTTAGCAAATAAGACTTATCTGGAGTAGTTTTTTCCTATTTTTCCCAAAAAACGCAAAATGTAGCTATATTTTATCTAATGTCTCAATCGCCCTCCAGGGAAATCCACAAACCCCATATTTCTTTAGAATCCCAAGGATGTTGGGAAAACGTAAGAAAAGGGGTTAATGTTCAAGATGTATGATACAATGGGCATAAACCTATTATTTCTGTAGCCACCAGATGGGTGTATTCACATGACAAGACTTACTTGAGTGCTAATTGTATCAGTTCATTTTCAGATACTCAAGTGGACCACTTACAATCTTACTTACTATACTTACATAGCGAGCAACATATGCATGGTGACATACTTTAAATCATTTGGAGTAAGATCTTAAAACTCCTAAAAATGTACAGCCCTGGATTAATTTTTACGATCTTGCTTGATTTATGTTTAACTGTACTCCCTATTTATAGCCTGTAGCAGAGGCAATTTAAAACCTGTACTAAAAAACGTATATTGCACTTAGTGAAAGTATCAATTAGAAATCTGTCACCTTTTCTCTACATGAGGACTAATCAAAACTAGGTTGGTCACTGTCCTTCTCACAGAGAAATGAAAGAAATGACTATACGCATGCACATCAATGGCAGAACTAGTGCAAGTACCTGTAGTTACTTCTTGAAAATGTTGCATTCCCTTCTCTTCAGGAACGCACTACTACTTGCAATGGGAGGTCAACTGTTTGGTTATTATGCTCACCTGGTTGCAGGCATTTCTCCTACTCCTGCTGTTCTTTGCCTTTGCTCTTTGGGCATATTAACACTTAAGGGGAATCTTAACTACAAGTTTCTTCCTCAATAAGCCAGGCCTGGATCTCATAAAGTGATGGGGTCCACTGCAGAACTCTTCTTCCCACAAGCTAAAAGAAAACAGGGCATCCTCATCTGGCTGTCACGCTCAAGAGCAATGTTGAAGATCAGAAGGCCTGTTAAGAATCTGGTAAGAAATTGTTGGACTTCCATTTCACTATTTAGGTATTTTTAAACTATATCCTTCAACATGTGTGGACAATATACCTATTCCTGATAGGATTACTGCTCTAGAGGGCACACCATTACATTCTTGTTGTTCGACAGGTCACCTACAAGCACCCTCTTAATCCCTACTACTAATGCTCTGCCATAATCTAATTTGAAATTCATGTTTTGTTTTTTTAAATACACCCCATCCTTGCTATTACTATTTATACTCATGAAATTGTGTTTTTCAAGGGATGGGTTTTGTGTTTCAACAGGAATGCGCTGAAAACATTCTACTCCTTCCTTGGACCTTCTGGTTATGCAGGCTATTACATTTATGCTTGACCGTAATTTTGCATCTATGCTGTGTTGGGAAATCTAATGATTCTGACTCCAGTATTTAAGTATTCGTGGTTTTGGTGAAGGTTTCACACCAGTACGATAATTCTTTTTAATATGCAATACAATTAATGCACTGTCAAATCCACATGGTTTGACCCACTTTGGGATATTTTCACTTCTCACTTTACCTCTCAAAATGCGAATGTCTTTCTTGGTGCCTTCGATTTACAATGAGTTAATGCCTTTTATAAAATTGCTAGTACCATTCTCAATCATCTCACAAATTATGAATACTGAATCATTTTAAAACTTCTCACTCCATAAGGACAAAGCAAGCATTTCATGCATTATTAAATGTCCAATAAATGGTATTCAATAGTAACTTTCCAGCTAAAAAGTTTCAAATTATTAAATTATCAATTTAGAATATAATGTTTATTACTCATGAGGAATTATATGAACAGGGTATCATCTTAATTTATTTCCCCAAATACCTTCCAGATCGTGCTTCATTCTTTGTGGAGTGGGCATCTGTTTATTAGTCAACAACTACATCTATTTTGAGAATGACACTTATTTGGAACTTTGTATCATCTAAAATTTTACAGATACACAATGTAAACCTTTACAAATGTTAACACCTTAGTCTGCAGCTTCCAAACTTAATATCAGTTTTGCTTCCAAACGAAATATCAATTTTGGTTTGGGTTGCATTCATTATGCTTGCTTTACCGTACACTGGGAGCCATATGTGCAAGGCCATTCACCCACAGACCCCAAAGACCTTCCAGTTCAGATTACTTTTATAGTCTCTCCTAATTAATGTAACGTCTTTACTAATATGTCTCAAGTAGTGGTTCTAAGAAAGACCCACAGAACTTTAAACAAACACATGTAATAAATACAAATGGCCCAATGATATAACGTGAAATCAATTACGACAGTGTTTCAAAACCGTTTAGCTTCTGTGGACCCCCCCCAATGAATCACCACTGGAAACAACGGACCCTCACCCCAACTTCTATGATTTCAACCTCAAACCAACACACAAAATAGAGAAACAAGGTTACATCAAACAAATACACAAAATATGAAATGTATTTAATTCACAAGCCAAGAAAATATTCAAAAGTTACACAAATTTTAATGTAAAATTTGGAGCTTCTCAAAATGTGGTTTTATTTCTAAAAGTCAAAGAGCTATGACAACCTCTAACAAGTTTTATGTTCCAATTTATAGTATCTTTTTGCCAGTGCATACCAGTGCTCGACTTGCGGTCACCATCCATCTATACTATATTCTATTTGCTCTATTTGAGTTGCTCCCATAAATCAAGGTAAGGATACCACCTTAAGGGGGGAATCAAAAAAGTTGCTTTTTCCCCATGTTAATTCCTATAGGACCTCTGAACACGACTACAGCCCGAACCACTGGACAGATTTACACCAAATTTGGCAGAAAGATATTTTTTTTGTATGTAGATTGTGCTTCGCTTATTTGGTGTAAATCTGTTCAGTAGTTTTTTTTACATATTAAAGGGAAAACAAATGTGTATATCTCTGGCTGTGATGCGAAGATCAGGAGCTCATGCACAGCAAAGGCACAGCTCTGACTGGCTGAGTAAACCTCAAACCAGGAAGTGTAGCAGCCATCTTGGGACTCGGCTTCAGCCAAGACCCAGAAAAAATTGTGAGGAAAAAAGAAAAATGGGCCAGAGTAGAGTCACCCTGATCCCTTAGCTCTGGTGCGGGGGTCCCTCTTTTTGGTAAAATGTTAGCTACGCTATCATAAAAAAAAAAAAAAAACAAGAGCAGCCTCCTGCGCTTGCTTTTTACAAGTGTCCGCAGGGGCCAGGTTATGGGGGCATTCACATTTTTTATGCGGGGGCTTTGTGGCCCCCCTGAATACCCGGGGACCATCACCCTCCCCGGGGCTAATGACTAACACAATGCGAGGGTACGACCACCTCCCTGGGTCACTTTTCAAATATAATACGGGGCCGCCTGGCCCCTCACACAGCCCCTTGGACCACCACCTCCCTGGGGCTAATGACTAACACACTTTGGGGTGGAGGGTGCACATGGCCCACCCGCAGTCCTGGGGACCACCATCTCCTGGGGCACTTTTCAAATATAATGTGGGGAGCCATGCGCCCACCTCCTGCAGCCCGCCCTAAAACTTTAGACCAGGCCTTGGAGGATGGGGTTCCTGGGGCCTCCATCCCCCCAAAAATTAAATGTCTAGGCCGGGCTCCAGGGGATGGGGTCCCTGGAGCGAGATCGGCCTGGGGAGAGGGTGCAGCGCAGTATGGTCCCCCACCAAAACTTTTTTTCATGTTTAGGCCAGGCCCTGGGGATGGGGTCCCCAGGTCGATATTTGCCTAGGTAGGGGGGGGCATGCGGGATTGGGTTGTGATAGGGGTTGGCCATAGGGACTGGCCACAAGCCGGGCCCTGTGTACAACTCCCGCTATGCACGGCCAAAGGCCATGCTCAGTGCGGATTTGGGTGGATTATAGGGCTTGGCGCAGGCTTTGAACAAACCACAGGTTACTGGGGCGTTATAGTTGGGTTCATAATTTAACCAAACAAAACAGAAACTCCACAGTTATAGTTACCTGAGCTAACTATAACGTACGCCCTTGCAATGCACTAGTTTTCTGCACATATTACATCACTCATGGCATGGTTGGGTCTGTATTTCCAGACATCTGTGCTCCATCACCTACATATACTCATGATGTATACAGTCTTCTCCCACTACAAAAGTCAGAGACGGGCCACTGCATCCTGACACAGTAGCCCTATAAAATAATTAAAGACTTACTGAAATTGTCATTGTATTTATACAGCGCTTAATACCTCTGACGAGGCTTCAAATCGATTTTTGTCGAGTAGCGCTCTACTCCGGAACCCAAAAGGATGAATGGTGGATGAGTATAGGGTAATAAGAGTACAGTATTAGTAGGAGTTTTTTTGAGCTGAGGATATGTGAGTTTATTAGTTGGATTGACTAAAGTAATGGAGGGATAGAAGAGGGAAGAATCCAGAAGTGTTAATTGGGAGTTTATAGTAATAATATGAGGCTTGTGATAAGTAAAGGAGAGATGTAGGAGGGAAGAGTCTGGAGAAAGGGGTTATGGAGATCATACTAGTAGAATGGGTTTTGGATGAGTCAAAGGTGAGATAAATGAAGAAAATTTAGTAGGGTTGTTTGATAGATCATAGTAAACTGAGGTTTGGGGAGAACCAGGAGCGGTAGAGGAGGCAAGAACTTAGGTATGGTTATTTTGGAGATAATAGTAGCAGAATGGGTTTGGGATGAGTCGGAGAGTGGGCTGGAGGATAGATTGATAGAGGTATAGTGTGATGGGGAGACAGAGTAAAGCTTACGAGAGAGCAATTTATTTTGTATTTTGTTTGTTTTTCTCTTCTACACTAAGGGGTTCACCAAGAGTTTGGCGGGCGGCCTCTCTTCCCGCCCTCAGACTGCCTGTGCTGCCTGAACCCCGCCGACCCTAATAGGACTTCACTGCATGGGGCTTAACATTGACGCTGGCTTCTAATGGAGCTGGCGCCAATGTGGCAGTGCAGCGGGTGCAGCTGCACCCATTGTGCGTTGTACTGCCCGTAATTCGGGCAGTGGAATGCGCGATGGGGCTGTGCATGGGAGCCCCTGCACTACCCATGCCAAGTGCATGGGCAGTGCAGGGACCCCCAGTGGCCCTAGTCCCCCATTCTACCAACCTTTCCATGGCGGACTGAACCTCCATGGAAAGGCTGGCTGATGGGGATTCCTAATCCCCAGGGTGGGGCTGCAAGCCGCGCTGCCCTGGAGGATGTGAAACCACTGGGACCGCCAGGCTGTCAGCTTGTGGCAGTTTGGCGGTGTCAGTGGTCTGATCGTGGCAGCTCCACCACGGCCATAATGTGGTGGTCCCACTGCCAGCCTGTTGGAGGTGGGGCCGCCACCACGAGACAGCAAGACCGCCAGACTCATAATGACCACCTAAGACTAAAGTAATAAATACATAGATACATATATACACAGTAAGGGAACATATGTGTAAGGAATATAATAATGGATATAATAATTTGAGATTTGAAGTTGTATTGTATAAACACAGACCTTCAAGATTTGAAGTTAATTTAATTGTGTACTTTTTTAAACATTATTTTATCTTTTCTCAATATTTCAATAGCGAAGTGCTTGCAGATACATTAGTTGAGGTAACATTTGCAAATTGTGATAGATAAAATGAAAACAAAAGATTTTTAAGTATCTAATCTAACAACGTATCTAGGAAAAATGCAAGGACCTATGAACATGTTAAGCATAGAATAATAAACACACACACACACATATATATACATATATATATATACACACACACACACCGATACATTATATACATACTTGTATATACATATATACACACATATATACATACAGACATGCATACACACATATGCATTTTACCATGAGTAAAATATAAATTTGTTAAACAGGCTTGGAGAGTATGTATATGTTTTGTTATTGTAAAATAGTAATTGTACATATTTCCTAAAGAAATACACATATCTAGATATATACCCATAATCAGATTATAAATGTTTACCAGCAAAGGCATATGCAGTCCACTGCTGTTTGGATATGGTGTTTATGAAGGAAAGAGCCAAATCTTGAGTATTCTTCTCAAAATCAGATAGTTATCCGTGTAACTTATATTTGGGGGTAATGAATTCCATAGTTTGGCTGTTTGAACAGAGACGAATGTACCAACTATTGTCTTTTTCTTGTATGATGGTGTTTTAAGGCGGTGTCCAATCTTGAGCTGAGGTTTCTTTTTTAATGCATTTGATTATTTTTTTCCTGATGAAAAGCAGTCCTGTTCCATGTATTGCTTTGTGGGTGATACAAAGCAGCTTGAAGGTGGATCTTCAGGCAACCGGTAACCAATGTAGTGCCCTCATGGCAGGGGAGATGTGGGCTTGTGGCTTTACATTTTGGAGTAGTCTGGCAGTCGAGTTCTGAATGCGTTGTAGTTTTTTCATAGTAAACAGAGATGAACCATTTAAGATGCCACTGGCGTAATCCAGTTTAGATAGTACAAGAGAGATAGTAGCCTGGACCTTGTGTGGAAATCCAAGGTGGGGGAGGATGCGCCGCAGTTTTCTCAAGGTGATGAAGCTTGAACATTTTTCAATTTGTCTATTAGGGCATTCATTGTTGACTTGGATTCCATGGTAATTCCAAGGTTTTTAACTTCCTTAGATACTTGAGGAGGTGGTCCCAGATCGTCAGGCCAGGCGCAGAGTGGGTCATAATTTTTCAAGTCGCCACATGTGATTATTTCCGTTTTGGAAGCATTCAGCTATAAATGGTTTCAAGTCATCCACTGATCAACAGCTCTGAAGCAACTGAAGATATGTGAGTTTCCAATGTCTTTTGGGCATTCCAATCTAAGGAGCATTTGTGTGTCATCTGCATAACTGTAGCATGTGAGTTTAAATTAATTTATCAATTTGGGTAAGGACATCATGTAGATGTTGAAAAGCATAGGTGGGATGATTGAGCCTTCAGGGACCCTTGCTTTTGTTAAGTAAGGTTTGGACAAGAAAGGGATAGAATAGATTACATTAGTTCTGTTTTGAAGGTAGGATGTGATCCAGTTAGGAGCAGTCCCTTACATGCAGGCATCGTGGAGTCTTTGAATTAGGGTGCCATGGTCAACAGTGTCAAAGGCAGCTGAGACATCCAAGAGAAGTAGTGCAGCAACTCCATTGTGGTCAACTGTGTTTTTCAGATCATCCCAGATGGCAATGAGTGCAGATTCAGTGCCTCTTCCTGGGTGGAATCCAGTTTAGTAGTCTGAAGGTATGGAATTAACTTCAATGAATTGTGACATCTGGGCGAATGCTACTCTTTCTATCAGTTTGCCCAGGAACGGTCCATATGTAATTGGTCTGTAGTTGTTGGGGTCATGTGGGTCCAGGTTTGTTTTCTTTAATAATGGGTGTATGTATGCCTTTTTAAGATCTTCAGGAAAGGTTTCCGTAGTTAAAGAATTATTGATGATTCTTTTTACTGGAGTGGCAGCAGAGGTAGGAAGAATGTTCTTGAAGCTGTGTGCTGGACAAGGGTCAGAAGGGCAGCCGGAAGGTCTGCTTGCTTTGAACAAATACACAAATTCACTTTGTTAGATTTGTTTGAAGGAGTGCAGAGGTGGGTTGGCTTAGTCTTGGAGGGGATTTTAGGAAACAGGTTGGTGCTGGTTGTTTTCTTTTGTTTTAAATAAGCAAAAGAAAGGTGACCAGTCCAGCTTAGCAAAGGGCTTTCCACTGAGCAGCAACATGTGTCGCTGCATTTTTAGTAACATTTGAACTGTTTGGCCTAGACACCATCTTTTTGGTTGCTAAAATATGCAGATCACCTATGCCACATCTACTTGTCTTTGTTAATGTTTTTGTACATGATGGGCAGTAAGTTATTAACTGAATCAGTTACTCGAGTGTTTGTGATTTTTGTCCGACTGGAGCAAGGGGATTCAGGTGTGTGTGGACAAGGACTGGAGAAGTTTAAACATTCATTCATTCATTGAACGTGAAATCAACACAGATTCATTCAACCCACCCATATTTCATACCCTTCATCCATACATTTATCATCTACTCATAACTGAGGCCACTGGAATTATGCGGCAGGAGGGGGCCAAATTATGCGGCATGAAAAGGCAAATTATGCAGAAAAATGCGGCACCTTTTGTAATAGTATTACTTCATTATTTTATCACACTTGGAAACGTTATATGGGCATTAGCTGCATCTCATTAGTACCAGTTTAACACACATTTTGTGGGATTCCCATTGACTGAAATCTATGAATCAATGACATTACAGCATCAATGTGATTTGTGACGTGTAGTTCCAGGACATGACTACACAAGTGAATAAAGCAATAACTATTTGGAGACTTTTTAATCTTCAAGTCAAGCACAGAGAAGAAACCACGGCCTTCCTTTCACAAAGTTCACCTTTATCCAGCAGTGAACAGTGTTGGTTCCAGAGAGCTGGATCCATGCCAGATGTTCATGATGTATATATATAAAAATGAATATACAATGGACCCAAAGCAAAATGATGCATATTTATCAGTAGTTATCCTGAAAATATGACTTGGATCTGGCCCCTTGGACCTATGTTGAATACCACATTTCAATTAAAGCTTCTTCATACTGAAATACCTCAAAGGGTCAGTGGGAATGTGGTCAAGGTGAGACTGAAGCAACTTGATAAATGCATTGGTGTCCCATTCTGTTCAACGATTTTCTAGATTATATTATTTAGTCCAGAGGGAGTACTGAAAATTGACACTTCATTCCTTTGAATTTAGTAGTTAGATTCTGTGGGACTTTCCAGGTTTGGCAATCCGTTCCTGCCCCTGATGACCAACACACCCCAACCCCGACTAAGACCACCAAGTTGTTTCATGCAGGGCCCATTTCTCACACACACTCAGGGCTGGCCACCACGGCCTGAACAATCCCTTCACCGGGAGACCCAAACAAATGATTTGGGTCTCACCAAACAGAAAAGGACACATTTTTAATTCAAAACACTATGTATGATTTCTACATGGGATGGGATGGGATTAGACAACAGAGAACAGGATCTTTGTGAGAGTAAGGAAACTGCATTTGATTTAAGTTCAGTAAATATGAGTAAAAGCAGAACGTGGTTTTTAATATTCGTTGCTTCCTATATTAAATACATATGCAAAACATGCTGGGGTGTGCCTGGGCGTATGTAACGAAGCTTGCCTGCCAGCAGGGAGGCCTATGGAAGACACAAGGGTGCAGCAAACAACACCCACAGTTGCTGGCAAAACTGTAATTAGGCCAAGGTATTTTAAGACCAATCAAATTTTGCTCAAGTGGGCTTTCAAGCGCCGGTGCTTTCTCACCTTGATTAATCTGGTGAGGATGACGTGCTCAAGAGAAAAGGTTGTGTGTGAAAGTAAACATGGAAGTACCTTTGGAGGCATATGGTCAGGGGAAGGACACTGATGACCATTAGCTAATGGCAGTGACCGGAAGGAGTACTTGGTCCTGATGCAACACGACGGCAAAGCAGCAAGCAGTAGAGAGCAGGAAGTGAAAGCACATGACATGCCAGCCAATCAGAAGCACGTAAATCAAAGCAACGTTGGACTAAGCCAATGTTAAGTTCAGGTAAATAGGAGGCTGGTTCTAAGCCCCTTTTTTAGGTTTTTTTCATTCACAATAGATTTTGCAAGCAGCGCGCAAGCATGTACGCAGCCAAACCTAAAAATTAAGAGGGTCCTATTCCCATAGAAATTATGGTTAGTGCACTAAAAAGCTAAAATGAGGATATATTTCCTGAGTTCTCAAATAGTGTAGGAAGCTGGCCCTTTATGTGTTTTGTGAATACCGTGTAAAGGGTCCAGGTGTTCCCCAGTGAGTGGATAGTGCTTGATATGCAATCCAAAAGTCCTCTATTTAGGGGAAGTGTGGTCAAGCAGCCTTAGGCTTAACACAGAGGAGTGCAAGACATCTACAAATACACACAATAGTCAATAAATAAGAGACACAACTCTAGAAGGAGATCCACACCAATTTATAAAAATAGCAAGTATCTTTGGATATGTTTAGGCATCAGAAAGAAATCGTTCAGGTAAGTACGTTTTGAAATACTAATTCTTTTCACTTTAATAAGCAGACACAGTGCAATTTCTGAGCTCTGCAATGTTATCTTATGGAAGGAAGAACAAGTTCTGCAATCAGGTACTGGATGACTACTTACGGGACCAATCTCTGAGACTTAAGGTGATTATTGGGCGAGGGTCAGGACCACACCAACAGGTCACTCCAGGCGGCACAGGGGTGGCCGGGGTGCAGAGGTGTAGTACGGCATCGGAGCCCAATGTATTTCAATAGAGATCGGTCTCTATGGAAAAAGAATGGAGGTTCTGGCTAGGAGGCCAGTCGAGGTCAACCAACAGATATGTTACAAACCTGGGGTGCTCGGGACGTAGGTGCACCTTTGGTCCTCTTCTTCACAGGTCAGGGGCAACAGGTGCAAAGGTGTCCTTTGGTGTTGGTTTTCTGTGACCTGGAGCACTCCCGGTTGAGGGGTCCAGTGGTCTGAGGTTGCAGGTGTCGTTGAGGAGTCCAGGAGAGGTGAAGCCACAGTGGACTCGAGCTCAGGAGAGCTGGGGGACTTTGTTGACACCAGGGGTCCACTTCAACTCTGGCCGGAGGCGACGGGTACAGTGGTTGTTTTAAGTGCCAGGTTTCTCTCACCACAGAGATCGCCATAAAGAAGGCTTGCAGACAGAGAAAGCATGCGACTTCAGGAAGGCCAGGAGGGGTGATCCCACGATTTGCTACGACTCTGGGAAGCTGGGGAACCATGTTGCCTCTGGTGGTCCACTTCACCTCAGTTCAGAGACGGCTGGTGCGGTGGAGATTTCAGGTATCAGGTTCCAGCAGTTCCAGAGGCTTCAGAGTCCCTTCTTTGGAGGTTTTTGGGACTACAGGTCTGCTGTTCACAGGAGGCCTTGAGTCTTTATTGAAGGCAGGCAGTCCTCCCGGGTTTCTAGAGTCATACCTGCAGGATGAGTCAATTTTGATGTAGATTTTGACGAGGAATGCACACAGGTCAGAGGGGTTTAACAAGTCAGCCGCTTCTTTTCTCCTCTTCTGCTGTCCCCGCTCTTCGATGTCTTTTGCCTTCTTAATTCATCAGGATCTGCTTCTCTGGTGCCAGGGGCACCCCTAAATATTGAATTTAGGGGTGTTAGGGGTGTGTAGGATAGTAGCCAATGGGCTACTGAATCCCCTACATGACCACTTCCCGTGAGAAGTGGGCATAACCTTGTCCCAGAATCACCAAGATGGCTACTTCTGAAAATCGCAGTAGCTCACCTTAGGGGTGGTACTAGCCTCGGGTGGCACGCCTACCTGACTAGCTAATTTTCCCATTTGTCCAGGTGCCAAATGGGTGGTTTCCTCTCCTGTGGGGGGAGCCAGATTCACATTTAAAAGGCGGCAGCCTAATCAGCAGGTCATCCTGTGGGAGGGGGTGTTACACCCTCCTCCCGGACAGGCTTTTGTTCTGGACCTCCTGAGAGCAGAGGGCTCTCACCGTAAGGGTCCAGAACGGTGTCTTGGTGGCAGGCTGACAGAATCTGGTCAGCGAGCACACCAGATGCTGGTAGTGTTTCAGTGGTCACCTCTAAAGTGCTCTCTAGGTACAAGTATTGATAAATCCAACACTAGCATCAGTGTGGGTTCACCAATACAAAATGTTTGATACCAAACATCCCTATCTTCGGTAAAGCCATCAAGTAGCTGGGGAACTTGTATTGACCAATTTCCAGCACAGGCATTTAAAATGGCTTCCCTTGTCACTTACCATATCTGAGAATTGACAAGGGCATACCTGCTCATGGTTAGCAGGAACCTAGTGCACGTTGTCAAAATCACATCAGATACCAGGCAAAAAGTGGGGGGTAACCATGTCAAAACAAGGCACTTTACTACAAATAGTGACAAAGTACTCCTAAATTATTCGCTATCTTGATGTTTTTTTTATGCAGTTGATTACTTGATTATATGTTACACCCAGAGGAGAGAATGTGGCGTTACGACCAGAACTGCAGACTCTGCAACTGGGGAACCAAGTTTGAGTTTCAGCATCAGCCTGACATCCTGTGATTCTGGTGAAATCACGTAATCTCTCCATGCCTAAAGCCCAAAACGAATGTGTCCTTGTGTAATATAACTGATGCTCATGTAGAGCACTCCAATATCTTTGGGTCAAGTCTTTCAACATGAACTTTAGTCAGAGCGTGCTCCCTCTAAACACTGAAGTTCGATTACATAGTGAAGCACCAACTACACAAGGCCTTTGTGCTGTGCATAGTTTTATTAGAGAGCTCATGCACTATATACAGCAACGCTTTATTAGGTGGCTGACCACTTACGATTAAAACTTTCCATTGTTTCCAAAACACTTTATGGCGAGAGTCCCCTTCTTCTGCACACCCAACCCCTATTAGCTTGCAAAGCCCCTACTACACAGTGCTGTGGTCCTTTGCACAATATTTCTTATTTTATGTTATCAGGATTTGTAATTCAACTCATCACCAGAGGGGGATCCGGGCGCTGGAGCAGGTGTGAAGGTCATCTGCTAGGTGTTAGTTGAAGAGCATGATCTTCAGCTTCTTGTGGAATTCCAATAGTGAAGAGGAGGCCCTTATGTTTAGAGGGAGGTTTTCCACATTCTGGGTGAGAGGTAGGAGAAGGTCTCCTGTTCTGCTTATGTGTATTGGGGGGAGCAAGAGCCAGTGTGTAAGTGTCTGGTGGAAGTGGAGGCACAGTTGAGATAGGCTGATCTAATGTTGTACAGTGCCTTTTATGCAGGGATGAGTATAGCAGTGGTGTTCTGGATGGTAGAGGTGATGTTTGGGGATTCTGCCGCAGAGTGTGTTGCTGTAGTCAAGTTTGCTGTCATTTGGACTTTAGTGATTATACGTCTGATGCACTAGGAAATCCTTCTGAAGATTGTTTTGCAGGTGAGTAGCATGTGGAAGCAAGAGGACCTCACTGTTTTGACCTGTGTGGCCCTGTTGAGTTTGTCATCTAATACGATACCCAGGTTACTTGCGTGGTTAGAGGGTGATGGTGTTGGGCTGAGCTATGATGGCCACCGGATGGAGTCCCAGGAGGAGTTCTTGTTCTCGAAGATCAGCACTTCTGTCTTGCCCATGTTAAGTTTCATGCAGTTGGCTCTCACCCATTCTGCTATGCAGATCATGGATTTAGTGAAGCTGGATTTGGTTCTGGGTGGACTTGTCTGACATTGAGAGGATGAGCTGAGTGTCTTCAGCATAGGAGATGATGGAGATGCGGTGAGATCTGATGTTGTCAGTAAGTGGGGTCATGTAAATATAGAACAGGGTGGAGCTGACTCGCTGTGTGCTTGTAAGGAAGAAGCGTATCTACTTGAGGGCTGGACCTTGGATGCCTGTACCATGTCTGCTTTAGTTGAGGCTGGAGTATGTCACAGTATTGAATGCTGCCAAGAGGTCCAACAGTATGAGGGCAGTGGTTTCTCCTCGGTCTAAAAGGGTGTGGAGAGTACTGTCTCTGTATTGTGTATGTTATGAAAGCCAAATTAGGAGTGGTCCAGAAGATTTTGGAGTTCCAGGTGGTTAGCAAGTTGCTGGTTGATTGCTTTCTCTATTACCTTTGCTGGGTCTGGTAGTAGGGAGATAGGTCGGAAGTTGCTCAGTTTGTTGGGGTCAGCCAATGTGTTTTAAGGAGGAGACTATAACTGCAGCACGCTGCCACTTCTCAGGAAACGTTATGGACTCGATGGAGTAATTGATGAGTGAGAGGAATTTGCTGATTACAGGTCCTCCTAGGTTGTAGATATGTTGTGGACATGGGTCATTGGGAGCCCTCAAATGGACGCTCATTATGATTGAGGTGATGTCCTTCTTGGTGAGTGTTCTCCAGTAGGTTAGATGTCTGATCCAGTGGCAGAAGTGCAGTTTGCTGATAATGTCCTCAGGGTTCAGTTGCTGTTCGAAGTTATTGTAGATCTTCTCTATTTTGCCATTGACGTAGGCTGAAAGGCTTTTACAGAGTTCCTGGGAGGGAGTGATGGAGATAGTTGAGGCATCTGGGGTAGTGAATTCCTTCATGGAAAATATATATCCCTTAGCTGCTTTTGGAACTGGCTTCAATGCGATCCGTGAAGGGTCTTCTCTTGGCAACTCTCAGGAGGTGGTGGTAGCGCCTGAGGGTGGCCTTGTAGACTGATATGGTGTGGTGTTGTGGTTGCTTCTCCACTTCCTTTCCAGATGTTTGCAGTATAGATGTCCGGGAGCTCTTTTGTGTCCCAGGAGGCTTGGTTGCTGATTCTGTGATATTTATGCGTTTTGATGGGTGCAAGAGCGTCAGAGCAGTTAGAGATACACTAGCTGAAGTTGGTGATGTCCTTGGCTAGGTTGTTAGTGGTTTTGGTTTCTTTCAAGAGTGTAGTTATTCTGCTCCAGTTTTGGCTGGGTTGGTTGGTAATGATGGGAGCTTTGGCTTGTTGCATGGAGACATGGAAATGGATAATGGAGTGGCCGGTGCAAGTGAAAAGTGAGGCTGAGCGTTAGCTCATGCTGTTTCCACAAAAAAGGCAGTACATGCACACTGTCAAACCCTTTTAGATGGTGAACCCTCTGCTACACAGTTTTTCCAATGATGCAGAACTGCACTCGGAGAGCACAAACCCTCAGCAGACACAAACCATTAGTAGGCTCAGCATGTTTAAAAAATGACTTAACAGTGTAGAAGGAACAGAAATGTTGCTACAAACGCCTTTGGGTGTCAAAAACATATGCCAAATTGTAATATACATTGGATGATGTAATCAGTAATGTAATCAATGATGTCACTGAACACGTCATGAGTGATGTAATATGTCAGGTTATCAGTGAGGCACAGGGGGGATTCATGCTATAGTTAGCTCACATAACTATGACTGGGGAATTTGTGTTTTTTTCCTTTAAAGTTGTGTTATTGTTACTGACAGTTTTTCCTACCTGTATCGCCACTTTAACTTTTTTTTCAGTGAACACACACACAAATATACACAGTTAATATAACATTAGAATTTTAGTTCATATGGAGTGTTATTTTACTTATTTTAATTCTCTGTCTCAACTGTCCTTTATGGCAGTTGCGGAACCTGTGTGTAGCCATGTGAGGTGATTGATTGACTTACTCCAAGGCTAGGTTGGAGTACATTGACAATTGTGTTGACACCTTCATGACTGTAGTGACATGTCCTTCCCTAAAAAAAATAAAAATAATCAATAACCATCCCTAAACCCAGGCCGTTTAGTAGCAAGTACTCCTGTCTTCGCCACACAATCACTCGTCTCTTCTACATTTACTAAACAAAATGTACTTTTATGGAGATCTCTGCATAGAGACTGCTTTAATTTTACTGAATGCAATTTGGCAATTGGGCCAGAGTTCTCTCTTCCCTGATGGCCAGAACTTGTTGGTCCTCTTGGATGCCTGCCTCTACACAGAATGAGATTATGCAAAACTGGAAGAAATATGTGTAGTCCATGGCATTCCCGCATAGCTAAAGAGGGACAATTGGCCCTCATTTCGAAGAAACTGACTGATCAAAAAACTATGGTGCTGATTTAGATTCTGGCAGACGGGTTACTCCATCACAACAGTGTTGAATAGCCCATCTGTCGAACTCTAAATCCCATCAGATCCTCTGGGATTTAGATTGGTGTCAACTACCACAAGGCTTAGTTGGTGGTCTGTCAATCCAGCACTGAGGGTGACAATTCCACAAATGGTCATGCCATTATGGCCTTTTATGCAAAAAGTGGTGAGGCTGCGTGTGGAGGCCACGTGCAATACAACCTTCATCTCAATCCTTGTATATTATAAAGACTGTGGGACTACGAATTTGAATGATCCCTCGCCTTGCCATCAATCAATCAATCACAGTATTTATAAAGCGCACTACGTACCCGTTAGGGTTTCAAGGCGCTGGGGGGGGTTGCTGCTATTGGTCGAAGAGCCAGGTCTTGAGTAGTCTCCATATGTATACTCCCTCTTGTATCTTCTTGTCTCTAATTTCTCCTTTCTAATCAAAGATGCTGTATACTGGGTCACAGCATTCCCACCATTATATTGGCTTAGCAGCTGTCAGAAATGAAAGCAACCGGCCTGACAGTGTGTGGGGGAGGGGAGAGAAAGCGGAGGGAACTGGAAAGCGAAAGGTTGATGGTGAAGTTAAAGTTTCTGTTCACTTTAGTCTTCAGTTCAGTTTCCGTTTGGTTTATTCACTCACCTTGTCCTCTTTAGACCCACTCCTGCCCCCTTCCTTTTTTGGAGTCTGCTCGGGCCCTGCAGTCTCCCTGTCCCCAGCTCCAGCCGCCAGCAGTGGTCTTGTCCGCCCAGTGTTCGTGAGTGCAGTGCTGCAGCTGCCTGGGTAGTAGCCTTTAATACCAAGGGCACGTCACAATGGAGACTCTTCAGTGTGTCATACATCCACACTTATGGGTGGTGCCATGTGTTTCAACTCAACAGGGGGAGCAGGCAAGAAAGAAATAATATTTATACTTTTCCTTACTACGGTGTCAAATCCATTGTGCAGAAATGTAAGGAGACTGAAAAAGAAATTCCTCTCAAAACTGATGATCTTACATTACAGGCCTCTGACGACTCGCCTATTCTGTTCATTGGATTACATAATCGCCGTTTGTGAACTCTTACAGTTTGGATTCCTATTGATATTGGTATTTCTTTAAAGGAGAGGATGGATTACTGGACAGTACTCAAGGGGAGGAGCAGGGAAGATACTGAGATGCGGATATGACCCAGAAACAATCATTTAATATGTGCATCGAAAGTGCGCTGCGCACGCAGGTAGTGATAATGAGCATTCTGATGAAGATATTTAATTTACACCAAGACTGAGAAAATACCACATTCTAAAATTCATGTGAAAGGCCCATGCCTTCCCAGCTGTACCAGAAGCAGAATCATGTGAAAAGAACACTTATGACAGGTAATCCAATGTGATGTTATGAGGCCCAGGAGGTGTGCAGAGTGGATGTCCCCATCGCAGCAGGGAACAAGCATTTGCAATGCAAT
The DNA here is from genome assembly GCF_031143425.1 of Pleurodeles waltl. NCBI lineage: Eukaryota > Metazoa > Chordata > Amphibia > Caudata > Salamandridae > Pleurodeles > Pleurodeles waltl. The sequence continues at coordinate 385,153,870 of NC_090436.1, read as the reverse complement.
AGGTCTCACATTTTCTTGTATTGGGGCTATTGGCATTGTAAATGCCTAACTGGACTCTTTTTTGCCACATTAATTGGTCAACCCTGCCGCATATTTTGGTCCTTTCTGCCACATAATTCCAGTGGCCTTGCTTATAACTAAAGGACTAGTTGGCCTACTGGAAACAAGGCCTTTAAAACACAAACTACTCCCAGGTGCAAAAAATTCACTTGGTAAAGGCAATATTGCCGGCAGGGCAATTAATAAATATTTGTACTCAAAGAATCATGTTTACTGAATCACTGTCCCTTTATTGCAGTCTGGAGAGTCGAACAAAACGCCCAGGATTTTTCACACGCTTGAGGAGAACCACCTCACATGATATGATTGATGCACTCCGTCCATCATCCTTTTGTGTTGCTATAGTTGCCCTAAGTGGGGAGGGTATGCCCAGACATGGGTCCCGTGCTCACTGTGCCACTGGATTCAAGCTAGCCTGGCTGATGAAGGGTGAAACCCTGAAACCGGTCCCAGGATGCTTGTTTCCGGTCCAGGGAGGACCTGGCCTGGCAGTTCGGGCTGGACTGTTCCCATGAGGAACAGGATCAAGACTGATTTGCATATGGCTGGGTCCAAACTGGGGTGGCATGGTGAGCAAAAGAGCGATGGATAAACCCAGATCTGTGACTGGGGGTGAGTGTTTGCATTGTTCAGCACTCCGTCCATCATCCTTTTGTGTTGCTATAGTTGCCCTCAGTCAGACTTGGACTGAAAACTTTGTTATAAAATATTGATTATTTTACAGCATATTCAACTGTAAGCGCTCCTTAGGGTTAGTTTTATAAATACACTCACACACAGCTCAAGTTTCGTTTCACAGACTCAAACGTAGTTCATCTAGTCCGGTTTTTGCTTTATATTTGCAACTTGTATCACGTTATAGAAATAAAACTACAAGTCCCAGAATGCAAAGCTGAAACATAAAATAAATGAGCAAATCACGCATCCAACTAGGGAACTGGACAACTCTACGAATACTACTCCAAGTCTGGTTTCCAGCTTGTATTACGTTATAAAAATAAAACTACAAGTCCCAAAATGTATATGTGTTCTGCAAAGAATGTGTACTAAGCAGATCAGAGTGCATATAATATAAAAATGGGTGTGTTAAAAGCCCACAATAGTTACAATACGTCAAAGCGCTTGCATGCTCGACCTAAAAATCTGCTTTGACGAAGCTGCACCGTTCACAGCTGTTTCTAGGAAAGCAGCCTCCCGTGAATGGCTGGTTCCGATATGCAGAATACCCTTTGTCCCCCTTTGCTGTTCGTCTGTACACAGTGGTTTAACTTGACGTAGAATCTTCTGCGTCTCTGAAATCGCAAGGAACCTCTCCTTGACAGTTGATAGAACCCAAGCCTGACCGTCTGTGCTTCCCATGCAGGTATTATGGGAAGGACTTGTATTTTTTTCGTTCTCACAGCAGTTGAGATAAACGTAGTGAGACGCGCCAGTCTCACGTTTTTTGGTACTGAAACAATGTTTTTGTCTGGCTTGTAATTTAAAGCAGGACATGCAGAGAATTGATAAAAAGACTACACAGGCTTCCCTGGGTATTATGCAGGCATAGAAAGAGTAAGAAAGGGGAAGTGATGGTGTCGGCTGCCACATCAGTAAACTGCTGCACCTGGCCTGCACCAGTGATGGAAGCCTATGGGGATGTCAGCACCCGAGAAAGCGCGGTTTACCACAAAGGGAAGGGTTGTTAGAACACAGGTTATGTATGGACCTTTGGATGTGTGGTAACAGACGGACGGATGGTGTTTGTTATGGGCTTACAGACTGTGCGGTACATAGGGGGCGAGAAACGTATGTTTGAGCCTGGTTAGTGCCATAGGTGTGGGTCCTTCTAGACTCTCGTCTAGCCCAGTTAAGGGCAAGTCACAGACGAGCCAGTGCACTGCACTGCACTACACTACCTCCCCATCCTCAATTACGAAGCTTGGTAAAGAAAAAGGCTTTGGGAAAACAAATAGTTACGGTGTTGAATATCAGCAGTGTGGCTTATGCCAATGCTTGTTTTGTCTGTTTTATTTAAAAAAAAAAAAAAAAAAAAAAACTTTTTGGGTAACCTGCTGTGCCATTGTCAATATACAAAAAAAAAAAAAAAATTGGCTAAAAACAAACATTTTTTGGTCTCAAAATACATCACCGTAGAAATCAGTGGCAGTTAAGGGAACTAATTTGTGTGTGGTTGCAGTGCATATAGTGTAAAAACTATACCACCGGTCGAGTTTGTGCGCTGAGTGCTGTGAGCACCATGGCAGCCACGAAGCGCAGACAAAAGAGAAAAGCAGTTCACCCACGCTGATGTATATCGACAATTGTGTAATTATCCCTCTAACAAGTTTGATGTCCAAGGTGGTAACCGGGTGGGGGTGAGGGGAAGGCCGGGGGGTGACAAACGTAAAGCATTTACCAATTACATCAAGTGATTTTTGAAAGGCAAGCCCACAATTGAATGAAAGTGATGGGCATGAGCTGGGCGTGGTTAAAAGCCCACCATACTTCCAACAGGTCAAAGCGCTTGCGCGCTTGACCCAAAAACAAATTATCTTACCCTCCCAATGCCCATTACTGCACACGAATACACGGATTACCGCACCTCCCCAGTCATGGAACTCCTCTAAATACCCCATAGTCCAAAATCTCCAGTCATGACTTCCATCCAAGCCTTTCATGTCACCTGCATGTGATTGTAGGGTTAGAATCACATGCAGATTAGAAGAATTAAGAACGTTGTGTTTGTTTTCCAGGTCAGTTACCGATTAGCCTGTGAAGGATGTGGTGTAAAATAATAAACTTCTTCAGTTTGTCTTTACCTTGTGTGGGTTATGATTTATTAAGACATTACACTGGCGACGAGGGATGGAGAGATATTGAGGGATTTACACCTCAACATAAAGAGGAAGGTGATGTAAAAGAGGCAGCTAATACTCACGAAGAGAAGGAGAGGGCCAGGGGCCGACTGACGTCTGGTGGCTGGCAGTGTTTCCAGAGGGCGTAGGAAGAATATCGCATTCGGTGAGACTGAGTAGAAGATCGGAGGCTATTAGTAAGTATATCAAGAGCGGATTGTGACGTCACGCAAGGCATGCTGGTATGGCGATGTGTTTCTGAGTGCATGTACTTGGAACGCAATTGCAACTAAGACTCGTTCTGCATCTTGTGCGTGGGCAATTCAGGATGTGACGTTTTGACAGTGACTAAAGCGTAAGAAACAAGGGCTACCGACCATGAAAACCACATGTATAAATTAAAAGTTTGAGCACAACATAAAGTAAGTGCTCTTGTGTTTTAAGCAGTGTTAGTGGCCATAAAATGTGATACATGTGAAGTATATGTTGTGTTATCATATATGGTAGGAATGTTAAAGAAAAAGAATGCAAACTGTTACACCACCACCACCATTTTTTCTTAAGTACCCCAGGTTATCCTGCATATCCTTAGAGTAAGTGGAAAAAAATGTTTAAATCATTATCCAACAGTATGTGGGCCACCATTAAGTGTGGAAAGGAGGCATGATTTATTGATGCATTCTTAGGGGGGGGTGAGAGGGTCAGGAAGTGTGTGGCAAATTTACTGGAGTACTGAGGAACAAAAGAATTTAAATTAATATGAAATTTGTTTGTTGAAAATGGATAAACATAACTTACCCAGAGTGAGCACAATAATGAAAAGATATTATTTTGGAAGACGTAAACAAGGAAAGGATGACACAGTCGAAGAGTATGTACCAAGTTTAAAGAAGTTAGCAGCAGCATGTAAATTTGGTGCAATGCTAGATTAAATAATTCATGATCAATTTGTGTTAAGATGTAGCAGTAACGAGATCAGGGAAGAATTGTGGTTGAGGAATGAGCCATCAGAGGAAGTGATAATGGTCGCCAAGAGATTGGAGCATATGCTAAAGTGTGTTTCAGAATTAAATTCTACCAAAGACAAAAATGTGACAAGTACAGTGAAAGTGGAATAAATTATGTGTGAAGTAAAAAACAGAGAAGTAGTAAAGGAAAGACAAAAATATGTATGCACAAAATTCAAAGGAGAGTGTTTTAGGTGTGGAACTAGTGGTCAGAAAATGAATGCGAGTAACTGTCCAGCTTTGAACATTGTGTGCAATGAGTGTGGAAAAAAAGGTAATTTTTTTTAAATGTTGTTGCAACAGGAAAAATAAAATAATATCACAAAAGAAGTTTCTCAGGAAATTGTGTTTCAGATTAAAGAAAAATTAACTGACAAGGAAGGACATCCCAGTGAAAATATAATGGTAGATGGGGTTAAAGTACTAATGCAATTTGACTCCTGTTGTTCGCATTTAACAATTATTTCTAAACAGTGCTTTGAGGGTATATTTGAGAATAACAAAAAACTGCACACCATGGATGTGAACCCTGGTGGGTGTGGGGGGGAAGCCCATCACAATGGTAGGATTTTTTAAGGATGTTTAGAAACAGGCAGAAGTTATATAGTAGGTAAGGTCAATTTTTCAAATAAAGGGGACAATCTATTGAGATGGACTCACCAAAGACTGTTAGGAGTGGTGCTCAAAATGCTGAACCTCAGGCGCAGGTATAGGAGGCTCAGAAGAGTGGAATGGATTTTGTGTCAAAGTTTCTAGAAGTTTTCCGAGAATCTTTAGAATGTCTGAAAAACTATAATCATTGCATAAGATTAAAGGAAGGTGCTACTCCTGTGGTTGCAAAAGTAAGGAGAGTTACTTTGGCACTGCAGGAATTACTGGTGAAATTAGGAGATTAGAGGCTAGAGGTGTGATTGAGGAAATCGAGACAACCGAGTGTCCACCATAGCGGTGGCAAGTAAGAGCAATGGAAACATCAAGTTCTGTGTAGATCTCAGAGTGTTAAATAGAGAGGAGGTGGTTGGCAAGTTCCCTCTTTCTAACATAGAGGAGATTATTTCGACATGGGGGTGGGGGAGTTAAGTTATTCACTACACTAGATGTAGCATCAGTGTATCATCAGGTGGAATTAGACGTCAAGTCATAGGGTCTTACAGCATTCATTACGCCCATGGGAGCTTTTAAGTTTAAAAGAATGCTGTTTGGTCTTGTATCACCTGTATCAGTATTTCAACACATACTGAATAAGGTTTTGAAGAATTTGGAAAAGCTGGTCTTACACTCAAAGAAAGAAAATGTCAGTTTGGCATGGGTGAAGTCAAATATCTAGGACATCTGATTTTGGTTGAAGGAGTGAAACCCAAGCAGGATTTAATTGACACCATAAGAAATTTAAAGGCACCAAAGCCTAAGGAGGAATTAAGCTCATACCTTGGTAAAGTGGAATACTATGGGAGATACATAAAGAACTTAGCAGGAAAATCAATGAATTTGAGAAGTCTGTTGAGGAAAGGCAATGAGTTTGCATGAAGTGAGCTTTGCGAAGTGAAGTTTTGTGGAATAAAAGAAGAGTTGAAAGAGGCACCATATTTACAAGCGTTTATCCCTGGTGAGAAAACGATCATCATAACAGATGCCAGCTTTAAAGGTTTAGGAGCTGTGTTGGCATAGAAGAATAGGGGTCAGGAAACATTATTTGCGTGTGCATCCAAGGACGTTGAGTGTTGTGGAGAAAAAAACACTCAGTAATAGAAAGGAAGATGTTGGCAATTTTTGGGGCTCTCAGAAAATTTAGGAACTTCAGTTGGGGAATCGATTTTGTGGTATTATCCGACCATAAGCCATTAGTGGAAGTGTTTAAGAAGAAAAGGCTAGATTCCATTTCAACAAGAATACGAAGGTGGACAATTGAGATACAAAAGTTCAAATTTAGAGTGGAATATATGTCTGGCATACAAAATGTTAGTATGGACTGCCTTTTAAAGACTAGTAGACGTGGAACAAACTGAAGACAAACAGGGTGTGGAGCAGGACATGGAAGAAGATGTGTGCGAAGTGACAGTAGATGTGTACGAGACAACCCTTCGATCATAAAGGAGGACGAAAGAAAAAGTGAACAGCATAAGGATGAGATGTTGGTGGAAATGATTTAAGTTATAACTCATGGTAAGTTTCAAAATTTGGAAAAAGTGTATAAGTTAATTAAAGATGAATTAGCTGTTGACAGAGATGTATTGTTGAGAGGAACCAGATAAATTCCACCCTCTAAGTTGAGAGACAGGTTGATAAAACAGGCCCATATGGGTCATCTAGGTATTGTCAAGACCAAAGAAAGTTTGAGAGCCAGTTTCTGGTGGCCCGGACCCGATGTGGAGATTGAGTGCGCTGTCAGAGAATGTGTAGAATGTTTGTGTAGTGACAAGGTGTTGAAAACCCATTGTGTGCTTGTGGTGTGCAGGAGATTACCTGACAAACCATAGGAAGAGGTGTCCATATACATTGTGGGTCCTTTACAAGGTGAGCAAGCCACACCTCATCTTATAGTTAAGACTAATATTTACTCAGGGTGGGTAGAAGTCAAAATGTGGGAGACATTTCATCCATCAGCATTATCATGTTCACGGTGAGTATCTTCAAAAGAGAAACTTTTCCAAAAAGTATTTTGTCAGATAACGGACCTCAATTTTGATCCAAAGAGATAGAAAATTATCTAAACACAAGTGGCGTCACTTATTAAAAAATGTGCTGTTTACCATCCAGAAACCAATGGCGCCATTGAGCGATTTAACAAATATATTAAAGAAAGCATACACTTGGCAAAAGTAATTTTTTTAGGCTGGACAAAAAAGCTACAAAAAAAAAATATCAGCATGTCGTATGTCTCCTCGCATAACAATTGGGAAGACTCCATTTGAGCTGTGTAAATAAGAATGCGCAACACTTGTCTGTGCCCAGGTTGAGTGAACTGCAGCAAGGAGATGAAGAGTATTGATACAACCAATTGAAGACACAGCGAGAAGAGGCTCATGTTGAAAAGAAAAGAAGATTATGACAGAAAGATGAATGTTCATAATGTAGAACTCCTAGTAGGGGCTGTAGTGAGAATCAAAGCACCTGTAGGTTGTGCAACATGGTCAAAGTTTACGAAAACATAAAGAGTGATTAAGTTATTTTATAATGCTGTCAAGACAGCTGATAGCAGAATATGGAATACAAATACAGTAGTGCCATTGAAGGTAAATGAGAGGGTAAGAGTGGATGTTGACGATGATGATGATGAATACTGGGAATACAACAGAAGTTCAGGAGGCATGAAATTCAATAATAGACGTGGAAGTGTTTATGTGAGAGCAGATAGTAGTTGTCAGAGTAAAAAGGGTGACATTGGAAGGGAAAGAAGCAAAGGTTTTAGGAAGAAAGTGCCACCAAGTTATTATATATATTAGCTTTTGTTGCTGGGGTATGACATCTTTAGTATTTAAGTAGTTGACAGTTGTGTAGAATTTATTTTGAGTTGTTGTTAAAATGTGCTGTTAATGTATTAAAAAATATAAGGAAGGGAGAAGTGTGGTGTCACCTGCACATGATTCTAGGCTTAGAATCACATGCAGATTAGAAGAGTTAAGAACGCTGTGTTTGTGTTCCAGGACTGATGTAAGTTGAAAATTCCAGGTCAGTTACGGACTGACCTGTGATGGATGATGTGTAAAATAATACACCTGTTCAGTCTGTCTTTACCTCATGTGGTTTATGATTTATTAAGACATTACAAAGCCCTTCCCACTTATGCCTCCCTCGCTGAGGCATGTCCTTGTTCACCAACGTAAGGCATGGCATCTCCATAACGAGGCAAGGAAGTCCTCAGGCTTCACTCATGAATACAAACTCCCTTGCCTCAAAGGAATGCAAATTCATCCCAACTACATATTTAACAGTAGTGTGGTACATTCTGCTTGGAAAGCCCTACTGCACTTGAAATGATTGGTGTTATTTCAGTCAGTTAACTATTTATGATACAAGGGAACATAATCCAGAGAAAAACAAGCATTGACAAAATGATTGGCAATTATGCGCAGTTGTTTAAATGGTTGCAGGGATGAATGCGAGAATGACTATGGTTGGATAGATGACTTAGTGCACAACGGAAGAATGAATGAATGAGTACACAGATGGAACAGTGGGCACCCAAGTGTATTGAATGACTAATGCAGGAATAGACAGACAAACATGTGTAGGGATGGATGGCTGGGTAAAGGGGTGAGTTAGATGAATGAGCGCATCAACAGATATTTTGTGAGAGAATGGGAGGTTCAACTAGCAACAATTTATTGAATAGTTTATAATACTCCGGTGCTAGCACCAGCACGTGTTAAATAACTTCATGTGCCCTGGGCAGTTCATTCCAAGTCCTGCCCTTTCACTTAACCCCTTTGCTGCTAGGACTTTTCCCCCTAGAATACTAAGCCCTTATTTGGCTTGGGGTAGTTCACGCTTAGGGCTCCATAACTTGTTTCCACATAAGGTTATCTATGCCAAAATTGTGTCCGTTTTCCCCTCCAACATTCTGGGGATTCCAAAGGTGCCCAGGGTTTGTGGATTCCCCTGGAGGGGACTATGAAAATAGTCAAAATACCCCAAAACGTTGTTTTTTGGGGGAAAAACAGGAAAAAGGGTTTCACAAAAAAAAGAAGCAATTTTTTTCCTTAAAAACGACATCAACCAAAGGTTTGCTGTGTTAAAATCACTATTTTCTCAGCCATCAGGAACATGCAGAACTGAATTAAAAAAACTATTTTTTAACTACATTTTTCAAATAGGTAGCCCATTTTTCTACTTTTTGTGCTGTCAATCTACCTCCAGTTTGTAATGGAAACCAGGATGCAAACCATGGGTTTTCGCAAATACACTAACTCAAATAAAAAAATATTGAAAATGAGTACGAATAAACAGCCATTTGTAATATTTTCATTTGTAACTTCTTGTCACGATGGCCGATTTACAAAATCAAGATACCATTACGTCCGCTAGACCATTCTGGGTGTGGGGATATATAGGGATTTTAGTTCTCCAAGAGCCTGAGATATCCAGAGACAACTCAATCAATCAGTAATTTGTTAAGCGCGCCACTCGCCCGGTAGGGTCTCAAGAGCGCTGGACAACTGAACTGCAACTTACAATGATTTTTCATTGTGTGCTGGGTATACGGACTTCATGTGTGAAAATATAAAGGCTGCAAAATAGTTATCAGAGAAACCTGTGTATTTCCGAAATAAACCCCAGATAAACAGTTTACTTGGTTACTTGTACATCTCTGAATTTCTGTGCACTGATACTACCAGGTGAGTCAGAGGGTATTTATCAAAAGGTCTTTACTGCCTTACATTTGGAAGGCATAAATGCTAAGAAATACAATTGGCAATACAAAATGTTCTACTATTTTGTATTCCACGTTTTTTTAAACTGTCTTTATTAGGATTTTCAGTTAAGAACAAGGACAGTGTTACAATATGAATATGGCATTGAAAGATGTCGTCGAACCTCATTACATAAACATGCTAGACAGCAGTATAAGTGCTGAACAGGGAAATTAATGAGGCAATTGTCAAAACATCCCAGTGGCGGTTGATTGGTGAAAAGGCGTTGCGGTGTTGCCTACCTATTAAGTTGTCTGACAGGGAGGGATATTATCCCTCCCCCCTCAAAAAAAAAAAAAAATATATATATATATATAGGGAAAGGGGATAGCGATTCAGACCTGGAGAAGGATTAGGTTGCGACTGCTAAAAGTACTGAGGTAGGGCCGGGGGCAGGGCATCCTCTACTATGCGGGCTGGGATATGGGTTGGGCTGGGGACACTCAGAGGCACCAGCTTAGTTAAATGATCGGTGTGGGATCTAGGGGGACTAACAGTGTGCCATCGATCCCGTGCAAGTAGCCTTAGATTGCTTAGCTAGTATCTGCTTCGAGCCTCCCGATGGGAAGCGGGGAGGGTAAGTGGATGAGGTGGGTCAAAGAGTTAAGCGGTGAGGGGAAGTGGCAAGAGAAAATATGTATTTGTGGTAGACAGTTCTAGGAGGTTCGCTGGGTTAAGTCGTCATTGCTGCTAAGTTGCTGAAAGAATGCTATGTCACTTGCGTGGGCAGGCTTAGTGCCCACAACAGGAAAAGGCCATAAACACAACATGGACACAACATCTTTTCCACTGAAAACTGACCCTTTTTTCAATATAGGTAACTGGGAAATTTTAGCCCCAGCTCAGCAGGCACCTAGGGAAAAGTAGCAAACCTATACATTTCTGAAAACTAGACACATAGAGGAATCCAGGGTGGGGAGACTTGTGTGCCTCCCACCAGGTTTCCTTACCCAGACACCTTTGCTTTGGAACCTCAAACTTGGACTTTAAAAAATTGTATTTTTCTCATATTTCCTTGGAAAAAGCTTCTGAAATCTGTGGGGAGCCACACATTTGCTACCACCCAGCATTACCCCAGGTCTTCTGATAAGAATGGTACCATACTAACGTGGGTAGGGCTAGTAACCGTGACAGAAAAGGCACCAAAACGCAGCATGGGCACGTCATATTTGTCTACTAAAAACTGAACCTTTTTTTTTTTGCAGTGTGACTAGCTGTGAATTTCAGGCCCTAGAATCAGTCGGCACCTAGGGAAACCTACCAAACCTGTACACCTTTGAAAACTAGACATCTGGGGGAAATCCAGGTTGGAGACACTTGCGCGGCCCTCAAAAGGTTTTCTTGGCCAGAAGCCCTTGCAATCCTCAACCTTTGACTAAAACATATTTTCCCCACATTTCTGTGAAGGAAAGTTCTGGAATCTGCAAGGAGCAACAAATTTCCTACCACTTACCTTTCCCCCCCAAGTCTCCACATAAAATGGGTACCTCACTTGTGTGGGCAGGCTTCGTGCCTGCAACAGGACAGGGCCTATAATACAATGTGGAAACATCAATATTTCCTGTTACAAAAACAATCCTATTTTGGCACGGGGGTAGCAGAAGTTTTTAGGCCAGGGATCGAGAGCCACCCGTGGAAACCTACCAAACCCAGATTTTCCCGAAAACGAGACACTTTGGGGAGTCCAGGGTGGTATGCCTTGTGAGGATCTCACACAGTTTTCTTACCTAGAATGCCCTGCCAACTTTCCCTAAAATTGCACCTTTTCCTTGCATTTTTGGGACATAAACACCTTGAATCAGCATGAATCCACAAAATTCCTACCAACCAGCGTTTACCCACTTGCCCCGATTAAAATGCTACCTCACTTGTATGGCTAGGCCTAGTGTATGAGACAGGCAAGCATTAAACCTAGGTCAATGGGAGTGTCATGGAGTGACTCTCATTGACCCTGATTTTATTTGTGCCTGTTGGCAGCACTAGGGCGAGTGGTAGGAATTTTGTGGATGCCTGCTGACTCCAGGGGTCATATTGGAAGTGGAGGCTACGCCCAATGTGTGGATGGGTTAGCAGGCCACACCCACACCTTGAAGTAAATAAACTCCTCCCTGGTGTCTAATGGGCTTTCTGCCTATCCCACCAAGGCAGACTGGAGTTAAAGACCTCTTATCTGGCCCCTGTGAGGAGGGGGCAGAAAGATTTTTGTGGGTCATTTGAAGAGTGGGGTTAGGCCCAATGCCTAGGTATGCCGCCGCCACTCATTTCTCCACAAAAATAAATCTTTGGTCTCTAGTGGGCTTTTTGCCCCCCCTGGGGGTAGAAAGACTTTTGACCATGGGGGAGGAGGGGATGCCTTAAAATTAGCCCACTGGCAGGGGAGGCCGCTCCCCCACTCCAAATGCAATCCCTTGTGGTCTAGTGGGCTTTCTGCCCATTGCCAAGGGAAGATTAGAGGAAAATGCCTGCTCATCTCCCCCGGATGGGCTGGGGGGGTGGGGGAGAGTCTCCCTTTTTTAACAATACTTGCCACGTCTGCTTCAATGCTCAAGAGACTGAGGTGAGATATGTCCCAGAGCACTGAAGCAGTGAAAGTGAAATGAGTGGATCGGCTCATTTTACTTTAATAATCTTTAATAATCTCCAAAATGATGTCAGCACATTGATCATCATTTCAGAGGAAAAAAATAGGCTCTGAAGGTAGACAAACTTTTCCCCATCTCCTGTGGCCAAACTAAATAAAAGGAAATAACTCTGCTGCTCGCACCAGGAGGATTTCCTGCCTCTGGTGGTAGAACGGCCTGAAGCCGTCCTGAGTACACGAGCACTGGTGCCGAGGACAGCTCCAGGCCATCTTTACCACCCAAGTGGTTAACCAAACGATGTATTCTGGTTGCAGTTTATGTTAAAATGGGCGAACACACAGAAAGAAATGAGTGGTTCTGTAAAGGCCTGGCACTGGAGAAGAGGTTTCCAGTCAGAGTCATATCAATTCTTCCCCACCCCTACTTTGCTGTCTCAAACTCATTACACAATAAAATTCACAAGGTAGAATAAAATCCTCAGGAGTGCAGTGGATTCTGCTGTATGGCAGAAACTGTGCTCCCTCTTCCCCTAATGCTTTTGATTTTCAAATGGTATATAAAATGTAGGAAGTTGGCTCTGTATGTGCTATATCAAAATGAGATGTAGCGTGCACAGAGTCCAGGGATTCCCCAGAGGCTTAACAGAGGCTAAAGTAGATAATATTAATGCTCTCTTTTGTGATAGTGTGGTCGAGCAGTTCTGCTTATCAGAGTGTAGTGCAAAGCATTTTTTGTACACACACAGACAATGTAAGAGGCACACACTCAATGACATAACTCCAGACCAATGGTTTATATATAGCAAAAATATATTTTCTTAATTTATTTCTAGAACCACAATATTGAAGTTCCACGTAGGTACTTCAATAGATTCGTATTTCACTAATAATACTTATCAATAATACTTTGTTTGGAATTGGCAAATTATACAGTTTTTGTAATATTGGCAATTACCCGTTTTAAAAGTTGACAGTGCAATTTTCAGAAACAGTTGCGGGGGGAAGAAATATTAGTATGATTTACAGGTAAGTACTTGACTTACAGTTCCAGTCTCTGGGGGTTAGGAAGTCCACAGGTTGGGGTTCCAGTTAACCCCAATTACCCACCACCAGCAACACGGGGCTGGTCGGGTGTAGAGGTCAAAGTTGAGGCAAATTTAACACTGGCTCCTATAGAGACTGGGGGCACTCGGGTTCAGATCTGCTGGCAGGTAAGTACCTGCGTCTTCAGTGAGCATACCTGGGGGATTTAGACAAGCACTGGGGGGCCACAAGTAAGCACCAAAAACACCACCTCAGCAGCACAGGGACGGCCGGGTGCAGCGTGCAAACAGAGCGTCAGGCTCCTAATGCTTTTCTATGAGGGGACCCTGGGGGGTCACTTAGATGCTGCAGGTTGGGTCCCGGCGGTCGGTTTCGGAAAACCACAGACTGGACAAGTAGGAGGAATGCCTGCTGAACGTTGCTGCACTGGTGGTCGGGTTCCCCAAGGCTTGGGGGCTGCGGGTGCAGTGTACCTTTAGGTGTTGGATATCTTCGTCCAGAGCTTTCACTGTCAGGGGGGTCCTCTGGTTTCACAATGCAGGCGTCGTTGTGAGAGGCAGGAGAGGGGAACCCAGGGTGGGCACTTGCTCAGAATCGCCTGGGGATCCTCTCTAGCCAGTTGGGCCACCTGGACACGGGCCGTGGGTGTCCTGTGCAGAGTGGTCAGGATTTGCAGATCCGGGGAGGTTATGGAGTCCTTTCGTGTAGTTTCTTTTGGGACAGGGCCGCTGTCCTGAGGAGTTCTTGGTCCTCTGGGGTGCAGGGCAGACCTCTGGAGCTTGGCAGAGGCCACTGGTCCCCCAGGATGCGTCACTTTCTTGTTACAGGTTCTTTGCAGCAGGAGACAGGCCAGTAGGGCTGGTGTCACGTCAGTTCGCATCTTCTCTGCTGAGGGTGCAGCTTAGCAGTCCTTCTTTCTTGTCAGGTCGCCAGGAATATGACAACTTAGGTTCAGGGGAGCCTTAAATACTGGATTTAGGGGTGCTACAGGGGTCATGGGCAGTATCCAATGGCTACTGTCCCGAAGGGTAGCTTCGCCCTTCTTGTGTCAACTCCCCTTGGGGAGGGGGATACAACCCTATTGGTCCCTGTCCTCCAAGCTAAGATTGAGGATTCTGTCGGGAGGGGGTCACCTCAGCTCTGGACACCTCAGGGGTTGTCCTAGCTGGGGTGGTCACTCCTCCTCCTCCGTATTTCTCTAACCGGACTTGCCGACAAAAGTGGGGCTATGTCCGGCTAGCTGGAGTGCCCTGGGGCACTGTAACCCGAGGCTTTAGCCTTTGAGGCTCACTGCCAGGTGTTACAGTTCCTGCAGGGGGGGAGGTGTGAAGCACCTCCACCCAGGACAGGCTTTGTTTCTGGCCACAGAGAGCACAAAGGCTCTCACCCCATGTGGTCTGGAAGTGGCAGGTTGGCACAGATTGGTGAGTCCTGCACTAGCAGTTTGGCTAACATACAGGGAGAATCTAAAAGATGCCCTCTGGGTGCAATTTTTAATAAATCCTACACTGGCAGTGTGGGGTTATTGTGCTGAGAATTTTGATACCAAATTTCCCAGTATTCAGTGAAGCCATTGTGGAGATGTGGAGCTCGTCATGACAAACTCCTAGACCATATACTCCATGTGACTACAATGCACTTACAATGTCTAGGAATGGACTTAAGACACTGTAGGGGTGTAATGCTCATGCAGCTATGCCCTCACGTGAGGTATAGTGCACCCTGCCTTTAGGGCTGTAAGGCCTGCTGGAGGGGTGACTTAACTATGCCACAAGCAGTGGGTTGTGGGCCTGACACCCTGAGAGGGGTACCATGTTGACTTTGCCCTTTGTCCCCCCACCAGCACACACAAGCTGCAAAGGCAGTGTGCATGTGCTTGGTGAGGGGTCCCCAAGGTGGCATAATACATGATGCAGCCCTTTGGGACCTTCCCTGGCCACAGGGCACCTGGTACCATGGGTACCTTTTACAAGTGAATTGCCGATGTGCCATGGGTGTGCCAATTGTAGAAACAAAGGTACATATTGTGGGAAAGAACACTGGTGCTGGGGACTGGTTAGCAGGATCCCTGCACACTTTAAATCAAAGTTGGCATCAATATCAGGAAAAAGGTGTTGGGGGGGGGGGGTAACCATGCCAACAGTGCCACTTTCCTACAATCATGTTCTAGAGGACTCTGTCAATAGTGTGTTTCTCATGCAAATCCTACTGAAGAGAGGATTCTAAGTACAGGGCTTGCAATGTTCTGTCCTAGAATTTCAGTGTTTGGCTAAAGAGCAGCAGCAAATAGTGCTGCTGCCAAGGGTTAGACAAGATGCTGCTTCCACCCCTCAGGGACCTGGTTGGAATTTCTAACTGTTTTAAAGTGCTACCAAAAGCCAAGGGGATCCACTTAGGTGAGCACCCTGAAGATTTAAGCAGATAGCACTGCTTCACGTGAGCAGACGGACTCCTTCACAGTGAAAGCTGAGTGGAAAAGAAGGGGACAGCAGTAATTGTTAACCTGGTCTCTTTTCTTCTGACGCTCAGTATTCAAAATTGTGTGATGCCAATCTTGCTCACTGCATCGTGGTGATGTGGACAAGAGTAGAGTGCGATTTGGGGTGATGCAGCGGGACCACAAAGGGCACAAGATCAGAACAGGACACAAAGCGGAACAGGAGACAGACAGGGGGTGGGACAACAGGCACTGTTGTTTCTAGAGATGGTCTAGGTGTAGCTCCTTGATACATTCCAGGATTGAAAACATATTGCTAACTGTTAAATTAATTGAATGATGGCATCAGTGATGTAATGAGTGATGCAATTTCCAGTGTCTTCAGTGATGTCATCAATGATGCCATTTAACATGTCATGACTGATTAATAGGCTCGGTCATAAGTGGTGCACAGCGGGGGCAAAATTCTACTTCGCTTGCTGAAATCTAACAGGCTAATTTCAGTGTTTTTTTTTGTTTTTAAATGTGTTAACTCATGTTCTTTACCTCCTAAGTATAATGTTACTTTAACCTATGTTTTTTTCCCAGTGAATTTCAAGTGTTTTTTTTTGTAAGCTAAGATCTTATTCCCATACCCAACTATAACATCACTTTAACCTTTGTTTTTTTTTTCCGTGAAGATAGAAATACACATATTAGACACACCTTTTGCATTTAAATTGATGACTTTAGTCTGTGATTTATATTGTTGGAATTGCATGTAAAGATTTGTTTCTTTCTTTTTTCCAAAATCACCAATATTTATACTCCAATGTATAATAGTGACTATTATAAAATGTTTGATAAAGTTTGAATAAAAAAAAAAGAATCATTAAGGTTGTGAGTCTTTCTTCTAATATTGTTTTTATGATTGCATTTTGTGGCCTGAAAACTGTTAAAAGGTAGACTCATGCACTTTTAATTTCTTTAAACATAAGACCAACATGTATGAATTTTTATTTAATTTTTTTTAGCCCACAACAAGCAATCATAAAAACAACCACTAGAGGACCTTACAGTCCAACTAAAAAGCATAGAGCCCCAGCTACGAGTGCTTTAAAAAATGATAACAAGCGCTCCTGGAGTCATGGTTTTAATGACTCAGGAAACTTACGGTTTTGTTTTTTATTGTTGTTGGGGGGCTGATGCACTCCATGTGGAATCCCAAAACATTAAACAAAAATGCTTGGTGGTGCCCCTGCCTCCTCTGGGGGCACTACAAGCATTAAAATATACTATTTTAAAATGCTCTAGGGCATTATGGGACACTCCTCCCTAGGAGCAGTAAATATTTCATATCAGTGCATGTATCAGGAGTTGCTTTTTTAATTTGAGGTTGTCTTGGCTGCTGTTTTACCAATCGAAAGCTGTAATTCTGTGCATGGAGTGATAAAAGGTTTTTGTAATTTTTCAGCTCGGCGTAGATGGGACTTGCTAATCCTATACTTAAACCTTCTGCTAGAGAAACAGGCATTTATGGTGGACAGATTCAGAGTAACAGTGGTGTTGTACGGTGATCCATAGTAAAGAGCTCTTCTCCAAATAAACGTGGGCACTATGCAGAGTTCCCTGCTATTTTGCAAATTATATATATATCTTATTTACCTATTGATGGTGAGCCAGGTCCCAGGGGCATAGCATAAAACTTGGAGGGGGGCACACTGGGCCTCCTCCTAGGACTTATGAAAACCCTAGGGCCCACAACCTCCCCAGGGCACTGCTTTTTATTAATGCTGGGGGCCCGCATGCTCCCTCAACCCCAGGAAAGACCATCTCCCTGGGCCAAAACATAACATGTTAAATTAATGCAGGGGGGAGCTGACAGCTCCCACCATGCACAGGCAAACATAACTCCACTGTCTGCAAGGGGAAACTGTCAAACAGCTCCCGCATGCAGAAAGCAGAGTTTTTATCTGTTTCACTGTATACAAATATGCATGCAGGGAAACAGATGAAACCATTGGTCCCGCAAGCAGGGAGTCGCTATTTAAAGCAACTCCCTGCTTGAAAGAGTAATGCCGGCTCCCACAGGATTCGGGCACTGGCTGGGACCGTGGGGGCCTTGAGGCTCTCCCACGGTCCCATAAAAATTAAAACACTTATATAATTTTCAAAGTGGAACTGCAGATTGCCAGTTCCACCTTGAAAATGAAATTATGAAGACACTCGAGGAACAATCATGTTTGCAAAGTTACAGACACACCAGGTCACTGGAGACATATATTTAATGCCATTTAAGCAGCTGTAGTGCAGGAGATGCACTATAAATTCACCCAATGAGGAAGACCTTATTAATTAGCCAGCAGAAAGTACTCCAGTTGGGTAGAAATGTTGCCCAAAACGGTGGCCTCCTCTTTGATAAATACACGTGGCAGGATTCATTCTGGCACAATGGTCATTTTACAGAAATTAAACCCCAGCAGCAAGCACTTACAGATACAAATAAAGCAGGTGCTCACGTTGAAGCTCCATTTCCGTAAAGTACTAATCATATGACTTTGAGCGCATGGTCAAGGCAAAGGAATGTGGTTATTTTGCATTTCCACCTTGGAAGGTTATCTGTAACCCTTGATGGAGGTGTTTACATCCTTGCCTTTTTCCAGCGCAATATCTCATGTAGTGACTGTGACAAGTGGGTCCTTTCTTGTCAACTGCTGATGAGACCGAACCCCGTAGCGCATGGACAAAGGCCATGCGCAACGTGTGGTAGGGTGGTTATAGGGGTTGGTTGCTACCCCCGCCGCACATGGCCAAACCATACAAAACCACAGAAATTCAACCGTCTTAGTTATAGTTATTTTAAGTAACTTTAACTCGTGCCCTTGCCATGCACAGTTTTCTCATCAATAATTTTACTGCAAATGTTTCAGTGACATCATCAATGGTGTTTATAAAGGAAGTCATAAGAGCAGTAATAACTGGGGTAATTTGCAGTGCATGGCAAGGGTGCAAGTTATAGCTACCTTAGGGCACGAGTTATAATTACTTGAAATAACTCCAACTATAACAGTTGAATTTCAATGGTTATGTACATTTAAAATGTGAGCCTAACTATAACATCCCTGTAACCTTTGCTTTTTTAACCGAACCTCTATTTTTTTTGTAATTCTATTTTCTAACTATAATGTCGCTGTCACCTTTTTCTGTGAATTTCTATGTTTTCTTTTTTTAACGTAAAGTCATTTGTATTACTATGAGTTAATCCAACAAGCCAGCCTGCAGCCAACTCTCTTTATTCATAGCAACTCCATGCCACGCATGGCCAAAGGCCGTGTGCGACAGTGGATGGCCGCAGATCTTGGCCTGCGGCCAATCCCCTATAACCACCCAACCCCATGCCACGCACTGCCTTTGACCATGTGCGACAGAGAGTGGGCGCAGGGCCTGTCTGGCGGCCAGGCCCCGTAACCAACATCCTTTGAGTTCCAAACCCTGCACTACGCATGGCTGAAGGCATTTGGAGCTTAAAAGGGGACAACAATAAATATATATATAAATATAAATGTAGGGGGCACCAGGCCCTCAGGACCATCACCTCCCAGGGGCTACCTAATAAAAATTGCTGGGGGGCCACGCAGACCCCCCTCAGGTCCTAGGGACCACCACCACCTCCATGGGGCTACATTAAATAAATATATGGGGGGGCCACACGGACCACCACCTTGACGGAGTTAACAAAAACTGTTGGGGGGGGGCATGAACCTCCCCTCTCCCCCGGGTGCCAGGGACAACCACCTCTCCAGGGCAACATCAAATAAATATACAGGTGAGGCACAGACCCCCCCACCCCCATCCGGCCAGGAGCCACCACCTTCCCAGGGATAAATTATAAAAAAAATCTTTGGGTGGGCCTTGCAGACCTGCTGTGTCCCGGGGACCACAGCCTCCTCGGGATAACATAAAAAAAATATATAAATACGCGTCCTAAAGTAACTATAAATTGCACCCCTGCCATGCACAGGTTTTTCTTCAAAAATGAAACTGTTAATGTTTCATTTATACTTTTAAGGACTTTACAGAAGTTCTCATGACTGCTGTAATATCTGGGGTAATTAGCGGTGCTTGGAGAGGGCACGAATTATAGTTACCTTAGGGAGTGAGTTATAGTTACTGTATACAA
The DNA here is from genome assembly GCF_031143425.1 of Pleurodeles waltl. Taxonomy (NCBI): domain Eukaryota; kingdom Metazoa; phylum Chordata; class Amphibia; order Caudata; family Salamandridae; genus Pleurodeles; species Pleurodeles waltl. Next base: position 385,134,334 of record NC_090436.1, on the reverse strand, counting down.
TTTAAGATGCCCCTGAGAGGTGGTGGTCCCCGGGGCTGCATGGTGGGCCAAGCGCCCCCCCACATACAATTTCAGCAATGCCTTGGGGAGGTGTTGGTCCCTGTGTGTGCGGGGGCCCGGGCGCCCCTTCCCATACCACATTAGTTCAGTGCCCCAGGGGGGTGGTGGTCCCCGGGGCTGCGCACCCCTGCATCATATAAGTTTTGTGCCCCGGGATAATTTGGCGGTCCCGGGAGCTGCGGGGTGGGGCAGGTGGCTCTCCTGCATCATATTTCCTTAGAGCTCTGGCGAGGTGGCGGTCCCCGGAGCTGCAGGGAGGCCGTGCTCCCTCCAGCACCACATTCTTTTAGTGCCCTGGGGAAGTGGTGGTCCCCTGGACTCCAAGGGAGCCGCGTGGTGCACCATAGACGTTTTGCGTCCTGGGAAGGTGGTGGTCTCTGGGGCTGTGGTGGAGGGGGAGGCGGGCCACCCACCCCGCATATATAAATAAATGCTCCCGGCACCTGGCCCACCCGGGGGCTCTATAGAAAACAAGCACGGGAATCTGTGCTTTTTTTTTTTTACTGGATCTGCTGCAAAGCCCTCTGGGACCCCAGCAGCAGAGCTAAGGGGGTCAGGGTGACCCTCCTCTGGCCCCCTGTTTTTTTTGTTGTTTTAAAAAAAACTTTTTTAGTGGGGCTCAGCTGAAACCAAGCGCCAAGATGGCTGCCAACACTTCCTGGTTTTAAGTGTTGGCAGCCAATCAGAGCTGTGCATTTCCCTGCACAAGCTTGTCTTTTTTTTGCGAAGTCATCTCGGCCCGAGATATACAAATGTATTTTCGCTTTAATAGGACCAAAAATACTGAATGGATTTACAACAAATAATGAAAGTGTAATCTGCATACCGAAAGCTAGCTTTCTGCCAAATTTGGTGTAATTCCGTCCAGTGTCTCGTGCTATAGCCTTGTTCAAATGTCCTATGGGAATGAACATGGGAAACACTACTTTTTTGAATCCCCCTTTTTCTCGCCCCCAGCTTGACGGATCACCCTGTAACTTTCCGTGTGCAACAAGAATCACAGGGACACTTTTTTTTTGGAAACTTTCATGAAGATTCGTGAAACTGTGCCAAAGGTATGGGCAAGTCAATAAATACTATTTCTATGGAAACATAGTCCTAACTATAACGACCTAGTGGCGACCACCACTAGGTAATATATGCATATACCAGTGTAGTTCATAGCTATCACAGGAAAGGCATATTTTGTTTCTATAATTTTAGAGCCGCTTGACAAATCTGTGTGAAACTTTAGCCCCCCCCCCCAAAAAAAAAGTTCATCCATCTCCTTTATGGGAAGTTGTGCACCGATCAAGAGGAGGTCAAGAAAAATGGGGTGCTGAAAGTGTGGCTTCTCATTTTAATTTTTATTAGAAAGGTTGTGCTCAAATACAGAAAAAAAACAGCTGAATAGAATTACACCAAATTTAGCAACAAAAAAAAAAACACAGAACTTTGCTCAGAAAGAGTGCTTCTTGTTATTTAGTGTAAATCCATTCAGCCGTTTGAGAAATTTGCATTTAAAATTGTGCTTGGGATGGGCACGAAGGGGTTAACTATTAAAATGTTAACGAAATCTCGACCATTGGTGTTCAGATATACTCTGGGCTGTTCCAAGTGGCTTGGCAAATCCTGATTGGTTGGCAACAACATGGTGAATATATTGTGGGAGCCATTACAGGGCTCAGTGATTCTGTTCCACAGTCCTGAAAAAGAAACCCAAAGTCCACATAAGGAGGCAGGGTTGCCACACCCTGAACCCAGGAACATGCTGTGAGGCCCCAAAGGGGCTACCCCTTACATTAAATGAAACAATATATTTATTTTCATAGTCCCGGGTACTGTGGTATCCTGCGAGGTCTCCCACTGTAGTACCTGGGTGCAAAACCTGCCATTGCATTACAGGAAAAAACAGTATTCTGAAATGTTTCACGTAAAAAATGTAATAATATTGAAACAGAAAATATATAAATTAGGAAAAAAAGACGTTAAGTCTGTGGCGAGTGGCAAGATGCCTACAGAACCTGGTAATCCATCCGAGGTGGACTCCCAGCCAAGTGCTACCCAGGCGAGACCAGCTTAGCTTAGCTTCCAAGATCCAATGTGACCCGGCTAATTCATGATGGTATGGAAGACTGACATTTCAGGCCTCTTATGCTGACATAGGCACCAACTCACAGCCTGCTGTTCCACCACCCTTTAACACTCTTAACAAATGCCCCCTTTCTACATTCTCTCATACATATTGTATATACCAGTTACAGAGAAAGCCCCCCTTCCCTGCACACAATTTAAATGTGTTTCCTTTGCACATCCACAAGGTTCAGCCAGCACGCGTTAAGGTGTTTGTAACAAACAGTCTAGTGACTTCCCTAGGTTACTAGTAGTAGACTATAGGCACCTGAAGCACTGACAATTTGCCAGTAAAGAGCTACAGGCCCAAGTCTAGTCTGAAATGTCTGAACTTTAAAAAATTGTGCAATATTAATAATGAAAATAAAAACTTATCAGGGAGAAAGGACGATGAGTCTACTGTGATCAGCGACATACCTACAAACCTTGGTATTTCCAGGCAATGTCTCATCCAAACAAGGCTTGCCCTGAAGAACGTGTTACAAATTCTACATTCCAAATATGAGAAAAACAGAAATTCACAGAAAGAAAACAAGGGTTAAAGTGATTTTATAGCTAGGTGTTGAAATAACAACTAAACATATGTTTAAAAACAGAAAAACCACTGAATTAGGCAGTTATAGTTTACTGAGCTAACTATAACTTGTGCTGCTGTCATGCACTACCCACATATTACATTACATATTACATTAAACATAACATATTAAATAACATCTAAGAGGACATCACTGAGGATTACATTCATGATACTGCTAGTCAAAACCCTTACATCATTATAAAAAACAACGTTGGTAGTAAAGGGCATACAATTATAATAGACTTCAGAAGTACTGTGTGCGCATCTGTGTATGAATAGACTAGAAATAGGATAGCCCTGGAGCCAAGTCTGGTTTAATGTGCTAAATGTTATATGGTGTAATTTACCTACCAGAAAAGATTTGAGTGCAAGCAGTGAAACAAGGTAGAGACTGAGCGGAACTGGTGTGATTTGTAAAGGCTTAAATACAATTTGTTTGCAAGATATTTAACACCGCCAACAGGCTGGCAGTGTTTCGCCAGCAATTATGACCGTGGCGGAAAAGCCACGGCCATACCGCCGGCCCCTCCACTTTCCCGCCAGGATTCCGCCTGGCGGTCATAATCCCCAGGGCAGCGGTGCATGCACCGCTGCCCTGGGGATTATGAGTCCCCGACCGCCAGCCTGTCCGTGGCGGTACACACCGCCATTGAAAGGCTGGCGGTAAGGGGACTTGGGGTGCCCCTGGGGGCCCCTGCACTGCCCATGCACTTGGCATGGGCAGTGCAGGGGCCCCCAGGCATAGCCCCGTCGAGCATTTCACTGCCCGAATTTTGGGCAGTGAAATGTGCGACGGGTGCTACTGCACCCGCTGCACATCAGCATTGCCCCCGGCTCTATTATGAGCCGGCAGCAATGTTGATGTGACATTTCCGCTGGGCCAGCGGACGGTAACATTGTTACCGTCCGCTGGCCCAGCGGAAATGTCATAATAGGGAGCCAGGAATACTGCCGGCAATGGCGGTATTCTGTCTCCCGCGGCCTCGGCGGTCTTTTTCAAAGACCGCCGAGGTCGTAATGACCCCCTCTATCTTTCTTTCGGTGCTGGTAAAAAAAAAAGCTTTCACAATTACAGTGTTGCTCTTAGACCTTTAGTCAGCATACCTGACAAGCTCACCTTTGCATGCCTATCCTTGATGCAAGCATCTACCAGTGAGTTCCAATGTGTGAAAATTACATTTTGCTATCTGTTGGTATATAGCATCTCGGCAGTATGAATAACATTTGAATGCAGTGTGTAAGCACTTCACACCTCATCATTTCCATGTCTGCACTATTCAATCAACCATCTGCAGGTTCTATGTCTTGCTCTACTGCAGGGTCCTCCATTTTCTGCTCTAGGTAGAGGTTCGTTATGTGCCACGCCGTTCTGCCCCTTTGGCCATTCCCACTATACACCAACCTGTGTCGAACCCCGCAATCAGCTCATAGCCATCTCGTAAATTTCCACAGTCACTGTTCCGGATGGGCAGTTGGTTTGCCATCTACCTCAAAGTACGCATTTCTTGGCCACAACCAGTCCCAGTTTGTTAGAAATGGGGTTTCTGGTTGGCTAGGGTATGCACCTAAGCCAGGCAGAACCTACCCACTCTAGTCAGGGCAAGGGAGTTACACATCCAAGATAACCCATGCTCACCTCCTTGGTAGCTTGGCACTAGCAGTCAGGCCTAACCCGGAGGCAATGTGTAAAGCGTTTGCACAACACAAGTGACGCACTATCCCCATCACAAAGGAAACACAACACCATGTTATATAAAAATATACTGTATTGTACACAACACAATTATTAGAGCAAACATCACATATCAGTAATATCCTGCTATCTTAGCAGTTGTCAGAACGTTAAACATTAGTTACTCTGCAGAACTAGCAGTAGTCACATATAACACACAGGTTACTCAGTATTCTGCAACATAAGCAGTAGTCAGGAAACACGTTATTACACCAAAGCACTTGTCATAAGAATATCATAAATGTCCATATTAGGAACATTATAAAACGTATGGCAAGTCAGAAAAACATATTAGCAAGTCATGTCCATAAAAGGAACATTAGAATAGATATATGTAATATAACAGAACAGGTATGCAACATATAAAACACTAAAGTCTCTAAAAAGAACTTAGGTTATATATGTTGTCTCTTAATAGTACCTGGTTTTCATGACGATGCACCTCCAGTGCCAGGAGAACGAAAAATGGGGCCCTCGGCGCACCTCTGCGCCAAACGGAGGCCTCCCCAGTTTTAAGGTTGAGGGGGGGCAGCACGCACCCCGTCGGTAATAATGACGGGCCCCTCCTGAGGCCCATGATCGCTGGAGGCCCCCCAGCCTCAAATCGTCCCTGATGAAGGGAGGCCAAAGTCAGCCAACAATTCAGGAAGGAGGGGGCGCCATGCGCCCCCTCTACTGTAATAACGGGCCCCTCAAGGGGCCCACGATCTCTGGGGGGGGCCCCCCTGGACCTCCACCGACCCTCACGACGGGGGCCAAAGTCAAGAAAAGCAATTAGGCTAGGAGGGGAGCGCCACACACCCCCTACGATTTGTAACGGGCACCTCCTGGGGCCCACAATCGCTAGGGCCCCCCCCCGGGCCTCCACTGGCCCTTCCACTCGGGGGGCACAACACAATGGCACGAGCCTACAAGGGGCCACAAAAGGAGACCAGCGGTGTGGGGTTCCGCCCTGCCCGCGGTCTTGTAGAAACTCCTTTGGGGCTCCGGTGGGGGAGTGGGAGGCTTCCTTCAGGGGCTTTGGTGGGCGGGGAGCCTCTGTTGAGTCTTCCTTCCCCGCCTGCTCCTCTTCGGACAGAGAGAAAGTGGATCTCCCGGGCCACGACTGATCAGCCCTAAGTCAGGACCTTCAGGTGCCCCGGGGGCGCTCCTCTGAGCGAACCTGGCTCTGGGGGCACCGCTAGGCGCACGCTTGCTCCAAGTTCCTTTTCATAAGTTTCCTCGTGCCCCGGGGGCACAAAGAGTAGCGCGACTCTGGCGCTTCCCCAAACACAGCCCAGGTCGCGTCGGTGATTTAGCCACAATATCAATAAGCGCTCTCAAGCGATGAAGAAATACAGGTGAATCGCTTTTCCAAAGTGCCAATTCTTTAAGAAATTAGGACAGCACCCTCCAGGTGCTAGGGTCAAATACTGAAGCACTCCTCGTGCTTCCTGTGGTTACAGGGGTCAGGGGCCAGGGGCCACAGCACCCTGCCCCGGGGGACAAAGTTCAGGGAAAAGGCCCACTGGGGAAAGGGTCCAGCAACAGGCCAGCGCACAGAGGATGCAAGCAAGTGGCAGTCCCTTACAGTGACCAAGCAGGTCACAAGTCAGCACAGCAGCAGTAGTCCATGGCGGTCCCTGGTGAGTCCTTCCAGCGTTCTGTGTCCAGTTCCAAGAGGTCTCCCAATAGTGGGGAAAACTCCCCTTTACTTATACTCCGTTTTTACAGTGTTTTACAATGGAAGGGGAGAGGAGGTTCCTACCAGTTACAACTGGTTCTGGGAGTGCCCCCTCTCCCCTCCAGCACAGGCTCCAAACATCAGTTGTGGGTAAACTACCCTATTGTGTGAGGACAGGGCACAACCTTTACAAATGTCGGTGTGCCCTGCCTCTCCCTTCTCTCAGCCCAGGAAGACTACTCAGTATGCAGATGCACAACTGTCACTCTGCCCAGACGTTGATTGGAGTCAAGCTGCAAATACCAGAGTCATAGAAGTGGCATTTCTCTAATAGTAATAAAAAATACACCTACCCCAGTAAGCAGCATTTCTTATCACCATTACAACCATACCAAACATGCCTACGCTACCTCTCATTAATGAGACAATACCCCCTACATATAAGGCAGGGCATTTCTAATGCAATCCTATGAGAAGGCAGCACTCACAGCAGTGAGACACCACGTTAGGCTGTTTGTCACTACCAGGACATGCCACGCAACCTGGCACATGTCCTGCCTTCTACATACATGGCACCCTGTCCATAGGGCTAGCTAGGGCCTACCTTAGGGGTGACTTACATGTAGTAAAAGGGGAGTTCTGGGCCTGGCAAGTACATTTAGATGCCAGGTCACCGTGGCAGAAAACTGCACACACATCCCTGCGCTAGCAGGCCTGAGACAGGTTTGAAAGATTACTTCAGTGGGTGGCGCAAGCAGCGCTGCAGGCCCACTAGTAGCATTTAATTTACAGGCCCTGGGTATAGAGATACCACTGTAAAAGGGACTTATAGGTAAATTAAATATGCCAATTAGGTATAAGCCAATCATACCAACTTTATATGGGAGAGCACCTGCACTTTAGCACTGATCAGCAGTGATAAAGTGTTCAGAGTCCTAGAGACAACAGCGAGAGGTCAGAAAAAAATAGGAGGAATTAGGCAAAAGTCAGGAGGTGAACCTGCCACAAGGGCCAGGTCCAACACAGTTGCAGTAACTTCTCTACGTATGTAGTGTCATTGGCACTTGTCACCAGGCCCAACAAACAAAGCTGAATTTTTGGCTGTAACAGCTGCCCAGTCAGTTTTCCCAGTGCCCACCTTGCCCCAAAAGTTCCTCACTACTGGGCATGTCAACCACATGTGTATATAAGTCCCCACTGCGATCCTGCACCTGGGACATTGCTCTGGTTTGGAGGGGTCTAACCTCTGTAACCACTGCATTGTGACATAATCCCTATGAACACACTTATAAACTTATAATGAATCAGTTTCAATCGCACATTGCGTGTAACTTTTCTACAATAGCCCAATATGGATACCCATTCTCATTCCCTCAACTCCACATCCAAATCGCCTTTCCATTGTAGCTTCAACATTGCCATGTGGGCAGCTGTACGCAGTAACAATAATGCATAACCATGTAATAAGTTTGCCCTCTTCCCCCTGTATGAATCCTCCTTCCCATGGTTGTTTCAGGACTTCCTAGGTGATCCCTTGCCCTCCCGCACCCCCAGTAGAACAACCTGAGCAATTCGTCAATATTCTGGCATACGCATCAGCATGTGTTGTAGCACATACAGGACTGCAGGCAGCATAATCATCTTACTAATAGCTATGCGCCGTATCAGAGAAATTGGGAATCACATCCACTTGTGCACACTCTGCTCTAGTGGGAGTCAAAGGTTTCAGTCATATCGGAGCTCAAATACACCCCCAAATTCTTAACCGGAGTTGTCTGAACCCTTATATTATAAAACCCTCAGCCTGAGCCACCTGCATGGGACAGAGCATAGATTTGTCCGCATTCAGCAGAAACCCAGAGTGTCCCCCCCACCTCAGCTATCGTATTACTGCTTGCATACCATGTAATCTCAGGGTCAGTAGGATATCATTGGCATATAATGAAATGATCCCCCATCTGACTCCCTCCAAAATACTATCGTCCTCATGCCTAGCACGTATGACCTGAGCCAGTAGCTCTATGACCAGAGAGAATATCAGCGGGAAGAGACGCCACCCCTGCTGGGTCCCCCTCTACTCCAGTCAGCTGGAGTACAGTCCAATACTGTATGACCCACTTTCACTCTTGCTCTGCTGTCAGTGTAGTGTAATTTCACCAATTTCAGGTCGTCTGCCCCCCAGATCATAATGTTGAAGTGCATTGTTCATAAACGTCCAATTGACAGTATCGAAGACTTTATAGGCATCTAAACTGGCAAGAGCAGAGGGTTCCTCCCCTTTAGCAGTCTGTTCTGCTATTAGGAATGCCTTCATTGTATTCGTAGTGGTAGAACGGCCACCTATCAATCTCACCTGTTCATTGTGTTTAATTCCCTCCGCTACCTTCGCCAAGCTTTGGGCAAGTATTTTCCCCAGGATCTTCGCATCAGCATAAATCATCAATAATGGTCGATATGATTCACAATCAGTGGGGTTTTTCCCTGGTTTAGGTAGGACTACTATGTTCGCCTCCCTCAGTGACGTTTGTAAGAGCCCAGACTTGAACATCCCATCAGACACGGCCAGCAATGGTGCACACAGAAAACCTACATATGTTTGATAAAATTCAACTGATAACCAGTCGCTACCTGGTGCCTTCTCTGTGTTCATACGTTTAATAGCCATCTGTCTGATTCATGGATTGGAGTGTTTAAAAAAGCCCTTGTTACCTCATCCACCTCGAGTAGCTGCGCATTGTACAGAACTACAGCTATGCCGGACTCTTCTTTCCGACCCTGCTGCGCACACAGTGTTGAAAATTCTGTAAATTGTCCCAGACTATTATCCTTAGCTGTTAGAGTCACCCCAGTTATGTCCCTGAAGGACACAACTGTATTCCCCCCTTTGCCCCAATTAACCACCCATGAGGGTAACTGACCAGATGTATCACCCTGCTCATGCTGTGTTCCCACCTATGTTCTACAGTCATTTTTCCCTAAGGTGTCCCGGGCCTCATCCAACTCATCCTGTAACTGTGTCACACTGCCCAGGTCGCAGGTGGAACTTGCCTATGTCCGCTATCTGTTGTTCCAGTCTAGTGACTGTGTGCCCCAATGATTTCTGCATCCCATATGTTGTGGCCATACACTTCCTCCATTCTGGACCTTAAAGGCTTCCCAAACCACTCCAGACTGGACTGACCTAGTGTTTAAAGTAAAGAACTCCTGCACTGCCTCTCTAAACTCTTTCCTGAAAGCTAGATCATACAGTACCGTGGGTTGGAAGTGTCACTACAGCACCGGCGCCAAATATGCCTGGCCCTGTAGCTTCACCACAAGTGGAGCATGGTCTGACAGAGTTCGGTCCAAATACCAGAATGCCCCAAAGTGTGCGACCTGTTCTGGGTGTATAAACATGTAGTAAATTATGGGAAAGGCCCCACGTGGTGGAGAATAAAAGGAATAACCTGTTGTCTGACTGTGCTGTGCCCTCCATAGCACCAGTAAATTCAGAGTCTCCACACCCTCTAATGGCACACTAAAAGACCTGCCCAGCGGCCAAGAAGTGGGCCTAGATCTATCCAGATTTTTATCCAACATACAATTACAGTCTCCCATCCATATAACGTAATGTGCGTATGGTGTCAATAGGCACACCACTACCTCGAACAAATCTGGTGTATCTATGTTAGGTGTATATGTGTTCAACAGCACCGTGGGTTTGACACAAATGAACCCCACCACTCCTACATATTGGCCATCAGCCGCCTTTAATTCAGTTTCTACCATAAGGGGGATACTGGCATCCACCCATAGTAACACCCCGCACACTGAAGAAGCAAAACTGGAATACCACAGCCCCACCCCACTCACTCTTCTGGGCCATATCTTCTCATGTTCCTGCAGTAGCAGATGCGTTTCCTGTAACATTACTATTCGCACCTATTGTTTTCGTACATATGACCATATTCTCGGTCCTTTAATAGGGGTTTGTATCCTCTTAACGTTCCAAGATAACGCTATCACTCCCATGTGTATAAGGTGTGCTCCACTCCTATCCAGTGACCTGCCTGTGCCATCGAGTTACTCCATTGCCGATACCATAAGCTCCTTCCCTCAAAAACCAATAACTGTACTGCCCCTCTCACAACAACCGTAAGGTCGTCGGCATCCCTCCACCCATATTACTATAGACATGTGTCCATATGCGTGCAGCCTCCCCTGTTTTTCCATTCAATGGCTTTCAATGAACTGCATAGTGTAGGCAACATGGTTGAAAACGTGTCCCATTCCCTGCAGATCCACTCGGAGACATGCATGAGGTAACAGAACACTGGCCAGTCCACAATCTCCAGGTTTCCTTTTCACCTCCATGAATGACTTTAGTCTCTTTTGGGTTGCCACACCATAGTCAGGGTAAAAGACATCCTGCTTCCATTAAATTCCACATCGCCCTGCTGACGAGCCGCAGCCAGTATGACCATTTGTCCCTATATCTCAGCATCCTAGCAATTAGCATTTGTGGTGGTGCACCAGGTTTTGGTCTGCCACCTGGGGTTCTGTGGTCTCTGTCCACCTGCAAACACATCTCACCCTCCAGCCCCAGTAGGGCAGTAGACAGCCATGGTTCCAGAAACTGTTCCACCGGTGCAGATTCTATCCCTTCTGGCAATCCTAGTATGCATACATTATTGCTTCGAGAGCTATCTTCCAAGTCAGCTAATTTGGACACAAGTATCTGTAAATCCCTCTCTTGGTCTTGATTGGCTAGTATGAGCCCCTAAGAGCTCATCTGCTCCAGCGACCCTAGTGCCTAAGTCTTTCACACATTCTTCATATTGCTCATATCCTGGCACGGCAACTCTACCATAATGACCACTCTACCGATGTTTTCGGTGATGGCCTTTTTGCCTTCCAGAATTAAGTTTTTAATGTTGAGATTAGATCTGGGTGTGGGCTTCCCCAGCATGAGCTCTTCACCAGGAGTCACACATAAGCAATCCTCAATCATATGGTGCATTTTAGAGGCTGTTCCCGGGCCACCCCGGGTTTAGGGGCTCAAGAATTTTGACTTTGCCCCTTCACAACACTGCACCAAATTCAGGCTTATCAAGCCCCTTCCACCCAGGGCATGGCCAAGGACCCTAGCAAAATGGCCACATGTAGTGCAGCTCAGCAGGCCGGGATCACAAATCTGCACATTATTTGCTAATCTCTAACTTTTCATACGTACGCTGTGGCCTAGCTTTCGGGGAGCCGTGGAACACAGCACTGACTGGGGTCCTTGCTAGAAGTGGTGACATCGGGACATACGCCCCCTGGTAAGTGGGCTGAAGGACCAAGCCTGCAGGCCGTGCCTGACCGCATGGTACTGCTGTTCTATCGGTCCCTTCCTTCTTATTAAAACTGCTACACATCACATAAGAAACCACGTGAACATTGTCTCTGCGCCCCTATATATATATGGATGAAGGCTTGCCAAAGATACCGGGGAGGGGGCCAATGGGTGAGAGTACTGTGTGCACCTGCTGATCCTAGCCAGGAGCTCTGCCACAAGGAACTGATGCTCTGTTTATAGCCTTCGGTGTAGAACCTGTTAGCGGGACATCTGACTTGATAGTCGTTCCGAAAGAGATTGAATCATAAATCAATGTAAAGGTGCTCACCATAGGAAGGCAGAGATGGGGAAGGCAGACAAGAGCCAACCTCGCTTGACATTTGTTGAGGTCCCATGCAGCGTGTAGGGCATCACAAGGTCCGGGACCTGAACTGTCACAAAGGCCGGAACCTACAAATACCTCTACACTAGAGCAAACTTTGCAGGCAATGCAGATGAGCCTTCAGTCAATTGATGATAACATCAACACCCTCAACTTAAAAGTAAATCACCTGGCCTCCAAGCTAGATCACAAATCCTCACGAATTACAGAGGCGGAACAAAGGTTGTCCACAACAGAAGGTGATCTTCAGAATATTTGCATGACGTGCCTCAATATGAAGAAGATACTTAGCATCATACAAGCCAAGAATTAAGATTTGGAAACTAGATCTAGAAGAGACAAAGACCACATTGTAGGTGTACCTGAATCAACCAACGTGGGGAAGATGGAAGCCTACATACAACAGATGCTAATCTCGATATTCGGAAGGGAGATTTTCTTGCTGCTGTTAATTTTGGAGCGCACACAGGGCTCACTTATGGCGTGCCTCCCTCCAGGTGCGCCGCCTAGGCCGATCATCACAAGGCAGTTAAATTATCAAGACAGAGACACAATATTAAATCTGGCATGAGAAAAGCAAACAATTAGCTACCAAGGAAATCAAATTGTGTGAATTTCTTCCTGTTGTTAAGAAAGAACTCCAGAAGGCAGAACTAGGGTATGAGATGTCCGGGTGGAGTATACGGGGAAACAACACATCTTCAATTGATGTCGCCACGTAAACGATATAAACACCGGACGGATTCTGCTGCAATGGACGAAGACTAGTTTCCTCCTAATATGAGATTAGCTTCAGGACCTTTGGTCTTGGCTGTAACATAATACCCCCTCTAATCGGGTAGGCTGAAGAGGATTGGGAAGGACTAGGCATAGTCTATTGCATGGCTGCCCAGGATGAGATGATACACTTCTGCCATGTCTCCGCCACCTCCGGCTTGCTGGAGGCACTGGGCACCTGGAGACCCTCACCCCGAGCAGGAGAACCAGGAATGGATTCAAAATGTAGAAACTGTTTGTGTTCTGTTATTTACAACATTTTTCATAATGTTGTTGATTGTCGAAGTTAGGTATGTCTTTAGCAATGGGGTACTGCTGAAATGGGTGGGGGTAGGGTTGGTGTTACTAGTTATTGTACTGCTGTTGAGCACCCAGACCACTGACCATTGTTTGCTCTACTACATCTCTAGAAAGACACACACTGCAACTTCACCAATTCAAGTAGTCCAGTAGGTAGATTGGGAGGTCAGGTAAATTTAATATCATGGCATGTCCGTGGACTAAATAATCCCTGCAAAACCCGCTTAGTTCTTAATTATCTTGATACGCACAATATCCATATAGAAATCCTCCAGGAATCCCATTTGACACCACATACTGATAAAACGGTGGGCACGCTGTAGGTGAGTTATAGATTAGCTTCAGAATACTCACTGTATGCCTGCGGGTTCTTCTGCTTGTCCAACGTAGAGTGCCATTAATTCTCACACACTCCCTCATTGATGAGCAGGGCAGGCTGGCTATAGTTGAGGGAAGTCTTTATTGCACAACTCTTACATTGGTAAACATGTACACTCCCAATGTGGATGACCCCAACTTCTACCTGTCCGGGTGGAACAAACTACATAGTCTGCAGGCGTCCCTAATATTGTGGGCTGGTGATAGGAACACTTACTTAGGTCCTGCATTAGATAGATCTTCCACTGCTGATTGGCAGGGGAAAAAATGGTCTGCTATGATTTGAGGGAAATGGAGGAGTGGAACTTGGTAGCTGCATGGTGACATAGATACCTTAGGAAGAAGGAGTGCCTATATACATCTATGGGACCTGGTGCTATATTGACTATTGGTTAATCTTGAGAGAGGCTTGCACAGGGGTAACAAATATAGTACACTTACCCAAAACATTGATGGACCATGCTCCTGTGCTGATTGGCATCGCCTTTTCGGGGGTTACCCCTGCACCTTTCACATGGAGATTTTGAGCGTCATCATTATTGGATGCCACATTCCTGGAGCGCATTTGTTCTCCTATTGTAGCATACTATACTACAAATGAGGGGTCCGTGGATAGTCAGAGAACCTTGTGGGAAGCGTTCAAGGTCACAATCCGGCGGTGTGTATAAGCACACAAGCTGGGGTGCAGAAGGCGATATGGGCAAAATGACATACCACCAAGTTTGAGCATGCACATGAGTCCAACCCACGTCCAGACATGTTAGCTAAAATATGGAGTGGGCTAATGGAAATTCAAGATCTTGCATAACAGGAATTATGTTTTCTGACATGGAGACAAGTGGAACTGTCATATGGTGAGGGTGGGCTGCCAGGCCACAGCCTGGTATCTAAGCTGAGACCGCAGGGAGGGCAAGGGCATATCATAAAAATAATGGATGTAGATCATGGGGACAGTCTGGATACAACCTTTATCCTTGAAGCTTTCCGGACCTTCTATTCTACATTGTTTAAACCTTGTGACACTATGCCTGCCATAGAGGAATATTTGAGACATTGTGCTGGCCTGGTTTTCAAAGGGGCAAAGAGAGTACTTGCAGCAACCACTCGCCTTAGAGGAGGTGAAAGAGGCGATCCGGTCTCTACCAAATAACAAGGCTCCAGGGGTAGATGGTCTAACGGGGGAGTTCTATAAAGGCTACATACATTTGCTCACCCCGCAGTTCCTGACAATGTATGAAGAAGCTTCTCCCTCCTACGTTTGGGTAGGCCTTAAAAGTGACCTTACTCAAACCGCATAAATCTCCTGAATTATGTGAGTCTTATAGGCCACTTCACTAATTAATAAAGATGTGAAAATACTGGCACAAATACTAGTGCCTTAAAAGGGTTCGGGCCATACTGCTAAGATTGGTGTGGGCGGGTAAACAACCCGAATAGCTTGGAATATCCTAACTCTGCCGCATGAGAGGGGTGGCTTCAATGCCCCAGACATCTATCTTTAGTACTTATGTTGACAGGCTCACTTTGCTCCTTATTGGTACGGCACACATGATTACCTTCCGCACATAGCGACAGAACAAGATGTTGCTGAGCTGATCCCACTTCAGGTGCTCTTGCCCCATAAATGGGTAGGCACTCCACACACTGAAATACATACCATCCATACTACTACCCATGTTGGTAGATGCTAGGGGGTTCCTTCAGATAAACGCCCTATATATGCACCAGCCCTACTATTATGACATCATCCGGCGATCCCCCCTACACAGGAAGAAGTGGCACTAAAGTTATTACAGAAGGCCAGGTTACACACCATGGGAGATGCCTACCAGGGCGATCTGTTTGTATCCTATGATGACCTGGCTTCATCAAAGCGTAGCTCCCCACCTCTCCCCTTTATATGGTATAGGTTTTGCGCGGCTAGGCGATAGCTTTACCCCCAGTGTCTCTGGGCCCCTCCTGCACTTAATGCCTTCTAGGTCCTGCTCATTAGTGATACCCGCTGTTGCTTTACAACTAAATTATACAGACAGCTGGATACTGATAGGGCTCGGAAGAACTTGTGCGTGACATTGGGGAGAGAACAAACAGAAGCAGATTGGGTGTTTAGCTGCACACAATGACACACACTTACTGCCAATTGCAATCTAAGGATTATACGTTTCAAATTCCTCAACCAAATTTACCATACTCCGCGAAACTGCACAGATGAGGCTTGCGGGAAGATTCAAGATGTGTCCGCTGTGGGACAGAAGGGGCGGATTTTTTACATTTGGTCTGAACCTGTGCGGCTCTACAGGAGTACTGGGAACAGGTTACGGCAGCCATCACTGAGATGGTCATGGAACGATTGTCATGTGACCCGGGAGTATGTTTGTTGGTACAGATTGGGGACCTTCAGCAGACTAATCGGAAATTTGTGTCTATTGCTTTGTTGCTGGTGAAGCACTGGGTCATCCTGCATTGGGGTAGTAGAGTGAGGCCTACTAAACTACAGTGGTAACAGATATGACATGTTGTAAATCTCAACTGACGTTGTATGCCGAGTAGCTGCCTAGAAAATCGTGGCCCCAAGCTATATGGGGGCCTCTTGTAACGTAGTTATTGGTGCACCCTGATGATTAACATAGACGGATTCAATATGGAGCTATTTTGCTTCTCACTTGAGCCATCAAAAGTTGATAAATAATATGTGCGTGCATTGTATATGGTATTAGCGGGATGTTCACAAATTAGAGGGGGTGGCAGAGGCAAGAAGGTGCACAGTTAAATTGTTAAACATGGGGACTATGCTTGTTTGAGCAAATGTTTCTTGCAAATTAAATCTCAATAAAATGTATAAAAAAAAAAAAAAGAAGCCCCTTACATCCACAACTCAGGCCCGGGAGCATGTAGTGATCATGAAAAAAAAGAAGTAACTATAGGTTTAATTGTGGCACTGGCCGCCAGACTGGTCTTTTAATGTCTATGGGGCAGCCCCCTTGCTCCCACTTTGCTATGGAGAGAAGGGTGGGCAAGCACCTGCCCTGCATGAGTATCCCTACATGGGGCCCACACATACATATATATATATATATATATATATATATATTGGTGGTCACCAATAGGTAGTTACATTTAGGAAAATAGTTTTTTGACTGGTCTATAACTTTGGCGCCGTTTGACGAATCTTCACCAAATGTTTAAAAAATAAAAATAAAGGGGGTCCTACTGTGCCTCATTGTGCTTGGTAAGTTTCAGTGTGATTTGTCAGAAGGAGGCAGGTCAGAAAAGTGTGATTCCCATGGCAAATTCCCATAGGGACTTTGAATACGACTACAGCTCGAACTGCTGGACGGAATTACACCAAATGTGTCAGAAAGCTAGCACTTGGTCCAGAAAGTGTGCTTTCTGTGAGCTGGTATAAATTCATTCAGTAGTTTTTGAGATATAAAGGAAAAATAAATATACATATCTGGGTGGAGCCTAAGTACAGATCTTATGGTGAGATCTGATTAGCTGTCAGCACTTCAACCAGAGGGTGTTGGTAGCCATCATGGGACCAATATACATGATAACACACACTGAAATGCACTGCAGTGGATTGCAGGTTTTAAGCGCTTGAAAATGGAGAGTGCATAAAGGGTATTACAGATTTTAGTTACAATATGAATCATTTGTTGCTAAGCTGATTTTACACTTTGAGAAAGCCTTCTGATGGGATTTCATGAACCATGTTTGAGAGAAAACTTTTTTCTCATGATTTTCCCATAGAGGTTATGGAAGGTGCTCCAGAAGCTAAAATGATAGGGTGAATTTACAGAAAATATGCTATCTTTCTCCACCATATGAGAATGAAGTCTGACATTCTCAGTAAAACATGTACTTCCAACAGGAGCAGCCTGTCAGTTGATTCCCTTGTGCTCTACTACAGCCATCTAGAGTTTTCTGAAGAACAACTAGAACACTAGCAGTCAGTTATGACAAAAATGTGGCACAGCTGAAGGCATCTTGATTGAATCCAACTGGTAAAACCTAAAACATTTAATTTAGAAAGGAACAAACTAGTGGTTTCATTTTGTCATAGAAATTATAGTTTGTGCTGTAGAAAGAAAAATTAGGACATGTTTTAAATGAGTTCTCAAGTAGCTTCCTCTTCTATTTCATTAAAGCATTCTGACACGCAGACTGGAACATGCACTTTCAACACCAGCAGCAGACTGCCAGTTAACTCCCTGCTCAGCAGTTTACTACAGTGTTCTAATGAGCAACTAGAGTGCTAACATTTTGAAATATGCCAAAAGTGAGGCACATCGGACTGCCATCTTGAAGGAACCAAAGTGGAAACTGAAAGCATTTGTTTTACTGAGGATAATGCAGTAAATGAGATTAGGACGCTTCATAACAAATAAGTCTCCCAAGATGGCCACCAGAGGAACAAAAAGAGCCTAAATATAGCACAAATATCACCCAAATGTAGCCCAATGCAAGAAGTGTGCAACACATTTTTTTTTCTTCAGTTTTATAAAGCACAGACGGCCCAAGGTATTGGAGTGCTATACATGAGCATCAGTTAGATTATACAAGGACACTCTTCTTTTGGGCTTTAGGTATGAATGGGGAGATTAAGTGATTTGCCCAGAATCACACGATGTCTAACTGATGCAAAAACTGGAACCTGGTTCCCCAGTTGCAAAGTCTCCAGACCTGGCCGTAACACCACATTCTCTCCCTTAACTGTAACATAAAATCAACTGGATAAAAAAAAATCATGATAGTAAAAAAATTAAAAGTAAATTGTCGCTATTTAAGAACTCAGAAAATATATCCTCATTTTAGTTTTTTAGTGCACCACTGATAATTTCTATGGAAATAAGACCATCTCATTTTTATAATTTCAAAAGGAAATGTTTTAGGAATTACAGTTTTGATTACATAAAGATGACATCAGGCATGCCACACTTTTATAATACATACAGAATGTTAGCAATTTAGTTGTTCATTAGTATACTGCGGGGAGGCAGATGTCAGGGGCACGGACTCAGACAATTGAGGGCAGAGAGGAGGGTGAAGAGGCAACAAGTTGACCATGCTGGGAAGGCAGGAGGGGCAGTGGCAACACAACAGACCATGGAGGGAAGGGGAAAAATGGACAGGAAAGTGAGGCTGTGGCAATATAACAGACCATTGAGGGAAGAAGAAAGAGTCAGTACAACCATACATGCCAACAGAACCGATTCATGCAAGAGACCCTGGATGTTTTTAAGCCCAAAAAAGCTTTATATTATCTGTCTCCGGCCTAAAATTTCCTCTTTTTTCAATGTGAGGCAATGGGGAAAATCAATTCTCCAGGTTTTTTTCAAAATCATGCTCTTACCGATTTCAAAATATTGGCAAGTATGGTAAATTGGATCACTGAGGGCAGGAGGAGTGGGGTAGGGACATGGACTCAGATAACAGAGGGCAGGAGGGAGATGGGCAGGGGCACCAAACTGAACATACAGGGCAGGAGTTGGTGATTGCAGCGTCATAATAAACCACACAGGGCCAGCGGATGGCTGTGCAGCACAACACACCATAGAAAGCAATAGGGAGGGGACAGGGATATAGACAACAGGGAACAGAGGAGAAAGAGGCAAGGGCAGCAAAGCTGGCCACACCGGATAAACAGGAGAGACAGTTGCAGCATAACAGACCTTGAAAGGCAGGAGGGAGGGGGCAGGTGCATGATAATGGACCTAACATGGCAGGAGGGAGGGGATAGGGGTCTGCACATGGTTAACGGAGGGCAGGAGGCAGGGCTGGAGCACCAAGCGAACTAAGGAGGGCAGGCAGGATGGGCACTAGAAGCACAGCATAACATGGAGGGCAACAATGAGACTATAATGGCATACACAAAGACAACGGAGGGAAGGTGGGAGGGGGTCAGGGGCAGCACAGAAGGTCATGCATAGCAAGTGGGAGGGTTAATGTAAGAACAACGGCCATGGTGGGCAAGAAGGAAAGAGCAGGGACATGCAGAAAGGACCATGGAGGACAGAAGGGATGTGTAGGGGCTGACGCTGACAAGGGAGGGCAGGGGAAGGGGCTTCACAACAGACTACGCTGGTAGGCAGCAGTAGCAGTTGCAGCACAACAGAGCATTGAGGGCAGAAGGGAGTGGCAGCAAAATGGGGCAAACCATTTTAGCTTCTGGAACACTTTCATATCTTCTACGAGAAAATTATAAAAGAGAACAGTTTCCTCTGAAGCATAGTTCATCAAATCTTTGTGGAGGATTAGCATTTTTCACAGGTTCAGATCACCTCGAAACACTCTGCAATTCTTAAATTAGTACATTACCACCAACAAACAATTTACATTGTGTCTAAAATCTGTTATCACCCTTATGAGAAATTGGGTTATTAGTAGTTAAGAATGTGAGTCCTTCACAAGTAATAGGTCCGCAAATGTCTTATTATTGTGAACCAAGTTCCGCGTTGCAAGTCTTTACTCTCTCAGGGTAGCAAAGCGGAGCAATGAAGGACCTCCTCTTAAAAGGAAAAGTCCTATTATTGCACGCGTGCGCACACACACACACACACACACCACCCCCACCCCACTAAATACTACATATTACATTACAAATATACACATTCAGGTATATGGAGGTCCCACTGGTGACACCCCCATAAGACATTGTCCTGAACCCCACAATCACATTACCTCCTCAACTATACTAGAATCAACACCAGAAGATTATGGGGGGGGGAAGGGTCATTTAAAATAAGGTAGGCCTACTGGCTTGTGGGATCACCACATCAATAGAATCAGCCACATACCATGTTTGAACCTTATAACACCATTTCAATCAATGGAACCAAGGCTACTAGTAATAACCAGTCATCATAATGGCAAATGTTCATTGTACATTCACTATATTGTTAATAAAGCATTTTAATTCAAAACCATCGGTCGGAGTCTTTCTTTATTTACTACAGGCCACAAATGTAGCCACAGGACCAACTGCTTAGGTTCTCTGCACTCCAGAGCATAATGCTCCAGCTCAGAGTGCTTTGAAAAATACACAAACCTCTCCTAGGGTCATATGCAATGAGCTCCAGGAGACTTAGGGTTAACTTTTTATAATGCCCCTATTGTAGGGCGGGATAACTGCAGTCCTACAGCCACCCAACCACTTCTGATTGACTGCTGGCAGTGCCCTTGCTCCTCCTTGGGGCATCACAAGAAAGGAATGTGGCATATGTGGCAGATCACTCCGCTTTTAGAGGATCTGGTGGACCCCCTACCGGCTCCCGGCACTTAACAAGAGTCAGCATCCTTTAAGTGCTATTCCACATAAATTGTTAATAGTGGGCAGGAGCAAAAGCGAGTATTTCTGCTGCCACATGCAGAACAAAAGCAAGGTTTTTGGTATGGGGTCCTCTCCTCCAAATCACATGGCACAGGGATTGTAAGTGGTGTTTGAGCATCCCACAGGCCCTACTCTTCTTTTCCATGGTTTCCTGTGTCCCGGGGGATGGGGCCCCAAGACATTTTAACATTGTGTCTGCTTTTCTTTATTTCTTTGCACCAGCCCTTGGGGGATGACAGCCTTCTGGGCAAAAAGCAGTACAAGGATAGCCCCCCACGTACCCCTTCCCCAAAGAGGGCAATTGGTAATATTAAAAGCCCACACTGCGCCAACCCTCTCAAAGGTCGACCCTGGCGGGGTTTAAAAGGAAGATCGAGCAGAGCGCAAAGCTCTCAAATGCTAATCTTTCTTTGTTCTTAAAAGGACAAATCTTTGAAGATGTACATCTCGTCCCCTGCTGGGTCAATTCTGTCCATCATTAGTTCATCTTGCTCCTGATAGCCAGGTCTAGCTACCAAGATCATGGCCTCAAAAGGGGCACCTTTTGTTGGGAGTGGGGTTTTCTGGCTTCCTGGACCAGCTTTCTCCTTTACCTGGCTCCTGGTACTACTCTCCTGCTAGTGGGTGACATCTTGCACTCCCTCCTCTATCAGCCAGCAGAAAACACTCCTACCCAGGCAGTGAAGCACTGATCTTTTTCATAGGTATCCTAGGGAAACCATCCAAGGTTCCCCAGGAGGACATGTTCTCCCTTATGCCAGGAAGCATCAGGGGGGCAGTTTCACTAGCCCTGGATAGACCCATCCTAGTCCTGGGGCTCAAATGGAGTCAACATCCTTAGTCCATCTTTGTAGGGCATTAGGTAGATTCTTTTTCCAGCTGTCACACTTGCTGTTAAATGATTAAGATTCACTATTGCATAGAATATTGTAAAGGATGTAACAATCATAACCGTCTCCACTGTACCTCACATTCCACTAACAATTTTTATTTTGGCCTGTAGGAAGATGATCAACAGGAGAGAGATAGGAATTCAGAGAAAGATAGAGAGCGAGAGGTTTGACGCATTGGTTTTCCACAGTATTCAAACTTCTCCATCCATTAACAATCAGTGAATTTCTACTTATCTGGCAGAACACTGTGGAACAAATAAACCAACTTTAACATTGATTTTGTTAGCGTTTATCACACACTCTTACTTGTTCACAATTTTTTGGCAATTCTATAGTCTCTCTTTGTATGTGAAATTAACTTGACATTCTCATTCTTGGATATTCTCTCTCTTTCTTTGAGAAGCTGGACCTCAATTCCTCATCTCTTCAGTTCTTATTTCTAATGACTGTTTTTTTCCAATTATGATCCTGTGGCTCGAGATTTGGTAGCATTTAAAATTTTCTAGGTTGCCCCTTATTTAACAAGGTTGTTTCTTAACTGCTTTCACTCACCACTTGTGCGGATTCAATTTGTAGTAGTTTTGTTGTCCTTCAATTGTATTTGTTGTATCCTCACAAATATTTCTATCTTGAAGAATGTCTTAAAGGACTTGCCTAATTCCTACTAGGCAAACAACTAATACTAGTTGCGACTTGACTCCTGTATTAATTACTACACACGAAGGAGCTTGTACTTTCAAACTTGACTACTGTTCCTAGAATTGTTACTATAAACGAATCAGATCTGTCTGTACTTGTCTCAGATTTCTTCTTTTCTTTTAGGTCTGTGCTGTGAAGATTCCTCATGAAGTCACCACAATAACTTATACGGATCCAGCTGGAAGCCTCAGGTAAGTTCAGGACCACGTGGTTGAGATTCTGATTCAACTGCTAATGTCTAACAAATGGTGTGGTTTCCTGCGAGCAGTATTTATACCATGGCCTTCAAAATGGACACCAAGACTTAGAAATCTCACATTACCTAGTCCTCCTCTAACATGGAGTAATTTGTTGCTTGTAATACTGCTTTGGCACTCCCAAAAGCTCCATCACATAATGTTTGCATTACTTAAGCTCTAGATGTTTGTTTGAGGCACGATTTCACACCAGTCCCCATCCCCACGCTAGATGTAGCGCAATCTCAAGTGTATTCTAGATGCCTTGTCAGACCCTAAAGCAAGATAGGTGCTAAGGGGAAAACTATGATGCATATTTGAGCATCTTGAATGATATGTCGCCCCTTAAAAGTGATCATGACACCTGCTGGGCATCATTTCTGCCACCGCTTCCCAGATTCAGAGGCTCCTCAACTGTCTCTTCCATGTGGAGGCGTGTATAGGTGGAGGTGGAAGGTTTTAGGGGCCAGGCACTCCTGGCCAATCCTAAAAGACCACATCATCCCTCCACCCCTGGCCCAACCCTCCTGCACAGCATTCTATGAGAATCCAAAATGGAATCTTAAAGAATTCACTGGAAAGAGCTCCTCTGAGGGCCTCAGCACTGCCCCTATCTGACATCACTGCCTGGTCCCTAGCCACTAAACTTTCAAAAAAAGGCCCTCCTGCATTGGCTCCGGAGTCCTGCTCCTCTTCCTCTGTTTCAATGGGCCTGAACTGACCCAGCCTTTCTCCACTGTGACAAGCTAATAATCAGATGCAGATTTCATCCCTGTCCCTTAATTTTCTAGTAGGAGTCAATCACCATAATTGTTCTTTATGCGTGAGGAGGACATTTTTGACTCAGTGAAAAAGCAGAGCAATTGACACGGACCAGTGAAGGTTGGGAAGGTACCAAAGGCTGATCCAGAGAAATATGACAGTTCTTGAAGTCCCAAAAGATGTGGATGTAGTGTGCAAATATTATACTCGACCTGCGTGTTTATACCTGGCTGGACTCTGTAGGCCTAAGTGGAGCAAAACTATACTATAGGGCAGATTTCACCTCTATGTAGATTTGCCCGTAAACCCTACAGACCTACTCTCTTAATGCACACTATTATTATAAGGCCTACCCCAGGGCAGAACCAATCCTTGCAGAGTCCCTTCTACAACAGACTCCTGGGCACAGATATTGGGCTGCTCACAACAGTAGTTTCACATGCACAGCCCGCACATGTGTAAAAAAGTGTTCATGTGTAACCAGACCAATGTCTCTTACCTTAGCTGCGCAGCAGTGGCCTTGGCTTAAAAAGCAGACAATGGAGGTTAACCTGCTCAGCCTAATTCCCATGAATGAGACTCCAGTAGTTAGACTCACTCACAGTGAATAGTCACAAACCTGATAGTCATTTTATGAACATTTCTGGTGGGTTAAATGAGCAGAACTCATTTGCTACAACGTTTCTGTTTCTTTTTGTGACCCTCAAAATCAGGCTTCCACTACAATAAGTATCAATAGCCACCATGTCCCAGTGCCATGTAATTGCTGCAACAACATATTATGAGTGTTCTGGCTAGCCAATCAAGTCAGGGCCTTAGGATACCCTGCCTCCTCCCATATGCCCCTATGGATCATGGGAATCTCACCTTGCCCCTACAATGTGTTTTTTTTAATTAGATTTTCAGGATGCGAAGACAGCAGATTTTCCTATGGGAATTCAAATGGGAAATCAACATTTTGGGAACCCCTTTTTTTCTTAGCCCTCACTTGATAGATACACACAAAACTTTCAACAAAAGAAGCCAAAGCTAATTCTCTCTTTTTCTTTTTGGAAAGTCGAGTGCAGAATCATCAAATAGTGGCAAAATTGTTAAGACTACACTAAATGCCTTTCATGTATTATATTGTGTTGTCAGGATCTTTTATGCATAAATGCATGAAATGATTAACTGTATGAACTTAACTGTATGAAATGTAAGCCCACTAGTGGTGTAGAGGTCTTTGTACAGTTTGTAGTTTTGTGCACTAACAACATGTAGAACATGGATTTACTTTCGAATTTGCATGTGCACGCTGACATGGTGCCACAGTATTTACAAATAAAATTACCATGACTTGTAGTAGTGTGTTTTCTGGCTTATATTAACTAGGCTTCAAATTACGCAAAATGGGTGTTTCCTCCAGCATGTTCACTAGTCATTATTTCTGCAACACACTGTCAAGCAGTCAGGTTCGATTATTTCCGTTGACATTGTTCTTGCAGTTCGCAAAGGAAATTTTCCAATACAAACATAATAATGTTGCATTTCCCACGGTCCTTACGCTAGCTTACTGTACTTCATTACTTGACAATAGTGTGCAGTTGTTCATTTAACTACTTAGTCCTGCCATCTCGGGTGACATTAGCACAGAATGGGCAAAATAAAAATACACGTGCTTAGATGCTAGATCAATATGACATTTCAAAGAGCTGTGCTCTGATTTGCTGAGAGCACACAATGTTTCACAAACGTAGGACTGTGCAAAAAAAAACAAAAAAAAAACTGTATACAAACCTTCGATTTTCGGTGTGAGCCAGAAGACTTTCCAATGCATCCGGGGATGCTGTCCATTTACCTATTGATTTAGCTGCTCTCTTGAGATTAAGAATTATTCTGATTTTGCACTTTATTCTGCATTGCATTATTCTTTGACAGCCTTTATGGTAATGACTTTAAGCATTTGCATTTATGATCTCTATATTGCACCTTTTGAATTTTTGTACTGAATCCTTAAAATGTATATTTCCTGCTCTATAACTCAATTATTGAGTATATCCTCACTTAATTGACTGTATTTTAATATGTTACAATGAGGTATTGTGGTTTGTGTTGTGTGAAGCATTGTTATGCTTCATGTGAGGTTTTTGGTTATGCAATGTTGATTCAGGGTTCAATTAGTGGTTTGATTACAGTGGCATGTATGTGCCTATTTATGATTTGGGTCAAAGTAGTTTTCATTTTATTATTGTTTTATTTTGTAATCTTATTCATCGAAATCCAAGATTGAGATATTACTGCTGAATTTGAATGCAGAAAAGGTAGTGTGTTTTGTGAGGCGCCACGTTCACAGAGATGGGAATTTTTCTGAATTAATGAGTTCCCTCTCCAGGGTTTGCATGCCTAATTAGGTTGGTGTTGTTTGCTCTTTGGTGCAGAGGAGTAAATACACTAGCCAGAGGTGGATTGACTTTCTCCTATTTTAGGTTGAGCAAACAATATTTATTTTGTTTCTTTGTGTGCATTCATCAAGAAAGGTTGTGCAATTGATTTCACATTAATGGAAAAGCTGAGCTGTGATTGGTTAATGGGCTAAGTCATGCTGGGGTTGGTGAGATGTCCATTGATGGACTGACCTTAGGGAATGCAGCACTGGGAATGGTTGTTGTAAACGTCCTTCTTTTGTTCAGTTTTTAGATTATTTTGAACAAGCACAATTGGTGCTGTGTTGAAACGGCCTTAAGCCCCTAGCATACCTCAATCAATCAATCCGTTTTTGTAAAGTGCGGCTACTCACCCGTGAGGGTCTCAAGGCGCTGGGGGGGTGAGAGGAGAGGCCTCATCCGAAGAGCCATGTCTTGAGGTTCTTCCTGAAGATGGTGAGTGATGGGCTTTGTCTGAGGTGCAGGAGGAGGTTGTTCCAGCTCTTTGCTGCAATGTAGGTGAAGGATTGTCCTCCGGCAGTGGTTTCACGAATGCGAGGGATGTTAGCCAGGGCCATCTGGGTGGAGCGGAAGGATCTGGCCGGGGTGTGGAATGAGACACTGTGGTTCAGGTAGGCTGGTCCTGCTTTGTGTATGGCCTTGTACGTGTAGGTGAGTAGCTTGAAGGTAATTTGTTTCTCGACCGGGAGCCAGTGAAGGTTCCTCAGGTGTTGGGAGATGTGTTCTCAGCGTGGGTGGTCCAGGATAAGTCTGGCAGCGGCGTTCTGAATGAGTTGTCATTTTTTGATGTTTCTAGTCGAGGTGCCAGCATACAGGGCATTGCCATAGTCGAGCTTACTTGTGACTAAGGTATGGGTGACTGTCCTGCGACAGTGTGCTGGGATCTATCTGAAGATATTCTGAAGTTTGCGGAGTGTGTGCCAGCAGGAGGAGGCGACTGAATTTACCTGGCAGGTCATGGATACGGAGGAATGTGGGCCACCATCAGTCGTCCCAAGATGAGGTGGCATTTCTGAAGTGGATGAGCTCAGTCTTGTCGGAGTTGAGCTTGAGGCAGCTTTCTCTCATCCAGGTGGCGACAGCTTCCATTTCTGAGTGGAAGTTCCTTTTGGCCGTGTCCGGGTCTTCGGTGAGGGAAAGGAGGAGTTGTGTGTCATTGGTATATGACACAATGTTCATACCGTGGCTTCGGACGTTGGCTGTGAGAAGGGACATGTATACATTCAACAGTGTGGGGGCTCAGTGAGGATCCTTGGGGGACTCCGCAGTTGACTCCTGTGGGTCTGGATGCGTAGGGCGGGAGTTTGAGCCTCTGCGTCCTCCCGGAGAGGAAGGAGTGGATCCATTCCAGGGCTCCTCCACGAATTCCTAGGTCATGGAGTCTGGTGCATAGTGTACTGTGGGAGATTATGTCGAAGGCTGCTGAGAGGTTGAGGAGTACGAGCGCTGCAGTGTGGCCACAGTCTAGGAGTAATGGGATGTCGTCGATGGCTGCCAGGATGGCGGTCTTCGTGCTGTGTAAGCCAGACTAGGAGCTGTCCAGGGAGTTGTTGGCCTCAATTAAATTCCGTAGTTGTGCATTGATTACTTTCTCCAGTACTTTGGCGGGGTAGGGTAGCAGCGAGATGGGCCGGAAATTCTTTAGTTCTGATGGGTCGGCCGAAGGTTTCTTCAGGAGAGGGCATACTTCAGCGTGTTTTCAGTCCTCTGGGAAGGTGCCAGTGTTGATGAAGCAGTTCAATGTGTTTCGGAGCTCGAGGGCGATGGATGCTCTGATATATATGTGGTGTGGGCAGGGGTCTGTGGGGGCTTCGGAGTGGGTGGGGGGGGGGTGGGAGTGGGTTGGTCATAGGTTCTGGTGCCAGGATTTTCCGGGAAGAAGCTGTCATAGATGTTCTGGATCTTGCGGTGGAAAAAAGGTGGCAAGTTTGTCGCATAGGTCCTGTGATGGGGGGATGCTGGTGGCTTCGAAGGGAGGATCTGTGAACTCATTGATGACTGAGAAGAGTTCCTTAGAGTTGTGTGTGGAGGAGCTGATGATCTACCAGAGTGGGTCCTTTCTTGAGTTCTTGATTTTTCGGCGGTTGCAGCTCTGAAGGAGGCGAGGTCTTTGCTGGTTTGGCTGTTCCTCCATTTTTTCCTCTAAACGTCAGTGGGTACACTTTGATTCTTGGAGTTCAGTGGAGAACCAGCTGGCTTTCTTAGGTACGCGTTTGGCCGCTGTCAGCCGGGGCGGGGGGGGGGGGGGCTACGTGTCGGTGCATTTGGTGATCCATGCATTGAGATTGCACGCTGCTGTGTTAGCGTCATCGAAGGGAGGAGGGAGAGATTTGGAGAGAGATGAGGTGAGTTGCTCGTTGGTGATTTTGTTCAATTTCCTGTTGGGGGGGGGTCATGGGGTGGGAGAGTGGGTGCGGCTGCTGGGTGCGGTGATTGTGAAGTGAATGCAGTGGTGGTCGGTCCAATCTGGGGTGGAGATGGTCTTGATGGTGATCCGGTTGCTTGAGGTGAAGATGGGGTCCAGTGTGTGTGTCCTGCGATGTGTGTGGGGGCGGAGACCAGCTGTCTGAGGCCAGGGATGGGGAGGTTGTGGAGTAGAGCGGTGGTATTTGGATCGGAATGGTCCTTGCAGTGGAAATTCAGGGAGCCGAGGAGGAGGTAGTCATCTGACGCCAGGGCCTAGGGGGTAGCAATGTCCACAACGTCTATGAAAGCTGGGTGGGGGCTGGGTGGCCTATACACCAGGGTGCAGCAGATGGAGGAGTTGTGGTTGGAGTGGATCATGACGTGAAGGTGTTCCGTGGTGGTGCATTGTTCTTCTGGGACAGCCTTGACACGTAGTGAGAACTTGTGTACAATGGCGAGTCCTCCGCCCGGGCGTGAGGGCCGGTCTCTCCTTACGATGTTGTATCTGTCGGGAATGGCAATGGCGATGTCTGGGCCCGAGGTGGGGACGGGGGGGGGGAGATACCTGCTACGGAGAAACATAAAATACCTGAACGGGTTTGCCTGAGTATAAGATGTTCACAGATTTTAGGCTCTGTAGGTGTACCTGGATTGGGATGAATATGCTTCTGGTGACAAGAAGTTTCTTTTAAAGGGTGCTTTTAACATTAGAAAGGTACATTTCTTAAGTCGGGCCATGGATGAAAGAAAGCGATTAACTACATAGCTTGAGGCGTCAAATAAATGGATCGGATGGCCACATGGAAGGAGAGGAAGAAAATGAAGAAGCATGTTAAGGGTTCATTTAGAAAATGGTTAGAAAGCAAGTGGGACAATCATGACATATAGTGGCAGTAGGATTTGGTATAAGGAGTGAGTTGAAGAGCTGAGGAAGAAGAGTTGCCCTGCATGTGACTCTGCTTTGTGGAGCTATCCTGCAGTTGCTGCTGCTGCCTGTGCTAGAGGACTAAGACTGGACTTTGTGTTGCCTTCCTTCTTGTGAAGATCTCCAGGGGCGTGATTTAGAGCTTGCCTTCTGTTGTTTGAAGTCTCAGGGACAGCAAAGACTTCTCTCTGCCAGCACCTGGAGCCTTTCGAGAAACTCCCAAGTGGTGCACAACCAGTTCCTGGGGCCCTGAGAAGAGAAGCTGGCAGCTCAAGAGTGAGAAATCCACGCACAGACTACCGTGCGGGGAAAAGATCGAAGCAACTCCGATCTGCGGCTGAAAGAAAATCGACACACCGCCAGCTTCGCAGCTGAAAATCGACGCTCGCCTGCAATGCGACCGTAAGATCGACGTCCGGGGCTGGAGAAACGAAACACAGCATCGCTGACGGAGGCTGGTGAGATAGCAACTCCCATTGCGTGGTTTTCAGACCATCGTGCGGCTGAATTTCTGACGCAAACACCGCTGGGCGTGCAAAAACAACGCAAGGCCTGCCCGGTCCCGAGAGTGCTGCCGGATCGATGCATTGCTCTCCTGCGGAGAAGAAACAACGTACGCCGACCCGACTAAAGCAGAAACAATGCAAAGTCTGGTTTGTAAGTGAAATCGACACATCGCAAGCCCTTTTTGACGCACACTCGTCCATGCGGGGTTATTTTTTACGCACCCAAGTTACATTTTCACGTTAACAGCGTTAGTGTGTGTTTAAAATTACATGAAGACTCTTTTTGCATTTTTGCAATTATTTGACTTGTGTATTGTGGATTTTGTCTTGTTTTGTTTAGATAAATATTTTCTATTTTTCTAAACCTGTGTTGTGTCATTTTGTAGTGTTTTCATTAAGTTACTGTGTGTATTGGTACAAATACTTTACACCTAGCACTCTGAAGTTAAGCCTGCCTGCTCGTGCCAAGCTACCAAGGGGGTGAGCGAGGGTTAGCTGAGGGTGATTCTCTTTTACCCAGACTAGAGTGAGGGTCTTTGCATGGACAGGGAGTAACCTGACTGCCAACCAAAGACCCCATTTCTAACAGTGGCAATTTAGTGCATGGCAATTAAAGGCTCCCGAGTGTGTGGCCTTTGTAGAGGAGGAGCTCCAAGCCTTCTTTCAGGTCATAACAACGCTTTTGGCAGCGTGTAAACCTTCCATGAGAGGAAGGATCAAGACATATGTCAAACGAGAGGAGTCGCTTCAGCGAGAACGGGTGACTGACCTAGAACGTGAGATACTGGATATGGAGTGCTGATCCTGCCATCCTAATACAGAGGAGACATGGCGTCTACTGATGCTCACGTAGGCCGAGTTGCAGCAGGTTTCTCTTAAGGAGACAAAGCAGTGTTGGAAGGCCTCAACCTAACAAATCTATGAGGCAGGGGACAAATCCGGTAAGCTGCTGTAATGGCTGGCGACACGTAATATCCAGATCAGGGTAGTAATGGTCATTAGAGAGCTTGCGGGCAATCCTCAGAAGGAACTGCTGGCAATTGCCCAGACCTTTGCAGCATTTTACAGCGATCTTTATACAAGATGTCCAATATCCCCATTGGAGATAGTGAAGTCTATTCTTTGGGAAATCCCCCTATCGTCCATTCCAACCACCCTGGCCTGTGACCTGTACCAACCCTTGACAAGGGAAGAAGTGGATGCAGCCACCTCTGACCTCTGGTCAGGGAGGACTTCAGGACCCTATGGTTACCCCATTGAATACTATAAACTGTTTCGTTCCATCCTAATGCCCCACCTGTTGAGCTGTTATACAGAGCCGATTCAACGAGGATCATTCCCTCCCAACCTGGACTGTGCCACTATTTTTGCCATCCCTAAAGAGCGCCTGCCTCTAGACCAGTGCTCTACTTACTGTCCGATTTCAATTATTAATGCAGACATTAAGATCTATGCAAAAAATTAGATCACTCAGCTGGCCCGCACCTTACCCTATCTTATTCATCCAGATCAGTGTGGATTCATGCTGGGTAGAAGCACACGTCGTTGCATCCGTCTAGTCCAGGTGGCCCTCTCCTATGCACCGAGGCTGAACGGCAAGCTGGCCCTCCTTCTCGTGGAATTCTCTAAATTCTTTGACACGATCTCCTAGGAATTCTTGGAGGTGATCCTGCTGCGCTTGGGTCTAGGAATAACATTCCAAAAAATTGTACATCTCTTGAATCACACCCCCATGGCCCAAGTCAGGGTGAACAGCATAATGTTCGCCCTTTTTCAGATCCAGAGGGGGACGCATCAGGGAGCCATTGGTCTGCCTACTACGCTGTGACAAGCAGATGACTTGATGGAGATTAGGGACTGGCCTTGAGGGTCGAGTGTCACGATATGCGGAAGATGTCATCCTATTGCTTGGGGACCCTCAGATCTCTGGTCCGCACTGTCTGGAGATTCTGCACCTCTATGGTGAGGCCTGTGGAGTCCACATAAATGCAAAAAAGCCTATCCTGTTGGAAATGAAGGGATATGCGGAGGGATAAACCTCGTACCCGGACATCCCTAGAAGGCAAAATGACTTTAAGTACTTAAGGATCCGCATATCATTTCCAGACCTGGCCTGGCAGCTTAACTTTCAGAACTTGCCCTCGAGAGACTTACGTCGATGGAATGGCCTACCGCTTATCCCTACGCACGTCTAAGGATGATATGTCTTCCCTGCTACCTATATGTTTTAACAAACTTCCTATGCCCTATACCCCGCAAGTGGTTCCGGTCCCTGAACTCCAAGCTTACTTCCTTCATATGGGCCAGAGGAGTCACAAAGCAGCTTTCAATTCTGCGTGGAAGTCTCCCTTGGAGGGAGGGTTTGGAGCGCCAGACATTTATGCATACTCCCTAGCCACATAATTGGTGCCTATCAATGACAGTTCACTTATGGGTAGGATTACCCAGCTTACCGCCTAGAACTACACTTCCTGGGGTTCAAT
Source organism: Pleurodeles waltl (assembly GCF_031143425.1). Taxonomy (NCBI): domain Eukaryota; kingdom Metazoa; phylum Chordata; class Amphibia; order Caudata; family Salamandridae; genus Pleurodeles; species Pleurodeles waltl. The sequence continues at coordinate 385,102,370 of NC_090436.1, read as the reverse complement.
GGGCTTTTAGGTCAACTATTTGGGGGCTGATAATCCCAGGTGACGCCCTTGTGCACTCGGTTGGCAATATAGTGCTGGAAAGCGGCTCTGCGCCCAATTCGGTGGGCTCGCCATTTATCAAGACTGACCTCTCTGCGGCAGGGCACCTGGGTGCAACAGCTCACTGCACTAAAGTGACTTCACCAGTGGGACCGAATAGGAATCACATACCTAGGAGATATCTACAAGGGAGCTATCTCTGATGTCATTTCTGGATTTGAAAGAATAACACACTCTAGCTAACACACAATTCTTCTGTTTTCTCCAGATGTGTCACACTCTCAAGACACACCTGGCCCCAGACATGCAACTCCCAGAGTATAGCCCATTGAAGCTAGGATATTAATGGGGCATTTGGGTAAAATAGCGATAACTCAGATCTATCAATCCTTGATTACTAACGCACCACATGGCTTTGACAGAAATGGGTGGGCTGGATGAGTGACCTAAACAATGATGACTGGAGAGAGGCATGTATGGCCTCTATGGAACTAGCAAAATCTGCGTGTCTGCATATGGTACAGGTTAGCTACTTTTACATGACCTATCACCATCACGCATACAACAGATGTTCTCGGATACCTGTCCTGGGTGTGCGCGATGCAGACATCCCGCTGCAGACCTCTTGCATGTGGCGTGGGAATGTCCTGTGTTATGCCCATCCTGGAACATGGTCGGGTAGGATATCTCTGAGGTCTTGGGGCATCTGATTACACTAACCCAGAGGATAACATCGCTGGGACTCCTGAAGGAACTTTGGGGGTGGGGGGGGTCACAAGCAGACCAGACTTTTATAGGGACAGTACCTGGGGATCAGGGAGAACCTAACTAAAATATACACCATCCTGGTCACCGTTGCAGGGGTGCTGGTGACATGGGCAAGACCATGAGGGACGCAGTGGCACAACAAAGGGCTCCTGACACTAGCCAAACTGAGGAACAGCCTTCCACCTCCGCTGGTGCTAGTGGACAGGAGGCCCCGCGACAGGACCAACAGGCCACCAGCACCCCGCCCCCTGCAGAAGGAGAACCCCCCCCGCAAACGGTCCCTGCGATCCAGGCAAAAGACAGAGAACATTGCCAAGACCTCCACCAGGAAATAAGACTCTCCTGATTGTCACCCTTCTGTCCCATTAGGTCACCCTGTCCACCCTGAACTGCCATTGCTCCGCTTCCAATGCCCCCTTGGACAATGCACCTGTGATACCAATAGACCGCACTCTAACTGGACATTCCTCCACCATCACCCCAGCCCCTTGCACTTACCTCCATACTTATTTGCACAAAAATAAACACCCTTGCAACATAAACCATATTGTGTAATGGTTAGAAAAATGTATTATTACTACATTATCAAAGCATTGCAACGTCTATGTTCAGTGAAAAATACTACAGGATGACCTTTGGTGGGCAGCAGTACATATAGCAGGAGCCAAAATGGGGTACACAGATCTGAAAATAGAGAATCCAAAGGGAACAGTCAGTGTCCATAGACAGAGGGTAAGAGCCTGCCATGTACAATGTCCAAAAGATTACTGTAATGTAAAGTTGAGTTAAAGTCTCTTACCGGTGTGTCACTGGAAGTACTGCTGTAAAATGTTTGTTCTGTTGTCCACATCTTCTTCGTCTGCCTCCTCTTCCTCACTGTCCACAGGCTCCACCGCTGCCACAAGACCATCTCCAGGCTCATCCTCCTGCAGAAAAGGCACCCGGTGTCTCAAGGTCAGGGTGTGCAACATACAGCATGCCATGATTATCTGGCAGACCTTCTTGGGTGAGTAGTACAGGGATCACCTGTCAGATGGAGGCACCGGAACCTGGCCTTCAGGAAGCAGAAGGTTCTCTCAATAATCCTCCTTGTACGCCCATGTGTCTCATTGTAACGTTCCTCTGCCCTTGTCCTGGGATTCCTCACTGGGGTCAGTAGCCATGAGAGGTTTGGGTAACCAGAGTCACCTGCAAATATCAAGGGATACCTGTTAGGCACACACTAACCCTTAGGGACAACTCCATACTCAGACCCCAACTTATACTGTGTGGGGATCTTGGGCTCACCTATTAGCCACACCCGGTGCCTCTGGAGTTGCCCCATCACATAAGGGATGCTGCTATTCCTCAAGATATGGGCATCATGCACAGAGCCTGGATATTTGGCATTCACATGGGAGATGTACAGGTCCGCCAAACACACCATTTGCACATTCATCGAGTGATAACTTTTTCTATTCCTGTAAACCTGTTCATTTCTTCAGGGGGGACAAATGCCACAGGTGTACCATCAATGGCACCAATGATGTGGGGGATATGTCCCAGGGCATAGAAGTCAGCTTTCACTGTGGCCAAATCATCCACCTGGGGGAAAACGATGTAGCTGCGCATGTGCTTCAGCAGGGCAGACAACACTCTGGTCAACACGTTGGAGAACATTGGCTGAGACATTCCTGATGCCATGGCCACAGTAGTTTGAAAGGAACCACTTGCCAGAAAATGGAGCACTGACAGAACCTGCACTAGAGGGGGTATTCCTGTGGGCTGACGGATAGCTGACATCAGGTCTGGCTCCAGTTGGACACACAGTTCTTGGATTGTGGCACGATCAAGTCTGTATGTGATGATAATGTGTCTGTCCTCCAGGGGTCTGTACACTGGAGGATGCTGCCATCTCATCAACTGCCTTAGCGGTTGTAGCCTATGGAGGAGAACGGTGGGCAAAAGGTCATATTTCCACATAGATGTCACAACTGTTGTTGAATTTACGCCACAGAAGCAGTGTGTAAAGTCGAGAGTCAGTTGGTGTGCCAATGTCTGCTGTGACGCAGTTAGGTGCCATGCCATGTGCCCCCCTGAAATGACGGCTGCCTGACCTGTGAGGAGGGACAAGGGGAAATGAGGTGAGTGCGCTGGCATTGTGCTGCGTCGCGGTAGGCAATCAATGACCGCTGTGCAAACTTCGCAATGGTTATCATTGGGCCCAATGGGTCCCAGGAGCCAATGGCGATGTACGCCGGCGGTGACGGTACGCACCGCCGAGGCCGTCACTGCCATTTTCTAGCTATTCACTCACTTGCTACCTGACCATCAACAGGAGAGGACCTACACTGCATGTGCTGCTGTGACCGGAGTCTGGAAGCAACAATGGCTAGAGTGTCTGGGGAAAGGGCCCCTGCCTTCACTGCAGAGGAGTTGGAGAAACTGGTGGATGGGGTCCTACCCCAGTACACGTTACTCTACAGTCCTCCAGACAAACAGGTGAGTACACTGTGAGCATGATGTGTGGGCAGTGCATGTTTGCAGTGGTGTGGATGTAAGCCACATGTTGGGGGGTGCTAAGGAGTCCTGGCCTGAGTGCTGCATCAGAGGTGGTCAGTGTATGTGTATCAGGGCATGGGTGGGAACTGGTGGGCAATGAGTATGACGGTCCGGGTGGGTGAGTAATTTCCTTTTCTGCTGTCTTTTCCCTCTAGGTCAGCGCCCACCAGAAAAAGGGTATTTGGCGTGCCATTGCCAAGGAGGTGCGGGCCCTGGGGGTCTATCACAGGCAGGGCACCCACTGCCGCAAGAGATGAGAGGACCTGTGCCGCTGGACCAAGAAAACGGCGGAGGCCCAGCTGGGGCTGGCCTCTCAACGTGGAAGGGGTGCCCATCGCACCATGACTCCCCTGATGTTCCGCATCCTGGTGGTGGCCTATCTGGAGTTGTATGGGCGCTTGAGGGCATCACAGCAGCCACAAGGGGGTGAGTACAGATTCTGAAAGCGGACTTTGCGCGCTTTAGGAGCTAGCAGGGTGGGGGATGGGGGCGGTAGGTGCCCCTAGGCCAGGGCGATCATGGCAGGGTAGTTCCCTTGTGTGCAGGCTCTGAAGCACTCCTAACCCAATAGTACAAGTGGCCAACTACTACTGGGCAGGGTCCTGTGGGTGTGCAGATGCTGGTGTTAGGCATTGTACCCCAGGGGCTGGTGACTATCTTAGTGACTGGTTGGGCATGGCCTAGTACATAGGGCTGCTCCCTGTGTGTTGTGTACACCAACGGTAGTGGTGTTGCTGGCGTTGACCAAGTGTATCCTCTGTCTCTCCACCACTTTTTGTTTTGTCACCCTGTCCTTGTGTGCATTAGCATCATCTTATGGAGGAGCAGAGGCACCGGCGACGGAGGGAGCTGCATCCCACATGGGCCTGGAGGCCGAATCCACCGAGGGTGAAGGCACCAGTGGGACGGAGGGAAAGGGAAGCTCCACGATGGCAACAAGAGGGGAGACCAGTGACAGCGATTCCTCCTCTGAAGGAAGCTCCCTGGTGGCGGCGGACACCTCTGTGCCCACCCCAACAACAGGTACAGCCGCCACCCCCCCTACCAGCACCACCCTCCCAGATGCCCCTCAGCGTGTTTCCCGTGCCCGCTCACCCAGGAGGGTGGGCATCTCCTTCGCCCCAGGCACCTCAGGCCCTGCCCCAGTCAGCCCTGCTGCCCTCCTGAGATCCCTCACTGTTGGGCAGTCAACCATTCTGAATGCCACCCAGGGTGTCGAGAGGCATTTCCAACAAACAAATGCATACCTGGAGGGCATTCATTCTGGCATGGCGGCCCAACAGAGAGCATTTCAGGCTCTGGCCTCAGCACTGATGGCAGCCATTGTCCCTGTGTCTACCCTCGCCCCCCCCAACTTCCACTACCCAGACCCATCCCCTCTACCTCACCCTATCCCAAGCACACCTTCAGACCAGCATGCACACAAATTAACACACAAAAGTGGCTCAGGAAAACATAAGCACCACACATCTCACAGGCACTCACACAAGCACCATACCCATGAAAACATACCAACATCCACTGCCTCCACTGTGTCCCCCTCCTCCTCTTCGTCCACCTCCCTCCCAGTGGCGTCTCCACTCACACCTGCATGCTCTACATCATCATCCACTACCTCCATCACCATCACGCCCATCACTACATACCCCTCACGGGCAGTCACCACCCCCACAACCATGCACACGTCCCCCGTGTCCTCTCCCAGTGTGTCTGTGAGCCCTCATCACAAAGTACACAAACGCAAGCACACACCCACCCAACAGCCATCCTCCTCACAACAGCATCCAGCCCATGCACCTTCACCCAAACTCAGCAGACGTACACCTCCTACAACCACTCCCTCTTCATCAACTCCCAAACCCCCTCCATCTTCCCGTCCCAGTGTGTCTAAAAGATTTTCCTGGCTAACATTGACCTCTTTCCTAAGCCTCCCCCCCGTCATTCCCCTAGGGCCAGGGTGTCAAGATCCCAGGCCAGCACCTCAGCCACCAACTGGGTGTCCGCTGTGGTACCTGCAAGTCCAAGGGGATCAAAGGGGACACCCGTCAGGGCTGGCAGTGTGCCACCGACCAATGCAAAGGACCAACCGAGTCCACCACCTGCCAAGGTGAAGAAGGGGCCAGCATGCAGCAGGGCCAAGAAGCACGACCCACCCAGCAAGGCCTCCTCCAAAACTGCATCTGCCAGTACCAAGGTCCCAGCAGCGTCTGCCAAGGTGGGGAAGGGCAAGGAAACCCAAAGCAAGGCACTTCAGGCCACGGAGCCTCCAGGTGAGGGACTGGTGCCCACCATTAGTCCTGACAGCCCAGCAACCTGTACAGCGGAAAGCACCGCCACAGGCACTGCCACCAGCACTGCCGCTGCCACAACAACAGTCAGCAGCATCATCCCCAGTGGGCAGCCGTCCAAAGCTGCAGGAGACTGCCTGGTGTCTCCCTCCACTACTACCAGCACCTGCACCACGGGCAGCACCAGCAGCATCTCCGTCGCAGACACCGCCGCAGGCACCGCCACCTGCACCGCCACATGCCCAGCCGGTGCCACTACATCTGTCATCAGCAGCATCCACAGTGGGCAGCCTTCCGAGGCTGCAGGAGACCCTCCAAACACCACTTGAATCACCAACACCAGCACCGGCACTACCAGCAGTTTGCCGCCTAAGTCGCCACAGGATGGAGTCTGGCTCTGCCTCCATGGAGTATCATGCTACCTGTTCCCTGCACATCTCTTGCCTCGGACACCCAGGTGAGGGAATGGGAACTGCCACACCCCAGGTGCAGCATCACTGGGCACAAGTCCCCCTCCAGAACCAGTGGAGATATGCATCCATTCCCCCCTATCTTTGGCAGGATGAAGCAGACTGGGCACAAGGCCCCCTCCAGAACCAGTGGAGATATGCATCCACTATCACTATCCTTGGCAGGATGAAGCAGACTGGGCACAAGGCCCTCTCCAGAACCAGTGGAGAAATGCATCCACTATCACTATCCTTGGCAGGGTGAAGCAGACTGGGCACAAGGACCCCTCCAGACCCAGTGGAGATATGCATCCAATGTCACTATTCTTGGCAGGATGAAGCAGACTGGGCACAAGGCCCCCTCCAGAACCAGTGGAGAAATGCATCCACTTACCCTATCCTTGGCAGGATAAAGCAGTCTGGGCACAAGGCCCCCTCCAGAACCAGTGGAGATATGCATCCACTATCACTATCCTTGGCAGGAGGAAGCAGACTGGGCACAAGGCCCCCTCCAGAACCAGTGGAGATATGCATCCACTCACCCTATCCTTGGCAGGATGAAGCAGACTGGGCACAAGGCCCCCTCCAGAACTAGTGGAGAAATGCATCCACTATCACTATCCTTGGCAGGGTGAAGCAGACTGGGCACAAGGCCCCCTGCAGAACCAGTGGAGATATGTATCCCATATCCCTATCCTTGGCAGGATGAAGCAGACTGGGCACAAGGCCCCCTCCAGAGCCAGTGGAGAAATGCATCCACTCACCCTATCCTTGGCAGGATGAAGCAGTCTGGGCACAAGGCCCCCTCCAGAACAAGTGGGGAAAGCATCCACTATCACTATCATTGGCAGGATGAAGCAGACTGAGCACAAGGCCCCCTCCAGAACCAGTTGAGAAATTCATCCACTCACCCTATCCTTGGCAGGATGAAGCAGACTCGGCACAAGGCCCCCTCCAGAACCGGTGGAACATGTCACCCACTTGAGAGACTGTGGCTTTGCACTCCCCAGGACCAAGCAGTGGGCAACCCACCCACTTGAGAGACTGTAGCTTTGCACTCCCCAGGACATCGCTGTGGGCATGTTGCCCCCTCCAGGAGCAGTGGCGTAGTATCATCTTCCGGCTGAGGTGCCCCCCTCCCTTCCCCCTGAGGTGCCTGTGTGTTTGCGACCTGATGTCCCTGCAGTGTTTCCTCCGTTTTGAGGCAGGAGTCAAGTGTGGGCTTCGCCCATGTTTTTTTGGCCCACTGAGCCACAGACATTTGCAAAGGACAGTGTACAGCATTCTGTACATATTGTAAATATTTGTATATACTGTTGTTTACAATCGTTAACTTTATCTGCATATTTCAAAATATCACTTATTTCACTCAATTCCTTTTGTCCTTGTGTTCTTCAAGGGGGGTTACGGGGTGTAAATGTAATGTTGCTGCATGTTTTTGTGTGTATGGTGTTGTGAGTGATGGTGGGGGTGGGGGTGTTGCGTGTAGCATTGTACTGCCATTTGATGGAGTTTGTTTTGACCAATGACTTTGTGTTTCACCACTGCGCATATTAGTTGCTCAATGTTCACCAGTAGCACATGGTATGTTTTGTTCAGTTTAGCCGCCTATGGGCTTTGACATTGCATTAGTCATTCCTATTGGCTTTGACATGGCATTAGCCATTACTTTCTGTATTCAGTTGAGCCGCCTATGGGCTTTGACATTGCATTAGCCATTACATTCTGTATTCTGCCTATTGGCTTTGACATGATATCATATATTACATTTTGTATTCAGCTCCGCTGCCTATTGGCTTTGACATGATATCATATATTACATTTTGTATTCAGCTCCGCTGCCTATTGGCTTTGACATGATATCATATATTACATTTTATATTCAGCTCAGCTGCCTATGGGCTTTGACATGATATAAGACATTGCATTTTGTATTCAGCTTAGATGCTTATTGGCTTTGACATGACACTAGACATTGCATTTGATATTTAGGTTAGCTGCCTATTGCCTTTAACGTGGAGTTAGACATTGCAGTTGAGAATCCAAGCTGTATTTTTCCAAGCTGTGTTTTTGCACCAGATGAACCAAGAGACTAGACCTGATAAGAGAGGGTACATGGGTGTTGTTTTTCTTCGCTTGAGCTTGGGAACAGGAGTAGTCTTGGAGACCTGGCCAGTCTCCAAAAGGCTTGCTCAGTTTCCCAGGTCTGAGAGGAGGGGGCACACCTTTGTAACGAATGTAACAGGCTGCAGAGAGTCAGATTCGAATCTGCCGGACCTCGTGCTGGAGCTTGGTGCCAGCTGCCAGCAATCCCGTGTGGGTAGATGAATCTCTTTCTCGCGGCTGACAGGGGGTCATCAGCTTGCAGACCTTAGAAAGATGAAGCTGTAAATAGTTTCCCACACGGTGAAGTATTTGTTTTGCTTTGCATTCAATATCTTATAAATATAACCTGCTGTGTATATTGCAAACTGATATATTTTGTTTGATTAACGCGGGCTTGAAAGCTACTAATTCGTCATTCATAAATATTGTGGTTGAGGAAGAATTAACAACAATAAAAGTCTTCTTTGACCTCAGAAGTGCATTTCTGTTGTGTTATGTTAGTGCTTAGAAACTAGATAAGAGGAAAGCACTACAATTGGTACCAGGAGTGGGGTCGGTCATTAAGAGGTGATTAAGAGGGTGTTGACGAGTTGGTAGATTTCTAAGTGCACACTTTAAAAGTGTAATTGTTTTTGTTGTTTGGAGAATTACAGAAATTGGTTTTTTTTGGAGAATCACAGTAGCACGGCAGACCATGTCTGAGAATGCATGTGTTGGTAAACTGCCCGATGGTGCTCGGAAAAACTGTGAATTGTTTTCTGTTTGGGGAATTACAGATAGTGTTTTGAGAAATAATTTCTGTTGTACATATGTAGAAAAAGTGTCTTTTGGAAGTAATGATGACAGAAAGGTCTGGATACCTTTATCTGCTTACAGAGAAATGCAGGAGAAATGTAGGCAGTTGGAACATGAAAATAGGAATTTACGTGAGCAAATTAGCCAGACTGAAAGTTATAAAAATGCTGTTGTAGAAGAATCTTTCTTGTCCCATTCCAGTAATGAGGGGGTTAAGACAGCTACGAGCTGCACTGAGTTTTCGTGTGAGCCAGGGTTTTTGGCAGACAAAATGCATTCCTTAACTGATAACATGGACGAGAGAGACCAGAATGTGATTTACGAGTTACCGTTGCAAAATGCACAAGTAAAACCAAAGATTTTAGAGCAAGAGCCGACTTTCATTAGCTTGTTTGATTTTTGGAAAAAGAATAGCCCTCATTTGAGAGAAATCCTAACACTTTTGTATATGGTCACTGTGAAAAATGATATGCAGTTGCGCGCTTGTGATTTGGCAAATGAAATAATGCAGACTTTAGGTTTCTGCGCAGTGCAAGAAGGAAATACTTATGTACATGTAATTCAAGAACAAGGAAAGAAAATAGTGCCCCTAGCTAGAATCATACACTGGATCTGGTACTTGCAAGACAGGGCTAGAGTACCACAGGTAAAAGAATTACCGGTGAAATTGTGTGCACCATTTGAATTCGTGTCCACTGAAGATAAAAAGCATGTTTGTTTTACTAATAATTCATTGACTGAAATGTTGCTTTCTGGCACAGTAGAAGGAACAGCGTTGTATAATGGGTGTCAGATTTTAAAGCAAGAGCTACGTGAGATGTGTCATTTTTACGCTGATTTTTGGTTCATTGCTAATGTTTTAGCACCTAACTGGCTCAATTACCTTGCAGATGTTAATGAGAAAAATTCAGAGAGAGAAGTGTACACCCAGAATTCTGCCTTAGTGGGGATGGCTAAGTGGGTGCCCCAGAAATGCGAACAGCTGAGAGAAAAAGCCACTTACAGGTGGACAGAGATGAGAGAGATGCACATTCCCCTAGATTTTATAAAAACTGTGCAGCACGCACAAAAGCAATTTGTCATGCAAGCAGTCACAGAGCAGTTGGGGAGAGGAAAGTTACCAGGACAGAAATGGCAAATTGATCAGGTTTTAGGGAAAGTGATTGCTGCAGATTACCAAGGAAAAATCGAAATTATGCTGATACCTAGAAAAGAATCTGATTTATTCATACAAATTGGAGACAGAATGGCCCAAATTGACAAAAGTGCATTGAATGGAGGTTTGATAAAGAATGAGTCTGCCCCAGCCCTTCTGACAGTGCAAGAAAAGGGAAGCTGTGGCGCAGCAGATAAAAACCTCAGTGCTGATGTGTGGGCTGAAGCCCCAAGTGATCCTCCAGAACCTGCAGAAAATATAACAAAGTGCCTCAAAAACGTCCTGCTGATTATAAAACAGGGAAAGAAAGAGGAAGGGTGCAGTTTAAATGAAAAATGTTATTTGCAAGAAAAGTCATACTGGTTTCTTTTGCAGATCCTACCACGTTTCGCCACTGTCCCTGAGTGTGCTGTGTGGTCCCCCTTCCGGTGTGTGCGTGTGGGGTCGGGGAAGGGACCGAATCCCCAACCTGAACCTGGCTGAGTAAAGTGCCAGCACCATGGATCCATTTTGCGCAAACTGCGCCTTCAGTTCAAGTTCAACTTGTTTGATTGCATTCTTCCACTGGAACTAAGCTGTGTTTTTTTTTTTTTTCCCTTCTCGTATGGAACTCTGACTTTTGCTTACCTTCCAGCAAACCTTTCAGGTGGACCGTGCACCTTTACATGAGCAGAACTCATGCCACATCAAATTGCTAACACTGTTGAATTAGAGACTCACTCAGAGTATAAAAATTACTCAGTCTTTTCTGTATAGATGTATCTGATGTGAAAGGTTATGAAATCAATGTGTTAATCCACTTCTATTGCTTTACAGGGATTGCTTTGATCATTCAAATCTGACTTGCTGATAATGTGTTTTTTTGTGCTGATGTTTTTTGTTTTTTGTTTTTGTTTGAAACAAGAGATATGTGAAACAAAAATTCATTGGTCAAAGGGCGGAATGTACTGCCATTTGATGGAGTTTGTTTTGACCAATGACTTTGTGTTTCACCACTGCGCATATTAGTTGCTCAATGTTCACCAGTAGCACATGGTATGTTTTGTTCAGTTTAGCCGCCTATGGGCTTTGACATTGCATTAGTCATTCCTATTGGCTTTGACATGGCATTAGCCATTACTTTCTGTATTCAGTTGAGCCGCCTATGGGCTTTGACATTGCATTAGCCATTACATTCTGTATTCTGCCTATTGGCTTTGACATGATATCATATATTACATTTTGTATTCAGCTCCGCTGCCTATTGGCTTTGACATGATATCATATATTACATTTTGTATTCAGCTCCGCTGCCTATTGGCTTTGACATGATATCATATATTACATTTTATATTCAGCTCAGCTGCCTATGGGCTTTGACATGATATAAGACATTGCATTTTGTATTCAGCTTAGATGCTTATTGGCTTTGACATGACACTAGACATTGCATTTGATATTTAGGTTAGCTGCCTATTGCCTTTAACGTGGAGTTAGACATTGCAGTTGAGAATCCAAGCTGTATTTTTCCAAGCTGTGTTTTTGCACCAGATGAACCAAGAGACTAGACCTGATAAGAGAGGGTACATGGGTGTTGTTTTTCTTCGCTTGAGCTTGGGAACAGGAGTAGTCTTGGAGACCTGGCCAGTCTCCAAAAGGCTTGCTCAGTTTCCCAGGTCTGAGAGGAGGGGGCACACCTTTGTAACGAATGTAACAGGCTGCAGAGAGTCAGATTCGAATCTGCCGGACCTCGTGCTGGAGCTTGGAGCCAGCTGGCAGCAATCCCGTGTGGGTAGATGAATCTCTTTCTCGCGGCTGACAGGGGGTCATCAGCTTGCAGACCTTAGAAAGATGAAGCTGTAAATAGTTTCCCACACGGTGAAGTATTTGTTTTGCTTTGCATTCAATATCTTATAAATATAACCTGCTGTGTATATTGCAAACTGATATATTTTGTTTGATTAACGCGGGCTTGAAAGCTACTAATTCGTCATTCATAAATATTGTGGTTGAGGAAGAATTAACAACAATAAAAGTCTTCTTTGACCTCAGAAGTGCATTTCTGTTGTGTTATGTTAGTGCTTAGAAACTAGATAAGAGGAAAGCACTACAAGCATGTGTGTGTCACTCTCTTTTTCCTCCCCCCCTCTCCTGTGTGCTAGGTGCAGTACTCACCGTGGTCATCGCCGCCTCCTTCTTTGATATTCCTGGTGTATTAGCAGATACAACAGCATCGGCAGAACCTGAAGTTCGGGCTCCATGGCGTCCTGGTTCTTTGTTGAGTGTCGAAAGGTTGGTTGTTCCCCCTCAGAGTACTGTTTCCGCCGTGCTTTTGATGTCGTTGGTACCGCCCCGGAAAAGCTGGCGGATTGGTGCCTTGTAATAGAGTGGGCGGTACATTGTCTTCCGCCTGACTGTTGGCGGTTACCGCCGTGGTGTTTGTTGCTACCGCCATGGTTGTGATCCCATTTTTTTTTACCGCTGGCCTGTTGGCAGTATTACCGCCACTTTATCACCGACCGCCAGGGTTGTAATGAGGGCCAAAGTCTTAAAAACCAACAAAAACGGGTTTAGCTAAGGAATGGAGTGAAGGCAAAAGTTTTGGGGTGACCCTGCGGACAGGGCTAGGTCCAACAAACAGTGGCTAGCTTTAGAAAATGAACTAGGTGATTTTTTGCACAATGGATGGGGTTGCAATCAAAACTCAAGATAAAAACCCAGTTTTTAAAAATCAAATCACAAGATTCAAGAGTTCAGTTTTTCCCAGTTCTTCCTAAAGATGACTTGCATCGGGATTTAGGACATAGTATCAAAGAAGAGGTACGGGATTACACAGGTAAAGAGACCGGATAGATAAAAAGCACAAAACCTGTCAGGATTAAATGTCAAACCCCAAGTCCTTCCTAGAATTAGGCAATACAGACTTCCAAACAAAGTGAAAGAGGGAATTATCCGTTATTGAACAAATCATAGAACAAGGTATTCTGCAAGAGGTGCTTGGTAAGTAAGTAATATAAGTAACAGACATTTTTAAACGCAAACAATCACCCGACAGGTATCTTGGTGCTATAGCCTCATGTCAGTCATGTTGCGCTACCCCAGTGTGCTCCTCCTAATCTGCATGGATTTCAACTACTAGGAATTGGTAGTCCTTGCAACTCTCCAATAAAGGGCATTATAAAATCGAGGGGGTAAATGAAGAATTATGCAGGACTGGTGGAAAATAAAGGGAATAGTTATCCCTGTGTTGTCAGGTAGTACACAATTCCTGCAACAATGTTGTTTCAGACTCCTGCAGATACAAAATGGTATACAGTCATTGATTCATGCCAAGCATTTTTCTTCATTCCTCTGTATGATGATAGTCATTTACTTTTCACATTTCAGTTCCAAACTAAAGTTTTCGTTTAGTGTCAAATTCTACATGGGTATACTGAAAGTCAGATTCTAAAGAAAGATTAGAAGAATATACAATTGCCTTGTAATATAATTCTAGGGCTATACACTGATGACGTACTTGTGGTGTCAAAAACAAAATAAGACTGTAGGATACTATTGCACTTCTGGATTATCTTGCGGACAATGGTCACAAATCACCCCCCATCCCCAACGAAGATGTAGTACTGTAAAAAAAAAAAAAAAGTGATTTATCTTGGCCCTCATGTTGAAAAGGGAGACAAGAATGCCTCAAATGAACATGATCCTGAAATTCTAAAGATGCATCTGCCAATTACCCAGAGAGGTGAGGAAGTTTTTGGGAACTGTTGGCTGCATTTTAAGTGTATTCCAAAGTTTTCCTAACTGTAAAAACAGTCACAGGCTAATTCATAGTGATATCAAGGATCCAGTACCATTTGATAACAAATTTATGAAAGCACTGGGAGAAGGAAAAGTAAGAATTGATCAAAGAAGAACCAGAAGTAGCTGAAGAAGATTCAGAGAATAGTGAGAGTGAATCACATGTTGCTAAACGGGCCAACAAGAAAGAAACTTCTTAACAGTAAGTACACCCCACCTGAATGGGCATATCTTGCATGTATGTCTGAAGAAGATACAGAGATCTACAGTTCTATAAACTGTTGCTAATTACTTTTTGAAAATCTACAAGAAGCACTTTGAACTATTGCAAATTGGATTTCTTTTTATTTTAGTTTCTGAACTCAGTAGAGGAATACAGATGAAAAATTTAGCAACTAAACTGAAAACAAAACAAAAATTTAGATATTTAAGTCGGATTTTGATTTTTGATTATTTTGAAAACAAAAAGAAAATGTTTATTGTAGTTTAAAAAAAAAAAAAAAGTCATAAGTCTAGTTTCAGCGTTTCGCTGAAGAACCATCCTATTTCCAAAGGTGCTAGGAATAGGACAACTTATGGTAAATATTTGAATACAGTTGCACAAACTAATCATAATATTCAATAGAGTATGTGTGTAGTTTGAGTAAAGAAGAGGCCAAAACGTGTTATGTAATATAATGAGAGGAGAGTGAACATTTTGAGAGACTGGAAAGATGAGAAGAAAATCAGAGCAGATTAAGGCTGAGAAAGAATTAAGGTTTTCAAATTTGTATCAGAGACTGAGAATGGAGCATGAAAAATGGGTGAATGGTGAATTACCGATTCAGAAAGGAATTTCATTATGTGTGTGCTTCGAGTGCTTATTTCAACCTACCTTATAACTGAGTGGGTACCTGTCTTTTGGGTTCAGTATTTCCTAGAGTCTATCATGTGAATGGGATGAATGATGTTGGTTTCAAGAGAGTGAAGCATAGTTTTTGACCTATAAGGCCTGATTTAGTGTTTGGCGGACAGGTTACTCCATCACAAATGTGATGGATATCCTGTCCGCTGTACTACGATTCCCATAGAATATAGTGTGACCATAATACAGCGGACGGGATACCCGTCACGTTTGTAAAGAAGTAACACCCTCCACCAAACTCTAAATCAGACCTACCCTTAGTCCTAATAACAGTAGGGTTATTAATGCTTATGTCAATAATATTACTAATATTTCTCATGAAGTCCAAGCTTTAGAAAAGCATGGCTTGTGGGAATCAGTGGTTCCTGGGTTAGTGAGATAAAAAAGGGGTTTAGTAAGATTGGTGAATGGATGGATAGTTTGAGAAGTAGTAGGTTTACAACACTATTAACCCCTGTAATTATTGTGTTGATTTGTGCAATTGTTTTGTTTCACTTGTTGAAATTCTCTGAACTAATATTTCTGAAATGTGAGTGTAAAGAGAAAAGAGGATCTTCAAAATGGAACAAGATGATACTGAAATGGAGGATGCTGGAGATCAAGTGTATAATCAGCAGAAGCTGTTAGAGGAATCAAATTGAGGAAAGTGTTATAACTGTTAGATAATTGTGTTTTTGTTACTGGCAAAAGAATATTCAGAGGGGGTAGTTAGTAGATGTTCTTGTGCATTCTGTATTTTTGTGCAGTTTTGTAACACCATGCAGAACCTGGGTTTACTTCAAAATCTACATATGTGCACATTGACATGGTGCTATTGCATTTTACATGACTGTCCTATGGCTTGTAGAAGTGTGCTTTTCTGGCTTAAGCCAACTAGGCCTCACTGTTCATGCAGTACACAGTCAAGCAGATTTCCGCTGACGTGGTTCTTGAAGAAACTATTCCAGTACAGATACAATAAAGTTACATTTCCCATGGCCCTTTTGGCAGTTAACTGTTCTTCTTTCATTCACAATAGTTTGCTGCTGTGCATGTAACTAGCTTGTCCTGCCATTTCTGGATGGGATTAGTATGAAATGGGCAGAATCAATATTGATGTAGTGGGATAGTACTTGGATGCTAAGGCAAATGACGTTTCACAAACCTTGCTCCGGTTTGCTGAGAGTATAATTGGTTTGCTTGCAACATGATGAATTTTCACAAATTAATGATTTCCTATTAAAGAAAACTGTATATAAACCCTAGATTTGGAGGGTAAGACTTTCTGATGCTACTAGGGATGCTGTCTGTTTTCTTATTGACTTAGCTGCTCACTTGGGACTTAGAATTATTTTGAATTTGGTTTTTATTCTGTATTGCATTCTTTTTTAAACCCTTTTTGGCAATGACTTTATGCATTTGCATTTATAATCTCTGTACTACACCTTTTGGATTTTTGTAATAAATACTTAAAATGTATATTTCCTGCTCTAGAACTCAATTACTGAGTCTATCCTCACTTAATTGATTTTAACATGCAGTAATATGCCTTATTTTGGGGGCACGCTGTCCCACTGAATTGAGGTTTAACACCATCTCCGACTCACCCACTCATGGGTGTGTTGTTGAGGTAACATTTTGTAGTGTAAAATTTTAGTTGTTCCCTGTGCCCACAGTGGTGTACTTGTAATGTACAATAAAGTACAAAATGGCTTTAGAAAAAACAACACAAATCATGTTACAAGCGTATAGTGCTTTTAATTTCATGTATTTAACTATACTTCACTTATTTAATTCCCTGGCATATTATAAGTAAAGAGTATTTTGTTTATGTTTATTGTAATTAAGTCACATATGCATGCAATTTAAAAAGTGCTTTCAATATGTCACCTCGCTATGTGATAAAGGCTGAATTAAGAGGCCGATACACATCATAGCAGATATTTGCTGTAAATAAACAGACTGTCCAAACCTCTGACCGTCTGCGTCAGTTAACAGTGGGAAAATGCAAGGCATATATATTGTATGGCGTAAGCTGACACCGCAAGGCACATGCCCCCTTGTTCTGGAGCATGACGGCAACCAGATACAGTATTAAACGAGATTATATATATATATATATATACACATACATACATACATATACACATACACGCACACACACACTATCCAGTGGCACTTGGGTAGTTATAGTCAGGACTGCGTTGCCAAAGGAAATGCATTTTTGTGTTGCTAATATAATAATAAACTTTCCAGAAAACTGCTTTTTTTTGCCTAGTTAAGCATGGAAAGTATAAAGGCTAATCCTTCAAGCGTGGGCAAGAAAACAAAAAAAGGAAGGGGGTCCCAAAATGTGTTTTCTCCAACTATAGCCTAAACCACTGAACGGATTTACACCAAATTTGCAAAAAGCTAGAGATAGGACCAGAAAGAGTGCTTTTTGTGTTTTGGTGTAAATCCATTCAGTAGTTTTTGAGCAATTAATGATCAAAAACTTTGTATATCCAGCGAGGCGTAAGCTCGGCGGATCCTGACAGATCTCAAACTAAGATCTGATTGGCTGCCACCACCTCAACCAGGAAGTGGTGGCAGCCATCTTAGGACTTGGAGCAGGGTAGAAATACCCTGACCCCTTGGGTCTGAGGATGGGGTCAAAATGCTTTTTTTGAAAAAAATGTTTTTTAATTTTGCTGCAAATATTTTCTTCTTTTTGCACACATATTTGCGAAAAATTCAGAAATTTCATGAATTATTCGCGGCCAGAGATATACAAATGTATTTTCTCTTCAATATCTAAAAAACTGCTCAACAGATTCACACCATATAAGCGAAAGCGTAATCTGCGTACCAACAGCTTTCTGCCAAATGTGGTGTGATTACGTCCAGTGGTTCGGCTTGTAGTCGTGTATAAAGAATCCTACTGAAATCAACATAGGAAACACAACCTTTTTTGAGCCCCCTTTTTCTCGGCCCCGGCTTAACAGATCACCCCGAAACTTTCCATGTGCAACAACCATCACTGCAACACGTTTTTTGGGAAAATTTTGTGAAGATGTGCCAAACAGTGCCAAAAATATCGGCTAGTCAAAAAAACACTTTTCCTATGGAAACATAGTCCTAACTATAACTACCTAGAGGCGTCCTCTTAACCCCTACGGTGCCTGGTAACAGTTATGTCCTGGGCAGCACCGCTCGTGTGCCCAGGACGTAACCGTTACGTCCTGCACCTGTCCCTCGGGGAAAGCGCTAGCACTCCCCCCAGAGTACCCCCCTCCTACCCTTCCCAGGCAGGGCTGGAAGGGGAATCGCTTCCCCTTTCACCCCTAACCCAAGTGACGTCTGATGACGTCAGTTCACGATTTGCATGCTGACCTGATCAGAGATCACCTCGGATCGCGCTGGAAGCATACTCCCAGTGCGATCCCGGAAGAAAAATGCAAAAGCATTTCTTTTCCGACCGGTAGGTGGAGCGGGAGAGGCATGAAAGGAAAAGGAAAGACCTTTCCTTTCCTTCAATGTCTCAAAAAGGTATTTCTGCTGCCCACTATACACGAGACACTAGTGAATTTATTTTTTTTGGTTTTGTAGATTTCATGGGACCAAATTATTTTTAGGCCATTTCTGCACCCCCCCACCCCACCGGGAGCAGATCGGCCTAATATAATTAGGCCGCTCTGCCCCCAAGGCACCCCTAGACACCAGGGATTAATTTTGTTTTGTTTTGTTTACATTATTTTTTTTTATGTGGGGAGCAACCCCTTAGGCAAGGGATGCTCCCAGGGAGGCACATTATTTTTAGGCCATTTCACAGAACCCAGCAGACACCAGTTTTTTTTTTTTTATGCTTACGCACAAGGAGAGCAGCTGCTTGGTCAAAGGCTGCTCCCAGGGGGGGCAAAATATTTTTAGGCCTTTTCTCCCCCCCCCCCCCTTGGAGGCAGATCAGCCTAATATAATTAAGCCGAAAGAAAACAGAAACCTCTAGACACCAGGGATTTATATATGTTTTTTAATTCGCTTTATGTTTTTATGTATGGGGAGCGACCCCTTAGGCAAGGGTCACTCCCCTAGGGGGCAAATTGTATTTAGGCCATTTCTGCCCCTTTGGGGGCAGATCAGTCTATTTCTGTTAGGCCAATCTGCCCCAAGGGGGGCAGAAACCACTTACACCAGGGATTCGTGTGTGTTTTGTTGGGGGGGGGGGCAGCCCCTTGGGCAAGGCTCTCCCCCGCAGACTAAAACATCTTATCCCACAGCAAGCAAGAGGACATTTGATTATTTGGGGTTTTGGTTTTACATTTGGGCCATGAGAGCTTGGTAACTCTCAAAATCATCCCACTTGGCATGGAGAGGGCTGCACTTTTTTGACTTTGGGCAATGCAATTTAGAAAAATCCACAAGGCGTAGACACATCTGAAAACTAAACATCTGGTTGATTCTAGGGTGGTGTGCTTCACATGTATCCCGTACCATTTTCTTACCCAAAATGCCCTGCAAACCTCCAACTTTGCTGGAAATCACACATTTGTCACACATTTTTGTGATAGAACCTTCCAGAATCTGCAGGAATCCACAAAATTCCTACCACCCAACACTGTCTCATCTATACCGATAAAAAATCTGCCTCACCTGTCAGCCTAAAAATGCTTTTTTTTTTTTCAAACTGCCCTTTTGGACCTGCTTTGGTTCCCCCTCAAATTCGACATGTTTTTGGCTCTTCTCTGTCACAGGCACTTGGCCCACCTACACAAGTGAGGTATAATTTCTATCGGGACACTGAGAGGAACGTTAAGTGGTCGGAAATGTGTCCCGGTGCGGTGGTCCCACACAGAAATGTGAGAAAAAAGTGATTTTTTAGCTAAATGTGAGGTTTGCTGAGGATTCTGGGTAAGAAAACTTTGGGGGATCCATGCAAGTCACCTCCCTGGACTTCCTCGGGTGTCTAGTTTTCAGAAATGTCTGGGTTTGGTAGGTTTCCCTAGATGGCTGCTGAGCCCAGGACCAAAAATGCAGGTGCCCCCGCAAAAACAGGTAATTTTGTATTTGATCATTTTGATGTGTCCAGATAGTGTTTTGGGGCATTTACTGTCACGAGCACTAGGCCTACCCACACAAGTGAGGTACCATTTTAATCGGGAGACTTAAGGGAACGCTGGATGGAAGGAAATTTGTGGCTCCTCTCAGATTCCAGAGCTTTCTGTCACCAAAATGTGAGGAAAAAGTGTTTTTTTGGCCAAATTTTGAGGTTTACAAAGGATTCTGGGTAACAGAACCTGGTGATAGCCCCACAAGTCACCCCATCTTGGATTCCCCTAGGTGTCTAGTTTTCTAAACTGTGCAGGTTTGGTAGGTTTCCCCTAGGTGCCGGCTGAGCTAGAGGCCAAAATCTACAGCTAGGCACTTTGCAAAAAACACTTCAGATTTCAATGTAAAAATGTGATGTGTCCATGTTGCGTTTCCTGTCGCGAGCATTAGGCCTACCCACACAAGTGAGGTACCATTTGTAATCGGGAGACTTGGGGGAACACAGAATAGCAAAACAAGTGTTATTGCCCATTGTCTTTCTCTACATTTTTTCCTTCCAACTGTAAGACAGTGTCCAAAAAAAGACTGCTATCAGAGAAATGCCGTGTAATTCACATGCTAGTATGGGCACCCCGAAATTCAGAGATGTGCAAATAACCACTGCTTCTCAACACCTTGGCCCTCATTACAACTCTGGCGGTCCAAGACCGCCAGGGCTGTTTTGGCTGAAGCACCGCCAACAGGCTGGCGGTGCTTCAGAGGGGATTACGACCGCCACATTTGCCCCGGCAGTGATAATCCACCAGGGCAGCGCTGCTTGCAGCGCTGCCCAGGGGATTACGAGTCCCCATACCGCCAGCCTTTTCCTGGCGGTTTGAACCGCCAGGAAAAGGCTGGCGGTACGGGGAGTCGCGGGGCCCCTGCACTGCCCATGCCACTGGCATGGGCAGTGCAGGGGCCCCCTGACAGGGCACCATGCAGCTTTTCACTGGGGTGCAACTGCATCCATCGCACGGTCGCAACACCGCCGGCTCCATTTGGAGCCGGCTCCCATGTTGCGGCCCGGCGGGGATGTCATAATGGGCACCGCGGGAGTGCGGCCGCATTGGCGGCCGTACGGCGGTTACAACTTGGCAGGCGACGGTTGCCTCTCGCCAATGTTGTAATGATCCCCCTTATCTTGTGCCCATTTTGGAAATACAAAGGTTTTCTTGATACCTATTTTTGACTCTTTATATTTCAGCAAATGAATTGCTGTATACCCGGTATAGAATGAAAACCCATTGCAAGATGCAGCTCATTTATTGGCTCTGGGTACCTAGGGTTCTTGATGAACCTACAAGCCCTATATATCCTCGTAACCAGGAGAGTCCAGCAGATGTAACAATATATATTGCTTTAAAAAATCTGACATTGCAGGAAAAAGTTACAGAGTAAAACGTGGAGAAAAATTGCTGTTTTGTTTTTTAACCTCAATTTCAGTATTTTTTCCAATTCTGCTGTTATTTTCTGTAGAAAACCCTTGTAGGATCTACACAAATTACCCCTTACTGAATTCAGAATTTTGTCTACTTTCCAGAAATGTTTAGCTTTCCGGGATCCAGCATTGGTTTCACACCCATTTTTGTCACTAACTGGAAGGAGGCTGAAAGCACAAAAAATAGTAAAAATGGGGTATGTCCCAGTAAAATGCCAAAATTGTGTTGAAAAATTGGGTTTTCTGATTCAAGTCTGCCTGTTCCTGACAGCTGGGAAGACGGTGATTTTAGCACCGCAAACCCTTTGTTGATGCCATTTTCAGGGGAAAAAAACACAAGCCTTCTTTTGCATTTCTTTTTTTTTTTTCGTTTAAGAGATTTTCACTGTATTTTGGCTAATTTCTTGGTCTCCTTCAGGGGAACCCACAAACTCTGGGTACCTCTAGAATCCCTAGGATGTTAGGAAAAAAAGGTCGCAAATTTTGCGTGGGTAGCTTATGTGGACAAAAAGTTATGAGGGCCTAAGCGCAAACTGCCCCAAATAGTCAAAATAGTCTGGTACCTGAGGGGAAAAGGCCTGGCAGCGATTGGGTTAAAAAAAAGCTAAGACTGCAGGGACGTTATAGTTAGGCTCCCATTTGAAACGTACGAAACCACAGATATTCACCCCGTTATAGTTATCTCAAGTAACTATAACTTGTGCCTTAAGGTAACTATAACTCGCGCCCCTGCCATGCACAGTTTCGTCAAAAATATTACTGCATATATTACACTGATATTATCAGTGATGTTATCAAAGATGTGATGAGTGCCGTAATTTTGGGGGTAATTAGGGGTACCTTGGGGCATCAGCTATCGCTACAATAAGTGAATTTCTATGGTTTTGTATGTTTAAAATGTGAGCCCAACTATGACGTCACTGTAACCTTTGTTTTTTTAAGTGAATCGCTATGGTTTTTTTTTTATTCTATTTCCTCACTATAACATCCCTGTAACCTTTGTTTTTTTTCAGTGAAATTCTATGGTTTTTCGAACGTGAAGTAATTTTCAATAATATACATTAATCCAACCTGCGGCCGGACCCTTCTAACAATCCAAACTCACGCCGGGCATGGCCCTTTTGCCATGAAAGTTGGCTGTGGCTTGTCTCTCTGGGTGTTAGAATAGGTGTGAGAGGGTGTATCAGGGGGTGAGAGTGTCTGGGTGTGAGAGTGGGTGCTTCAGTGTCTCAGTGGGCGTGTCAGTGTCTGTGAGGGTCTGTGAGTGGGTGCGTGAGGGTTTCAGTGGGTCTGTGAGTGGGTGCACAAGGGTCTGAGTGGGGGAAAGATTGAAAAAGAGAAATTGAGAGAGATAAATAAAGTGAGAGGGGGAGGGATAGAGAGTTTTTTAGGTTTTGGTGAATGATATACCTAGAATGAGCTATTTCTGGACAAATTGAAACAAAAAATGTATTTGTCAGTTAAATGGAGTGGGACCACGTTTTAGTAAGAACCTTAAATCCTTAAACTTTTAAACTCTAAAAGTGATTACAGTAGGGAAAGGACCACAGACACACCTAGACTAGAAGAAAGAGAGAAAGAGAGAAAGAGAGAAAGAGAGAAAGAGAGAGACCGCCGAGGTCCAAGCTGGCTCCCCACATCCTGTGTGAGCCAGCATTGCTCCCACAAGCAGAGAGCTGCTTTAAGCAGCATATTTGTGTGTAAGGAGGACAGATGAAAACTTGCTTTCTGCAATGGAGAGCTGTTTGACAGCTCTCGCTTGCAGAAAGGGGAGTTTGTTTGCTTTTGCTTGGTGGGAGCTGTCAGATCCCAAAAGCAAACAGCTATGTCCCGGGGTGGGCACCCAGGAACATAGCAGGGGCCAGCCCTGGGGGGTGGCCGTCCCCAGGGCCATCACTGCCTCGTGGGCCCCCTCCAACTTTAATAGCTCTGGGGAGGTGGTGGCCCCCAGGGATTGGGAGGTCCAAAACAGACCCATTATATGTTTTAATATGTGCGCCCTGGAGAGGTGTGGTTCCCCGGCACCCGCCTTACAGTTTGTGTTTAGTTCCCCAGGAAGGTGGTTGTCCCCGGGACAGTGGGGGGGACCTGCCGTTCCACCCTCATTTAATTTGATGTAAGGGTGGAAGTCCCCGGGGCAGCGGACGGTCCCCACATCATATTTGTTTGAAACCCCGGGTAGTGGCAGTCCCCATGGTAGGAAGAGGCCGGGCAGCCCCCACATTAAATTTGATTTGAGCCCCTGGGAGGTGGCGGTCCCTGGGGCTGCAGGGTTGGGCCGGATGCCCTGTTACCATTTTTTTAAGCCTCAGGGGGCTGGCAGGCCCTCTGCATTAAAATGGGAATGCCCCTGGGACTTGGCCCACCCCGGGATGTCACCATAGGCAAGCGCAGGAGCCTTCACTTTTTTTTTTTACATTTTCACCAGATCTGACAAGAATTGCAGCAAAAATTTGAAACAAAATATATGCTTTTTTTTTTTAGCTCGGGGGGGTGGGTCCCCTCAGCACTAGAGCTAAGGGGTCAGCCTGTCCCTACCCTGGCCCTTTTTGTTTTTTTACATTTTTTTTCTGGGACTCGGCTGAAACACAGTCAAAACATGGCTGCAAACACTTCCTAGTTAAAGTATTGGCAGCCAATCACATCTCAGCACGAGATCGGGAGGCGTTGTGGCGTCTTCACGTCCCTATGTATACAAATCTGGATTTTCTTCAATTTCTCTATAACTACTGAACGGATTTACACCAAATCACAAAAAGGTTGCTTTCTGGACTAGGCCCTAGCTTTATGCCAGCATGACGGATCACCCCGAAACTTTCTGGACAGCAGCTCACGTGAGCGTCAAATTTTTCGGGAAAATTTCTTTAAGATTTGCAACCGGCACCAAAGATATAAGCAAGTAAAATTAGGTCCTAACTATACTAACTATAACTACCTAGTGACAACTGCCACTAGGTAACACATATACATATATATATATAT
Organism: Pleurodeles waltl; assembly: GCF_031143425.1. Classification (NCBI taxonomy): domain Eukaryota; kingdom Metazoa; phylum Chordata; class Amphibia; order Caudata; family Salamandridae; genus Pleurodeles; species Pleurodeles waltl. The sequence goes on along the minus strand of NC_090436.1, from coordinate 385,078,084 downwards.
ACATATATATATATATATATGTATATATATATATAATTTATTTAACATTTGCATATATTTATCTGTGTTGTAACGTCATCTGCAACACACAACATAAAATTGCAGCAGCACTGTAGTGCATCCCAAAGTAGTGATTGCATGGTAATTGTCATGTGTGGTAGATCATGCATTTTAATGGGGAAGAACCTACTGAGATAGTTAAGTTTCAAGGCACCATGAAAGGTGGTTGATTTGGGGAAACCCATCTTTTAGGTCTTTCTGTCAGCTTAACGGAACTGAAACAGTGAGTTGAATCTACCTTACAATTTGTACAACAATTTTTTGATGAGAAATCATTTAGAACTTTCACTGTAATTCAAGAGAAATATTCTAAACCCAGACAGCAGTTTTTTAGATATCAGGGGCGTGGAATGTAATAAAATATCTACTTACCATGGGATAGGTTGCTACTAAAATCTACTTGTCCGGTAAAAAAAAAAATCTACTTGCTCCTTTGGTGTCATGTAGCACAGTGACAAATAATAGCAGCAATCTCATTAAGTAAGAGTTCTGATAATATCCTCTCGGATTATGTCAGAGCTACTACTATAGTAGGGCTTTAATACTTGCAGTTTCAATCCCTCTATATTCCTTATTTTGCGACCTTTCTGCAGATTTATATAATAGGGCTGGAAGAATCAGTAAGCAATAGTTCCAGGGCTGGAGTGTCTTTGAGTCTGCAAACTTACTAACTTGCACATTTTAAGGATTTTCACCAGCTCTTATCTATAATGGCAAAGTTGGAAATTTACTCCTGAAAAGGGCAGAAGTAGAAGTTCTTCCAGGGTTGGGAAAAAAAGTGGTTGGAGAGAAAGTGAACTTGTAAATGCTCAACAGATTTTCCCATGAGCAAATCTACACATGCATATTTGCTTGTACTAAAATACAGTTCACAAATATTTTCTAGGAGTACAATTTCCTGGACTACTTTTGTAAGTTCTTGTGATTTAATGAAAGCCTCTAATTCAGAGACATATACAATGCATGTACTTTTGTGACTAAGAATCGGGTCCCCAATTAGGTCTGGAGTTAAAGACATTTTATTTTGTACTTATTTCTCTCTCTATCCAGTGGTTTTACTGAGTGATTGCATTCTGCTCTTCTACAAGGAGCATATTGGTTCAATAAGTAGTTTTGTTCAGTGCCAAGAAACACTGTGGCACTCATTGGCATAATGAAACTGGATGGGGCCCGCCTGCAAAGAACATGGAGCCCCCCCAAACTCATTTAGGGCAGGTGCTGTGCTGAGGGAGGCCCCTGGAGGGTGTCTGCAAGGCCTTTTACACCACTGGTGGCAATGTGTGCTTTTTGAGACCAAAAACTTTTTTTCTTTTTGCCAGTGCTTGTTACAATGGTGAGGACCTGGCAGCTCCCTCAAAAATAAAGTGCTACAAAAGCCATGTCAAAACAAGAAAGGCATTGGCGAAACCAAAAAACTCACACAAATGTTGGATCAGTTGGCTTTGCCAGTGCTTGTTTACTTTCATGTTTCCCATAATCTCGTTGAAAATTGTTACAATGATTTTACATTAGGAATATTTTTTGGGAAATACTACCATGCATCAACACATTTTACTAAAGGACGCTTTAATGAAATAGCACCTAAAATCAGTTTTTTCCTACTTGCAATTTTTTTTTTATTTTGAAAGCAAAGACTGACGACTCTTGCTTACAAGCTTCTGCAAACATTTGCATCTAATCAGAGAGCATTCTGGGAGCATTACACTTAGCCTCATATTGTTAAACTTTTCAAAAGTGTATACACTTTTTATTTTATTTTTAAACACTGTCAGTAGTGCAGTGTGACATGTGACCTTAAAATGTTTAATTACAGCGCTCACCGTAATAATGAAGGCTTTTAATTAATGAACTATAAGTACAAGTTTGAACAACATTAACATATGGACACACATTACCTTAACTGCAGACAGTTCCCTTCTCTGTAAGCTGGCAGCCAAAGGGTTTGTGCTGCAGGGTGTTAGGCCCACTTGTCCCAAGGACAAAATAAACATGAAAACTTGTTGCCCTTGACCCCAAACAATATGTCCAGGGCATCGGGTGATAGGAATTCCACATCCCAGAGATATGTACAACTCAGGGAATATTTCCCATAATAAAGCAGGGGTGTGAATTCCTAAAGGCCGACTCCCAGGACATATTGTTTGGGGTCAAAGGCAACAGGTTTCCAGGTTTAATTTGTCCTTGGTAAAAACAGACCCAACCCCCTGCAGCACACACCCTTTGGCTGCTAACAGTACCACATTATGTAGCAGGGAAGGGAATTGTCTGCAGTTGAAGTAAAATTTGTGTCCATATGATAATGCTGTTCGAATTTGTATGTCTGGCCCATTAATGCAAAGCCTTTATTATTAGGGGGAGCGCTCTAAATAAATGTTGGAAGTTCGGACTGCACTACTGACAGGGATTTTCAACAAAAAAATATGTACATGAGTTTGCACAGTTTATGAACATAAGGATACATATAATGCTCCCAGTATACTCTCTGATTAGATGCAAATATTTGGATAAGCTTGAAAGCAAGTTGATGATTTTTTGCTTTCAAAATCAAATGTTCACAAACAAATGTAACTAGGAAATAAACGTTTTGCTAAACTACTGTGAAATTTTAGTTACTACTTCTTTGAAACCTCATTTAGTAAAATATGTTGATGTATGCTTGTATTTCCAGAAAATATTGATAATTTAAAGTCAGTGTAACCAGTTTGAACAAGATTATGGGAAACATAAAAAATAAACAAGCGTTGGCAAAGCCAATAGTTCTGCCCGTGGTGGTCAGTCTTTTGGTTTTGTCAATGTACCTCTTGTTTTGGCATGGCATTTGTAAAACTTTATTGTTGTGGGAGCTGCTGGGCCCTCACGGTTGTAAAAAAACATTGAGAAACAGCAAAAATATTTTTTTGGTCTCAAAAAGCTCAGATTGCCATAGTAGTTCCTGGCACTGAACACAAATACTCTGTGTGATGATATGCTTCTTGTGAAAGAGTAGACTGATCATTCACAGTGAAGCCAGCCAATAGATGGCTCAAGAGAGAGACAGAATTTTATTAAAAACAAAAAAGGTCTTGGTTAGCACCAGACCTAATTAGGGGGCCAATTCTTAAAGAAAGACACAAAAGTGCACCCATGGTATATGTCTTTGCCTAAGTGCAAATTTACGTATTTCATGCATTTACAAGAATTTACTGCGATAGATCAGGAAATCGTACTCTTAGAAAATATTTGTGAACTGTATTTTAGCATGAGCCAACATGCATGTGTAGATTTGGTCATGCAAAAATCTGATGAGCATTTACAAGTTCACTTTCCTAACAACAACACGTTTCCCCCCAAAACACACAAAGTTTTACTTCTGACCCTTGTCAGGAGAATATTTCCAACTTTTCTCAATATGGGAAAAGATTAGAAAAGTTCTGAGCAAACCCTTGAAACATGCAAGTTAATAGGTGTGCACAGACTCAAAAGGGCATTCCAACCCTGGAACTATTGCTTACTGCTACATCCAGCCCCGGTATGTAGATCAGCAGAAAGGTGGCAAAATAGAGAAATTGCTAATATTGAAGCCCTGCTTTAGTATTAGCCCTGGCATAATTGGAGAGGCTAATGGCAGAACTCATATATAATGAGACTGCTGCCATAATTTGTCGCTGCACTACATGGCACCAAAGGGACAAGGAGATGTTTTTTCAGGACAAGTAGATTTATCAAGCAATCTGTCCCATCGACAAGTAGATGTTTTTGTAAATTCCACACCCCTGATAAAGGCAAGCTAATTGTTTAGCTTGCCCTGAATCTCCATATGCCTTACTTTCAAAAGTCAAATCAATAAGAATCAGGAAGTTTAGGATTTATTTATGGAAAATAATACCATACGAAATTGGACTCTACACTGTTGAATAGTCTTTATTCGATCAAATAAATAGATCATAAAAGAATCCCATACAATATAAAAGTTAAAAAACATAAAATATATAAAACATTATCCATAAAAAAAACACCAAAGCCACCTCCTTAAAAACAAATTCTCTCATCTTGTTATTGAAACAGCAACTTCTTACGCCCGGCCACCGCTTCTTTCAGGAAGTGGCCCACTGAGCAGCATACATCATAATCATTTAACTGGCGAAGGAAAAGCAAGGTGACCTTACAATTAGTGAAGTTTTGTTTTCGTAACAGCTGTACCAAATACAATTTTCTAAAGTGCTCGTAATACTTACAAAAAAACATGAAGTATAACAGGGTTTGTGGTGAGTGCTAATCACAGGGGCAGGTACAAATAACAATAGAGGAAAACTGTGCTTGGGGAAAGGACAGCATCCAATGAAGAGACCCCAATCTAAAGCGGGTTAAGAGCATTCACTTATACACATTATGGACAAACAATAAATAAGAGACTGGGCCCGCGGACATTTGAACCATACAATAATCCTTAACTGTTGCCTTGCACACTTCATTTGTCTCTCGGGCCGCCCGTCTGAGCTCAGGAAAGCTATCACAAACCCACGATTTATCTTTTTTAGTAATAAGATGTGGATTCTCGAACAAGTGCGGGCAACTCACATCGGTCTGAGAGCCCTTAATGTATTTCAACCACGGGACTGAGCATACAAGATTACTAGCAAGACAGTCCTTAGTAATTAGCTGATTGAAGACGGCTTCCTTATTAAGCCAGATCGCGCACCATAGCTCCAGCGGAGCAACACTAATTCTATCTTGTAAGTATTGAAGTCCCAGTTCCTGGTGAACAGAAAAGTGAGGTGTGGAGTGCGGGGTGCCCTGCAGCCGGCAGCAAAATGGATTTTTCTCTACCTGAAGGCTCCCTACATCTTTATAGCCCCACAGCCTATACCATAGGTCACAGCTGGCAAACATTTTCTCTTATAGACCTCCAGTATGGGGGCAATCGGCTTTCTCCCTATATTAGTGGCTAAGGAGTAGGTGATGCCTACTGTGCGCAAAAAGCTTGAGACCCTATTTTTCAGACAGGGGCATCAGCTTTATGATTCATCAAATTCTAACCCCAAGTATGAAAAGAAGCTTACTTTTGTCAGGGTACGTCCTCCTATGTGCACAGGGTGCATCTTAGTATTTTAGGGTCCACAGACCATTACAACGGTTGGTTTCGAGGTTCAAGTTTTTCATGAACTCAACAAAACTATCAACTAGCTGTTTGAGCCCATTTGCTGTCCTCGCCAGTAAAACTGCATCATCCGCGTATAATAGAGCTGGGATAGCATAATTATGGATCCATGGACATCAGCTCCTGAGGGTTTTCTCTAGATCATCAATATATAGGAGAAATAAGATAGGGGCAAGAACACACCCCTGGCGTACACACCGACTAACACCAAAAAGAGAGGTGGTCTCGCCATTTGAACCATACCTTAATTTTGTCCTCTGCCCCTGGTAGAGGAGTCTCAGGAGATCTACTAGACCACCATCGAGACCCATGGACTAAAACATTTACCATAGCTTAAACCTATTGACGCAGCCAAACGCGCTCGACAAATCCATGAAGCCTAAGTAAATGGACCCACCCTTCAGGTACTTATACTTGGCCTTGAGGAGGTAGAGATAAAGGCACTGTTCAATAGTGCCCAGACCTTTCCTAAATCCATATTACACCTGAGATAGAATTTTTTTCTCCTGCACCCAAGAGATCAAGCTTTCCAAAAACACCCGCCCCATTAATTTTGAAGCGGAGTCAAGCAGCGAGATTGGCCGATAACACCTAAGATCCAAAATACTGCCCTTTTTAAAAACTGGAACCACTACAGAGGTTCGCCAAGATAGAGGGGGCCCAACCCTACATACCATATTAAAAACCTTGATTAAAAGAGGGGCCCAGAATTCTGGATATTTTATAAACAGGTCCATCTGGACCCCATCTGGGCCAAGGGCCTTGTTGGGGAGGCTATCATGAATTGCCTTTAAAACTACTAGCCCAAGGGAGTATGGTCTTGCCTTTGGCTCACAAAGGGTTACCTCTTGCTGAGGGAAGCAGTCTTTGCTCCAGGACGAGCCACAGGTGAGCAGATCCAGGAGGTTGCCACAGGTTCAAGGTATCCTGTCTTTTGCAGGGTCCTGCTGTTGTCGATTAGGGTCTTCTCTTGTCTTGTTGCCGCAAGTTCTTGCAGCTCAGAGGTTCTGGCGCAGGGGAGCCCCTTAAATCCTACTTTAGGGGAGTTCGGACATGGGTGCAGTAGCCAATGGGCTACTAGTCCCAGAGGCTAATCCGCCCCTGACGAGACCATATCCAGTGGGTTGGGGCACCTTTTCTACCCAACACCATCTATTATGCCTCTTTCCAATCTGGCATAAGTCTTCCTCAGCTGTACAGACCAGGCTGCCCACCCTAAAGGTGTTGCTAGCCTTTTGGGGGTGTACTCCTCCTGACTAACTAATTTTTCCATCTGGCCGGGTGCAAATGTGCCTGAGGGCAGAGGAACAACTTTGTCCTCCACACTGGGAGACAGCCTGCTTGCAGCCTGCTCAGAGGCAGTGTGCCCTTTGAAGCTCACCGCCTTGATGTGCCACTTCAATAGCCTTCCTGGGCGTGGGGGTTGGAGGAAGTGTGATCTCCTTCCCATCTAGGCTATTTCCCTGACTCCTGGGAGTGTTTGCACCTCTAACCAGGGGGTCAGAATCCTGTCTGGGCGACAACAGCTGTGAGGTGGCAGCCAGGGGTAACTTGGTGGGCAACATCTAAGGTTGCTTTCTGGGTCCATGCCACATCGCCCTAGACGCGGGATTCATGTCAGGAGTGAAAAGGAACGTTGTTTGGTACCAAACATCACCCACTTCAGCGGTACCATAATGGAGCTGACGACTTCCGGTTTGCCCGGGTGCCCACCCATATTATCCTATGGACCATTGTCCACTGATAGAAGATTTTAATGGAAAAGGCCACTATAGGAACATATAATCTTGCACTTATATGTCCACACCTTTAATATAATGCATCCCTCCTTCTGGGCTTAGAAGGACTACCTTAGGGATGACATATATTAAAGATAGTGCTGGGGCTGTGTCAAACATGGTGTGAGCAAAGTAGGGTTTGAGCAGCATGCAATGCTCCTGCAACTCAGAGTGGCACAAACAGTGCTTCAGTCCCTGGACAGCCCTTTAACACCCATGCCCTGGGTTCCACTGGTACCATATACTAGGAACTTATAAGAGGGTTAAAGTGCTCACCAATTGTGGATACCAATTCACAGTTACCAATTTCGGAAGAGAGCGCGGGCACTGGGGCCTGGTTAGCAGGCTCCAGTGCACTTTCAGAGTGTGGGTGTGTGACCATCCACAAAAGGCACTTGCCCATAATATTGTATCAGGATATTTTGCTACGTTAGATTCTGGCAATTATGATGTATGTTTTGACTATGGAATGTTAAACTTATAATTTTCATTTCAAAATTGCTCAAGATTTACGTATAGAATCGCCCAAATATGAACTTCAGAAGTAAATAATATTTATTTTGGATGAACATATATTGTTGGATTATGCAAGATTTAAGATGGCTCTATAATCCTTATACATTATTTATTTTAAAAAAATGAAGGAACTGAAAATGTATCAACTAAGTAACATTAGATGGTTTATGTTTTTTTATTTATTTTTTCTTATTTTTCATTTCCCGTACTTGATTTTCCTTTCTTTAATATTTAGAAATGTCCATTTATTGTGCCTCCATTCTATCTCGTATCCTTATATTCTGTCGCTGTCTTTTAAACTGTGTAGTCCCTCTTATTTTGAAAGGGATTCATCGTGTGTGCCATTCCATTTGAAACCAATTTATACTACATATACAAATAAGCTGAAGATGGTTTGTACATGTGATTTCAATTGTACTATTCTGCAATTTTAATGAATTTTGTTTAAGTACTATTATTTACAGCCCTGAAGAAGAGGGTTTGTTCCCTCAAAACAGGCGCTGTCTGGATATTTATTTTCCAATAAATTAATAAAGAAGTATTTTTACAAAAACGACAAAGAAGATGTGATGTGAACTTATATTGAGAAGAAATATAGCCAAAAGGAAATCTAATGATGTAGAGCTAAGGTGTATTATATATCTCTTTTTGTGCTGGGTTTAACTTAAATGTGACCAGTGGGGCTGGTCTCGAGGGTGAAAGCACTAAGCCACATATCTATTCCCTAATTGTTTGAATTGATGAAAAATACATTTCTAACATTGATTAGGCTTCTTAGTCACGTAATTTTTCCATTACCCAATTGTGTCACTTCAGAATGAAAAATGATTTGAGCTGGTAAAGTTACTACTACATGACTCCATGTAATCATGCACACCATTCTAGTCCAGTTATTTTGCCTTTGGCAAAAATCTTTTTATGTAGACCGTTAGCCTAATTGTTTTGAATGAATGAAAGGAGCACTGCAACCCACAAAAATGCAGTGGGTTAGTCAGAGACCTGAATGTCAAGGGCTATAAAAATGCCTTTGATATTGACGGCCTGATTACGACCTTGGGGGAGGGGATTACTCTGTCTCAAACGTGATGGCTATCCCGTCCACCATATGACAAGTTCCATAGGATATAATGGGACTTGTAATACGGCGGGCGGGATATCGGTCACATAATCCCCTTCACCTAGGTCGTAATCAGGCCCGGAGTCATCTTGTAATATTAGCTTTAGGTCTGGAGGCAGAAATAGACGGCAGAGGTGGGGAGGTAAATGCAGACTGCTGACTGCCAGCAGGCCGCACAATGATGATGACAGGTGATGAGGAGTGTACCTTGTGTCCTGGCCTTAGCATAGTCTTCAACAGGTTGATAGAAAATGATGTGGCGCTCGCTCAGAGGTCCTTATAGCAGTAAGGGTACACTACAACCTGTGGCACCATTCCTACCAAGTCAGCCTATTAAGTTTTTTTAATGTTTATATAATTTGTCTGTTCTTATTAGTATGTTTTCCTTGGGGCAGCTCAAATGAAGGCAGGTTGAGTAAGCTAGTATGAATTTCATTATAGTACAGAAATAATGAAATCAGTTGTTGCCATGTGTGAGAACAAAGCTTCATATGTATGCATGACAACTGCATTCCTAACCAGCCAAGGAGAAACACAATTCTTTCATATTGCTGAGAGATACTTAAATGTTTTACTTTTAAATTACAAGAGCTAACAAATAGCTAAATCTCTGCACAGCAAACAATCATGATACAAAGAAATTTTATTTTTATATATGATCCATGCGTACATGAGTCTGCCAAAGTGAGGTTTAAATACACATTACAATATGGTTAATGTTCACCTCCTAACATACTTGCATTATTTTATAAATCTGCTATAGCACCTATTATTAAAAGCAATAATCTGACTAACAAGTTTATGATGGGGTCCGTAAACAAGCAGAATACATTTTACTCGATAATATCAGCTAATAAGATAGATGTCCAGTCAGAGCTCCAACTTTCAATGCAATGAAAGCTCCTTCTGATCAGTAAAAAACATCTCAAACTACTAACAAATATTATCACTGTTTATAATGGTCACCACATCCAGTAACATTAGACTAGTAACTACCTCAACGCATCAAGCAGGGTTACCAATAGTAATGCGAGTGTGAAACTGACCCCTACACGGCTGCCCGTAATCTAAACATGTCCAACAAACAAAGACCAACTGTGAAAGCAGGCAGCGCACTAGACTATGGAGATGATTCATGCCTGTTGAAGCAATCAGCAGTCGAGGGGAGGAGCAACCAACTTGAAAGGACTGTGGAACAACTGAGGAGAAAGCGGAAGGATGGAAAATGTGCAAAAACTGATCAAGAGTAAACTTCCTGTAAAAGCAGTGGGAAAAGATCTAGGACAGGGAACTCAGTGTTTTCAACGTGGGAAATGGGAGCATATAGTGAGCCTTTTTTCAAGCGGTCCCTGGCAAACAAACCCATTGAAGTCGAATATGCTAAGGGATAAGTCCTTTATCTGGAGGGAGGACCCGATTGAACATACCAAATACAGGCCACTAACTGTGGTCCAGTTACCATCTTGGTGGACTCTATGTGTCATAAGGAGGGAGGGTTTAGACAAACCACAATAAGAAACCACCCGAGATTAGTCTCTATTATCTGTGTTCATGGAGACAGTAAACTATATCCAGTGGCCCAGGTGGTGTTACACTGGAAAGATAGTGTGGGTTGTATGGAGGTTGGGGTTGTTTCCCCAATTGGAGGAGGAAGTGATTATTGGGACAGCATACGACTGCTTCCATCAAATGTTGTTAGAGGCAAGGAGTGAGGCAGTTGGTCCCAAGGCGTTACAAGAGGGCCCCCTTCTTTAGTGCAGGGGTAGTCATGGGTAAGACAAAAATAAAACACTTAAAATTTTAAAACAAAAACAAACAAAAAAAAAACCTATAAATAATCAGATTTGTGTGTTGATGAACAGTAGAAACCCGGTTTGACTCACCCCCCACAATAGATAGTAAATGGGAACATCAACTGAGCTTCTGGGCCACCCAAAGGGAGGACTCCTATTTAGCGCAGGATTGGGCTCAACCAGCTACTGATGATTCAATTAAGGTAGGACCATTTTTTTGTCATTAAAAAGAACTTGCTCTAAAGAGAAGTATACAAGGACAGAAAGAGAAACCTGCAGCTGGTGGTTCCACATCTGTTTCACACCCAGGTCTTACATCTCGCTCACTGCCAGGTGAGGGAGGGGGGGGGGGGGGGTCACTATGCCCAAGAAAAGACAGAGGAGTATTTGTTAAGGAGGTCTTATTTGCTGGGGGTTTTTTCTGAAAATTCTGTGCAAGTTATGAACAATGTCAGCTAGTCAATGGTCCTTCAGGAGGGAAAGCTCCGCTACGGCCTCTTCTTATAATAGAATTTCCTTTACCAGAGTAGGGATGGATTCAGTAGGGCCTCTTCTACTGTCGTCAAAATGGTACCAGTACACCTTAGTGCTGGTGGACTATGCCACCAGATATCCTGAGACAGTACCCCTGACTAGCATGACGACTCCAGTGGTGGCCCAAGCTATGATAGAGTTATTTTCTAGAGTGGGGTTTTTCAGAGAAATCTTGATCCACCAGGGAACCCCATTCATGACGCATTTAATGTCCCAGAACTGTAAGGTACTAGTCATACATCGAAAAACAATAGGGTACACTGTTCCTAAAACAAAAGAGAAGAAAGAGCACAGGTACTCAAGGCACTTCTTAAATTAGAAGCAAGAGCCCTCACACATCCAATGGATGTCATGCTTCATCATAGGGCTAGCTCCTTGTCAGACCGACGCAGCAATGTCTGACGGGCCCTACCGGAGGGCTCTTTGCCAGAGATCTTGAAACAAAGTGTGTGAGCCGTGACAAATACAGTAGGAGTAAGGTAAACCTACTGTTTCAGTGAAAGTAGGGGAAAAGAAAAGAAAAGGCTTAAAATTGGCTCAAGGCCCTCAACAAAACTTATTTAATTTAGGTTATGAGGATCTTGGTCAAGATTAAAAAACATATAGGAGTGGGTAAGGAATCATGCTCCACCACTCTATCCAAAAAAAAGGGCTAGTAGGGAAACTTCCCTGCTAACTACAATATAAGATCAACATGTTTCACACCTCTAGGGTCCAAATGGATCACATGGCGCTTCATCAGGATAAAAAAAAACACATACCTCCTTAACTTAATGTAGCTAATCCTATCCTAAATAATATAAGGAAAAGATTGACTTACACTGGAAAAAGGCTACACAACTCTAAACGTAAATAGCCGAGGACCCTCCTACACTGAGGACAGGGTAGCTTGGGAGTGCGGCCGTCTGGAAGGTTTGCCTGCAGTGAACGGCGCAAAACAAAGCAACGTTTGTCCTGTGACCTGAATGTTTCCAAGGAACCTGGTCCCCAGTGTAGGAGGGTTCTCGTCTATTTAGGGTTAGAGTTGTGTAGCCTTTTTCCAGTGTTAGGTAGGGAGACTGTACACTGGACCTGATAAAATCTCCCTGTCCCTCCCTTTGCTTTGATTAACTAATCATACATCAACTGAGTACCTTGGTATATAATCCACAAACCGATGGGTTAGTGTAAAGCTATAACTGAACCATAGCAAACTATATTGAAGAAGCTTGTGGCTGATACAGGAAGGGACTGGGACAGGAAGCTACCTTTGGTCTTATCTGCCATACGCAGTCATGTGCAGACCTCTACTGTGGTTTCACTCTTTGAACTCGAGTTTGGCAGACAGCCACAGACACTAGTGGATATGGCAACTGAACACTGGGAAGAAGAGGAGGATGAGGGACACAAACTATTACAGTATGCGTCTAGCCTAAAAGATAACCTTCAGGCCCTGTAGGAAGAGGTAACAGTAAACCTAGAACGAGCCCAGGAAAAGCAAAAGGAGGAATACAATAAAACATAGCAGAACTACAACAACTGTCCTTTAGGGACCAGCTGTGGTGCTGCTCCCAGAGAATAAACTCTGGGCCCATTGGCAGGGGCCCTGTGAAATTCTACAGTAAGTGGGCCCTGTCACATATAAAATCGCTGTCCCACACAAGGGGCAAGAGGGGCAAATGTATCACGTAAATCTCCTAAAGCAGTGGGTGGAACAGGTAGAAATGACTCATCCTGAGAAGCCTGCTCTTCTTGTTACCACTACTCTTTCCCTTCAGATCACCTTTACCTTGACAAGGGAGGCAGAAGTTACATACGAGGTACGTATAGGGATGCACATAACTCTAGAACAAACAAAAAAACAGTTAAGAAAAGTGTTACAACAGTTTGTTTCTGAGTTTTCTGGGAAGCCAGGGAAGACACCCTTAGTATAGCACGATATTATTACAGAAGGCAACCAAGTTGTACAACTATGCCCATACATAATTCCTGAGGACAGGCGGACAACAGTGTAGACCGAAATGATGTTAGAGGACAGTATTATAGACCTCACATGGTGCCTAGCGTTCCCCCGTTGTACTGGTACCAAAACCCGATGGAACCCCCTAAGTTCTGTACAGACTTCCAGCAGCTCAACGCTATCTCAAAGTTTGACACATACCCCAAGCCCAGAGTTGATGAACAAATAGAAAGACTGAGGAAGGCAGTTTACACGGCCACGCTGAATCTTACTAAAGGCTATTGGCAAATACACTTGTCCGAAACTGCCAAAGAGAAAAACGCATTCTCCACCCTCTCAGGTTTATATAATTTTAAAGTCTTATCCTTTGGACTACATGGCACCCCTGCAACTTTTTAGCGTCCAATGGACAAGATTTTTTTAACCACATAAGCAGTATGCTGCGGCTTTTCTCAATGACACTGTAGTTTTTTGCTGTTCGTGGTCCTTGCATTTACAGCACTTAACAGCAGTTTTGTCCTCTCTGAAGGATGTCAACTTTATGGTGAATCAAAAATAATGCATTCTTGCTACGGACTCCATCCAGTACTTGGGCTACATTGTTCAAAATGGCAAGGTGTCCCCACAACTGGACACATTTCAGGCCATTTAAGACATTAGCCGTCCACTTACAAAAAAGGCAGCACAATTGTTTTTAGAACTCGTGAGAATTATGCACATTTTGTCACTCACTTCTCTCAACTAACTGCTCCACTTACGGATCTACTGAAAAAGACACCATCCACTTCCATCAATAACTGGAATATGGTTCACTAAAAATGTTTTGAGAACCTCAAAAGTTTGTTGTGTGAAAATCCCATCTTGATATAGCCTGAATTTACAAAACCCTCTGTGTTGCAAACAGACGTCTCCAGTGGGGGTTTTGGGGCTGTTCTATCTCAACCGGATGACCAGGACCAACTGCACTCTATTTCCTGGGAAACTTTGTTATGCTATCATCAAAAAAGAATGTCTGGCCATAAAATGGGCTTTGGAAGCATTGCAAAGCTGTTGGGTTGTCAATTTCTGCTGTATACCGATCATGCTTCTTTGGTGTGGTTAGCTAGGCATAAGGACACCAAACCTTGTATCCCAAGATGGTTTTTAGCTCTCCAACCCCTTCCTTACAGGTGCCACATCACACTGGGCTCTTGCTGCCTCTTATGGATTATTTGTTCCAGTATGCAGCTCTTCATTGGTCTGATTGGACAATTCTGGAAGGGAGGTTCTGTGACTGTGACCCCTACACAGTCGCCGGGAATCTCGATATGGCCAACAAACAAAGATCAACTGTGCGAGCAGGCAGCGCATTAGACTATGGAGATGCCTGATGAACGAACCAGCAGTCGAGTGGAGGATCAACCAACCTGGAGAAGTGTGGCACAACGGTTAGAGTGGCAGACCCTGATGCAGAGATCTGGCCGGGGACAAGGGTTCAATTCCCGCCTCGGCAGGTCTTGGGCTTAATTCCCTTGGACCAGATAATTCTCGCCTCGGTGACTAATCTAATTAATGGGTCCCACTCTGTAACTCTGGGCAATAGCTTGCTTAACCTCCACAACGGCCCTGACAGCGCTTGGATGCCTGGCTTCATCCTGAGGGTTGCCCAGCAGTGGGTCCCTCCCTGGGAAAATCCAGGAGGGGTTCCACAGTGGTATGCTTAAAGCACCTTGAGACCCAAATGGGTGAGTAGTGCGCCATACAAGTGCAAAGTTTTTACGTTTACGTTTTGACCACGGAACAACTGTGGAGGAGGCCAAAGGACGGAGAACGTGCGGAAACGGAGGCAATGGGTTGAAGCAAAGAATCTTGGAAGACAGGAAGCAAGAGGATTGTGAATGGTACCACCAAAATCCAAACAACCCAGGAGGAGGAGAGCGCCACTGAGACCCGACCGCTGAATCAGGAAAGAAGCCCTGAGGAACTTACCACCACTGCTTGACCCTCAGCTTAAGGCAAGTGCTGAACTCCCTGATTTTTGCATGTCTCAGGGGTTGTTAGGGGGTGGTGGGTTAAAGAGAGAAAGGGTGTCATCCTCCCTATCCCCAAGGTGTCTGTGGATGAATACTGGGGCGGAGCACTACTCAAAGCACAGTCTCACTAAAGCAAAACACGTGATTCACAACAGTGTCGGTGATGGGACTCACTCCTTTGGTATAGAGTAGACCTCTCAGGACAGTCTTTATTTTTCCCCTGGTCCTGCCAATAAAGCCTTCCGAAGGGAAGAAGACAATCCCAGGACTAGACGGGCCCTTATGAACAGACCGAAGAAATCATTCTTTTGGTTATTTATTTATCTGGACATCTAAGGTTCTCTATGTGTAAGTAAAAGACTCTAAAAATACAAAAATAAAGAAACAAAACAGAGAAGAAAAATAAAAATAAATAGCTGCCTCTGGTGTATCATCTTATCTGTACCGCCTTCATAGCAAGGAAAACTTATCAATATGAAATAAGCCCACATGACTAATAAAATTACAGCCATATCAACAGGTGGCCTGTGGCACAAAGGAAACAACAACATGTCTCCCCAACTCAGTATAAATTGTCCTTCAAAGATAAACTGTAAATAAGGTTTAGGAAATGCAATCATTTTGTTTTATAATGTCATCATGTCAATTTCATAAAATATATACTTTTCTATCAACTAAGTACTTCCCAACCATAATTCTCCACAGAAAAATATTTTCTGAATACACTGCACGTCTAAGTATTACTAACAGATATCAGTGACTCCCACCATGTCAAGGATGTTTACAATACGTCAACAATGCCTGCCATTATGCCAGGAACACAGTATACACATCATTAAGCCAAGGATAGCAATCATTATGTTGAGGATGCCACAATTAGGCAGAGGATGCTCACAGTAGGACCATGATGCCCAGAATATGGCAAGATTAACCATTGTTATACAATGGTTGCCATTGTGAAAGGAATCAACAACTATGCCAAGGGACAAATCATTAAGCCAGGGGGTCACCAGATACTTCTGATGATCTCTGAGAACAGAGATGGATTCCAGGGTGGGAACCTGTAGCAGGAAGGGTCACAACCACAACTATACACAATATGTACCACTGCACACCATGCACCACAGCCATCCCTCCTGAAATAAGTGAGGTTCTCACCTATCTCCACTTTCGATCAATCAGCTGCTCTCTTTGGCTCACATTCCCAGCTCACAGAGTTCCACTATGGCTTCTGCAGTCCTGCATTCAAGCCGCTCCAGTATGGCTACACCCTAATGATACCCTCGGAGGACAGAAAAGGGGTGGATAGCCTGCACCCCAGAGGCCACTGATCGTAGTCTAGAGTTTCAGTGGCAGGGTAAACATGCGGCTGAGGCTACTCACGACTGGTGCAGGACAAGCAAGGGTGAAGCTGATTACCGGAGATAGGACCAAAGTTTCAAATGTGAAGTTCATTGACAGAGGTGCCCACAGATTTCCCACAGCACAGGGGAGCGGGCTATGGGTGAAGCAGTATCACTTTCAGAGATGTTGCGATGGTGCAGAACTTTACATTTCCCTTGATGATGACATACAGAAACGTTTGTTTCATTGCGTAGCTGCCCCAGTTCTCCTTGTGCTTCGAAGCAATTATACTCCCACGGCTGACTCCCAAAGGCCCTTGCAGACAGCAGGTTTCCTGTTGGACTGCTGAAAACTCCTTTATCCTTAATGAACTGAGACTCAGCTATTTCAGCCAAGTCAGAAAATTATTTTCCACACGCAAATCAGATACGGGAACAGGTTTTCAGTCCCGCAGACACTTCCTAGTCTGTCACAGTAGTGGTCATCCGTGGGGATTCCAGTCTCAGATCCCAGTTCCCTTAATCACACTGGTGTAGGGCCCTCCTCGGAAGTCAAATCACTAAATAGTTCATTGACCTATAAGGCCGGCCTTTCATTATCCTCCCATTTTTAACCGGCTCCAAGGGATCTGCGGCTTTAGAAATCTTTGGAGCATCTCAAGTCCTGGAGCATGTTTCCTCAATATTCATTGTGTACCCACTTCATGGAGAAGAACCTGCTGTGCTCCACCTTTGTCACTTAGTGTCTGTGTGCACTATTATTTAGGAGGAATGCTAACTGAATCCAGGTGAGGAGAGCTGGCTACTGGCAGAGACGCTTTAGGGTATAGGCAAAGTGGGTTCTGGCCCAAGGCCCCAGCCTTTCAGGTGCCTCCCTGATAGATCCGGCTCTGTTCCCCACACAGTCCTGCTCCGAATTATTTATAAACATAGATTATTTAAAATACAACTTTCCTTTAATTTATTTTTAGTACACGCAATGTGTGGGAGTCTGTTACAGACTTGCAGAGAAATCTTGTGTTTGCTTTTCAACACCATGCAACATCTATAGAAAGTTCCTTTTCGGTCTAACCAGGACCTCACATATGAGATATTACAGTGGGTCACAAAGATTATGTATATTAATATTAGTGAGCTGCTACTGCATTACAATATTGAAAACCGACGTAATTATCCCTGAGTATTAGATGGAAACGCATTTTAAATTTGCACCAGTCTGCCTGTGCAGTGTCAGTGACCTGAAGAAAGAGGGCATGAAAAAGCTGAAAGTGGATCATAAATTAAAAACTGTTCCGAACAAGGGCCCCCACAATAAGTTTGTCCCAGAGCCTCCAAAATTCTTAAGATGTCTTTGGCCACGGAAGATGACCATCGCCCAAAGGGGAGGTGAGGGGGGAGGATTTTATCAATAAATGTGTTAATTCTCCAGCACACCTGGAAGGTAAACGGAGAGGATTGAGGGGAGCTTTACTAACCAGCAGAACAGATACGAGCTCCGTTTACATTAAACACACAAGCTCACCAATCAATACACACCGAGTGAACACACTCGCTCTTCACACACACAGTGGCATCCATGTGTGTCCGGCTAATGACCACAGTATGCGAGACTGCAGAGACGTTAGAAGGAGAGAGCCGTAGTCAACTTCTCCAAAGAGGTACAGGTAAAAAGGCCCATCCCAGGCTATGGATTAATGCAATCACTGCTCGCCTGCCACAATTGATTAATTGGGCCAAAATATGTGTAAAAAAAAAAAAGGGGGTGCGTGTCTTAATCCGTGTAAGCAGAGAGACTCACCGCAATTATGCGAAACTGTTGGCTCTTTTTAAGATGAAAAAAATAAAAATATCAAAAACTTTACGATTCTACACTGCCAGGAAATGAACATACGAAAGCAGAGCATTATCTACAGAGCCATGCACAAACCCTGACCCCCAGCACTCCCAATCCCCACAGCACCACTACGACCCCAACACCCTCAACCCGGGGCGCTCTAAAACCTGCTTCCAAGCCAACCCTAAACGCACCCATGGACCCTTCGCGTGCCTTACCTGCAAACTCACCTTCCACCGCAAATCCTCCCCGCCCGCCAGCCCACGCGCCAACAACCACCTCAAATGCATCCTGATCAACGCACGATCCGTCCACAAGCACGCCGTTGAACTATGGGACCTCCTGGACTCCACCGCACCGGACGTCGCCTTCATCACTGAGACCTGGATGAACGCCTCTTCGGCCCCAGACATCGCCATAGCCATCCCCGACGGCTACAAGATCTCCAGGAGAGACCGCACCAACCAAGTCGGTGGAGGAATCGCCATCGTCTTCAAGGACTCCATCAACGTCACCACCTCCACCGAAGACACCCCCCTCGCCACCGAACACCTGCACTTCCAGATCCACACCGACCCCAGGACCACCCTCAGAGGAACTCTCATCTACAGACCCCCTGGACCACGCACCCTCTTCAGCGAATCCATCACTGACTTAATCTCCCCGCACGCCCTTGCCTCGCCGGACTACATCCTCCTTGGTGACCTCAACTTCCACCTGGAACAGAACAACGACCCCAACACCACCACCCTGCTCGACACACGCTCGACCCCATCTTCTCCGCCAGCAACCACGTATCCTTCAGCCATGTATCCACGTATCCTTTAGCCACTCCTCCGTAATACACTGGACCGACCACAGATGTGTCCACTTCACCTTCAGACGCGAGACTCTCCACCTCCGCACACAACCCATCCCATGCAGACATTGGAACAAAATCCCCACGTAACAGCTTCTCTCCACTCTCAGCGACAACCAACCCACCTTCTCCACCGACCCCAACGATGCAGCCCTCAGGCTCACGCATTGGATCACCAACTGCGCGGACAACCTCGCACCCCTCAGACGCCTCCCAAGACAGACCAACACCAGGAAACCTCTTTGGTTCACAGACACCCTCAAGGAATCTAAAAAAAACTGCTGCACCCTCGAGAAAGCCTGGCGCAAGGACCACACCACAGAAAACATGTCTGCCCTCAAAAACGCCACCCACGAACACCACCAACTGATCAGCGCCACCAAAAGAACTTCCTTCACAGACAGACTGGCCAAGAACACTCACAACAGCAAAGAACTCTTCAACATTGTCAAAGAGCTCTCCAATCCTAACGCCAACTCCAACGCCATCACAAGACCTCTGCAACTCCCTTGCCACCTTCTTCCATCGTAAGATCACCGACCTACACGACAGCTTCGGACACCAGACCCAGCCAACCACCACAGAACCTACAACCCCAGCCATCACCCTCAACACCTGGACTCACATCAGCACGGAGGAGACCAAAGCTACCATGAACTCCATCCACTCCGGTGCCCCCTCGGACCCCTGCCCATACTTCATCTTCAACAAAGCCGACGACATCATCGCCCCGCATCTCCAGACCATCATCAACAGCTCGTTTGCTTCTGCCACCTTCCCCGAGAGCTGGAAACACGCAGAAGTCAACGCCCTACTGAAGAAACCTACGGCAGACCCCAGCGACCTGAAGAACTTCCGCCCCATCTCGCTCCTCCCCTTCCCTGCCAAAGTCATAGAGAAGACCGTCAACAAGCAACTTACCAACTTCCTTGAAGACAACAACCTACTCGACCCCTCTCAGTCCGGATTCCGAGCCAATCACAGCACAGAAACCGCCCTCATCTCAGTCACAGACGACATCAGAACTCTGATGGACAACGGAGAAACAGTCGCCCTCATCCTCCTCGACCTCTCGGCTGCCTTCGACACCGTCTGCCACTGAACCCTAATATCCCGCCTCCGCTCCACCGGTATCCAAGGACAGGCCCTGGACTGGATCACCTCTTTCCTCTCCAACCGCTCCCAAAGAGTCTACCTCCCACCGTCCGCTCAGACCCCACTGAGATCATCTGCAGCGTCCCACAAGCCTCCTCGCTCAGCCCGACTCTCTTCAATGTATACATGAGCCCCCTCGCCGACATCGTACGCAAACACAACATCAACATCACCTCCTACGCCGACGACACTCAGCCGATACTCTCCCTCACCAAGGACCCCACCAGCGCCAAGACCAACCTGCAAGATGGAATGAAAGACGTCGCAGAATGGATGAAACTCAACCGTCTGAAACTGAATTCAGACAAAACGGAAGTCCTCATCCTCGGAAACACCCCATCCGCCTGGGACGACTTCTGGTGGCCCACGGCCCTTGGCACCGCACCTACCCCCTCAGACCACGCACGCAACCTTGGATTCATCCTGGACCCACTTCTCACCATGACCAAACAAGTCAACGCCGTATCATCTTCCTGCTTCCTCACCCTCTGCATGCTCCGAAAGATCTTCCGTTGGATCCCCGCCACCACCAGAAAGACTGTGACCCACGCCCTCGTCACGAGCCGCCTGGACTACGGAAACACCCTATACGCAGGAACCACCGCTAAACTCCAGAAACGTCTGCAGCGAATACAAAACACCTCAGCCCGCCTCATCCTCGACATACCCCGCAACAGCCACATCCCCGCCCACCTGAGACACCTACACTGGCTTACCGTCAACAAAAGGATCACCTTCCGGCTCCTCACCCATGCACACAAAGCCCTCCACAACAAGGGACCCGAATACCTCAACCGTCGCCTCAGTTTCTACACGCCCACCCGTCAACTTCGCTCCACCAACCTCGCACTCGCCGCCGTCCCTCGCACCCGCCGTACCACGGCAGGTGGGAAATCCTTCTCCTACCTGGCGGCCAAGACATGGTATTCCCTCCCCACCAACCTCAGGACCACCCAGGACCACCTCGCATTCCGGAGGCAACTCAAGACCTGGCTCTTCGAGCAGCAGTAACCCCCTCCCCCTAGCGCCTTGAGACCCTCACAGGTGAGTAGCGCGCTTTATAAATGTTTTTGATTTGATTTGATGCAGGGACTTTCTGTCCAAGATTTCTGAATCATGGCTGTTTTTAGACTGTATTCAAAAAGCACTGCTGAACGAGAGCTTAGTATGCAGAGAGGACAAACCCAAATCCAAATGAGACCCTTTTCCAGAGCGATACAATCAGACGTCCTCAAGCAGACTTTTCCAAAAATAAGCTCTTCTGTAACCTGTAAGTAGCCCTCCTGTGTGCAACCCGGCAGATCAAATTAGCTTTCGCTTGGTTGAAATAAAATAGGTAATGTGTGTATACAAGACGAAAATATACGTATTTTCAGAACTCATACATAGCTTTACGGTTGTTGAAGTGACTGAATTTCCAAAATATATTTAAACCTAACATTTAAGTGCCAAGTCATGCAGCATTGGAGATACGCATTACTAATAGTTCCTTGGTGACAACTCTGCCTGATGTACTAAGGCGACCACTACTGTTAATCTTGCATATGCTGGCCATTAAACACTAATATTATTGGTTGCTCTGATGACTTTCATGAACTTTAAGTAGGTCTTATTATAGAAAAGGTGGGAGACCCATGTGTTAAAGTATGAGCTGTTTATGGTAAATGGATAAGATAAGAAGGTTGGTGCTACTTTGGTTGTTGCTGAGAATGCCAGACCAAAAAGAAATGAGAGAGTGCCAAGAGAGAGTACAATAGAAGGAACTTGACAGTTACAATTTGCATTAAAACTTCTACAAAATGAAAATGAAATAGCAACGTGACAAGAGAAATCTATTTAGACCGCTATGGCTTTGCAAATACAAGCAGAAAGGCAAGCTATTCAAGTAATGTTGCAAAGGCCTATAATGGGTTCAGTAATGAGAATACTACAGTGTACAAAATCCGTATCTTCATAGAAGATGCTAAGATATGCACGCCTCTTTCAAAAAACAGAAATACTAAATTTAACACTGCCACTAGAAGATGAGCGGCAGCTTGGGGCATCCACCGCAATCAAACCAGAGCTCTTCTTCAAATAAGACACCTAACTCCACATTTCTCCTGTTGGAAACCTCTAATACTGTGTTAGTCCTACTATTTGAGTTGTGGCTACTTGAGTTGTGCTTTCCCCTTTTATTTCACATCCTGCATCCCCTTAGCTCTCTACACTCAAACCCACAATTCTCGCCAGACGCATTTGAAAACATTTGATATATGAAGACAGCGGAACAGTATGGTGCTGATCAACATTTTGAGAAAAGATCATTAAAAAGCTTTATCCATTAGAAGATTGACTAAGTCCTACTAGAACAGGAGAGACACTGCTGTTTCCAACTTAGCCACTGAGCTATGCATCCAACAAACCAGATGGCAGCCACAAAGGGGATGATGATACAGCATTTGAGGCAGGAGCATCGCCTCCCCCCCCCACCAGCAGCTGGTTAGCGGGGAGAGGGGTGGGCATGGGGGTGACAAGCACAGAGGGGAGTGCACTGTGCACTCACCTCCCCTCCCCTCAAAGGGGATGTGTGTTTGGCGGGCCATCTCGGGCTGGCCAAACACACATGCACTGTAGTCTCTCTCCAGCCCACAGAGCCTGCACAGGCTCCCAGTCTGCCTGGGAGCACCCAGCCAGGACGCTCCCAGGCAATTCTGACGCTGCTCTGAGCAGCGTTAGGATTGGCCATAGGACCTGGGAGCCTGTGCCTGCCTGCAGCCTTAGAACAGGTGCACCGCCCGCCCTCTCCTCATTAACAATGCGAGACGCAACTGATTAGAGGTTTCTAACAGGAGAAAAGTAGAGTTGGGTGACTCAGTTGACGAGCTCTGGTTTGATTGTTGGAAAAATACTCCAGAAGGCTACCAACGACTCCAATACAGGAAACAAAATATTACAAAATGCTCACTTATCTCCAGATAAACTCACACCCATATTTCCAAA
This sequence comes from Pleurodeles waltl, assembly GCF_031143425.1. Classification (NCBI taxonomy): domain Eukaryota; kingdom Metazoa; phylum Chordata; class Amphibia; order Caudata; family Salamandridae; genus Pleurodeles; species Pleurodeles waltl. The sequence continues at coordinate 385,055,025 of NC_090436.1, read as the reverse complement.
TCATGTAGGTAATTGCTGATGCTGTACAAAGAATGAAAGAAGCTTCTTACATATATTGTGGGCCTGTCGAATAATTCAGGTTTTCTGGAGTGGTGATTGTGATTGTCATTGGCCATGCATCAACAAGAATCTACAGTTTTAAAGTTCTGAAGTTTGCTATTTAGCTATTTTGCGAAGATGGACTTGGCACTCACATGCCCCCAAGGGCTACGAGTCCTTGATTTAAATTACTGACCTTTCATTATAACTTCTTAACCTGCATAGTTTCAAGAAACTCCCACGTGATGGTATCTGGGAGAGAGGATTATGTGTGCAAAGGTTCAGGGAAGGGGTGTAGGAGAGGGACTGCTGCTGTTTGGCTACATAATTCTGTGATTATCGTATTAAATTGTGGCTAGCTAACTACTGTATTAATTGAAATACTTGCTGTACTCACATCTCAGTGCTCAAACAATAAATTAACCACATTGTTCAAAAACATTTCCACTTTTCACATCCTCCTTCTCTTTTCCACTTCCTTTTCTACTTTTACTTCTTGCGCGGGTTGCCCACCAAACTCTTTTTACATCCTAAATTGCATTTGCTTGTTTTTATACCCTCCCCTTTAGTAACGGTTCTTTCTATTCTACTCACTAGTGATTATTTCCCAAAAGAACTCCTCGTTAATGGAAAATTATCATATTCTACTCACCAGCACGGAAAAAGGTAAAAATAAAAAATTACAAAGAAGAATTTATCCAACAAGACATTTTGGGAGAGGAAAACACATCTGCACCCTCTCCAAAAAAAGATGTCCTTCTGGAGGAGCTTCCCTCGCGTGAACCAAGAGAGCCACCAACAACTTATGGTTCCCGCATTCTGGCTACCAGCAACACAGCTTGGCCCCCTGGTACAACTTGACCCATCTTCCCTTCCCCCTCGAAGCTGCCTTTCCCATTTGCCCTCATTCCCCAGACACCCATGCTTGCTCCTGTCAGCCAACCCCAGAAGTATTTTCACTTGACCGTTCCTATTCACAGGCACTCCCGCCAGACTTTCTTCCCCAGAATGCCGAATAAACCCCCTGAGCCTCTCACCCCTCACACCGAGTTCTGCTCTGTGAGAGAGAAGCACGGGTACGATTCTACAGGCCAGAGACAAACTGTGAGCACTCACAACAACTTCTGCAACACCCACTATACTGATGGCGACAATCCATGCTATATGAGTAACATGGTTGGGATTTTAACATAAGGATGATAAACAGATACAAAAAGCAGCATGTGCAGCAAACATGAATTTGAAAGATAGTAATAAATTCTTGATGCACCTTTTTATCTAACTGAAAATCTGGTATTTCGTAACAAATGGTGTTTTCCATTTTTCATGAACAGGAAACACTTTTAAATAGGTAAATTGATTTTACTTACCTAAAACGAAAAGATTGTATTTGGTAAATAAATGTGTCTCTTTTCAGAAACTGTCAAGTTGGTATTTAGTGATCACATTTTTGCCTTTCCAAAATCTTCTTAATTATGACATATGAGTGATAAGTAATGCTGAGCTTGAAAGTTGAGCCAGGCTACTTAATAGTCGCCAGAGGTCACCTACTCTGATGGACGTTTATTTTGTGATCTAAATGGAAGCACTTCATAATCTACACTGATAAAATGCGTTCAAATATTTCATGATATTATCACTAATGCAGCGTGAGACCCAAGATTGTAAAGCTGGGGTGAAGAAAAATGGTATACAGATTTTGAAAATGACAGTCCCTGTGAAAATGCATACCCATTTTTTAACTGCCTGGATTATCTTTGGTTCTTTAGATATTTTGGAAATTTGTGTTAACAAATTCAGGGTTTTACTAGCAGTTTTGCAAAGTTTTGGAAGGGTGACTCCAACACTCCTGAGGAGGGTAAGTCTAAAAAAAAGCACACCATGAAACAACTGGGCTTCTTCCTAAGGACCACTTTATAACCTATTATTTGTATCCAATTTAGGAGACAAAAATCCAATTAAACCTATTTAAGTCCGTTTTCTTCAACATATTCACGGGGCTTGGAGACCTCTGCTGCCCCAGCTTCCCATGCTTTCTTGGATTAAATCAGACTAATTTGCTCTGTTCAGTTCCATGCAGGTGTTTATGCCTTACCATGTTTAAATTTCAACAGCTGCCACTGCTCTGTAAGCCGCTTTATTACCCCAATGTTCAGAGTCCATTAAAGCAACTGCCCCTCGCTTTCTGGGGCAAGCACTGGCAAAGCTAATAGCTCTCCTTAGAGAATTCTGCCTTTGCCAATGCTTTTAGCCATGCGACACAATATCACTGATGCTGGGCTTCATGGCTAAAGAATGCTAAGACAAAAAATAATGAAAAAAGGCTTTTAAAGCAACTGACCACGTCAATTTCTAGGCATGCGCACCACGCATGTGCCACCTACAAAATGACTGACAATTTTTTTCTTTTTAGTTACCAATCCAAGTTAGATCAGTAACGGAAAAGAAAAAAATGCATGAAAGTTTTTGTCTTTTTTTTTTACTGGTTGGGGGAAGCTACATTGGAGGCACAACTCGGGGAACGATGCAAAATGTTAGACAGGGGGAAGAAGGAACATTAAGGCACAGGCGGAGGAGACTTTTTTTTTTTAAGCAGGTGGAGAAAGCCACGCGGGGCAAAAGCAACACAAGGACACATGTGGGGGGATCAAATGGGCAAAAGAGAACAACATGGAGATGATGCAAGAAAAAAAAAAAAAACACACGGATGAGAAATAAATGTGAGGGGAATGGAGAGAAGCACATTGGCGAGCGAGGGGAACATGGAGCACGGCAGAGACTGCAAAGCACAAGAGGGAGACAGCGGGAAAACACATGCATTCTTGTAGAATACCTAATGAGAAAGAAAAAAGTAGGTGCCTTAAAAAGTGAGCAGTTGAAGAAGATAGTATTGCATCCATGATCTAGGGGCAGGAAAAACAAAAGAAGAAGAAGGAAAGCTCACACAACTAATGACTAAGATGCAAGCAAATGAGACTGACAATAAAGCCAACCAATGGTAAGCATTGAGCTACTTCTATGCCCACTGTAAGATAACAATATGTCTTGCAACAGACAGCATTTGTGCTGTCTTAGGTAAGACCTAAAAAAGAAGCCTTGCCAAACTTCGCTTGTAGTAAACTTCAAGTAAACTCTATGAAGGTTGGATTAAGACTACACTGCAAATATGCTTCTTGTAGTAAACTTCAAGTAAACTCTATGAAGGTTGGATTAAGACTACACCACAAATATGTTTCTTTTCAGGAAGCATAATATCATAGCCAAAGAGGTAAGATAAAAGTTCTGAAGCTGAAATGCTTTTGAACATTTAAAATGTGTGGCATTTTTAAATCGCATTCCTATTTTGAGGCATGAATTTGAATGTGCAACACTAGACTTATTCAGGTACATGGGAGCTGTAAAATTAACTATGAAATACAGATAAAATGGGCTTAATAAATGATGCTCATTGACAAGATGCCCAGTACTTGGATCAAGTTCAATGCCTGCATGATTGAAATCACCCACTGAAGACCATTTGTTTAAAGCTGAACACAGACAAGGCCAAAATCATAATCTTCGGGAAGAGCACATCACTGTGGAACACCACCTGGTGATCAACACAGCTGGGACCGAACCCACCCACCACCCACATCAAGAACCACAGGATCATCATTAACAACAAACTTGACATAACTGTCCAAGACAATGCTGTCACTGTCTCAGGCTTCCATACCCTGAAGATGCGGAGGAATATTCCAAATGGCTCCCAATCAGCACCGGAAAACCGTTATACCTGGCCTGGTCACAAGCAAACTGAACTATGGGAACACATCCTCTATGATGGCATAAAAATAAATAAAATAAAAAATAACCAGAAGGCTGCAGACCATGCAGAAATCGGAGGCCAGAACTACTCTCAACCTCCCACACCACACTCATGTCATACCATGCCTGAAGAAACTCCACTGGCTCCACATTCACCAACGAGCACAAATCAGACTCCTCACCCACACTTTCAAGGCACTACCTAACACCTGCCCAGCATACCTCAACAATTGCATTGGCTTTCACAAACCTTCCAGACATCTCCGCTCATCCGGACTCCTACTTTTACAAATCCTACGCATACGGAAAACCAGATCAGCAGCCGAGTCTTCTCCTACATCACTCACAAAGTGTGTAATGACCTTCCGCAACACTTTACAGCCACCTCCTCACTTCTTGACTTTCACAAGAAGCTGAAGACCTTGCTTTTAGGGTAGTCAAAATAGGTCCTAGGTGTGCCTAGACTCACACCTGCTCAGCACCCAGATACCCTGCCAGATGACAGCGCGCTCTACAAATCTGAAACACATAACACACAACACCCATTGAATAAAAGGGAAAAGTCTCCAAAATACTGAGTAAATAGCTGGAGCAGCCATAAGTGTATCACTTGCAGAGATGTACTTATGTTTGAGATCTCACAGAAGTGATACATGAATGACGAAGAAAAGTAACTTTCGTAGTTTCTGTGATAATGTCTGTGAACAATAGCTCTCTGGAGGTCTGTTAATTGTGAAGAGCAGAGAACTGGCGGTTAGTTGTAGGATTAGTTTAAATATTCAAAAGGTGAGCCCATCTTTGTTACTATTTTATTGCCACCCTATGATCAACATATTTTTCAGTTTTCTGTTGCTGTACAGCTAGGCATGTGCAGGGTACTAGGTACACTCTTCACTCTTCCATGTGGAGAACTCTCTTACCCTGCAGACTACAAACGAATTCGCCTATTCTAATCCTAACTACGTCATCCGCACCTTGTTTGTTAATGTGTGCAATTCTTTTAGATGACACACTACAAACGTCAGTGAATATCTACAAAGCTAAGACCCATCCGAGTATTTCCAATGAGCACCGCCCTGCAACTTCCCGGGAAACACCCGTGTTCTTCTCCAGGCCTCGCCCACACTTGTGAAAGTGAGAAAATGATCTCCATCTGGGTGATTTTCTGCTGTCCTAATTGGAAGTTAATCTGTAGATTTGCGCACATCCGAATTATTTGAATCAGAATCGAACTTCTAGGAGCGCACATACAACGTTCTGTGTTTAAGGTTCATTATGGTATTGAAATATACTGGATGCACTCACCGGGCAAACGTGCATAATTGAGCATACAGAAAACAATGACCCATCAACAGCCTATGATGCCTATGGAGGGTGCAGTACCCGACTTTTTTGTTTTAAAGAAAGCTATTCTTTTTAGCCACAAGTAAGAGTGTTGTCTTTGCTTGCTATGTGCAACATAAAAAGCATTTCTCTCCTTACTTGAACAGGGAAGCTAGAAATATGAATGCCATGTAATGTTCTCTACGTGCAACCAGTTGAGTGCAATTTAACACAAAATGCATTCAACACCAAGAAATGTTACATGATTTTATCTAACCTAGCAACATCTCTTATATTCCTTGCAATACACACCCCTCCAACAAGAATAACAATCACTAATCCAGCACACGCCAGCAATTGCAAATTTTCAAGCGTGCCAGGAATGGCACTTTGCACAGTATAACTCCTGGGTTGTGCTCGTTTTGGATAATTTGGGTGTCGTCATTGTGCTTTCTTAGTGACTTCCTTTCAACAAACCTGCTCCCTGTGTACCATCGGGTGAGTAATGTACACCTCCAGAGAGCCTGCTTAAAATAAATGGCGTTAAATTGTTAAGCGCCCATGCCCGCCTCCGATACCCAACTGTTTAAGAATAAAGGCAAAAAGCTCAGCGAATCGTACAATTTTAAGACAATTGACCTGCATTTTGAAAGTACATTCGGCTGCTACTGTGCTGCGAGACACATCTGTTGGTCTTAGGAAGCATTTGATATCCAAGTCTCTGTCCGAAACAACAAAATGACAAGTAGGAAACAATTGACCATAACACATGGGGTAGCGCTCCTGGAGATGCAGGCGGCTCGGCGACGTGAAAGGCAGACTGAAGGCAGCAACTCTGTGAAAATGTGGTGCTGAAGGGACAGCGTCCTCCAGCAAAACATACCCAGAGCTGGAAGGACTGTCAGCAGCTTCGCTCCCCGCGGGCATCGACACCAAAGGGCACAGCTTAAACTAGCAAGATGTCTCAATGACACCTGGGCACCACGGTGCCGTTTCTCGTTTAGTGACCAAATACATTCTGTGACCTTTGGTTTTGGATGATTTCAAGCGAACTACTGCGACTAACCACTAAAAGGAACATAAGACTGTAATAAGAGAACAGGGTGTATCGGTACCACTGAGCCACACGGTCACTCAACCACATCCAGATGTGTGGCAGTCAAACTATGATTAACTTATCCACGTGACTGGAACGTGCAGCATAAGCCAGGTCGTGACACTCTCCTTAAACCCCAAGCAACAGCTCTCACCACCAGCACGGACAATTGTTGTCTGCTATACCAGTTTGATGTTAACGTGGGTAGAACATATTTGTGCTCCGGTTAAAGGGAGCTGTTGTGTATTTTAACTCACTATACGGTGTTCTGCATGGGTAAAAGGCAATAGGGACTCACGAGAAAGGATAGATAGTAATATTATCAGAGGACAGGGGACGCGAGAGCTAAACTATGGGCTTCAGAACATCATTATAAACATAGAACTCATTGCGAAAATAACTATCACGGAGCCGCCATCAGTTAATATGTAACATAGGCTCCATCACCATTGCTTAACAGTTATGGGTAAGTCGTCCTCCGCGGCGTTCGTGCTATGTAAATTAAAATCAAAAGCATGCACACAGATGCATCTAAAACGAATCGATAGGCACGGAAATAGAAAAAATCCTTCATTTGCCGCGGTGGCATTCCATATAGCAGGCTTCAGCCTTGGAAGGAAGGTGCATTAGGGAATAGGGCTGCCACCGAGAAGGGAGAATATGGCATGCCTTCAGCCATGCATGTGACTTTCCAGGAATAGCTGTCAGAGCAGGCATGCAATGAACCCCCAGTGCTTCTAGGAACTGCAGTTTTCGATGCAAATGAACGCTTACCCCATTTTACCAAGATGAAGAAATGCTTCGGAGTGATGTACACTGGGGCCAGGCGTGCTCCTGCTCCGTGCACTGTTGCGAGGCTTGGTGTCCGGCGGCCGTGCCCAGGGGTGTTGGGGAACGGTCCCTCCCTGGGGGCGACTGGCAGTGCTGGAATTCCTAGAACGGGGCGCGCTACAGATGGGCTTCCATGAGTCCGGGGCCGCAGTCAGGCAGCGCTAGGCAGCCCCGATCCTCGGCCCATCGTGTCCCAATGCCGCGCGATCCGCTGCCCACGCTCCTCGTCCCACACACCAGAGCCGGCGACCCGCCCCCTGCTCGCACCGGGCGCCGAGCTCCCAACGGGACCGGCGAAGACTGCAGCGGGGGCTGAGCCGCGCCACCGGTGCGAAGAGATGTCTTCAGACCTCCGCTGAGCCGCCCACGGGCTTCAGAGGCACGGCTGGCAGGGCATGTAGCGCGCCCCCGGCAGCAGCACCGCCATGAACGGGGGTACAGGAAGCCATGTCAGCCCGCGCTACGGTGGACGTCCGTCGGTCTGAAATGTCCTTGGATAAACCGCTTTTTGAGACTGAATTCCGGTGCCCGTTATTTGCACCTTTGACAGACGTCTTTTGTCCAGTAATTACGGTAATTATGGCAAGCAGAGCCAGAGCTGTAGCACCAAAGTGATTACAGCCAATCGGCTATGCGAGAACATATCTATTTAGTGCCGGTGAAAGTGCAGTTGCTCCGAATTGGGTTGGAAAAACATTTGTTCGTTGGATTGGTTGGAAGAAGCTCTTTCAGTTGTCTATTGGCTGTGGGCTTCGACGAAGGCACAGTGGACTACGATTGGCAATAGAACTAGTTGTTAAAATGGTTATTGGCTGTGAAAACACCGAAACAACACTGCGACCAGCGATTGGTTGGTGAACGTTTGTTAGTTGTTCATTGGCTGCTAGCTTCAATATATATACTCGGCAAAGTACTCTAAGGGCTGACTTCCCATCACTAGTCTTTCAGTCAGAGCGGTTCGATCACTCTCGTTGAGTGCAGGGACCTGTGGGGGCAGTCTGCTGTCCGAGTCTAGAGTCTGAGATCAGAACTGCCCACATGGGAAAAGGTGATAATCTCGGCGTGAGCTCAATGTCCTGTGGTTTTGGGGAGATCCCATAATCTTCCCGTGCCTACTAAAATATGATTGTGTCCTTGTGTAATGTAACTTCGGTGCTCATATGAAGGCTCCAATACTTATGATGTTGAAATTAGCTTCTTATTTGGCCAGCATCTTATTCACAGACTGAAGTTAGGTTTTAATTCCGCCACCATTTTATTGCTGGTAGAAGTTAGAATCTGTTTGGCCACACACTACATCTCCCTACAAACTCCATAAGGGCTTACAAATTGCGACCTACCTCATGAATATTGATGAGGTAGGTCCATTTGCAAGCCCTTGCGAATCGCAGTATGAAACTCCTGGAGTTTCATACATTCCAATAGCGATTCGCAAAAAATCGCAATTAGGTCATCGCTATTGTATAAAATGATGCATCTGGCCCTGTATTTTCTCCCATCACTGTCACCTCAGATCACCAATTTACATATTGATTCTCATATAGAGAGCATTCTTCTACAGTACTTGAATGTAAATTATCTGAGTGAGCACTAATTGTCACAAGAGGTGGCACCAAATTGATTGCCCTTACCACAATGCTTTCCTATAGAGTTACATCTGAATATTGTGGTTCTCTTGTAGGAAAACCACATTGGCTCACAAATGTGTATTTTGTTTTTCAAACACACCACATCCTCTTACAAGGTCCATAAGGATTAGTCTCAGGCAAACAACTTTTCCACCAAAACATTGTCCCACTGTGCCACCCAATAGTCAATACATTCCTATGAAGCTATAGGCGAACGAGAAACCATTCTTTCTCCCATGAAGATCAACTTGGCTCACCAATTTTCATATTGATCCAAATAAAGAAGCTTGGTTCTACACTACCAATATAGAAATTCCCTAAACCTACCACAATTTGTCACAAAGGGTGGCACCAAACTGGTTGCCCTCATCCTCAATTCATTTCTAAGCTTTTATGTCTGAATAGGTAATTGCAGTTCTCTTAAAGGAAAATCACACTGGCTCACAAATATGTACTTTGTTTTTCAAACACACCAAATCCCACTACAAGATCCGTAATGATTTTGCATGAGCCAAGCAACATTTCCACCTGTGCCCACTATCCCTCCATCATGCCAATACATTTCTATGGAGTTACAGACGCATAAGTAACCATAATTTCTCCCATCAAGATCAGGTTGGCTCACCAATTTTCATACTGATTATAGTAAACGTTGCATCCCTCCATAATAGTTTTAGGTACATTTTCTGAGTCAAGCAAAATCTGTCACAACAGGTGCTACCAAACAGATGCCCTCACCTCAATGCATTTCTAGTGAGTTACATCCAAATAAGTAATTGTGGTTCTCTTATAGGGAAAATACACTGGCTCACACATATGTATTTTGTTTTTCAAACACACTACATCCCCCTACGAAGTCCATAAGGATTTAGCCTAAACGAAGGAACGTTTCCACCAAAACATGGGTCTGCTGTGCAGTCAAAACATTCCTATGGAGCTACAGGCGAATAAGAAACCATCCTTTCTCCCATCAAGATCAATTTGGTTCACCAATTTTCATACTGATTTTAATAAAGGTATAATACCTCTATAAAATTTGTATGTAAAGTTTCTGAACCACAATAGGTGGCACCAAACCGGTTGCCCTCACCACAATGCACTCCTATAGAGTTACATCCGAATAAGTAATTGCAGTTCTCTTATAGGAAAAACATACTGGCTCACAAATATGTATTTTGTTTTTCAAATGCACTACATCCCCCATTGTAGTACATGAGGATTTAGCCTGAAAACAAGCCATGTTTCCACCGAAAAATGGGCCCACCATGCCACCCAACAGTCAAAACATTCCTATGGCGCTACAGGCGAATAAAAAACCATCCTTTCTCCCATGAAGATCAATTTTGCGCACCAATTTTCATACAGAACGTAATAAAAGGAGCTCCGCTCTACACTACCTGTATGTATATTGCCTGAGCTGAGCAAAATTTGTCACAACAGGTGGCACCAAACTGGTTGCCCTCAGCTCAATGCATTCCTATGTGGTTATGTCTCAATAGGTAATTGCAGTTCTCTTATAAAACAAATCACATGGTTCACAAATATGTACTTTGTTTTTCAAACACACCACATTTTCCTAGAAGATCCATAATGATTTAGCCTGAGCAAAGCAACGTTTCCACCGCTGACCTCTGTTCCACCCTCAAGACAATGCATTCCTATGGAGTTGTAAATGAATAAGTAACCATCCTTTCCCCCATCATGATCAACGTGGCTCACCAAATTTCATATTTATTGTAATAAAGGTAGAGACCCCATATAGTACTTGTACACAAATTTTCTGAGCCAAGCAAAACTTGCCACATCATGTGGCACTAAACTGGTTGCCCTCACCTCTATACATTACTATAGATTTACATCTGAATAAGTAATTGGGAGTCTCTTATAGGAAAAACACATAGCTCACAAATATGTATTTTGTTTTTCAAACACACCAAATCCCCCTACCAGGTCCATAGGAATTTAGCCCGAGCTAAGCAATATTTACACCAAAACATGAGGATAACAAACAATCCTTTCTCCGATGAATATCAACTTGGCTCACCAATTTTCATATTGATCCTGATAAAAGGAGCTCCCCTCTACACTACCTTTATTTAAAATGCCTGAGTTTAGCAAATGTTATCACAACATGTGGCACCTTAGCCTCAATCCATTCCTATGGAGTTATAGACAGATAAGTAACCATTTTTAGTCCCATCAAGATCAACTTGGCTTACCAATTTTCTTATTGACCCTAATAAATAACACACCCCTCCTCACTACCTGTATGTAAATTGCCTGAGCTAAACACAATTTGCCACAACAGGTGGCACCAAACTGTTTGCCCTGATCCCAACCCATTCCTATGGAGTTATATTCGAATAAGTAATTACGGGTATCTTATATGAAAAACACTTTGGCTCACAATGATGTATGCGGTTTTTGAAATACACCACACCCACCTACAATATCCATAAGAATTTAGCCTGAGCCAAGCATTGTCTCCACCTGTGGCCACTTTGCGACCCTCAAACCAATGCATTTCTATGGTGATATAGACAAATAAGTAACCATACTTTCTCCCATCAAGGTTACCTTGGCTCACCAATTTTTATATTGATTGCAATATATGGATAATCCCTCTGTAGTACTTGTATGTAAATTGTCTGAGCCGAGCAGTATTTCTCACAAGAGGTGGCACCAAACTGGTTGCCTTCACCCCAATGCATTCCTATGGAGTTACATCTGTAGAAGTAATTGTGGTTCCCTTATAGCTCCCAAATATGTATTTTGTTTTTGAAACACACCACATCCCCCTACAAGGTCTATAGGAACTTAGCCTGAGCCAAACAATATTTCCATCAAAACATGGGTCCAATTTGCTACTCAACAGCCAATACATTCCTTTGGAACTATAGGCAACTAAGAAACCGTCCTTTCTCCCATGAAGATCAACTTGTCTCACCAATTTTCATATAGATCCTAATAAAAATAAAGAGAGCTCTGCTCTACACTACCTGTATATAAATTACCTGAGCAGAGCAAAATTTGTCACAACAGATGGCACCAAACGGGTTGCCCTCACCTCAGTGCATTCCTAGTTAGTTATGTCTGAATAGGCAATTGCAGTTATTTGCTAGGAAAATCACATTGGCTCACAAATATGTACTTTGTTTTTCAAACAAACCACATCCCCCTACAAGAGCCACAATGATTTAAGCTGAGCCAAGCAACGTTTCAACCTGTGCCCACTCTGCCGCCCTTAAGCCAAAGCATTACTATGGAGTTATAGACAAATATGTAACCATCCTTTCTCCCATCAAGATCAACTTGACTCACCAGTTTTCATACTGATTCTAATACAGGTAGAATTCCTCTATAGCACTTGTATATACATTTTCTGAGCCAAGCAGAATTTGTCACAACAGGTGGCACCAAACAATGTGCCTCCACCTCAATATATTCCTATGGAATTATGTCTGAATAGGTAGTTGTAGTTATCTTATAGGAGAATCACATTGGCTTACACATATCTACATTGTTTTTCAAACACAATACACCCCCCTACAAGATCCATAAGTGTTTGCCCTGAGCCACGCAACATTTTCATCACAACATGGGCTCATTGTGTCACCCACCAGCCACTGCATTCCTATGAAGCTGTAGACAAATAAGAAACCATTCGTTCCCCCATGAAGATCAACTTTGCTCACAAATATGTTTATTGATTTTAATAAAAGGAGTATTGCAAATGGTTCACTCACAATTTAATGCATTTATTTACAGCTATGTTCAAAAGACTAATGATGCAGTGTGTTGTGGCATATATTATGTCCCGTCACCTGTAAATAAGGTACTCGTAATGCTGAAATAATGGGAAGTCTTTAACCAGCGGTAGCAGGACATAAGCTCAAAGCATAAAAAATAGTTGGATCATGAAATCTGAAAAGAAACTTGACAGTCACGGCTAATGCTTAGGCCCCATACTAAAAAACATTTTTATACCTGGAGGCTCAAGTTCTTATCAAAAAGGCTTGGAGACGTTCCAGACAAGAAGAAGTTTAATGGAAAATGTTCCTCTCTGTAGTGCTATATCCATGAAATTAATACTTTCCATGACAGTTTGTCTAGAAATACATATGCAAAGTATATTTCTGTTGCAGACTCCCATACAAATAAGATGCAGCAACTGCTTCTGGACTCACAACTTTACTGTCCTAGGAGGAAACACCAAATAGTGCAGTCAAATATAGTCAGATAGCTACTGCCTGCAATTTGTATGCAAATAGTATAACCCCATTATCACACTTGTAGTCTATACAACTTCAAAGTAAAAGAGGGTCCACAAAAACTTCATTAGAATATATTTCATATGTGAGGATTCACTTGCCCAGGTTGTACAGATATTGATAATACGCATGTTCTCATTGATGTGACTTGCGCTTACTCTTGCTGCATTGGTAGGAATTAAGGGACATTTCCAGATGCCATTCAACTGGCATATAGGGGAAGTAATACTTCTAATCTGTCATGTGATGTGTCTGTTGTCTGTGAAGTTGATGTGTCTAGTTAATATAATGTAAAGCTAATAATTATACAATTTACAAACATAAATGCCATGAAATACATCACTTTTGCATTCAAGTGCTTTCTGTCGGGTTTTAGGATAAGGAATGAGTATATGAAAAATAGTTACTTTAGAAGCAATCAGTTTGCTACTCCAGAAGTGTTGTTTATATATACAAACAAATTTGATTATATTTCGTAATGTTTCCTCATGCACACATAGTTGCTGTTTGTCTTTAGTCTCTGATAAAAAAAATCCATATCTGTAATATTATCAAAACTAAAAACAAATAGTTGTAGATGATTGTTGCTATTGACATAATTGGCAACAGAATTTTTATTGTCTTCATAATTTGCAAGTGTTTGGTCCACTTCTAATTTTTTCCATGCTAAGTATCTTTGGTTTACATATCTCTCCATTCATTTTGTAAATGTCTTCAAGCCACTCGTTTGCCGCCTTAGTATCCCAAAACATTCTCTTTCCCTGTGAAATGAAGAATTGTATGTAAAAGTTTATCTGTGTAACATTTAGGGCCTTATTACGAATGTTACCATCTTTTGGTAAATCTGCCGAGATGTCAGTCACCAAAAGAGAGCCATGTTGGCCGTAATCCGACCACCTTATTACAACTCACACAGCGAAGTCTGCCAAAATGCAGCCAAAATTCAGAAACTGCCAGGACACTAGAGGGCGGGACAGAGGCAGTCCCACCACAACCACTACATGCCCGCCAGAAAGCCTCAGATCCTATTACGACCCACAAATCATAATAGCGGTTCTTCCATTGCGGAAGAACAACGGCGGTGCAAATCACAGCGGTCGGCGGTCACATCAGTAATACACCACACCACATTGGATAGTTTGAAAACCCTACACCAGACACACATCCACACATCCAACACACCTACACACTGCACTATAAAACACAACTCCTTCACACCCCACAGTTATTTGAAACCAAAACGGCATACACTGCTAGATAGAGGCCACACACAAAAAAATACCAACCATAGAATAGGCACCCCTACACACCTCACATAGCACCTCATCCCACACCTGCCAGAACACCCAACACATACATTAGTACCCCATAAATTCAACACCACCGGTCAACAACTTATATCACAGCACCCAAACTTCATCACCAATTGATTTATCTTATTATTTTATTCTTCCTCACCGTTTCGTCCACCACTACCATGTCCCCACAAAAACATCCCTATTTCACATATGATGAATTGAGGGTCATAGTGGACAAAATCATCAGAGTAGAGCCACACCTATTTGGAGCACAAGCCCAGCAAACATCTATTGCAAGGAAAATGGAGCTGTGGCAAAGAATATCCGACAGGATGAATTCTGTAGGCAGCTACCCAAGCACAAGGGAGGACATCAGGGAGATGTAGAACAACTCAGGGGGAAGGTATGTTCCATGGCCGCCAGGAACCATCTGGCGGTCCTCAAGATTGGCGGTGAGCCTCCACCTCCTCTAAAACTTTCACATCATGATTAGAGAAGTTCTTGGACATCCAGTGGAGTTGGGTAAGGCAAAATACAACAACCTTCACCATGCTGCAATATCCTGCATGCTCACTGATCACCTTTGGACACCTTAACAGCCAACCCACTCACCACCCCTGTGTCCAAATATCCAAATAACACTCTCTGGCATACCACAGGTCAACTAAACTCACCTGAAGGCACACTGTCTGTGTATGGCATGGGTAGTACAGGGACTGACAACGCTACAACTCCCAGCATGCACTGTTCTACCATTAAGGAAACCAGAACATTGTACTACAAGTTAAATAGCCTTGCTTGTGAAACTAATAATCAATTCAACCCACCTGGCTTCTCCACTATTGTACAGTCCATGGGAATGACATCAATACTTTGGCCACCTGCCAGTATCATTACAAGCAATACACAGCTACAGCTGTGTTCCTTACTAAACCGGCATTTAAATCACCATCTAAACAATGTCATGTACTCACCTGGGGGACCACCAATATATTAAGCTGGATGTACATGGAGTACACCCATACAGAGGACCAGAAATAATGTTTACACCTATACTGTTAGCCAGCTCTGTTACCATAGTACATTGTGCAGCTGTTAGTTGACTTAATGATGCTATACATCTAACTTGGAGATCACTTTAAAATATCAAGTCATCAATCAGACAAGATATGAGTCAATGAACAGTAACCACCAAGATACTCCAACATCTTGTAGCAAGGTGTATGCAATTGTAAATCTCTGTGTCCCATTTAGCCCTAACCCAGATTTGGAATCAGGTGTCATTGTCATATCAGGAGATCAAGTAAAGGCTTTGCATGCATGTCACATAGCATGTCTTGTGGTCAAACTTTGATATCACTTGTTGCATTACTTTCAGCAACTATGGGGGTCATTCTGACCCCCGCGGGCGGCGGGAGCCGCCATATGGCCGCTTCGCGGTCGAAAGACCGCGGAGGCCATTCTGGCTTTCCCGCTGGGCTGGCGGGCGACCGCCAGAAGGCCGCCCGCCAGCCCAGCGGGAAACCCCTCCCCACGAGGAAGCCGGCTCTGAATGGAGCCGGCGGAGTGGGTAGGTGCGACGGGTGCAGTGGCACCCGTCGCGTATTTCAGTGTCTGCAAAGCAGACACTGAAATACAAAGTGGGGCCCTCTTACGGGGGCCCCTGCAGTGCCCATGCCATTGGCATGGGCACTGCAGGGGCCCCCAGGGGCCCCACGACACCCCTCACCGCCATCCTGTTCCTGGCGGTCGGAGCCGCCAGGAACAGGATGGCGGTGAGGGGGTCGGAATCCCCCATGGCGGCGGAAAACCGGCGGGAGACCGCCGGTTTTCCTTGTCTGACCGCGGCCAAACCGCCGCGGTCAGAATGCCCTGCGGGGCACCGCCAACAGGCTGGCGGTGCTCACTCGGTCGGAATGACCCCCTGTGTGTTCTACTTCTCCTACAGGTAACCTAGCCAATGTCATCATGGAAAGGACACCAGAGACTGCCACTACCCTTCTGGATGAAGCCCTCATTGAGGAAAAACCCCTGGATGTGTGGACATTGAGGACGAAGCAGGCCCATCTGGGACACCTGGTCATTCAACAACTGTGAGCCTCACCCTGCCACATGGACTCCTCCCAGCCTTGTTGCTTCAACATCACATGCAACCATTCACCCCCAAACCTGTGTCCCAAGGACAGTGTCTACCATCTTGTACACCCCAGTACAGGTACCTGAGTCTCCTGTCGTAAATCCAGACAATGATGGACCTGGCACCAGTGAGAGTAGGCAAACTGTGCCAGGGGCACAGTCACGTGGGGCTAGGGTGCGTGGGAGGGATGGCATGGGCCAGACGATGGAGGCTCCTAGGGATACAACTGGCAAGGACACCATCTCCCAAGTCTTGGCAGCTTACCAACAATCCTAAGGAGTGATGGGGCAGATACTTAGCATGATGGAGGAGATAAAGCAGCTAAAGAGAGACAACCACCAGGAAGTCATACATCAGTGGCAGGCCCAAAATGCCCACTTGGCCTCCATTGTAGGGGTGCTGAGAGACATGAATACCACACTGAGTAGGTTTTGTACACCAGCTGGCCCCTTCCCCTAGCAATGAGACATCAGTCCCTCCTACATCTGTGGCTGCTAGTGAAATGGAGGCCCTGCCAGGGGAAGGGCATGCCTCAGACACCCCTGCCTCAGTAGCTGAAGAACCCCCACCCTGCAAGCATGGACGTCCCCCAAAACATCTAGGAGGAGCAGATGCCAAGACCAAAACCATTGCGATGAAGTGAACCTCTACTGATTTGTTCTCCTTGGGTGGCAAAGATGCCCCCTGTTGACTTTTTGGAAACTTATCTCTATTTTCCTATGGTACAAGGGCACTGGACCCGTGTCTCCAAATGTTGTAGCAACTACCCTGATGATTTCATCCACCATGACAGAACCCTTCACTGTTTCCTTTGTGTTATGTTTGATCAAATTCACTAATTTTGCTGTGCACTCCTCAAAAAATACTACTTAGCCACAGATCATGTGTGAGACTCATTTATCAATCATATTTAACTGCCATCTATAACACCGCTTGCACAAAAATGTTTCTCTCAAAGGTAAGACATTCGTAATGTTCCATCTCACATGTACTGTTTAATCAGGGTAGATTTGCATTGAATAATAATGATAGACATAACTCAAATCACTTTCATTGAACTTTCCCACATATAGGTTGGGAGAATGCCAATGATCACACAGTGAAGAACTGCTGCTCACTTCAGTGTTTCAGCATAGGTGTCAATCAGTACTACCCCACAGATTACTGAAGTTACGGACATGCCAGTCTTTCACTATCCCAATAGGCAAAATATTGTTTTTAATGTATCATCAGCTAAAGCCTTATCACATACCCTTACCGTAGCTCTAAAATGACCATACACCATGATACAGACAGAGGTCAGTACAAATGCCCCCATGTCATGGAACCTTCTACTTACCATGGTCAGGTATTCAGTATGCATGACACTCACCTAGTCAGTCTTGATACACATGCACAGTGGCCTGCAGTGAAGAAACACAGTGACAGCTACATACAAGTTAGTTATTACCAATACAAACCAATTTGATGGTTGAGGGTGTGGATAGCACAGGATGACATGTGTGTGAGACAAATGAACACACACTGGCTCCATTGAACAGACATCCAACGCCAAACAGGGTTATTGAGTGGAATAAGACACTACCATCCCACTGTCCTGACAGTCTGGGCATAGAACTCACATACCACAAATGCCTGATAGTACCTGGTTCAATCCATGTTCACTTCACTTGTCAGTCTGCAAATCTCACCTGCCTTCACATCCCACCTGCCTTCACTTCACTTGTCAGTCTGCAAATCCTACCTGCCAGTGGCACTGTCTGATATTGCCAAATGAGAATGACCTTGTGAAGTAATCTGCAAATTATAAATGTCAAACATAAGGTACAGGCCGCATTGAAACAAAAACATTATACAGCCAGTTCCTATATACAATGGTAACTCAGACTGTGCATTGTGATAAAATTAGACTATGATGATCAAAAAGCTGCACGTACATCTGAGTTATGGGTTCTGAAACTATTTAGGACCTGTCTGATGGTCATACTAAGACCCTTATCAAGCATCCGTAACCCTACAAATGCCCCACTGAGTTACTTAAATTACATAATATCACATACATAAAGTCAGATGAGGTACATATTGATGAGATCTGCCTGATGTCTCCAGCTTCATCCTCATCATACTCATCCTCACTTAGCAAATCTGCATTCTCACCTGCTGGAACTGTTGGCTTCCCCTCATCTGGTATAAATGGGATTTGATGTCTCAGGGTGAGGTTGCGGAGCATGCAGCAGGCAACAATAATTTGACATACTTTAGTGGGGTAGTAGAGGAGGGCCAAATGTATAAGGACATCCCTCTCTTTCATGGTAATATGCACATAAACGGATGAACTAAAGATAATACTATCAAAACAAAAATTTAATGTATTTATGCTAAGCAAAATGATATGGTACTTTTAATACAAAAGAAAACTTAACAATAAGTAGTAGAGGAGGGCTCCAGCAGACTTATCGATGCTATGGAATCCTGCCTTCAGGAGCCCAAACGTTCGCCCCACAACATGCCTTGTCCTTCCAGGGGCCTCATTGAAGTGGACTTCCCCTGGCATGGTTGGGTACCTCACTGGTAAAAACAACCAGGGATGGTTTGGGGCCTCTGAGTCCCCTGCAAAGAAGAGTTCAGAAAGGCAAACCTAAGTAAGGGACATCCATACATTTGTTAGCAGATAAAAGTGACAGATACACATGACATATGTGTCTTACTAACCAGCCAGGCCTTCTCTATGTATTGTCGTGTCATCAGCAGTGGATATTGCTGTTCCGCGTGATGAAGTAATTATGGACTGACCCCGGGTACCTTGCACAAATTTGTGAAACATAGAGGTCAGCCAAACAGACCACTTGGACATTAATGGAGTGGAAGTTTGTCCTGTTCCTATACACCTATTCGTTGGCTTTTGGGGGAACCAAGTCTACATGGGTGCCATCTATGACTCCATCCACATGTGGAATGTGTCCCAAAGCATAAAAGCAGCCTTTAAATGGGTCAAACCTTCACGTTGTGGAAATCTGATGTAGCTGTCCAGGTGTTTCAACAATGCAGACAGTACAGCCTTCAAGACCAGACTGTACATAGGCTAAGACATCCCTGCAGTTAGGGCCACTGTATTTTGAAAGGAGCCTGTGGTCAGGAAGTGCAGCACTGACATAACCTGTACAATGGGTTGTATGCTATGGGGATTATGCATGGCAGGCATCAAATATGGTTCCAACTGACGACAGAGATACATGATTGTACGCCTATCCTGGCGTTAGATCTGAATCACATGTTGCTCCTCCATGGGCTGCAGGTCTGCTAGTGGATGGTACACTGGAGGTTCTCTCACTCTTCTCATGCTAGGGTAACTATGTGGTAGAAAACCACCAGGTATGTGTATTACTCATTCTATACATCATAAGTATGATCATACCTATGTCACATATAATGCTCTTAAATGCCACATGAAACTGTTGAAAAGTTGTACACTAAACATACCTAAGCAAATAATGGCTTATTACTGCATTCACATCCCCTTTCCTCTATCATATTTTAGAAATGGAAAAGCATATCACTGACAGTCTATGTGACATTAACATTCTTAATATGTTGCACATAAATGGGACACATATGCCAAATGTCAGATTGCCATTGCTCTGCTGACTATGCTGCTACATTTACATTACTTAAAACACATCAATTTGATATCCTATACATAATTCATGCACATTTCTACATGTCTCAAAGCCAGCACTGAACACAATGTCATAGATATGTTTCACAGCTTGTGACGCAACTTTAAACATTTTTGTTGTTGTTCATATATGAGCCTTAAAATGGCAGCTGCCAGACCTACTGTACTGGACATTAGGAAGTGACCTAAATCTGCTGGTGGAAGTCATCTTGGCGGTAGGCAGATACAACCGCGGTGGACATTGCCATTACAACAAATTGCTGCCTTTGGCTGTCTTGGGCCAATGACAATTTCTACTGGCGGTGATGGTCTTTTACGGTGTGGACGTGACCACCATCTCATACTTCATCTCTCACTTGACTTCTGACACTGCTGCAAGCAAGACCTCCACGACCTGAGTTACTGTGTACTGCCTCTGGAAGCAATCATGCCACGTCCTACAGTAGATAGGGCCCCTGCCTTCTCCCCAGAGGAGTTTGATAAGCTTGTGGAGGAGGCCCTACCCCTGTATGAACAGCTCTATGGTGCACCAGAGAAACAGGTAATTGCAATGCAATTGCAATGCTTTAAGGGTGAAATGTATGATGATGTTCAGGAAATGTGGTGGAAAGAAGGATTGTGGTAAAATGTGTGGGTAGATGGACATATGCATATGTGTATAGGTTTTGAGTCCTGAGACATAGTAGAGAGTGTGTGATGCATCTACCCTGACCCAATTGCAGACTGTAATACATGATCATTGAAGGTGGTGTGAAAAATATTTGGAAAGATATACCATGTTTAGAGATATGCTTGTGGTCTGGTCACATGTTTCAAGCTGACACCTGGTGCTGGATATGCATTTTGTATGCCTGTCTCAACATCACACGTGGCCTAACTGCAGATGGTCATCCCTCATTGAAGGGGATGTTGAAGGAAATCTGTGTATGGCTAGTTGCACTAACTTGTATTTTCACCCTGCTTGTTTTGGTATGGATATGACATTCTCTTCCTGTCTGTGTCATCCATGAAGGTCAAAGCCTATCAGAAAAAGGGGATTTATTGTTTCATTGCCAAGAAAGTGCAGACCGTAGGGGACCACAGCTGGCAAAGCACCAGCTGTAGGAAGTAGTGGGAGAATTTGAGACGCTGGGTCTAGAAGACTGCAGAGGCCCAGCTGGGGATTTCCTCCCAAGGAGGACGGGGTGCCAGTCGGACATTGACTCCCCAAATGGCCCACATTGGCGGTGGCCTACCCGAGTTGGATGGGCGTTTGAGAGCAACACAGCAGCCACAAAGGGGTAAGTACAAACTTGATACATTTTCTTCCCTTTACCAGGTTAGTGTATGATGTGAAAGTTTCTAAGCTGTGACAATGTAGTAAGTGCAAAGGGTCAAAGATCTTCAAGGAACACATTGATGTACAGTCTCAAAAATTGGTACACAGGTGTGCACATTCTAATCTGTATAGGGACATATTACTCTCCTATGTTGTCCACTCTGTATAGAAGCAGATTATGATGCACATGTGACTATGTCATATGTGTACCACTATACAGCTTTTCCTAACCTGGTGGTTGTTCCTTCCATCTACAGGTCAATACTCCCAATTTCATGAGGGTAAGTTGTCCAGGTCTTTGCCATCTGTCCATTCCAATGTCCCTTGATCCATGACTAAGTGCAACATAGAGACTGACAATTTGAAGTCATTCCCACTTTTCGAAAGGTTTCTGATGAGTGATAGCATAATGTGAGGCTGTGATGTCCATCTGACATTTCACGTCATACTTGCAAAACTTATTCAAACCTGTTACAAGGTGAACGCCCTTGGTAAGGGAGGGATGTACATAGGCCTCTGTAATGTGTCATCTGAGTGGACATCCTACATGTTGGTAACCATGGAGGTATTGCTAGACTCCTACTTGATCACATACATTAGTGTCAGGGCTATGAATCAATCAATCAATCAGGGAATTTATAAAGCACACTACTCACTCGTGAGGGTCTCAAGGCGCTGGGGGGGAGGGGCTGCTACTGCTCAAACAGCCATGTCTTGAGATGTCTCCTGAAGGTAAGGAGGTCCTTGGTCTGACGCAGGTAGGTGGGAAGAGTGTTCCACGTCTTGGCAGTGAGGTGCGAGAATGATCTGCTGCTGGTGGGTGTTAGTACCATGTGAATATTAGTACCGTATTTATGTTCTGTAGGTGGGAAATGGTCACACAGCTATTTCCTTAGCCATAGTGTTGTAGGCATGATAAAATAGGCCAATACATATTATTCACAGTTACAATCTTAACTTTTTTTGCCAACATCATGTGCACATTGAAAGGTTATGTCATGAATCCACATTGTAATGAGTTATAAAGATATTTTCTGTTGCTATTTGGGATATGTTTTGAGTACTTGTACGGAAACCTATTGTTTGCACTAATACCAATGTAGTGCAGGTGTGGTAGTTTACATATACATGTGAGTGGTGTGGTATGAATATTCAGGCATTTAGCTTGCATCGATGTGGGTGTACCTGTCATGGTAGCCTCAGATGTGGTTTTTCTCTCTGAATTGTTTCTCAAACAGATGCAAGACTAGTCATGTCTGATGTGTGGATAGTGATGTTGCCACTCAGTCATTGGGCTATTGATGGAATAATTGCATTACGTTGAACTATACGTCACATTCATGCACATGACAGGTGTCCATTGACTTGAAAGAGTAGATATATAACCTGTGGTTGTGTGTGAGTACATGCTTTGAGTTTATTAGGCCCTTATCTGAGTGCTATACTTTGTTTTTAGGAGGACAATGACTCAGATGGTCCACAAAGTATGTATAATCGTTCCCTACATCACTATTGGTACATGTGTAGGTGACATGTTCTGACTCTTTCATCTTCTAACATTTGGTTATGCAATTAGAGTAGTTACATGTTTGCAAATTTCCATTGTGAAGGTTGCAAACTCAGTGACATGAATTGTGTATGGCTTGTGTGCAACATGCTGTCTTGTGTGTTTACTATACAATATGTTTCCTTGCCTGGTACATGACTTCAGGCCAATTAGTTACATGTGTTTAGTTGGTGTATGTGATATGTGGAATTCTATGTTGCATCTATTTCTCATAGCTTGGTTGTTGGTTGACTATGTTGCTGAAGATAGGGACCCAGTATCAGGTTGCCAAGTCACCTTGTCATGGAATGGTTAGTGTGATAGCCCTACGGATATCATGGTATTGTAGGTGTAAGATAGGTAGCTTAGCTGGTGTGTGACTATGTTATAATTGAGGGATGTACATTGTATTTTGTTGTGACATGATGTTGGCACTAAACCGGTAATACCTGGGGATGTTGTACAACTAAATGTGATGCTACTGATGTGTACAATGTGATGCAAGTAATATGTAAAGAATGTGATGATCCTACCTCACTTTTTGTTTCCAAGCATAATCATCGGCAGACGAAGGAGATGGGGCAAACCCGAGTGGGGAAGTTTCTGGCCACAGGACCTCCAGTCATGGGAACAGCGACACCAAGGGACTCAGTGGCCTGGAGGGCAAGGGGAGTGCCATAGGGGAGACTGGAACCAGCTCATCATCTTTGGAATCCTCCTCTAGTGGACACTCCCTGGCGGTGGCGGACCCATCTGGGACCTCACCAGCACTATCTCTGTCTGCCACACACTTTCTATCACTGTCCCCCCAGTTGGTCGTGACCACTCACCCAAGAGAGTGAGCATCTCCTTTGCCCCGGGCACCTCTGCCCCAGACCCTGGTAGCCCTGCTGCCCTCAGTGAGGAGGCTATTGACCTCCTGAGGTCGATCTCTGTGGGTCAGTCGACCATTGTTGAATGCCATCCAGGGACTGGCAACTCAGATAAAACAGAGTAATGCGTTCCTGGAGAGCATTCATGGTGCACTGGCTGGCCTACAGAGATCATTGTAGGCTCTGGGCTCCAAACGGATGGCATCCAGCCACCCTTTGTCTACCGTCCCCCCTCCACCTTCCTCCTCCCAATCCCAAACTCCCCTCTCCTGACCCAGCCAAAGCACACAAACAGACAGGCATGCATCCACCTCAACATCCAAGGGTAGCGCAGACAAACAGAAGCACCACATGACACATCACAGGCATACACATACGCAACACACACATACACACACAGCAACAGTCACAACCTGCCCTGACACCCCCACTAGCCCCAGCATCACAGACACAACACCTGACATACTTGAAGACACCACACCAACATTCATTGATCCAGCCACCACACCTATCCTACCTGCAGACATCACCCCAGCAGACCCTCAGAAAACCACCCCAGTCACAACACCCATAAACACCACAATCACTGACACGCCTACATGTAGCACATTGACCATACCTACAGTCACCACCCCAACAGACAGCTACCACCCACCATGGCATCCTCCAGCACCTCCACTCCCTCTCAGCCCAAGACACATAAGCACCCTCACTCACCCACCTAACAGATACCCACCACCCACAAGCATACCTCTCACAAACAAGAGCCCAAGACATTCACACCAACATCTCATACAACCACCCCCTCCACACCCAAACCCTTTTGTTATGACCGTACCTGTGTGTCTAAAAAAGCTTTCCTCTCAGAATTTGACCTTTTCCCTACTCCCCCGTGACACCTCTACACAATCCGTTTCCCTCCCCAAGGCCATCCCTTCCACCTCCAAGGCCTCCTCTAGCCCCCTGCCAGTACCCATACCCCTCCCAATGTCAAGAAGTCGACCCCTCCCAAGAAGACCCAACCCTTCTCCAAGCCAACCCCCCCCTCCCAAGCCTAAGCCCAACTCCCCCTTTCCTCCACCACCCCCAGGGCATCCCTGAGGTGCCTTCCTGCCCCCTTAATGCCCCTACCTGTGGAGGTTATATGGCAGTCAGGAGTCATGTTGGGGCACCATATAGTGCCTTTGATGCACCACATTTCTTTTTATATTGGACTAGCCAATGGCCTTGAACTTTCTATTTGTTATGTAAAAATATATTCAGGCCACCAGTTGTTGGTTTTCTGGTTACATCTTTGTCCTGCTTTTCCTTTCCTAAGTTTGAGTTGTTCCTGCCTGACATTGGTTGTGTGCGAGTATTTGTGTGTGTGTGGTGTTTGTGCTTCTTGTATTGTGTGGGCAGGATGTGAGGGTGTGTGCTGTGCTTTTGTCCCCCAGGAATAGGGCATATGTATGTTGCAGACATGTTGTTGTGATGGTATTGTGTGGTGTTTGTGCTGACATGTGTTTGTTGTTGTGGTGTGTGGCTTTGTGTGCTTTGTGTGAGTTTGCGTGTATTGTGTATGGTATGATAGGAATGATGTGCTGTGTGTGTGATGTATGTGTTGATTGCTAAGTTGTATGATTGTGTGTGTTCTTTCCCTGTTGGTTGTATATTGTGTTGTATGTGTGATGAATCCCTGGCCAGTGTCAGTTTTGAGTGCTTGACAATGTGTTTATGATGGTGCGGTTGTAGTGTTGTTGTGACATGTTGGTATGTTGTATGGGATTGTGTGAGTCTGGGCCTGTGGTGTATTGCTGTGTGTAAGTGTGTGTTCTTGATGTTTGGTGTGTGTGTGCTGGCTGCAGTGTGTGTGCTGTCTATGTGTGGATGCCTTTGTTGTATGTGAGTGTGCGTGTCAGTGTACTGTTACGTGTGAGTGTTGTCCTCGCAGCCCCCTCCCTATGGTATGTTATGTGACTATACAAAATGTCACAATGTACAGCTGTAACAGGTGAGTGTGTGTACTTATGGTTGTTGTCGGCGGAGGCGGTAAGGATTCTGTTGTCTTTCATTGAGCAGGAGCAGCAGGATAACATCTAGTTGTGGTTTCATGGATATTTGTATTTTGGATTAGTGTGTTTTTTAAGTAATTTTTATTTTGTTTTTAAATTAAATAATTATCTATGACATATTGATTGTGAGTATTAAACTGTTAGTGTGCAGTGTTTTGGATAACCTCTTTTAGATTTAAGTGCAATTAGTAGATGTCATCTCGTTAGTGTCCAACACTTTCTTCAAAATATTTTACTTAGGACTGGGAACGGTAAATGTTGCCCTTTTAGTGTCCAACACCTCCCCAAAACGTCTTAGATTAGATTGGGACTAGTAAATGCCACCCCTTTAGAGTCCAACACCTTCTCCAAATTAATATAGGTTGGAGTGGGAATAGTGCGTTACCGCTTTAGTGTCCAACACCATCCCCAAATTGGTTTAGATTGGAGTTCGAATAGTAAATGTAACTCTTATAGTGTCCAATACAATGGAGTGGGATTAGTAAATGTCATCCCTTAAATCCCTCATTACGAGTTTGGCAGTTGGACGAGCTGACCGTCAAACTTGCAGGGTTGAGACCGCCATCAACCCAGCGGGACTCATCCCCAATCGTATTATGACGTTCCCACCAGGCTGACTGGCAGGAACATCGCATTACAACGTCTCTGCCGGTCAGCCCGGTGGGACTAGTGCTACGGTATTTGTCTCGGCTCCAACATGGTCGTGGGCAGTGCAGGGGCCCTCCTGTGGCCCTCAGCACTTTCTTTCCGCCAGCCATTTCATGGCAGTTAAACAGCAATGAAAAGGCTGGCAGATTGGGGTGGGGATGGTGGTCCTCTGGCGGTCCGATGGCCAAGGTAATAATGTGGCCGGTCAAACTGCCTGGAGTGCGGCGGTCTGACTACCACCGCGAGGCTGGCGGTCTCAAGTCTACCAACCTCTTAATAAGGCCCCTAGGGTCCAACATCTTCCTCAAATTGGTTTAGATTTAAGTGGTGCCGCTTGGCAAATTATGGGTCCAGTCTACTTTCTTGTTTAACAGTATTTTTTATTTATAGTGAAGATTATAGACAAATCTCTGTGAGATGTGTCCCCATTCCACTTTATAAATTACATTCTCTTGCATTAAAAGGTTGTTATATTACTCAGTCTCTGATTACGAGTTTGGCGGTCACTGGATCGCCACACCGGTGGTGGTACTGCTGCCAGGCTGGTGGTACAGATGCCATATTACAACAACGGCGGTGATCCAACCGCAACTCAGCCAAGTCAACGCCAGTACCGCCAGTGCGGTCGGACAGCCGCCGGCGACAGTAGCCATCTCCAGGCCGGTGGGGACCAATTCACCGCCCACCATATTACAAGTCAGCAGACCTCCAGGATTTCCAGGGCGGTGCGACTGCCACAAAAAGCCTGGCGGGAACTGGCAGTATAAAAGGAGACACTGACCTCCAGGTACACAGACGCATCTGCAGCCGCCATGGAACCCGAACTGGAAGTCTTCCCACTGCTGTATCTTGCCATACACCACCAGGACCAGCGACAACGACAAAGACGACAACTGTAAGTACCCACACCTAGGACACACTGGAGGGAAGGGCACTCACACACACACACTCAAACAAATGCCTGTATCAACACACACATCTACAGACACACAGGCATACACTAGCGACACAAACGCATATGCCAAATACACACCACGGCCAACAGACACATGCCATTCACACAGAACACGCCACACGCACACCACCACCACTGTCAAACACATCCATACACAGCACCCCACAATCACACGACAACAACATCACAAACACACAAATGCATTGTCACAAAGGCACATCGAACAACTCGACCCGACAACACATACTGGCAGCAATACGTAGCATCAACACACACTCATAAAAATAGTGCAGACATCCAAACAAGGCCTCAGGTGACATGACATGTCCAACCAGCATACAAAGGACATCACAGATGCATCACTATGCAAACGGACATACACACCACTACCAAACAATGCTGCACACAACACATCACAACAAGCACATGGCACAAGTCATCAACCCTGCGCATGCAGCAACATAGATACATCCCAATCACATACAACACAAACATCAAAGTACACAGATATAAAACAACCATGTTGAAGGAAATCCAGGACAATTTCTCAAACTTGACATCCACATCTATGTGGGCAAATGTATTTAAAATTCAAACAAATATGAAAACTTTGTACAGTTGAAGCCTACTGTCCAGTCCAGCAAAAGTCTTAAGTGCCCCAGGCATATTAGGCACAGTCACAAGCCCCAACTTGACTGCAAATTGGCCTCCACATGGCAAAGGCATCAATGGGGCAGACAGGCACCTCAGGGCTGAGTGAGAGAGGGGTGGTTGTGGGGGTTTGGGCTTGGGAGGGGGGTCCTTGGGTTTAGGTTTGGGAGGGGGGATTAGGCTTTGATTTTGAGTGTGGGGGGAGGCGTTTGGATTTTGGGGTAGGAGTAGGGACCTTAGGCTTTGGAGGGGATAGTTTCTTTGCAGGGGGGATGGGCACTACTAGAGGGGTCATGGGAGGACTGGGAGGTGGAAGGTCTGGGTTGAAGCAGGGAGACATGGTGCTTAGGGGCATCACGGGGTGGGACAGGAGCAGGGAACAGGTCAAGACTGGCAAGGAAAACATTTTTAGGTACACTGGGTAAAAGGTTTAGGAGTGGAGGTAGAGGGAGTGGTTGTAGGAGGTGTTGGTGTGCTGGACGTGGATGCAGGTGTGTGCAATGTGTGCTTGTGTCTGGTATGTTGGGTGGATGAGTGAGGGTGTTTATGTTTTTTTGGAGGGGAAAGAGATGTAGGGAGATGCTATGCAAGATGTGTCATTGTATGTTAGGGTGGTGGCTGCAAGTAAGGTGGATATGCTGCATGTGGTTGTGATGGTTGTCATGAGTGCAGATGTGGTGTGTGGGGTAGATGTCTGCGGGTCTGCTCTTGTCGTGTCTGTGGGTATGACAGGACTGGTGGCAGGGTCAGGGAGTGTTGGTGTAGTGATAGCAGGTGTGAGTGGTGATGTGACTGTGATGGAGGAGGTGGTGGGGGAGACAGTGTAGGGAGTGGTTGTCGTAGAGTCTGCCGCTGTGTGTTGACTATGTGCATGCTTGTGGCGTGTACTGTGGTACCTGTGTTTGTCTTTGCGCACCTTGTCTGTTGTAGTGGGTGAATGCTGGTCTGTATGTGTGCTCTGGATGGGTGGGGGGAGGGGTGTTGGATTGGGCACAGGTAGCTGAATGGGGAACGGAAGATGAAGGGACACTGGCTGCTGTCAAGGAGGAGGCCAGAGCCTGAAATGAGCTCTGCAGGCCAGCCAAGGCACCGTGAATGCCTTCCAGGTAGGCATTACTTTGTTGCATCTGGGATGCCAGTCCTCGGATGGCATTCACAATGGTTGACTTTCCCACAGAAATGGACCTCAGGAGGTCAATAGACTCTTCATTGAGGGCAGGAGGGCTGATGGGGGCAGAGGTGCCTGCAGCGAAGTAGATGCCCACCCTCCTGGGTGAGGGGGCATGGGCAACTGGGTGGGAAGCTACAGGGAGGGTGGTGCTGGTAAGGGGGATGGCGGACAAGAATGGTGCTGGGATAGGCCCAGGTGGGTCCTCCACCACCAGGGAGCTTCCATCAGAGGCGGAATCTGAAGATGATGTTGCTATACCGGTCTCCCCCGTGGTGCTCCCCTTGCCCTCCGTCCCACTGGTCCCTTCGGTGTCGGTGGACTCTGCCTCCTAGGTCTCATGGGCTGCAGCTTCCCCACTTGTCGGTGCTCCTTCTCCTTCGCCTAATTATGCTGATGCACACAAGGATAAAAGAGGACAGGGAGAGACGGTGGGAGAGAAAGAAAGGGAGGATAGGGTCAATACCTACCCATCTAGTACACATACCAACAAGTAATCTATTCCTGCTCTGGCGTGGAAAGGAATGGCTATGAAGCATTGTCCCCAAGTGTTGGTTATGAAAACATAACCCAGTATGCAAGCTGTTACCTCCTAATTCCAACAAAATGACTAGTTTGGGCATGCTGCAGTCTGTCATCAGTCATTCTACATTGGTAAAAACTACCAACTACCCACATATACTTACCAATCTGACACTTTTGACAGATTGTTTTTCAAATGTCCTGGATAGGTACAGTGCACACAAAATATAGGACAGGTTGGTAAAGGATTTATGATGTACAGAGGTCCATTGAGAATGCAATGATTTCACAGTAGAAGTTCCCTACTCACAGGACTTATTACCCAATATCAGTAATAGCCAGGACTATAATCTTATGTAATGTACACACACCTCATGAGTACCTACGTAAGCTAACTAACACAATAGAAGCCCATAGAACTGATATCAAACAGTCTGTACTCATCCCCTTGTGGCTGCTGTGCTGCCCTCAAGAGCTCATCTAACTCCGGGTAGGCCACCGCCAACATCCGGGCCATTAGAGGGGTCAGGGTCTGACGGGCACCCCTCCCTCGTTTGGGGGATGTCCCCATCTAGGCCTCTGTGATATTTTTTGTTTTTTGGTTTTGGCCTCAGGTCTTGTAGGATGCCTGGATGGATGACCTTGTTTGCGCGGGGGATCCTGAGCTGCAGGGGCATGGGTTCTCATAGCCTGTGGGTCCTCTGGCTGGGCCTCCATTGCATTAGCTGTGGCAGATGTAAATGGCACATCTGTTGCTTGACTACTAGAGGGGCCTGGTGGTAGATGGAGGGCGCACGCAGGATGCTGGTAAGTTCAGTGAGCACCCCACAAATTTAGGCCATGGTGGCACTGTGTACCTACAACTGCTGCATGGCCTCCTGGTGGTATTCCCTCTGGAGCCTCTGGTTCTCTGGCAAGATTGTCAGTATTTGACAAATCCTGTCCTGGGATTGCTGGTATGCTCCCAGGACTCTGGAGATGTCCTCCTGGCCAGTCGTGTCCCATTGGTACCTCATCCCGTGACCCACAGTTGCCCTCCCACTGCCCCTTGCCCCATGTGCCTGTGACCTTGGCAAAGTGTGCCCACTCCCACTGACACCAGGACCTTCATCGTCTTGGATGTTAGGGGTCGACTCAGGTCCCTGCACTGTGGGGCACACTATAGATTGATCTGTCCTTGGAACACAGGTTTGGGGAGGAGAGGTTTCCAGTGCTGTAGTAGCCACAGAGGTGGGGGAGTCAGATGTGGGCAGGGTGAGGATGGTGGTGGTGGACTGACCAGTCATCCTGCATGGGCCAGGTGAGGTGTCCCCTTTCAGACATCCAGAGTTGTAGTCCTCAATTGGGCCTACTTCCAGGGGCTGACTGTCTGTCTCTGGCATCCTCTGCTGGGTGCAGTGGTAGGGATACCTGTGAATGGAGAGGAAGTGTGTTACATTATTGTAATGTACTTGTTGTTCACATGGTTCTTTGCAATCAGAGCCTTGACATGCTTTCCAGTGATGGCAATGGCAGCTGCCTGACCACTGGCAATGTTTAAGGGCTGGTGGATAGTGCTGTTATGTGCTTGTAGTATAGTAGATTGTGGTCATCAATGCTGTCATTGCCATGTACTAGTGAGCAGTCCAAGTATTCTGTAGGTGAAGGGGGTGACATGGTTATACGTGCAGGTGTCCTAATTGTGGAGTGGAATTAGCAGTCATACAAGGCTGGGGAGTGTTGCTTTTTGTAGTTGTAGTACTTGCTACAGTTGGAGATATCCGTGCACTTGGTGGGCTTGTGTGGGATTAGTGGTAGTGGGAAGGTGTGGCATGCAAGGGAGGGAATTGGGTTCAGGGTGGATTGATGCACATACAAGGGTACTGTGAGGGGGTGTAAGGGTGGTAGGGGTACATGCTATGCAGCAGTAAATGGTACCCAGGGAGTGTTGTTGACTTACCAGAGTCGAGACCTTCTGGAATTCCAGTCAGGCCCTCTGGGTGCAGGATGGCCAAGACCTTCTCCTCCCATGATGTTAACTCTGGGTGAAGAGGTGGGGGTCCAGCGCCAGTCTTGTTGATGGCTATCTTGTGTCTTGCCACCATGGACTGGACCTTCCCCATAGGTCGTTCCACCTCTTCCTGAGGTCCTCTCTTGTGCGTGGATGGTTTCCCACTGAGTTCATCCTGTCGACAATCCTCTGACAGTTTTCCTGTCTTTGGGTGTATAGAGTTGTGGCTCTGCTCTGACGATTTTGTCTACCATGACCCTCAACTCTTTGTCTGTGAATTGTGAGTGTTTCTGTCATGACATGGTGGATGTGTTGTGGGTGGTGCGGTGTGTAATGTGCAGGGAGATGGAGTGTGCTGTTTGGTGAGGTAGAGTTGTGTGGTTTGGTATGCTTGTGGTATGTGGTTGTTGTGTGCAGTGGCAACGTGTTTGTTCTGTGCAGGGGTGCAGTTGTGCAGTGTGTGCTGTGTGTTTGTTGTGGTGGTGCCTATGGTAACCAGGTGCAGTGTCTTCTATCCGTGCGTTCTTCTGTTTCTCTGTGAAATATTCAGGATGCAAAGGGTTGTGAGTTTGTGTGAGGGCGTGTTTTATAGTGCAGTGATCAGGTGTGTGTGTTGTGTGTATGTGTGTCAGGTGTGGGGTAGTCATACTGTCCAATGTAGTGTTGTGTTCTGGTGGAGTTGAGTTTTTGACTGCAGCAGTTTGGACCGCCAATGGGCTGCCACCGTGCAAAGACCGCTGTGCTGATTTATGGGTCATAATTTGGAGGGCGGGATGTTGCCGGCGCGACAGTGCTGGCAGTGATCAGGCCGACGGTATCGGATTTTTGGCAGATTTTGGCTGGTCTGCAGTTTGTGACTCGTAATACGACCGCTGACACTGGCAGTCTTTTGGCCCACAGACATATGGCAGTTTTCTGCTTAGACCGCCAAAGTTGTAATGAGCACCCCAGTCTTCTGAGTTTATTGTAGTTAACATGGGTTTCCTAGCTTCTTCTCTTAGGACTGGTCGCAACTCTTCTCCAACGACAGCTTCGGAGAGAAGAAAGTGCAGGCAAGTTTCTAGTTCTAACAAAAAAAAATCCCATTTCCTGTCTTTTCTTGTCTTCTAATTTATAAGTTGTATCGTGATTCGATATTACTTTCTTTTCCAGCTTTTTCTGTCTTTTCCGCCACCTCTCTACTTTGCCCGATCAGTCTTTCTCCCCCAAAGCTCTTGATATATGTTTCTCCCTTTTGAGATATCCCTTCTAGTTCAGTACATTATAAAAAAAAATAAAGGTTAAATGCCCAGAGTACCTTATAACAACTTAAATCTATGTTATTTCAATGTTTCTTTTCTAAACAATTATACAGTAGAAGGTGGCTTTTACTCTCCCAAGAGTGTGCTAGCCCCAAGTTTATTTACGTGTCCTCTCAATACTCTCTGTAATATACAGCTTTAGTTAAGGTATTAATCACTTCCTCACCGCAATGCTCTTCCTCCTCTTGGGTCTCCCTCTCCTTGTCAAGAGTTTAACCTCCCAAGCATGAGATTGTGCGAAACCGGAGGGTCTCTTCGTGTTCTGCTGCACTTCAGCTGTCAGCATCCTGCCCCTGGGGCGCGTGAGCCTTACTTCCAAAGGTCACCAGGATCAGCGTCGTAGGTTCCCCTGGCTGAGACACAGTTGTTATGAGTGGGGAGCAGTCCCTACGGGTGAATTCCTCCTCGTATCTTGCCGACAGTCGTCCAAGTGCTTTGATGGCTGCTCAGTTGCTCTCCAAGTCAGCATCCTTGTCTTCTGTTTTTTCCTCATCTGTCCTTTCTGTCTCTTTTTGTAGTTTCCTTTGTCCTTTCTCTATTTCCTGCTTCTCTTCCATACCCTGCGAAAATAATAATCTGTCTTATGTTTCTGTTGCAGGTGCCATGGCTGCTGGGGAGTTGAGTGTAACTTCAGGTAAGCCTTCACTTTCTTTCTTCGCCCCTCTAAGATGTCCAGTGCGACAAGTGGAAATAGTAAATGTCACCTCTTTAGTGTCCAACATCTTCCTCAAATTTGGTTTAGACTGGAGTGGGAATAGTAAATGTCACCCATTTAGTGTCCAATACCTTCACCAAATTGGTTTAGATTGGAGTGGGAATAGTAAATGTCCCCCTTTAGTGTCCATCACCTTCTTAAAAATGGTTTATGTTGGAGTATGATTATTTAATTTTATCATTTTAGTGTGAAATCCTTTGTTTTTATTGTATTTATATGGGGTAGAAATAGTTTGTTATTTAATTAGTATTGTTAGTGTTTAGAAATATATGAAAACATAGTTGTATGTTTGAACTAATAATATTATTAATTACATATTTTTATAGAAGAAAAATATTTAACCCAGTTTTCTAATTGTAGTCGTTTTAATGCTTATTTAATGTATATTGCATTGTTAAACATATGTATTTCAACTTGAAAATAAACTTTTACTACATTCAAAATGTAAACCACATATAAATAATGTTGTATGTTGTGCATTTTCCAGTTTTTCTTTCATTATTTGAGTTTTTTTAAACATTTCTTAAATTATTTTATATACATATATAAACATCATTTAAAAATAGGGTTTTTCAGTATAAAAATAATAATTTTATATATTTTATACTATTAATTATTTTATACTTTACATTTTTTTACATTTTACAGCAGTTTTGACATGTTTTACATGTCTAATAATTTTCGACATGTTTTAATATATGTATTAAACAATTTTAAATTGTTTCCCTTTCATTTCTATGGGGAGATAGTCTTTTCTTTAGTTATGTTTAGCCAGCATTTTTCTTTTTACGCTAGCTTTTATTATGTAGTCTATTTACGTAATTTCCAGGATTTTTCTAGGATGCAGGTCGTTGAATCAATATGGTGGTCATTACAACCCTGGCGGTCGGTGTTAAAGCGGCGGTAAGACTGCCAACAGGCCGGCGGAAAAAAAATGGAATCACGACCGTGGCGGAAACGGCCAACAAAGACAGCCACTTTAACACTCCGACCGCCACAGCGGTACAAACAAACAGCTTGGCGGTCACCGCCAACAGACAGGCGGAGGACAATGTACCGCCCACAGTATCACAACAGGCCAATCCGCCACCTTTTCTGGGGCAGATTCACCGTGAACAAAACATGGCGGAAACAGGACTTCGAAGGGAAAATGCTCACCTCTACACACCCCACGAGGAATCAGGACGCCATGGAACCCGAGCTCCACATCCTGCCAGCCCTTATCTTCTTGTTCCTCTACCAGGAGCATGAATGCCGGCGGCGAAGACCACAGTGAGTACTGCACCTACGACACAGGGGAGGGAAAAAAACAGTGACACACACACGCAACATGCAACACCCACCCTCACCCATGACAACACACACACTAATACAGCATGATACATAACAGTTACAACCCCAACCCACCCGGGAAGAAAGCAAGGACAAAAGGAAATGAGTGTAACCATTGTAATATATTAAAATCCAGTACGCAAAAATACATATATACACTATGAACAAAATATACACCAAGAATAGTAGTCCAGGTAGTGCTCCATTGAAGTCAGTGGAACACTGGGCCCACACGGTATGGGCGAGGCCCACACTCAATCCCCAAAATGACAGAGAGAACACTGCAGGGGCATCAGATAGCAAGACAACAGGCACCTCAGGGGGCAGGGAAAGGGGGGGGGCACCTCAGCTGGCTGAGTGCACAACGCCAAATCCATGAGGGGGCCACATGCCCACTGTTCCATCCTGGGGAGTGCAAAGCCACAGTCTCTACAGTGGGTGGTTTGCCCACTGTTCCATCCTGGGGAGTGCAAAGCCACAGTCTCTCAAGTCTCTACAGTGGGTGGTTTGCCCACTGTTCCATCCTGGGGAGTGCAAAGCCACAGCCTCTCAAGTCTCACAAGTGGGTGGTTTGCCCACTGTTCCATCCTGGGGAGTGCAAAGCCACAGTCTCTCAAGTCTCTACAGTGGGTGGTTTGCCCACTATTCCATCCTGGGGAGTGCAACACCACAGTCTCTCAAGTAGATAACAGTCTCCACTGGATCTGGAGGGGGCTTTGTGCCCAGAGTGCTTCATCCTGCCAAGGACTGAGGTAGTGGATGTGATACTCCACTGGTTCTGGAGGGGGCATTGTGCCCAGAGTGCTTCATCCTGCCAAGGACAGAGGTAGTGGATGTTTGACTCCACTGGTTCTGGATGGGGCTTTGTGCCCAGAGTGCTTCACCCTGCCAAGGACAGAGGTAGTGGATGTTTGTCTCCACTGGTTCTGTAGGGGGCATTGTGCCCAGAGTGCTTCACCCTGCCAAGGACAGAGGTAGTGGATGTTTGTCTCCACTGGTTCTGGAGGGGGCTTTGTGCCCAGAGTGCTTCATCCTGCCAAGGACAGAGGTAGTGGATGTTTGCCTCCACTGGTTCTGGAGGGGGCTTTGTGCCCAGAGTGCTTCATCCTGCTCGTGACGGACTCAGTAGCGTCTGTGCCCTTGGCGCTCATGGGCCAGCGGTGCTTCTTGCAGTGGTGTCCTTGGCAGCGGTGCTTGTGGCGGCGGTGCCCTGTTCAGTGGTGCTTGTTGCGGCGGTGTCCTTGGCAGCGGTGCTTGTTGCGCGGTGCCTTGTTCAGCGGTGCTTGTGGCGGCGGTGCCCTGTTCAGCAGTGCTTGTGGCGACGGTGCCCTGTTCAGCGGTGCTTGTGGCGGCGGTGCCCTATTCAGCAGTGCTTGTGGCGGAGGGGTCCTTTGCAGTGACTGCTGGCGGTCCTGTCTGGCCCAGCGGGGCTGGTGCTGGCGGTCCTGTCTGGCCCTGTGGGGCTGGTGCTGGCGGTCCTGTCTGGCCCAGCGGGGCTGGTGCTGGCGGTCTTTCATGGCCCAGCGGGGCTGGTGCTGGCAGTCCTGTCTGGCCCAGCGGGGCTGGTGCTGGTGGTCCTTCATGGCTCAGACTGACTCCAGATTGTTTTGTGCTTCAAGGATGTTTATTTAAGTGCTCAATATTGGAGGGGGTTGTAAAATGGTGAGGGGTGATGGTGGAGGAATGTCCATAGCAGAGTCCAGTCTATTAGTCTCACAGGTGCATTGCCCAAATGAGCACAGGAAGTGGAGCTGGGGCAGTTTGAGGATGGACAGGGTGACAAAGTGGGACAGAAGGATGACATTTGGGGCCAGATGTAGGAAAGCTTTAGCGACTCGCAAATGGCGAAAAATGCCGTTTGCGAGTCGCTAAAGCCCATCTGGTATGTAGAAATGCATTTTGCGAGTCAGAACCGACTCGCAAAATGCATTTCAGAGTCACAAATAGGAAGGGGTGTTCCCTTCCTATTTGCGAGTCGCACTGGTATGCAATTCCATTTGCGACCGCGAAAGCGGTCGCAAATGGACTCGCAGTTACCATCCACTTGAAGTGGATGGTAACCCAGTCGCAAACGGGAAGGGGTCCCCAGGGGACCCCTTCCCCTTTGTGACTGGACCAAAAAAAATGTTTTCAGAGCAGGCAGTGGTCCAATGGACCACTACCTGCCGTGAAAAATACCGAAACAAAAGGTTTCGGTTTATTTTTCAAAGTGCAGCTCGTTTTCCTTTAAGGAAAACGGGTTGCACTTTGAAAAAAAAAACTTCTTTATTTCAAAGCAGTCACGGACATGGAGGTCTGCTGACTACAGCAGGCCTCCATCCCCGTGAGTGCCCTGACTCGCTATGGGGTCGCAAATTGCGACCCACCTCATTAATATTAATGAGGTGGGTCTTTGCGACCCCATAGCGACTCGCAGAAGGTGTCTGAGACACCTTTCTGCATCCCAAATTGCGACTTGCAATTTGCGAGTCACAGGGACTCGCAAATTGCAAGTCGCAATTTTGGAAGTTGCTACATCTGGCCCTTAGAGTGGTCCCATTTCTTGGCGGGGGTCTTGGCATCATTCTCTGTCTTTGTCCTGGATCTCAGGGACCGTTTGCGGGGTGGTTCTCCCTCTGCAGGGGGTGGGGTGCTGGTGTGGTGGTCCTGTGGCGGGGCGTCCTGTCCACTAGCGCCGGCGGAGGTGGTGGGCAGTTCATCGTCCAGGCTAGTGTCAGGGGCCCCTTGTTGTGCCACAGTGTCCCTCCTGGTGTTGAGTACTTCCTTCAGCACCCCTACGATGGTGCCCAGGGTGGAATTGATGGATCTGAGTTCCTCCCTGAAGCCCAAATACTGTTCCTCCTGCAGGCGCTGGGTCTCCTGAAACTTGGCCAGTTCCGTTGCCATTGTCTCCTGGGAGTGGTGGTAGGCTCCTATGATGTTGGAGAGGGCCTCGTGGAGAGTGGGTTCCCTTGGCCTGTCCTCCCCCTGTCGCACAGCAGCCCTCCCAGTTCCCCTGTGTTCCTGGGCCTCTGTCCCCTGAACCGTGTGCCCACTGCCACTGCCCCCAGGTCCCTCTTGTTGTTGGGGTGGTGGGTTAGCCTGGGTTCCCTGTAGTAGTGGACACACTGCTGCTTGACGTGTCCTGGGGACAGATGTATGGGCCCGCTGGGTGGGTGCGGTGCTGGTGTTTCCAGAGGGGTGAAGCTCTGAGGTGGCCTGTGACTGGGTCAGGGGAACCGACTGTCCCGAGGTCCCCGATGGGCCGGGCTGGTCATCTAGATCCAGTTGGACAGATCTGCTGTCATCACTGTGGGCCTCTTCTGTTGGTGGTGTGGACATGTGTGGACCCTCCTGTCCGGTGACGTTGGGTAGGGGTCCTGCAGGGGTGTAAAAGGATGTTTATTACATCTGTGTGTGCTATGGTGTGCAATAGGTGGGTGACCGTGTACCCCAGTGCTTGCATTCCTGTGTGGGACCTTGTGTGATGGTGTTTTAGGGGTGTGTATGGGTATGTGCAGTGGCCATGCACTGGTGATGGGTGTCCATGCTTTGTTGTTGCATGCAGGGCTTGGTGTTGGGATGCGTGGTTTGTGATATTGGGACATTTGTGAGGAGTTGAAGTGATGGGGGTGAGGGCGAGGGTGGTGGTATGTGATAGCATGCAGGTAGGGTGGGGGATGTAATAGTTAAGATTTGACTTACCAGAGTCCATTCCTCCATCTACTCCTGCGAGGCCCTCAGGATGCAGAATCACCAAGACTTGCTCCTCCCATGTTGTTAGTTGTGGGGGAGGAGGTAGGGGTCCGCTGCCAGTCCGCTGAACCGCAAGGTGGTGTCTTGAGACCACAGAACGCACCTTCCCCCGTAGGTCATTCCACCTCTTCCTGATGTCATCCCTATTTCTTGGGTGCTGTCCCACTGCGTTGACCCTGTCCACTATTCTTCGCCATAGCTCCATCTTCCTAGCTATGGAGGTGTGCTGCACCTGTGATCAGAATAGCTGTGGCTCTACCTGGACGATTTCCTCCACCAGGACCCTGAGCTCCACCTCAGAGAACCTGGGGTGTCTTTGCCGTGCCATGGGGTGTGTGGGTGATGTGTGGTGTGGTGTGTGTAGTGATAAATGGGGTGATATTTAGTGGTGTGTTGTGTGAGGTGCGTGGAAGTTCTGTGGGTGATGGTATTGTGTGCCTGTGGATGCTTGGTAGTTGTTTGTGGTGTCTCTCTCGGGCCTTCTCTCTGTGATTCTGGTCGTAGAGGTTTGTGGGTGATGTGGGTGTGTATTTTATATTGTAATGGGTGTGTGGGAGTGGTGTGTGTATGTGTATCAGGTGTGTGTATTTCGAATTGTCCAATGTGGTAGTGTTTTGTAAATGTGTGTGTATTTTGAGCGCGGCGGTGTGTACCGCCAATGGAATACCGCGGTTGAAAGACCGCCGCGTGGATTCGTGTGTCGTGATAGTGTGGGCGTATTTCTGTTTGCGTGACGGTGGAGGTTTTGTTTCCACCAGTTTATCACTGACCTTTGGTGTGGCGGACTTGTGTGGGTGTCTGAATTTTGGCAGATTCCGAGCTGTGGGTCATAATAGCTGTGGCGGGTTTCCGCGGCCGCAGCGGTGTGTTGGCGGTCTTCTGCACGGCGGTAAGTGGCTTTTACCACCAATGTTGTCATGAGGGCCAAAGTCCTTTTAAAATATTTTTAAAGGGTTTTGAGGGTATGTTTAGTGGTATTAATAGTAATGTTTTCCATTAGTGAATAGTTTTGGGTACACTGTTTTAGTGACGTATCATTATGTTGTGTTATGTTACTTATTTTTGGTGATTAACGGACTGATTTGGAGTTTGGCGGAGTGGTTACTCCATCACAACTGTGACGGATATCCCATCTGCCGAAATCTAAATCTCATAGGATATAATGGGATTTAGATTTTGGTGGTTGGGATATCCATCACCGTTGTGACAGAGTAACCCCTCCACCAAACTCTATATCACGCCCTACGTGTAATGTATATGTATTTTTGGGAATGTAGGGGCAGATGTAGGTAGGGAAAAATTAGCGACCCGCAATTTCCGACTCGCTAACTGCAATGCAGGAAGAAAACGCGAGGACAATTTGCGACTCGCAAATGGAGTCGCACCGCAGATAGCGAGTCCGCTGTTTGCGAGGTCGCTTTTTGCGACCGCGCAAAAACCGGACACGCAATTTGCGAGTGGGTGTCGCAAATTGCGACTGTGCCGCAAATTAAATGCAGGTGCTGCAGAACACTCTGGAAAATACTTCCTGGCACATGAGGATGACATCACAGCCAGGAAGTTTACAAATACACCTGGGAGGAGGGAGGACCACACCCATTTCAACTGCAGAACTGCAAACATACAGAGCTCCAGCAACCATGGCAGAGACCCCAAGGAAGAGGAAACTGAAGTTTGCAGAAAAAGAGTTGGAGGTGTTGACCGAGGACTGTTGTCAGCACCATGACCAGTTGTTTGGCAGGGCAGCCCTCACCGTGCCTGAGTCTGAGAAAAGGAGACTATGGATGGAGATCCAGGAAAAAGTAAACTCCCTGGGTGTCAGCCACCGGAGTATTGAGGAACTCAAGAAAAGGTGGTACGACCTGCGCTCCCGGACCAAGGAGAGGGTGGCAGAGCGGCTCCGGGAGATGAGAGGCACAGGAGGGGGACCATCAACAGTACCACCACCCACACCCCTGGAGGAAAGGGTAGAGGAGACCCTTGAGCCTGAGGCAGTATGCGGGATGGGAGAGCTGGACACATCTGAGCCAGGACCATCAACCGATGAGTACCATGTGACATGCATGTACCCTCATTAATGCCATACCCCCACCCACCTTGTACACAGGAGCATGCACAACCAAAATAGTTCCATTTCAGAGTAGCAAACACCAGAATGGTGCATTATGGGCAATGTAGTCAAGTAGGCAGTTGATAGGCAACAGTTTATTAGGAAGTTGATAACAGATAGTAGATACTGACAGTGTGTTCCCTATGTCCCACAGGTCTCCCACAAGACACCCCTACCAGCCCAAGCAGCCAGGGGCCACTGGTCAGCCAGCAGACACACCAGGGAACAGGACCAGCCACCACTGCGACCTGCACCACCGACACCATGTACCCTCACGAGACACCAGTTGCATTATTGGTGTGTGAGCCTGCACCAGGTCCCAGCCAAAGTGCCACGGGAGACGTCACCTCCACCGCGTCGCAGGCGACGTGGAACTCCATCCTCACAGCAGCAGGCAGCGTCAGGGGATGCCTCCACTTCACATACAGAGGCCGCACTTCTACGGGGTCAGCGCCTGCAGACACAAGAAATCAGGAGGATTACCGGGGCATTGCGGCGCATGGAGCGCAATCAAGGAAACAGCATGCAGCTTGTACATTCTGAGTTGCAACTGATAAGTTCACACATGGGCGACCTTGCACTCTCCATGCGTCAACTTGTGGCTGGACTGCTAACGCAGACAGAGAGTGCACGGCGTCGGGACAGGCAGCTGCTGAACCGCCTAGACAGGATGTCATCATCAATTGTAAGGCTGGCCGTAAACACTACAGGTCTTTCTAGGCGCACGGTCAGCCTCCAAGTGGACATGGGCCACTTTGCCAGTGACGTAGCACATGGACTGGGCCGTCTCAGCCACGCTGTAGACTTAATGGAGGCACGGCAGGTGGCCAGGGGCACAGGCGACACACCACAAGATAGTGAGGAGGGCTCCACTGTCAACAGTGTCTCTGCCGGTTGTAGGAAGTTGGCTCTGTATGTGCTATTTCAAAGTAAGGAATAGCATGCACAGAGTCCAAGGGTTCCCCTTAGAGGTAAAATAGTGGTAAAAATAGATAATACTAATGCTCTATTTTGTGGTAGTGTGGTCGAGCAGTAGGCTTATCCAAGGAGTAGTGTTAAGCATTTGTTGTACATACACATAGACAATAAATGAGGTACACACACTCAGAGACAAATCCAGCCAATAGGTTTTGTTATAGAAAAATATCTTTTCTTAGTTTATTTTAAGAACCACAGGTTCAAATTTAACATGTAATATCTTGTTTGAAAGGTATTGCAGGTAAGTACATTAGGAACTTTGAATCATTTCAATTGCATGTATACTTTTCAAGTTATTGACAAATAGCTGTTTTAAAAGTGGACACAGTGCAATTTTCACAGTTCCTAGGGGAGGTAAGTATTTGTTAGGTTAACCAGGTAAGTAGGACACTTACAGGGCTTAGTTCTTGGTCCAAAGTAGCCCACCGTTGGGGGTTCAGAGCAACCCCAAAGTTACCACACCAGCAGCTCAGGGCCGGTCAGGTGCAGAGTTCAAAGTGGTGCCCAAAACACATAGGCGTCAATGGAGAAGGGGGTGCCCCGGTTCCAGTCTGCCAGCAGGTAAGTACCCGCGTCTTCGGAGGGCAGACCAGGGGGGTTTTGTAGGGCACCGGGGGGGACACAAGCCCACACAGGAATTTCACCCTCAGCGGCGCGGGGGCAGCCGGGTGCAGTGTAGAAACAAGCGTCGGTCTGTAGTGTTAGTCTATGGGAGATCTAGGGATCTCTTCAGCGCTGCAGGCAGGCAAGGGGGGGTTCCTCGGGGAAACCTCCACTTGGGCAAGGGAGAGGGACTCCTGGGGGTCACTTCTCCAGTGAAAGTCCGGTCCTTCAGGTCCTGGGGGCTGCGGGTGCAGGGTCTCTCCCAGGCGTCGGGTTTTGGATTCAAGGAGTCGCGGTCAGGGGAAGCCTCGGGATTCCCTCTGCAGGCGGCGCTGTGGGGGCTCAGGGGGGACAGGTTTTTGTACTCACAGTATCAGAGTAGTCCTGGGGTCCCTCCTGAGGTGTTGGATCTCCACCAGCCGAGTCGGGGTCGCCGGGTGCAGTGTTGCAAGTCTCACGCTTCTTGCGGGGAGCTTGCAGGGTTCTTTCAAGGCTGCTGGAAACAAAGTTGCAGCCTTTCTTGGAGCAGGTCCGCTGTCCTCGGGAGTTTCTTGTCTTTTCGAAGCAGGGGCAGTCCTCAGAGGATGTCGAGGTCGCTGGTCCCTTTGGAAGGCGTCGCTGGAGCAGGATCTTTGGAAGGCAGGAGACAGGCCGGTGAGTTTCTGGAGCCAAGGCAGTAGTCGTCTTCTGGTCTTCCTCTGCAGGGGTTTTCAGCTAGGCAGTCCTTCTTCTTGTAGTTGCAGGAATCTAATTTTTCTAGGGTTCAGGGTAGCCCTTAAATACTAAATTTAAGGGCGTGTTTAGGTCTGGGGGGTTAGTAGCCAATGGCTACTAGCCCTGAGGGTGGGTACACCCTCTTTGTGCCTCCTCCCAAGGGGAGGGGGTCACAATCCTAACCCTATTGGGGGAATCCTCCATCTGCAAGATGGAGGATTTCTAAAAGTTAGAGTCACTTCAGCTCAGGACACCTTAGGGGCTGTCCTGACTGGCCAGTGACTCCTCCTTGTTGCTTTCTTTGTTCCCTCCAGCCTTGCCGCCAAAAGTGGGGGCCGTGGCCGGAGGGGGCGGGCAACTCCACTAAGCTGGAGTGCCCTGCTGGGCTGTGACAAAGGGGTGAGCCTTTGAGGCTCACCGCCAGGTGTTACAGCTCCTGCCTGGGGGAGGTGTTAGCATCTCCACCCAGTGCAGGCTTTGTTACTGGCCTCAGAGTGACAAAGGCACTCTCCCCATGGGGCCAGCAACATGTCTCTAGTGTGGCAGGCTGCTGGAACTAGTCAGCCTACACAGACAGTCGGTTAAGTGTCAGGGGGCACCTCTAAGGTGCCCTCTGGGGTGTATTTTGCAATAAAATGTACACTGGCATCAGTGTGCATTTATTGTGCTGAGAAGTTTGATACCAAACTTCCCAGTTTTCAGTGTAGCCATTATGGTGCTGTGGAGTTCGTGTTTGACAGACTCCCAGACCATATACTCTTATGGCTACCCTGCACTTACAATGTCTAAGGTTTTGTTTAGACACTGTAGGGGTACCATGCTCATGCACTGGTACCCTCACCTATGGTATAGTGCACCCTGCCTTAGGGCTGTAAGGCCTGCTAGAGGGGTGTCTTACCTATACTGCATAGGCAGTGAGAGGCTGGCATGGCACCCTGAGGGGAGTGCCATGTCGACTTACTCATTTTGTTCTCACTAGCATACACAGGCTTGTAAGCAGT
Source organism: Pleurodeles waltl (assembly GCF_031143425.1). Taxonomy (NCBI): domain Eukaryota; kingdom Metazoa; phylum Chordata; class Amphibia; order Caudata; family Salamandridae; genus Pleurodeles; species Pleurodeles waltl. Next base: position 385,010,706 of record NC_090436.1, on the reverse strand, counting down.
GTGTCTGTGCTGAGTGAGGGGTCTCTAGGGTGGCATAAGACATGCTGCAGCCCTTAGAGACCTTCCTTGGCATCAGGGCCCTTGGTACTAGAAGTACCAGCTACAAGGGACTTATCTGAATGCCAGGGTGTGCCAATTGTGGATACAATGGTACATTTTAGGTGAAGGAACACTGGTGCTGGGGCCTGGTTAGCAGGGTCCCAGCACTCTTCTCAGTCAAGTCAGCATCAGTATCAGGCAAAAAGTGGGGGGTAACTGCAACAGGGAGCCATTTCTTTACACAAGCCCCCCCCAGCCCACAGGCCAGGAGACTCAGCCCAAGCTGGGAGAGTCTTCCTAGTCTGTCAGGCGAGGAAGAGTAGGAGAAATAGGCTGGTTAGTTGCAGGGCCTACTCTGCCTTACATCCTTCTGTTCAGGTCATTCCCTTTGGGGAACTGACCTACTTCCACAGTGATAGGACCTAGTCTGAATTGCCTCTTGTCTGCCTCTTCAATGTCTCCACCCATTCTTTCTATTTTGGTCTTAGAGGTATCCACCTCTGCTAACCTTATCTTGGCCAGGGTTACCCCTAGCTTACCCAGAGAGGTTACCCAGAGCTGGAGTAACCCCACCATGACCAATAGGGTCAGGGGGCCTAACTTGCTATTTGGCATGGGGTCAGACCACCATGCTAAGGATAGTGCAGCCATAAAGGCTAACACCCAGCAGAGGCCACTGACAGCTGTCAGTGCCCAGAACCACACCTTTAGCTCTTCACCTAAAAGGGAAGGGGCTAAGTTACAGGCCTCTTTGGGTTCAGGTTGCCTGTCTGCTGTATTAGAGTGGGGGGTTACCACATCTTGTAGTAAACACCCTTCTTCCACTCTTTCTTCTGTTAGATGAGGAGCCACCCACTCAGGTTTAACAGTTGCCTGACTAGCCAGGACTTCTTGTGGGTCAGGTTGGACTTTATCAGGGCCATTTTTGGAGTTCTCCCCTACTGGAGCAGAATCTCCTTGGCTTGCTGGAACCTTGGCTAAAGGTTGTCCACCCTTCCTACTCTGTTTTCTTTTCTTCTTCTTCTGGGGCCTGCTTGCATTTACTGCAGAGGCAGGACTTCCAGAATCCTTGGGAGAGGACTGGCACTGGACCAGTTCCTCTCTTGGGCTCTGACTAACCTCTGGGTAGTCATTTCCAAGGAGACAATCAAGGGGGAGGTCTGTACTGACTACTACCCTTCTCCAGCTAAGAGTGCCACCCACTTCTATGGGTACTAAAGCCACAGGCCTCTTAGTGACCCTGTCTAGGCTAACTCTTACCCTGGCAGTCTCACCTGGGATGTACTGGTTTGAGAGCACCAGCCTGTCATGCACAATAGTGTGACTGGCACAAGTGTCTCTCAGGGCAGTGGTTGGGATTCCATTCACCAGTAGGTGGTGGAAGTGTCTACTTCCCTCTGGAATCTCCAACTCACCTGTTGGGCCCTGTTTCCAGTTGAAGGCTATGAAGACCTCCTCATCTGAGGAGTCATCTCCCATGGCTACACTGGTTACCCCTGGAATTTTGTTCTGGGGTTTGTTTTTGGGACAAGAAGTGTCCTTGGTGTGGTGCCCAGACTGTTTACAGTTGTGGCACCATGCCTTAGTGGCATCCCAGTTCTTACCCTGGTACCCACCTTTGTTTTGGGTTGTGTCTTGGGGCCCACCCACCTGTTCTGGTTTTTGGGGGCCTACAGAGGACTCTTTTTCTTTGTTTCTAGTGTCACCCACTTTCTCCTGGGGAGTTTTTGTAACCCCTTTCTTTTGGTCACCCCCAGTGGAAGTTTTGGTTACCCTAGTCTTGACCCAGTGGTCTGCCTTCTTTCCCAATTCTTGGGGAGAAATTGGACCTAGGTCTACCAGATACTGATGCAACTTTTCATTGAAGCAGTTACTTAAAATGTGTTCTTTCATAAACAAATTATAAAGCCCAACATAGTCACACACTTCATTTCCAGTTAACCAACCATCTAGTGTTTTTACTGAGTAGTCTACAAAATCAACCCAGGTCTGGCTCGAGGATTTTTGAGCCCCCCTGAATCTAATTCTATACTCCTCAGTGGAGAATCCAAAGCCCTCAATCAGGGTACCCTTCATGAGGTCATAAGATTCTGCATCTTTTCCAGAGAGTGTGAGGAGTCTATCCCTACACTTTCCTGTGAACATTTCCCAAAGGAGAGCACCCCAGTGAGATTTGTTCACTTTTCTGGTTACACAAGCCCTCTCAAAAGCTGTGAACCATTTGGTGATGTCATCACCATCTTCATATTTTGTTACAATCCCTTTGGGGATTTTCAACATGTCAGGAGAATCTCTGACCCTATTTATGTTGCTGCCACCATTGATGGGTCCTAGGCCCATCTCTTGTCTTTCCCTCTCTATGGCTAGGATCTGTCTTTCCAAAGCCAATCTTTTGGCCATCCTGGCTAACTGGATGTCCTCTTCACTGGGGTTATCCTCAGTGATTTCAGAGGTGTTGGTCGCTCCTGTGAGGGAACCAGCATCTCTGACTATTATTTTTGGAGTCAGGGTTTGAGGGACCCTGTTCTCCCTAGATAGGACTGGTAGGGGGGAATTTTCCTCCAAGTCACTATCCTCTTCCTCTGAGTTGCCACCCTCAGAGGGGTTGGCCTTTTCAAACTCTGCCAAAAGCTCCTGGAGCTGTATTTTGGTAGGTTTGGGGCCCATTGTTATTTTCTTTATTTTACAGAGTGACCTTAGCTCCCTCATCTTAAGATGGAGGTAAGGTGTGGTGTCGAGTTCCACCACAGTCACATCTGTGCTAGACATTTTGCTTCTAAAAGTTGGAATACTTTTTAAGAATCTACAACTGGTTCTAGAATCTAATTCAAACTTTTACAAACTTTTAAACTCTAAAAAGAAATGCTAAACAGGATCTAACACAAGGCCCTAGCAGGTCTTTTAAGAATTTAGAAAACTTTTCAAATTGCAAAAATCAATTTCTAATGACAATTTTGGAATTTGTCGTGTGATCAGGTATTGGCTGAGTAGTCCAGCAAATGCAAAGTCTTGTACCCCACCGCTGATCCACCAATGTAGGAAGTTGGCTCTGTATGTGCTATTTCAAAGTAAGGAATAGCATGCACAGAGTCCAAGGGTTCCCCTTAGAGGTAAAATAGTGGTAAAAATAGATAATACTAATGCTCTATTTTGTGGTAGTGTGGTCGAGCAGTAGGCTTATCCAAGGAGTAGTGTTAAGCATTTGTTGTACATACACATAGACAATAAATGAGGTACACACACTCAGAGACAAATCCAGCCAATAGGTTTTGTTATAGAAAAATATCTTTTCTTAGTTTATTTTAAGAACCACAGGTTCAAATTTAACATGTAATATCTTGTTTGAAAGGTATTGCAGGTAAGTACATTAGGAACTTTGAATCATTTCAATTGCATGTATACTTTTCAAGTTATTGACAAATAGCTGTTTTAAAAGTGGACACAGTGCAATTTTCACAGTTCCTAGGGGAGGTAAGTATTTGTTAGGTTAACCAGGTAAGTAGGACACTTACAGGGCTTAGTTCTTGGTCCAAAGTAGCCCACCGTTGGGGGTTCAGAGCAACCCCAAAGTTACCACACCAGCAGCTCAGGGCCGGTCAGGTGCAGAGTTCAAAGTGGTGCCCAAAACACATAGGCGTCAATGGAGAAGGGGGTGCCCCGGTTCCAGTCTGCCAGCAGGTAAGTACCCGCGTCTTCGGAGGGCAGACCAGGGGGGTTTTGTAGGGCACCGGGGGGGACACAAGCCCACACAGGAATTTCACCCTCAGCGGCGCGGGGGCAGCCGGGTGCAGTGTAGAAACAAGCGTCGGTCTGTAGTGTTAGTCTATGGGAGATCTAGGGATCTCTTCAGCGCTGCAGGCAGGCAAGGGGGGGGTTCCTCGGGGAAACCTCCACTTGGGCAAGGGAGAGGGACTCCTGGGGGTCACTTCTCCAGTGAAAGTCCGGTCCTTCAGGTCCTGGGGGCTGCGGGTGCAGGGTCTCTCCCAGGCGTCGGGTTTTGGATTCAAGGAGTCGCGGTCAGGGGAAGCCTCGGGATTCCCTCTGCAGGCGGCGCTGTGGGGGCTCAGGGGGGACAGGTTTTTGTACTCACAGTATCAGAGTAGTCCTGGGGTCCCTCCTGAGGTGTTGGATCTCCACCAGCCGAGTCGGGGTCGCCGGGTGCAGTGTTGCAAGTCTCACGCTTCTTGCGGGGAGCTTGCAGGGTTCTTTCAAGGCTGCTGGAAACAAAGTTGCAGCCTTTCTTGGAGCAGGTCCGCTGTCCTCGGGAGTTTCTTGTCTTTTCGAAGCAGGGGCAGTCCTCAGAGGATGTCGAGGTCGCTGGTCCCTTTGGAAGGCGTCGCTGGAGCAGGATCTTTGGAAGGCAGGAGACAGGCCGGTGAGTTTCTGGAGCCAAGGCAGTAGTCGTCTTCTGGTCTTCCTCTGCAGGGGTTTTCAGCTAGGCAGTCCTTCTTCTTGTAGTTGCAGGAATCTAATTTTTCTAGGGTTCAGGGTAGCCCTTAAATACTAAATTTAAGGGCGTGTTTAGGTCTGGGGGGTTAGTAGCCAATGGCTACTAGCCCTGAGGGTGGGTACACCCTCTTTGTGCCTCCTCCCAAGGGGAGGGGGTCACAATCCTAACCCTATTGGGGGAATCCTCCATCTGCAAGATGGAGGATTTCTAAAAGTTAGAGTCACTTCAGCTCAGGACACCTTAGGGGCTGTCCTGACTGGCCAGTGACTCCTCCTTGTTGCTTTCTTTGTTCCCTCCAGCCTTGCCGCCAAAAGTGGGGGCCGTGGCCGGAGGGGGCGGGCAACTCCACTAAGCTGGAGTGCCCTGCTGGGCTGTGACAAAGGGGTGAGCCTTTGAGGCTCACCGCCAGGTGTTACAGCTCCTGCCTGGGGGAGGTGTTAGCATCTCCACCCAGTGCAGGCTTTGTTACTGGCCTCAGAGTGACAAAGGCACTCTCCCCATGGGGCCAGCAACATGTCTCTAGTGTGGCAGGCTGCTGGAACTAGTCAGCCTACACAGACAGTCGGTTAAGTGTCAGGGGGCACCTCTAAGGTGCCCTCTGGGGTGTATTTTGCAATAAAATGTACACTGGCATCAGTGTGCATTTATTGTGCTGAGAAGTTTGATACCAAACTTCCCAGTTTTCAGTGTAGCCATTATGGTGCTGTGGAGTTCGTGTTTGACAGACTCCCAGACCATATACTCTTATGGCTACCCTGCACTTACAATGTCTAAGGTTTTGTTTAGACACTGTAGGGGTACCATGCTCATGCACTGGTACCTTCACCTATGGTATAGTGCACCCTGCCTTAGGGCTGTAAGGCCTGCTAGAGGGGTGTCTTACCTATACTGCATAGGCAGTGAGAGGCTGGCATGGCACCCTGAGGGGAGTGCCATGTCGACTTACTCATTTTGTTCTCACTAGCATACACAGGCTTGTAAGCAGTGTGTCTGTGCTGAGTGAGGGGTCTCTAGGGTGGCATAAGACATGCTGCAGCCCTTAGAGACCTTCCTTGGCATCAGGGCCCTTGGTACTAGAAGTACCAGCTACAAGGGACTTATCTGAATGCCAGGGTGTGCCAATTGTGGATACAATGGTACATTTTAGGTGAAGGAACACTGGTGCTGGGGCCTGGTTAGCAGGGTCCCAGCACTCTTCTCAGTCAAGTCAGCATCAGTATCAGGCAAAAAGTGGGGGGTAACTGCAACAGGGAGCCATTTCTTTACACAAGCCCCCCCCAGCCCACAGGCCAGGAGACTCAGCCCAAGCTGGGAGAGTCTTCCTAGTCTGTCAGGCGAGGAAGAGTAGGAGAAATAGGCTGGTTAGTTGCAGGGCCTACTCTGCCTTACATCCTTCTGTTCAGGTCATTCCCTTTGGGGAACTGACCTACTTCCACAGTGATAGGACCTAGTCTGAATTGCCTCTTGTCTGCCTCTTCAATGTCTCCACCCATTCTTTCTATTTTGGTCTTAGAGGTATCCACCTCTGCTAACCTTATCTTGGCCAGGGTTACCCCTAGCTTACCCAGAGAGGTTACCCAGAGCTGGAGTAACCCCACCATGACCAATAGGGTCAGGGGGCCTAACTTGCTATTTGGCATGGGGTCAGACCACCATGCTAAGGATAGTGCAGCCATAAAGGCTAACACCCAGCAGAGGCCACTGACAGCTGTCAGTGCCCAGAACCACACCTTTAGCTCTTCACCTAAAAGGGAAGGGGCTAAGTTACAGGCCTCTTTGGGTTCAGGTTGCCTGTCTGCTGTATTAGAGTGGGGGGTTACCACATCTTGTAGTAAACACCCTTCTTCCACTCTTTCTTCTGTTAGATGAGGAGCCACCCACTCAGGTTTAACAGTTGCCTGACTAGCCAGGACTTCTTGTGGGTCAGGTTGGACTTTATCAGGGCCATTTTTGGAGTTCTCCCCTACTGGAGCAGAATCTCCTTGGCTTGCTGGAACCTTGGCTAAAGGTTGTCCACCCTTCCTACTCTGTTTTCTTTTCTTCTTCTTCTGGGGCCTGCTTGCATTTACTGCAGAGGCAGGACTTCCAGAATCCTTGGGAGAGGACTGGCACTGGACCAGTTCCTCTCTTGGGCTCTGACTAACCTCTGGGTAGTCATTTCCAAGGAGACAATCAAGGGGGAGGTCTGTACTGACTACTACCCTTCTCCAGCTAAGAGTGCCACCCACTTCTATGGGTACTAAAGCCACAGGCCTCTTAGTGACCCTGTCTAGGCTAACTCTTACCCTGGCAGTCTCACCTGGGATGTACTGGTTTGAGAGCACCAGCCTGTCATGCACAATAGTGTGACTGGCACAAGTGTCTCTCAGGGCAGTGGTTGGGATTCCATTCACCAGTAGGTGGTGGAAGTGTCTACTTCCCTCTGGAATCTCCAACTCACCTGTTGGGCCCTGTTTCCAGTTGAAGGCTATGAAGACCTCCTCATCTGAGGAGTCATCTCCCATGGCTACACTGGTTACCCCTGGAATTTTGTTCTGGGGTTTGTTTTTGGGACAAGAAGTGTCCTTGGTGTGGTGCCCAGACTGTTTACAGTTGTGGCACCATGCCTTAGTGGCATCCCAGTTCTTACCCTGGTACCCACCTTTGTTTTGGGTTGTGTCTTGGGGCCCACCCACCTGTTCTGGTTTTTGGGGGCCTACAGAGGACTCTTTTTCTTTGTTTCTAGTGTCACCCACTTTCTCCTGGGGAGTTTTTGTAACCCCTTTCTTTTGGTCACCCCCAGTGGAAGTTTTGGTTACCCTAGTCTTGACCCAGTGGTCTGCCTTCTTTCCCAATTCTTGGGGAGAAATTGGACCTAGGTCTACCAGATACTGATGCAACTTTTCATTGAAGCAGTTACTTAAAATGTGTTCTTTCATAAACAAATTATAAAGCCCAACATAGTCACACACTTCATTTCCAGTTAACCAACCATCTAGTGTTTTTACTGAGTAGTCTACAAAATCAACCCAGGTCTGGCTCGAGGATTTTTGAGCCCCCCTGAATCTAATTCTATACTCCTCAGTGGAGAATCCAAAGCCCTCAATCAGGGTACCCTTCATGAGGTCATAAGATTCTGCATCTTTTCCAGAGAGTGTGAGGAGTCTATCCCTACACTTTCCTGTGAACATTTCCCAAAGGAGAGCACCCCAGTGAGATTTGTTCACTTTTCTGGTTACACAAGCCCTCTCAAAAGCTGTGAACCATTTGGTGATGTCATCACCATCTTCATATTTTGTTACAATCCCTTTGGGGATTTTCAACATGTCAGGAGAATCTCTGACCCTATTTATGTTGCTGCCACCATTGATGGGTCCTAGGCCCATCTCTTGTCTTTCCCTCTCTATGGCTAGGATCTGTCTTTCCAAAGCCAATCTTTTGGCCATCCTGGCTAACTGGATGTCCTCTTCACTGGGGTTATCCTCAGTGATTTCAGAGGTGTTGGTCTCTCCTGTGAGGGAACCAGCATCTCTGACTATTATTTTTGGAGTCAGGGTTTGAGGGACCCTGTTCTCCCTAGATAGGACTGGTAGGGGGGAATTTTCCTCCAAGTCACTATCCTCTTCCTCTGAGTTGCCACCCTCAGAGGGGTTGGCCTTTTCAAACTCTGCCAAAAGCTCCTGGAGCTGTATTTTGGTAGGTTTGGGGCCCATTGTTATTTTCTTTATTTTACAGAGTGACCTTAGCTCCCTCATCTTAAGATGGAGGTAAGGTGTGGTGTCGAGTTCCACCACAGTCACATCTGTGCTAGACATTTTGCTTCTAAAAGTTGGAATACTTTTTAAGAATCTACAACTGGTTCTAGAATCTAATTCAAACTTTTACAAACTTTTAAACTCTAAAAAGAAATGCTAAACAGGATCTAACACAAGGCCCTAGCAGGTCTTTTAAGAATTTAGAAAACTTTTCAAATTGCAAAAATCAATTTCTAATGACAATTTTGGAATTTGTCGTGTGATCAGGTATTGGCTGAGTAGTCCAGCAAATGCAAAGTCTTGTACCCCACCGCTGATCCACCAATGTAGGAAGTTGGCTCTGTATGTGCTATTTCAAAGTAAGGAATAGCATGCACAGAGTCCAAGGGTTCCCCTTAGAGGTAAAATAGTGGTAAAAATAGATAATACTAATGCTCTATTTTGTGGTAGTGTGGTCGAGCAGTAGGCTTATCCAAGGAGTAGTGTTAAGCATTTGTTGTACATACACATAGACAATAAATGAGGTACACACACTCAGAGACAAATCCAGCCAATAGGTTTTGTTATAGAAAAATATCTTTTCTTAGTTTATTTTAAGAACCACAGGTTCAAATTTAACATGTAATATCTTGTTTGAAAGGTATTGCAGGTAAGTACATTAGGAACTTTGAATCATTTCAATTGCATGTATACTTTTCAAGTTATTGACAAATAGCTGTTTTAAAAGTGGACACAGTGCAATTTTCACAGTTCCTAGGGGAGGTAAGTATTTGTTAGGTTAACCAGGTAAGTAGGACACTTACAGGGCTTAGTTCTTGGTCCAAAGTAGCCCACCGTTGGGGGTTCAGAGCAACCCCAAAGTTACCACACCAGCAGCTCAGGGCCGGTCAGGTGCAGAGTTCAAAGTGGTGCCCAAAACACATAGGCGTCAATGGAGAAGGGGGTGCCCCGGTTCCAGTCTGCCAGCAGGTAAGTACCCGCGTCTTCGGAGGGCAGACCAGGGGGGTTTTGTAGGGCACCGGGGGGGACACAAGCCCACACAGGAATTTCACCCTCAGCGGCGCGGGGGCAGCCGGGTGCAGTGTAGAAACAAGCGTCGGGTCTGTAGTGTTAGTCTATGGGAGATCTAGGGATCTCTTCAGCGCTGCAGGCAGGCAAGGGGGGGGTTCCTCGGGGAAACCTCCACTTGGGCAAGGGAGAGGGACTCCTGGGGGTCACTTCTCCAGGGAAAGTCCGGTCCTTCAGGTCCTGGGGGCTGCGGGTGCAGGGTCTCTCCCAGGCGTCGGGTTTTGGATTCAAGGAGTCGCGGTCAGGGGAAGCCTCGGGATTCCCTCTGCAGGCGGCGCTGTGGGGGCTCAGGGGGGACAGGTTTTTGTACTCACAGTATCAGAGTAGTCCTGGGGTCCCTCCTGAGGTGTTGGATCTCCACCAGCCGAGTCGGGGTCGCTGGGTGCAGTGTTGCAAGTCTCACGCTTCTTGCGGGGAGCTTGCAGGGTTCTTTCAAGGCTGCTGGAAACAAAGTTGCAGCCTTTCTTGGAGCAGGTCCGCTGTCCTCGGGAGTTTCTTGTCTTTTCGAAGCAGGGGCAGTCCTCAGAGGATGTCGAGGTCGCTGGTCCCTTTGGAAGGCGTCGCTGGAGCAGGATCTTTGGAAGGCAGGAGACAGGCCGGTGAGTTTCTGGAGCCAAGGCAGTAGTCGTCTTCTGGTCTTCCTCTGCAGGGGTTTTCAGCTAGGCAGTCCTTCTTCTTGTAGTTGCAGGAATCTAATTTTTCTAGGGTTCAGGGTAGCCCTTAAATACTAAATTTAAGGGCGTGTTTAGGTCTGGGGGGTTAGTAGCCAATGGCTACTAGCCCTGAGGGTGGGTACACCCTCTTTGTGCCTCCTCCCAAGGGGAGGGGGTCACAATCCTAACCCTATTGGGGGAATCCTCCATCTGCAAGATGGAGGATTTCTAAAAGTTAGAGTCACTTCAGCTCAGGACACCTTAGGGGCTGTCCTGACTGGCCAGTGACTCCTCCTTGTTGCTTTCTTTGTTCCCTCCAGCCTTGCCGCCAAAAGTGGGGGCCGTGGCCGGAGGGGGCGGGCAACTCCACTAAGCTGGAGTGCCCTGCTGGGCTGTGACAAAGGGGTGAGCCTTTGAGGCTCACCGCCAGGTGTTACAGCTCCTGCCTGGGGGAGGTGTTAGCATCTCCACCCAGTGCAGGCTTTGTTACTGGCCTCAGAGTGACAAAGGCACTCTCCCCATGGGGCCAGCAACATGTCTCTAGTGTGGCAGGCTGCTGGAACTAGTCAGCCTACACAGACAGTCGGTTAAGTGTCAGGGGGCACCTCTAAGGTGCCCTCTGGGGTGTATTTTGCAATAAAATGTACACTGGCATCAGTGTGCATTTATTGTGCTGAGAAGTTTGATACCAAACTTCCCAGTTTTCAGTGTAGCCATTATGGTGCTGTGGAGTTCGTGTTTGACAGACTCCCAGACCATATACTCTTATGGCTACCCTGCACTTACAATGTCTAAGGTTTTGTTTAGACACTGTAGGGGTACCATGCTCATGCACTGGTACCCTCACCTATGGTATAGTGCACCCTGCCTTAGGGCTGTAAGGCCTGCTAGAGGGGTGTCTTACCTATACTGCATAGGCAGTGAGAGGCTGGCATGGCACCCTGAGGGGAGTGCCATGTCGACTTACTCATTTTGTTCTCACTAGCATACACAGGCTTGTAAGCAGTGTGTCTGTGCTGAGTGAGGGGTCTCTAGGGTGGCATAAGACATGCTGCAGCCCTTAGAGACCTTCCTTGGCATCAGGGCCCTTGGTACTAGAAGTACCAGCTACAAGGGACTTATCTGAATGCCAGGGTGTGCCAATTGTGGATACAATGGTACATTTTAGGTGAAGGAACACTGGTGCTGGGGCCTGGTTAGCAGGGTCCCAGCACTCTTCTCAGTCAAGTCAGCATCAGTATCAGGCAAAAAGTGGGGGGTAACTGCAACAGGGAGCCATTTCTTTACACCGGTCACACCAGGGTGCTTCGCAGTGTAAGCACAAGGCAGGGCACTGCTGACCCCCCTAGTACCAGCCATGCTGGCCGAGCCCGCCGTAGGGTTTGAGCTCCAAACAGTCCTGGGGTTGGGGCACATGAAGTCAATGTGTCCCATGCCAGGTGGACTTTTAAAGCCCCTGACCTGTTCCAAATGTATATAGTTTTTTTGTTTGCACTTATTAAATCACTTGTTCTTTCCACTTAATACATGGACTCTTTGTGTGTGACATTGGTGAGTATGGTAAAAGTTAGCACGTACCTTCCAAAGTATTGGTTTGCAATGTGTTCCCGTCTCAGTCTGCCTTGATTTGCTATGCTCCTATCCCCATGATGGCAATGTGGTAGCTCTTGCTCTTCATCCTCAGAATCAGGGTCTTCAGGGGTGAGAGGTAGCCCACGTCTGGTGGCAATGTTGTGCAGTATAGCGCATGCGACAACGATCTTGAAAGCTGTTATTGGGGTATACTGGAGGGCACCTCCACTTCTGTGGAGGCATCTGTACCTTGCTTTCAGCAGTCCAAAGGTACGTTCAATGATATTCCTGGTCCTCTTATGTGCACTGTTGTATCGCCTCTCTGACTCATTGCTGGGTGTTAAGTACGGGGTAAGGATCCATGGTCGTAGTGCATATGCACTGTCACCTGTTTGGCACAAAAAGTACAATGTTAGCTGGGCATGGATGGTTTCCACATTGATCTGTGTGTATGTCTGCAAGGTGTTTTCAGCTCTACCTAGGAGGTATCCGTCTCCAAACTCCCCATGTTCTAGGCGTTGGTGTATCCCACTGTGCCTAAAAATGTAGGAGTCATGAGTACTGCCTGGAAATTTAGCAACCATGTCAGTGATGACATAATGGGCGTCACATACCACCTGAATATTGAGTGAGTGGGTACACTTCCGATTGCGGAACAGATATTCCAGGTTTGCAGGAGGGCATATTTGTATATGTGTCCCGTCTACACACCCTATGACATGGGGGAAGTTGGCAATCCTGTAGAATTCCAACTTGGTGCTGTTGATTTCTGCCTCATTCCTGGGTAGGTAAATGTATCTGGACATGTGTGTGAGTAAGGCGTCTAGGAATGCCCTAAAGAACTGTGAGAGTGCACTTTGGGATACCCCACCTGCCACAGCAATGACCCCCTGATAGCTACCCGAGGCCAAGAGGTGCAGTGAGCATAGCACTTGCACATGCGTAGGGATGGCGCAGCCGCGCACAGCCTGGCGTTGTAGCTGTGGTTTGAGTAATTCTATTAAATCTAGTATAGCTGAGCTGCTGAGTCTATATTTATCATAAATCTCCTCCTCAGTTTGTTGGAAAAGTGTCTGCCTGGTTCTGTATATCTTCTCCTGTCTCTGGCTCCCCTCCTCCTTTGCTGTGCGGTGTGGGCTCTCCTCCTCACTGCTATCACATATATCTCCGCCATCTTGAGTAACCCAGATGCCTTCTGGGTCTCCTTTTATACTTTGGTAATGGTTACCACCTGCTCTGAGTTAGTGGTAAATTGGAAGTGCAAAATGGGCTTTTTGCGACTAGTCGCAATTTGCGAGTTGCTATTGCATATGGTTTGCGACTCGCAAATTGGGACTTCCTATTTGCGGGTCGCAAAATGGGGTCGCATATTTTGCGAGTCGGTAATGGCTCGCGTTGCATTTTGCGAGTCGGAAATGGGATTTTTGCATCCCATTTCCGATTTTGCGGGGTCGCAAATTGCGAACCAGGCCATTTGCGACTCGCAAAAGTTTGCTACATGTCACCCGTAATGTGTTTTACGAGTGGGTTTTCTTGTTTACTTTACAGGTTTTTGTCTACGAAAATGTCCAGTGGGAGCTACTTAAAAAAAAAAGAAATATTTATCAGTCTCATTTAACATTTGAGTTTTATTTAATGTTCAAACTGATGTAATAAAATATTAGGTTTATCATCTAGCCAAAAACACATATTGTAATGTTGGTTAATATTATGCAATATGTTTTTGGGAGTTTTTAGTTTGGTATTTATTTTATAATATGCATGTATCTAATATTTCTAAGTAATCTATTCTGTTGTTTATGAAGAGTTTTACTTTGAATTGTAGCATGTTGTGCATTATTTTGGTTGGTTTGCTAAATTTAGGTGAAATTTGGGTTACAGATTAATCCACTCGTAGGTGAAGGGATTTTTTAATGCTTCTATAAATTTGCAGAGTGTAGTTTGGGTTCTGCCTAGTGTGGAATTGAAGGCATTGTGCCATCCTTCCACTCTGTTGTTTGTTTCGGCTTCCTGTGCTAAAGTTGTCACAGACATTCCACACTAGTATTTGGATTTTGGGTTGGCGTCTGTATCCAGAGCAATGCATTTTGCCAACTCAAGTGGCTTTGAAATCATCAATTAGGAGGCTTAGCTTGTCTTCGTTTAGTTGGTAGAAATGGCTTTTTATTAGTAAATTGTAGTGGTTAGCTACCTCTGTGATAGGGACATAAGCTAGTGCTACTATTTTGTTTTTTTTCAAAGCCAAATGGCCTGTTTGTAGCATATTCTACACGTAGTGCAGATTGTTGGGGGTGTCTCCATACCCTTTGATTGATTGAAATGAAAATAACATACTCATATGGCAATGGGGGGGTAAATGTTTAAAATGGTTTGAATCATGGCTTGTTCAAATTGTATAATTATTTTTTGTGGTTTAAGAATTTAAAATAAGTGCTGCTTTGTTTATTTAGTCATAAGACATATATAAAAAGGATATTTGTCTTTTGATATTCATCATGTATGGTGTATATCTGAGTGAATGGTTTAGGGCACATTTTGAAGGTCCCATCCTCATTTTTTGTAGTTTAACAGTCAGATGTAGCAACAGAAAAGTGACCAATCCAGCTTTGCAAAGGGCCGTCCACAGCGCAACAACTGACGCTGCATTTTTTGTAACTTTTGAACCTTTTGAGCTAGAAACAAAATCATTTTTTTGTTAAAATCTGTAGATTATACAGCAGATGATGGATTATGTGGTAAATGCGGAAAATATATAATTATGCGAAAACAGCTGTGGCTATTCAATTGCATAATTCCAATGGCCCTGACTGTATGTTTATTTAAGGGTGACAATATTTGTATTTCCAATATTTGTGTTTTCGATTTAAGTAAAAATTTATATTTTTAACAGCAATATTTGTGCCCTCGATTTTTGTTGTTTTATTTGTTAAGTATAGGAAGGCAATGTTTTTGTTTTGTTTTTTAAACTTATTTTTATTGTTTTATTCAAACAAGTGAACAAACATTCGGCATACAATGTTGAAACAGAATTCTCCATGTGCAATCTGCAGTTTAAATGATTAGAAAACTATATACTACTGTCCACAGTCATTGAGCAGCATTAGTGAGATAGCGTCAAAGAGTGTAAATTTGCACTTGCATATTGGATGGTGTATGGGTTGCACGGTTAGCTGTGGAAGACAATTGTACGCCTCTAGGAGCCAAAACTGGTTAAAACTGGGGAAAGACCGGTTTCGTGGTCATTAAACATATTGGTAATGACCTGCACTGTGACGAAGATTTTGGCCGTCATTATGACAGCAGCGGTGAGTGCCGCTTACCGCCATGCTGACTGCCGATAACATACCGCAGGAGTATACCGCTATGCGTATTATGACCCACACATAGAAATCCGCCACTATACAGACACACACACAAGTCCGCCAGCCCAAAGGTCAGTGATAAACTGGCGGTACCAAAACCCACACCATTACGCCAACAGAAATGCGCCCACAGCATTATGACCTACAAATTACTATGGCGGACATTCAACCATGGGAAAGCATTGGCAGTACATACTGCCGCACTCAAAATACACACACTCAAACAAAACAACACCACATGGGACAATTTAAATAACACACACCTGACACACATACACACACCACACCCACACACCCACACCACTATAAAACACACACACACATTACCCACAACCCCTTACAACTCAAGAAAATTGACAACTGAGGGAGAGACACGCTAGGAGCACCCACAGAACACCATCACCCATACACCATCCACGCACCTCACAGCACACAACCCAACACATCATCCCACACACCCTCACACACACACCACTCACACTACACCCATGGCACCACAAAGACACCCCAGGTTCTCTGAGGAGAAGGAGGAGCTAAGGGTCATTGTGGAGTAAATCATCCGGGTAGAGCCACAGCTGTTCGTATCACAGACAGGGTCAACGCGGTGGGACAAGACCCCAGAACAAGGGATGACATCATGAAGAGGTGGAATGACCTACGGGGGAAGGTGCGTTCCGTGGTTGCAAGACACCAGATAGCTGTACAGAGGACTGGCGGTGGACCCCCACCTCCTCCCCCACAACCAACAACATGGGAGGAGCAAGTCTTGGGGATCATGCATCCTGAGGGCCTGGCAGGAGTAGCAGGAGGACTGGACTCTGGTAAGTCAAATCATTACTACTTTCACCCCCCCACACCTGCATGCCATCACAAACTCCCACCCTTACCCTCACCCCCATCACTCCACCACCTCACATATACCCCAGCATCACAACCCACCCATCCCAATGCCAATCCCTGCACGCAACACCAATGCATGGACCTCCATCGCAGACCTGCATGGACCCCCATCACCATAGCATGCACACTAGTGACAATCACTTAGCCAACCAAATCACAACTCACACAAGCCAAAGCTGCCTTGGTAATAACAACCATAGAGGGGAACATATATATGCACAAGATGTCACATGCAGAAACAATAACACTGCATTAACATCCCGTAGGACCCCCATCCAACTACACCGGAAAGCAGGTGCCAGCAATATCCAGTCCCCCCCCCAGAAGAGACCCACAGTGATGACAGCAGCTCTGCACACCTGGATCAGGATGACCAACCTGGCCCATCAGGGACCTCTGGACAGTCGGTGACCCATCCACAGTCCCAAACCACCACAGAGCCTCCCCCTCAGGAAAGACCAGCACAGCACCCACCCAGCGGGCCCATACCTCTGTCCCAAGGGCACGTCAATCAGCAGTGTGTCCACCACTACAGGGACTCCAGGCAACCCCACAAACACAGGACGATCAGGGACCTGGGGTCAATGGCAGTGGGCACACGGTTCAGGGGACAGAGGCACAGGACAACAGGACTGCTGTGCGACAGGGGGAGGACAGGCCAAGGGAACTGACTCTCCACAAGGCACTCACCAACATCCTGGGAGCATACCACCATTCCCAGGAGACCATGGGCCAGATACTGGCCAAGGTGAGGAGACCCAGTGGCTGCAGGAGGGACAGTACCTGGGGATCAGGGAGGACCTGAGGGACATCCACACCACCCTGGTCACCATTGCAGGGGTGCTGGCAGACATGGCCAACACCATGAGGGAGGCAGTGGCACACCATCGAGCCCCTGACACTAGCCACACCGATGAACAGCCCTCCACCTCCGCCAATGCTAGTGGGCAGCAGGCCCTGCCACAGGAACAACAGGCCACCAGCACCCCTCCCCCTGCAGAAGGAGAACCACTACACAAAAGGTCCCTGCGATCCAGGCAGAAGCCAGAGAACATTGCCAAGACCCCCACCAGGAAATAAGACTCCCCTGAATGTCACCCTTGTGTCCCACTATGTCACCCTGTCCACCTTGAACTGCCATTGCCCCACTCCCTATGCCCCCGTGGACAATGCATCTGTGACCAATAGACTGGACTCTATCTATCCTGGACATTCCTCCATCATCAACCCAGCCCATTGCAATACCCCCTACACTTATTATCACAGAAATAAACACCCTTGGAACTAATAGAAGTATGGAGTCTGTCAATTGATTGAAAAATGTATTAGTTTAACAAGCTGTTTAACAAGTTGTAAACATTGCAATTCAAATGTACAGTTATGTATACATAGGTATGACCTGTAGTGGGCAGCAGTAAACACGCCAGGAGCCAGAGTGGGGCACAGATATCTGAAAATAGAGATGCCAAAGGGTACAGTAAGTTGCCATAGATTTTGGAAAATCAGGCTGCCATGTACAACGTCCAACACAAAACTGCAATGGAAGGTGAAGTTACAGCGGCTTACCTGTGTGTCACTGAAAGTACTGTTGAAGTATTGTTGAATTATAGTAGTTCTGTTGTCCACATCCTCTTCCTCTGCCTCCTCTCCGTCACTGTCCACAGGCTCTACCGCTGCCACACGACCATCTCCAGCCTCATCCTCCTGCAGAAAAGGCACCTGGCGTCTCGAGGCCAGGTTGTGCAACATGCAACAATGATCTGGCAGACCTTCTTGGGTGAGTAGCACAAGAATCCACCTGTCAGACGGAGGCACCGGAATCTGGCCTTCAGGAGGCCAAAGGTGCGCTCAATGATCCTCCTTGTTCGCCCATGTGCCTCTTTGTAACGTTCCTCTGCCCTTGTCCTGGCATTCTTCACTGGGGTCAGTAGCCATGAGAGGTTGGGGTAACCAGAGTCACCTGTAAATATCAAGGGATACCTGTTAGCCAGACACTCACCCTTAGGGCCAACCCCACACCCATATACCACCAGACACTGGGTGGGGACCATGGGCTCACCTATTAGCCACACCCTGTGCCTTTGGGGTTGAAACATCACATATGGGATGCTGCTATTCCTCAAGATATGGGCATCATGCACAGAACCATGATACTTTGCATTGACATGGGAGATGTATTGGTCAGCCAGGCACACTATCTGCACATTCATTGAGTGAAAGCTCTTTCGATTTCTGAACACCTGTTCATTTCTCCGGGTGGGAGCAAAGACAATGGCCCTCATTACAACATTGGCGGTAAATGACGCTTACCGCCGTGCAGAAGACCGCCAACACACCGCCGCGGAATTCCGCCACAGCTATTACGACCCACAGCTCGGAATCCGCCAAAATCTAGACACTCACACAAGTCCACCACACCAAAGGTCAGTGATAAACTGCCGATAACAAAACCTCCACCGTCACGCCAACAGGAATACGCCCACACTGTCACGACCCACGAATCCACGCAGCGGTCTTTCAACCACGGTAAACCATTGGCGGTACACACCGCCGCGCTCAAAATACACACACATTTACTAAACACAACCACATTGGACAATTCCAAATACACACACCTGATACACATACACACACCACTCCCACACACCCAATACAATATAAAACTCACGCCCACATCACCCACAAACCCTTACTACCAAAAATGTAGATGAAGGCCAGAGAGACAGCACAGCAAAGACAACACCAGCATACAGAGGCACACAACACCATCACACATACACATCCACGCACAAAACACCACACACCCCTAAACATCACCCCACACATCACAACACACACCACCTCACACATCACCCACACCACCCCATGGCACCGCAAAGACACCCCAGGTTTTCTGAGGAGGAACTCAGGGTCATGGTGGAGGAATTAATCCGGGTAGAGCCACAGCTATTCGGATCACAGGTGCAGCACACCACCATAGCTAGGAAGATGGAGCTATGGCGCAGAATCGTGGACAGGGTCAACGCAGTGGGACAGCACCCAAGAACACAGGATGACATCAGGAAGAGGTGGAACGACCTACGGGGGAAGGTGCGTTCCATGGTCTTAAGACACCACATCGCGGTTTAGAGGACTGGCGGCGGACCCACACCTCCTCCCCCACAACTAACAACATGGGAGGAGCAGGTCTTGGCTATACTGCATCCTGAGGGCCTCGCAGGAATAGCAGGAGGAATGGACTCTGGTAAGTCAAATCTTAACTATTACATCCTCCACCCTACCTGCATGCTATCACATACCCCCACCCTCACCCTCATCACTCCAACTCCTCACATATGTCCAACTATCACAAACCACACATCCCAACACCAAGCCCTGCATGCAACAACAAAGCATGGACACCCATCACCAATGCATGGCCACTACACATACCCACACAGACCCCTAAACAATTAGCACACAAGGTCCTACACAGGAATGCAAGCACTGGGGTACAGGGTCATCCACCCATTGCGCACCCTGGCACAAACAGATGCAATAATCATGCCTTTACACCCCTGCAGGACCCCTACCCAACGTCACTGGACAGGAGGTTCCAGACATGTCCACGCCACCCACAGAAGAGGCCCACAGTGATGACAGCAGCTCTGTCCAACTGGATCTAGATGACCAGCCCGGCCCATCTGGGACCTCGGGACAATCGGTTCCCCTCACACTGGCACAAGCCACAACAAAGCCTCCCCCCTCTGGAAACACCAGCACAGCACCCACCCAGCGGGCCCATACCTCTGTCCCCAGGACACGTCAAGCAGCAGTGTGTCCACCACTACAGGGAACCCAGGCTAACCCACCACCCCAAGAACAGCAGAGACCTGGGGGCAGTGGTAGTGGGCACACGGTTCAGGGGACAGAGGCCCAGGAACACAGGGGAACTGGGAGGGCTGCTGTGCGACGGGAGAGGACAGCCCCAGCGGCTGCAGGAGGAACAGTAATTGGGGTTCAGGAAGGAACTCGTGAACACCAGGAGGGCCACTGTGGCACAACAAGGGGCCCCTGACACTAGCCTGGATGATGAACTGCCCACCACCTCCGCCGGCGCTAGTGGACAGAGGCACCGCCACAGGACCACGACACCAGCACCCCACCCCCTGCAGATGGAGAACTACCCTGCAAGCGGTCCCTGAGATCCAGGACAAAGACAGAGAACAATGCCAAGACCCCCGCCAAGAAATGAGACCACCCTGAATGTCATCCTTCTGTCCCACTTCGTCACCCTGTCCATCCTTAAACTGCCCCAGCTCCACTTCCTATGCCCTTTGGACAATGCACCTGTGAGACTAATAGACTGGACTCTGCCATGGACATTCCTTCACCATCACCCCTGACCATTTTACAACACCCTCCACTATTTAGTACTTAAATAAACACCCTTAAATCACAAAACTATCTGGAGTCAGTCTTTGCTTTCACAAATGTGTATTTGCAATAACTGAGGAAAATAGCAATGTCCATTGTATTGTCAACATACCTATGTCACACAGCTCTAGTCCATGAGGAAACATAGCAGAGGTCACACAGTGGGACCCACATCTGTGAATTCGAAAGGGAAAGTGACAAATCAGGGGCCATACACTGGGTGAAAGTGACAGACAGATGAGAGGTAGAACAAGTGTATCAGATGTAAGAGGCAGTGATGTCTTCTTACCTGTGTCTCACTGGAAGTATTGATGAATCACTATGTTTCTGTTGTCGATATCCTCTTCTTCTGCCTCGTCTTCTTCACTGTCCACAGGTGCCACAGCTGCCACAACACCTCCTTCAGGACCATCCTCCTGCCGAAAAGGCACCTGTTGTCGCAAAGCCAAGTTGTGCAGCATACAGCAGGCCACGATGATCTGGCACACCCTCTTTGGTGAGTAGTATAGGGAACCACCTGTCATATGGAGGCACCTGAACCTGGCCTTCAGGAGGCCGTAGGTCCTCTCTACAACCCTCCTAGTTCACCCATGTGCCTCATTGTACCGTTCCTCTGCCCTTGTCCTGGGATTCCTCACTGGGGTCAGTAGCCATGTCAGGTTGGGGTAGCCAGAGTCACCTGCAAATGTCGAGGGACAACTGTTAGACACACTAACCCTTAGGGACAACCCCTGACAAATATTCACACTGTATAGGATCCATGTCCTCACCTACTGGCCACACATGGTGACCTCTGGAGTTGCCCCATCACATAAGGAATGCTGCTATTCCTCAGAATGTAAGCGTCATGCACTGAGCCAGAAAACTTGGCATTCACATGGGAGATGTACTGGTCTGCCAAACACACCATCTGCACATTCATTGAATGGTAACTCTTCCGGTTTCTGTACACCTGTTCACTCCTGCGGGGGGGACCAAGGCCACATGTGTCCCATCAATGGCACCTTTGATGTTGGAGAAATGTCCCAAAGCATAGAAGTCACATTTCACTGTAGACAAATCCTCCACCTGAGGGAAATCGATGTAGCTGCGCATGTATTTCAGCAGGGCAGACAACACTCTGGGCAACACGTTGGAGAACATAGGCTGGGACATCCCTGATACTATGACCACTGTCGTTTGAAAAGACCCACTTGCAAGGAAATTGAGTACTGACAGGACCTGCACTAGAGGGGGGATACCTGTGGGATGCCGGATAGCTGACATCAGGTCTGGCTCCAATTGGGCACACAGTTCATGGATTGTGGCAAGGTCAAGTCTGTCGGTGACAATTACATGTCGCTCTTCCATTGTCGACAGGTCCACCAGCGGTCTGTACACCGGAGGATGCCGCCATCTCCTCACCTGCCCCAGCGGACGTGCTCTATGGATGAGAACAGCGAGCAGAGGGTCAGCCAACACTGAGGTACGAAAACACAACTTTATTCCACACATTTGTCAATCCGCTATGTTCCTGTCTTAGTGTGTATGCAAGGCCTAGATATGTGTGACGCATTTAAAATTAATGCCATGTGGCCCCCTGAAATGGCGGCTGCCTGACCTGTAAGGTGGGACAATGGGATATGAGGTAACTGCGCTGGTGTTGTACACCGTCGCGGGAGGCGGTCAAAGACTGCGGCGCAATCCTGCATTGGTTAACATTGGACCCTATGGGTCCCAGGAGCCAATGAGAATGTACGCCGGTGGTGACGGTACACACTGCCGCGGACATGACCGCCATTTTCTCTCTGTTAATTCACTTGATACCTGATCTTCGACAGGAGAGGACCTACACTGCAAGTGCTGCTGTGACCTCAGTCTAGAAGCGACAATGGCTCATGTGTCTGGGGAAAGGGCCCCTGCCTTCACTTCGGAAGATTTGAACAAACTAGTGGATGGGGTCCTCCCTCAGTACACGCTACTCTACGGTCCTCCAGACAAACAGGTGAGTACACTGTGAGCATGCTGTATGGGCAATACCTGTTTGGTGTGGTGTGGGTGGGAGAAGGGGGGGGATGAGGCCTGCATGAATGGACTGTGAGTGTATGTGCGTCAGCGCAAAGGTGGGAATGTGGGCCAATGACTGTGACGGTCCGGACGGTTATATATTCTCCTTTTCCCCTGTACTATTCCTCTAGGTCAGCGCCCACCAGAAGAAGGATGTTTGGCATGCCATCGCCAAGGAAGTCCGGACACTGGGGGTCCACCACAGAGGGAGCACCCACTGCTGTAAAAGATGGGAGGACATTCGCCGCTGGAGCAAGAAGGCGGCGGACGCCCAGCTGGGGATGGCCTCCCAACGTGGGAGGTGTGCCCGTCGCACCATGACCCCCCTGATGTTCTGGATCCTGGTGGTGGCATATCCGGAGTTGGATGGGCGCTTGAGGGCATCACAGCAGCCACAAGGGGGTGAGTACACTCTCATTCAGCTGATTCAGCTCGCATGGGAGGTGTCTGGGTGGGCAGTGGGTTACACTAGGCTAGGGTGAGTTTTGCAGGCAAGGACCCTTTGTGAGGCAGGCTCAGTGGCACCCCATCCCCACCAGTGGTAAGAGCCATCTACCCCTAGTCTGGCTCCTGTGACTTCCATGTATGCAGCAATCGGGCATAGGCCTTGTACCCCATGACCCTGTGATTAATTAGGGAACTCTTAGTGCATGGCGTAGTGCAGAGGGCTGCCGTGTCTGTAGTGTCCGCCAACGTTGGCGGTATTGCATGCACTGAACATGTCTTTCTACTTTCTTCACCTCCCTTTTTGTGGTCTCCCTGATATTGTGTGCATTAGCATCATCACGCGGAGGAGCAGTGCCACCGGAGCAGGAGGGAGCTGCATCCCACATGGCCCTGGAGGGCGAGACTACAGACTCCGAATTCACCAATGGGACGGAGGGCGAGGGGAGCTCCACGGCGGGGACAGGAGCTAAGACCAGCGACACCAACTCCTCCTGTGATAGGAGCTCCCTTGCGGTGGCGGGCCCCTCTATGCCCACCGCATCTACAGGTATAGCCGCCACCCCCCCTACCAGCACCGCCCTCCCAGCAGCCCCTCAGCGTGTATCCTGTGGCCGCTCACCCAGGAGGGTGGGCATCTCCTTCGCCCCAGGCACCTCAGCCCCTGCCCCAGTCAGCCCTGCTGCCATCAGTGAGGAGGCCATTGACCTCCTCAGATCCCTCACTGTTGGGCAGTCTACCATTCTGAATGCCATCCAGGGTGTAGAGAGGCAGTTGCAACAGACCAATGCATACCTGGAGGGCATTCATTCTGGTCAGGCAGCCCAACAGCGAGCTTTTCAGACTCTGGCCTCAGCACTGATGGCAGCCATTGTCCCTGTGTCCAGCCTCCCCCCTCCAACTCCCTCCACCCAGACCCAATCCCCAGTACCTCAGCCTATCCCAATCACACCATCAGACCAGCATGCACACACCTCAACACACAAGGGTAGCTCTGGCAAACATAAGCACCACACATCCCACAGGCACTCACACAAGCATCATACCCATGCAGACATGCCAACATCCACTGCCTCCACTGTGTCCCCCTCCTCCACGTCTCCCTCCTCCCTCCCTGTCACGTCTCCACTCACACCTGTATGCACTACATCTTCAGCCACTACGTCCATCACCAGCACGCCCATCTCCACACACCGCTCACGTGCACTCACCACCCCCACTACCATTCACACATCCCCAGTGTCCTCTCCCAGTGTGTCTGTGAGCCCTCCTCCCAAACTACACAAACGCAGTCACACACCCACCCAACAGCCATCCACCTCATGACAGCCTCCAGCCCATGCACCTTCACCCAAAGTCAGCAAACGTACACCTCCTACAACCACTACCTCTTCCTCCACTCCCAAACCCCCTCCATCTACCGGTTCCAGTGTGTCTAAAAAACATTTCCTGTCAAACCTTGACCTCTTCCCTACACCTCCCCCACTCCTTCCGTCCCCTAGGGCCGCCTGTTCAGGTCCCAACCCAGCACCTCAGCCACCACATCACCGGGATCAGTAGTGCCAGCTGTAACCAGCTTCTGGAGTGCGCCAAGCAGCAGGGCAGCCAGTGTGCCAAGAAGCCAGCACAAGGACATTCCCCCACCTCAAAAAGTAAAGAAGTTGGCCACAGCCCGGAGGGAGAAGGCCAAAACACCTGCCACCAAGGGCTCTCCCAGGACTACAGTTGTGAGTGGCAAGACAGCGGCGCCACCATCCAAGGTGGGGAAGGGCCAGAGGAAGAAAGGGAAGTCGCCGCCAACCTGCACGGCAGACAAGACCGCCACCGGCACCGCCGCTCAGTACACCGCCACGAGCAGCACGCTCACAGAGCCAGCCACCAGCAGCGCTGCCCAGGACACCGCCGCCAGCAGCCCACTCACAGTGGAGAATGACATCCACTACCTTAGTCCTTGGCAGGATGAAGCACTCTGGGCACAAAGCCCCCTCCAGAACCAGTGGAGAATGACATCCACCACCTCTGTCCTTGGCAGGATGAAGCACTCTGGGCACAAAGCCCCCTCCAGAACCAGTGGAGAATGACATCCACTACCTCTGTCCTTGGCAGGATGAAGCACTCTGGGCACAAAGCCCCCTCCAGAACCAGTGGAGAATGACATCCACTTGAGAGACTGTGGCTTTGCACTCCCCAGGATAAAGCAGTGGGCAAACCACCCACTTGAGGCACTTGAGAGACTGTGGCTTTGTACTCCCCAGGATAAAGCAGTGGGCAAACCACCCACTGGAGAGACTTGTGAGACTGTGGCTTTGCACTCCACAGAATACCTCAATGGGCATGGACCCCCCTCGTAGAGCTGGCGTTGTGCACTCATCCGGATGCCCCCCCTTCCTTTCCCCTTGAGGTGCCTGTTTTATTTTGATCTGATGCCCCAGCGCTGTTCTCTCCGTTTGGATCGGGTATCTTGTGTGGGCCTCGCCCATGCATTTTGGGCCCAGTGGTCTACGGACTGTGTAGGTGCAGTACATGGACTTGTAATCTTGGTGTCCATATTTGTTAATAGTGTATATAAATATATTTTTGACTAATGGATTTTTACTCATTACAATCATTCAAATCATTTCCTTTTGTCCTTGCGTTCTTCCGGGGGGGTTGGGGGATGTAAATGTAATGTTTCAACATGTATTTGTGTGTATGTTGTTGTGTGTGAGGGTGGGGGTGGGGGTGTTTCATGTTGCGTGTGTGTGTGTGTCACTCTCTTTTCCCTCCCCCCTCCACTGTGTCATAGGTGCAGTACTCACCGTGGTGGTCGCTGCCGTCGGTCATGCTCCTGGTAGAGGAGCAGGAAGAGAATGGCAGGTAGAATTTGGAGTTCCGGCTCCATGGCGTCCTGGTTCCCCGTGGTGTGTGTAGAGGTGAGCGTTTTCCCTTCCAAGTCCAGTTTCCGCCGTGTTTTTGTTCGCATTGAATCCGCCCCGGAAAAGGTAGCGGATTGGCCTCTCATAATGGTGTGGGCGGTACATTGTCTTCCGTCTGTCTGTTGGCGGTGACCGCCATGCTGTTTGTTTTTACCGCCATGACGGTCGGAGTGTTAAAGTGGCTGTCTATGTTGGCGGTTTCCGCCACGATCATAATTCCATTTTTTTTACCGCCGGACTGTTGGCGGTCTTACCGCCACTTTAACACCGACCGCCAGGGTTGTAATGAGGGCCAATATGTGTACCATCAATAGCACCTATGATGTTGGGGATGATTCCCACTGCACAGAAGTCAGCCTTCAATGTGACCAAATCCTCCACCTGGGGCAATACGATGTAGCTGCGCATGTGTTTCATCAGGGCAGACACACTCTGGTCAGCACGTTTGAGAACATAGGCTGTGACATCCCTGATGCCATGCCCACTGTCACTTGGAAGGAACCACTTGCCGAGAAATGGAGCACTGACAGGACCTGCACTAGAGGGGGATACCTTTGGGGTGGCGGATAGGTGAAATCAGTTCTGGCTCCAATTGGGCACACAGCTCTTGGATTGTGGCACTATCAAGTCTGTAGGTTAGGATAATGTGCCTGTCCTCCATTGTCACCAGGTCCACCAGGGGTCTATACACGGGGGTATGTCTCCATCTCCTATTCATTCTCAGCGGTTGAATTCTAGGGTGAAAAAGAGTGAGCAGATGGTCATATTCAAACATGTACTGTGAATGTCAAAGGTCCGTTGATGTGCCTATGTCTGCTGTGACGCAGTTAGGTGCCATGGCCTGTGCCCCCCCTGAAATGGTGGCCACCTGACCTGTGAGGAGGGACAAGTGGAAATGAGGTAATTCCGCTAACGTTGTGCATCATTGCAGGAGGCAGTCGATGACCGCCGTGCAACACATCATTGGTTATCGTTGGGGCCTAAGTGTTCCAGTAGCCAATGGTGATGTACGCCGGCGGTGACGGTACGCTCCACCGCGGCGTGACCGGTATTTTCTATCTGTTCACTCACTTGCTACCTGACCTTCAACAGCAGAGTACCTACACTGCAAGTGCTACTGTGACCTGTGTCTGGAAGCGACCATGGCTCGAGTGTCTGGGGAAAGGGCCCCTGCCTTCACTTCAGAGAAGTTGGAGAGACTAGTGGATGGGGTCCTACCCCAGTACCCTTTACTTTATTGTCCTACAGACAAACAGGTGAGTACACTGTGAGCACGATGCGTGGGGCATGAATGTATGGAGTGGTGTGTGTGTAAGCCTCGTGTGTGGGGGGCTGAGGGGTCCTGGGCAGAGTGCTGCATGTTTGGTGGGCAATGTCTGTGAGTAAGGGGATGGGAGGGATATGGTGGGCCATGAGTATAACAGTCCGCAAGGTATGAATAATACCTTTTCTTATGTATCTTTTTCTGCAGGTCAGCGCCCATCAGAAAAAGGGTATTTGGCCTGCCATCGCCAAGGAGGTGCGGACTCTGGGGGTCTTTGACAGGCAGAGCACCAACTGTTGCAAACGGTGGGAGGACCTGCGCTGCTAGGCAAGGAAGACGGCAGAGGCCCAGCTGGGGCTGGCCTCCGAATGAGGAAGGGGTGCCTGTCGTACCCTGACCCCTCTGATGTTCCGTATCCTGCCGGTGGCCTATCCGAAGTTGGATGGGCGCTTGAAGGCATCACAGCAGCCACAAGGGGGTGAGTACAGATTCAGAATCATGAAGTTGCGTGCGTTAAGGTGTCACCTGGGTGGGGGATGTGGGTCTGTGGGTGCCCCTAGGCCAGGGCGAAAATGGCAGGGTAGGTTCCATTATGGGCAAGCTCAGATGCACTCTATCCCCAATAATGCTAGTGGGCA
Organism: Pleurodeles waltl; assembly: GCF_031143425.1. Classification (NCBI taxonomy): domain Eukaryota; kingdom Metazoa; phylum Chordata; class Amphibia; order Caudata; family Salamandridae; genus Pleurodeles; species Pleurodeles waltl. The sequence continues at coordinate 384,983,205 of NC_090436.1, read as the reverse complement.
TCTACTACTGGGCAGAGTCCTGTGGGTTTCAGGTGTGCAGCTAATGGCGTTAGGCATTGTACCCCATGGCCTGGTGACGAGCATTGTAACTGGTAGTGCATGGCCTAGTGCATAGGGCTGTTCCCTGTGAATTGTGTACGCCAACGGTAGTGTTGTTGCCAGCATTGACCAAGTGTATCCTCTGTCTCCCACCCCCTTTTTGTTTTGTCACCCCGTCCTTGTATGCATTACCGTAATCTGGCGGAGGAGCAGAGGCACCGGTGACGGAGGGAGCTGCATCCCACATGGGCCTGGAGGCCGAGTCCACCAACGTTGAGGGCACCAGTGGGACAGAGAGCGAGGGGAGCACCACGACGGAGACAGGAGGGGACAGTTCTGACAGCAACACCTCCTCCGATTGAAGCTCCCTGGTGGCGGCGGACACTTCTGTGCCCAACCCAACTACAGGTACAGCTGCCGCCCCCTATCTCAGCACTGCCCTCCCAACAGCCCCTTAGCGCGTTTCCCGTGCCCGCTCACCCAGGAGGGTGGGCATCTCCTTCGCCCCAGGCACCTCAGGCCCTGCCTCAGTGAGCCCTGCTGCCCTCAGTGAGGAGGCTATTGACCTCCTGAGATCCCTCTCTGTTGAGCAGTCAACCATACTGAATGCCATCCAGGGTCTAGCAGGGCACTTGTAACAAACAAATGCATTCCTGGAGGGCATTCAATCTTGCATAGTGGCCCAACAGAGATCATTCCAGGCTCTGGCCAACTCACTGATGGCAGCCTTTGTCCCTGTCTCTAGCCTCCCTCCTCCAACTTCCTCTACCCAGTCCCCTCAACCCTAGCCTATCCCAAGCACACCTTCATACCTGTATGCACCCAAATCAACACACAGAAGTGGCTCAGGCAAACACAAGCACCACACTTCACCCCACAGGCACTCACACAAGCACCATCCAGATGCAGACACACCAACATCCACTGCCTCCACTGTGTCCCTCTCCTCTTACTCGTCCACCTCCCTCCCAGTTGCGTCTCCACTCACACCTGCATGCACTACATCCTCATCCACTACCTCCATCACCAGCACACCTATCACAACACGCCCCTCACTAGCAGTCACCACCCCCACATCCATGCACATGTCCCCTGTGTCCTCTACCACTGTCTGTGCCCCCTCCTCCCAAAGTACACAAACACAAGCACTCAGACACCCAACAGCCATCCACCTCACAACAGCTTCCAGCCCAAGCACCTGCACACAAACACAGCAGACAGACACCTCCTACCACCACTCCCTCATCCTCCAATCCCAAACCTTCACCCTCTTACAGCCCCAGTGTCCCTAAAAGGCTTTTCCTCTCCGCCCTTGACCTATTCCCTGCCCCTCCCCCTGTCCTTCACTTTGGGCTAGGATGGATAGAACCCAGCCCAGCACCTCAGCCACCCAGTCCACGGCCACTGTACTTTCCGCAGCTACTGCAGGTGTGAGAGGCTCCAAGGAGGCACCCGTCAACACAGCCCGGGTGCCTGCACTACCTGCCAAGTGCAAGAAGGGGCCACTAGCTAGCAAGGGCAGGAAGGGGACACCAGCCAACAAGGGGAAGGAGGCACCACCAGCCAGAAAGGGGCAGGAGGCACCGCCACCAGCACCACCAGCAGCACCACTGCCAGCAGCAGCAGCCCAATGGGCAGCCGTCCGAGGCTGCAGGGGAAGGGCTGGAGCCTCCCCCCACCACTGCCAGCAGCAGCAGCCCAATGGGCAGCCGTCCGAGGCTGCAGGAGAAGGGCTGGAGCCTCCCCCTACCACTGACAGCACCGCTCCTGCACTGCCGCCAGCACCGCCACCTGCACCACCAGCAGCACCACTGCCAGCAGCAGCCCCATTGGGCAGCCGTCTGAGGCTGCAGGGGAAAGGCTGGAGCCTCCCTCCACCACTGACAACACCGCCGCAAGCCCCGCAACTGCCATCCACTGACCAGCTGTCACCGCCGGCGAGCAGTGTGTACTCATGATACATGGGCTGTAGTGCATCCTGGCCCCAACAACACCTGTAGGTGTGACACCCAGGTGCGAGACTGTGACCTTGCACCATCCAGGATAAGCATCACAGGGCACAAGGCCCCCTCCAGAACCAGTGGAAGAAGGCATCCACTCACCCCCTCCTTGCCAGGATGAAGCACACTGGGCACAAAGCCCCCTCCAGAACCAGTGGAGAAACCATCCACTTGAGAGACTGTGGCCTTGCACTCCGCTTGCGTTATTCCTGAGGGTTACGGGGTGTATATGTGATGTTGTTGCATCTGTTTGTGTGTATGGTGTTGGGGTGGGGGCGTTTTGCTTGTTGCGTGTGTGTGTCACTCTCTTTTTCCTCCCCCCTCCCTTGTGTGCTAGGTGCAGTACTCACCGTGGTCGTCTTCATCGCCGTTTGTGTTCCTGGTGTAGGAGGAGGTAGACCAACATTGGAAATATGTGCAGTTCGGGCTCCATGGCGTCGTGGTTCTTCCTTGAGTGTCGAGAGGTGAGTCGTTTCCCTTCTGTGTACTGTTTCCGCCGTGCTTTTGATGGCGTTGGTACCACCCCGGAAAAGGTGGCGGATTGGTGTGTCATAATACAGTGGGCGGTACATTGTCTTCCGCCTGGCTGTTAGCAGTTACAGCCGCGGTGCTTGTTGCTACCGTCGTGGCGGTCGGATTGTTAAAGTGGCTGTATGTGTTGGCGGTTTCCGCCGTGGTCAAAATTCCATTTTTCTAACGCCGGCCTGTTGGCTGTATTACCGCCGCTTTATCACCGACCGCCAGGGTTGTAATGAGGGCCTTTATGTCTTCAGTATTTAAGTTATAGGGAGAGAAGTAAGGGGCACAAGCGCTGGGGTTACCTGAGCCACCTGTGGGGGGGCTGGGGCAGAGATCTCCCAAAAGGGGGATAGTTCTACTCCTTAATTGTGCAGCAAGAAGTGGTGTCGGGGGCCAGGGGACAAGTGTAGCAACAAACCATTGTGGGTGTTCTGTCTCATTGTGGCACAGTGTTGTCTCGGAGGTGGTAGCTAAAGTGGGCAAAAATCTTCACCCAATGATTTGGGATGGAACGACGATGGAGGCCCCGTCTCTTCTCTCTGCACAGGACCTCCTCCTTCGCTGCCCCCCATTTAGTCATGGCCCCTCTCCAGGCTTCCACTGGAGGTGGGTTGGGTGATCACGAATGTAGGGTGAGTGTGCAAATTGATAGTAGGAGTGCTAATGCAGCGAAGTAGGATCATACTTTGTGTGTTTTCCTGTGTTTGAAGATGCCAAGAGTGCAGGCCTCCCTTGTATGGAGATCGGGTAGTTATAGCTGTACCTTCAGGGTATCATGTATCATGGACCAGTAAGAGTGAAGTGTTGGGCAGACCCAGAGCATATGGCGGAGGTCTGCCTCCTTTTGGGGGTGATGCGGGCATGTGAGCTGTGCCTTGGGATAGTGTTTGTTTAAACGGGTTGGTGTTAGATATGCCCTATGTAAGTGATGAAATTGAATGTTCTTGAAACACGCATTACAAGAGACTCTCCTGGGATAGGACAGCGCTGTCTCCCATTCCTTGTCACTCAATTCCCTGCCTAGGTCTGGCTACCATTGGCATCTGAGCGGGGTTAAGGTAGTGCTTAGGATGTTGATTATGGCTTTGTACAGCTAGGTTATAAGGTGCCGGCTGGGGCCCATGGTATATATTGTCTGTATGACAGGGTGGTGCTGTGGCTCAGTATCCCATAGTGTCTACATTGAGGTGTGCAGCTGCCGATGGGTAAGGAATTGCCCTGCCAATATCTTAGTATTCGCAATGAGTTGGTCGAATGTGAGTATCTGACCATCTAGGTATAGGGCCCCCGCTGTGGTAGTGTCATTCGCTGACCACGTCGCCAAGTGGCGTGCTGTGTAGTGACCTGGGTACCGGGGGAGGCCCACCAGCAGGATGCTAGGTGCATTGCATGGTCTGTTCATAGGACAGTTGATAGCCTTGCAGCATACAGGTTTGTGCCATCGAGACCTGCAGGGGCCAGGGAGAGCGGTTGTTGACCTTGGGAATAGGAGGTTGCTTATGGTGACTATGTTTAAGGGGCCTTGGGGCCTGTGGCCTAACCCATATATTGGCCAGCCGTCCAGCGTGATAGCCACTGGAGCTGTGCTGCTAGGAAGTAAGCTTCGAAGACAGGGGCTCCTAATCCCAATCTGCCCTGATCTTCATGGAGTTGCAACTTTGAAAGGGCAACTCTGGCGCTGCTGGCCCCAGATCAGAGTCCCTGTTAATGCGTCCAGCTCCCTAAATAAGCACTAGGGTGGACAACTGGAAGGTTCATAAAAAGATGTAAGAGCCTGGGTAGGATAAGCATTCTGGTAAGTGCTATCCTGCCTATGGGTGGAGGAGGGAGGGACTGCCAGAATGCTATCTGCACTCTGATGCCTGCAAACGCTCTGTGGAGGTTGTTCTCATAGAGGTCCACCGGGGCATGATAAAGGCGGACACGGAGGTATCGGACCGCCTGCGAGCTCCATCAAAGGTGTGTATGGCCTAGCCTAACAACAGGACATGAAGCTCCTGGATGCAAGGAGTAGGCCACAGATTAGACCCAATTCATTCGGAGGTCACGTTGCCGAGAATTCATCCTGAGAGTAGGGAAGTGAGGGGCATTTGTATATTCCGATGGTACACTAGTATATCATCCGCATACAGCGAGGTTACGTATACCTGGTCAACTAATGGAATACCCCAGTGGTTACCATCTTGTCGCAGATGGATCTCCACAGGCTCCACTGGAGTGAATAAGAGGGGAGATAGCTGGCAGCCGTGGCATGTACCCCATTGAACAAGGAATTATTTAGAGACCCAGTCGGACTCAGCAGGAGTGATTACTGTAGAGGAGGCAGGTATATGTCAAAAGATGCTCCCTGATTCCCATACGGGCCAGCACCTGGAATAAGTAGTCCCATGACAGCGTGTTGAATGCCTTCTCCACATCCAAAATGAGGCCTGCAGCATGTGGGAAGGAATCGCGGACCTGATCCTGGATACGAAACAGGCGGCAGCGGTGTGTGAGGTATTCCGCCCTGGGACAAAAGCATTTTGGTTCCCCTGCACTAGAGGAGGGACTATTTGTGAGACGTGGTTTGGTAGAATTTTACCTAATATTTTATAGCCAATTGAGATGCAACGGTGGAGTAAAACTCCAGTGGTAGGCCATCTAGACCTAATTACTTATTACGGGCCAGGTGCCAGGGGTTTATACCTTGGTGGACCTCGTGGTCCATAATTGGAGCGTCCAGTTACGTGGGAAGTTGATCAGTGACAGAAAGTCGGCAGTGACCTGTCTGGGGGTTGTAGCTTGGGCTCTCTATATCTGTGCGTAATAATGTGAGAACTTGTGCTGTTTAGATTTCTGGTACCGGAGGATAACCCAGGATCTGGAGCATATTTCTGTGATCAGGGTGGGGGGGCACTTATATCCTGTTGTGTTCACCAGCCCAGCAATTGCCCGGCTTTGTCCCCTTCTTGATGTGTCCTTGCCACATGCGCTGTGAAGGTGAAACACCGTAGGCGTTCAATCCGAAATGTGAGTGTTTTGCGCACCTGGATGCGCTGCGCGGAGGTGTCTGTCCGGGTGGCAGGGTGTCCGCTAAGGGCCACTAGTTGCACCTCTGCCTCTTGTTTCTCACGCTCCAGTGTTCTGCAAACATCTGTGATCTCTTTAATACATACACCTCGTGTGACAACCTTAAAAGAGTCCCACTCTGTGGCCTGGCTCCTGGCTGTGTTGTGATTTTCTGAAAAGTAGTGTTGTATGTGAGTGTCTAGTGCATGTCGGAAGGCGGGATCCTCCAGTGTTTCCTGCCAGAGGTGCCAGTGTGGAACAGGGGGCCGTGGAGGTAACCAGTTCAGGTCTACCACATGGGCTGCCATGATTCTACCCAAATAATCGGAGTGTGCTGCCAAGGGAAGTAGAGTATTGGAGCTTAAAAAACAGTCCAGTCAGACAGAAAGGTGATAGGGTGCGGAATAGAAGGAATAAAGTTTGTCGTTGGGGTGTAGTGTGCGCCATATGTATCTGAGAGACCAATGCTTGGCCCATGTATGGAGGTGTGCCATTTGGCGGCAGGGCAGTGTGCGAGGTACCAAAGAGGTATCCAGGACACTGTTGTAGTCACCCTTTTGAAGCTACGGGAGATGTGTCTTATGTGCCAGGTGCTCTGATAGGTGGTCTGAGAGGAGGTGCTGGTCTACATTGGGAGCATAGATACTGCCAATTATTAGTATTTTTCTGTTCAGTCTGCCTTCTAGAAGTACAAAGCGACCCTCTTTGCCAACAGTGACCTCTGTTTCCTGGAATGGAAGTCCAGGCCATACCCAAATCAGTGCATGTGTGGAATAGATGGTGGCATGAATTATCCCACACCGTGAAAGTGTGTGTCTCCTGAAAAGTATAATGTTGCTGTACTGACTTTGTAAGTAGGAGTAGACTGTGTAACATTTCTGTGCGGTGTGCATACCCTTTACATTAAGCGTAAGGAAGCAAACTTTCATTGATGTAGGCATGTGTGTAAGTTAAGCCAGCAGGGAGACGCCAGTGAAGCCTTGTGCTGCCAATGTGGGGAACATTCAGTGCGTAGCCATCTTGCTGGGGGAGGGTTATTCATTTCAACGATGGGAGTGCACTAAGGGTGCATTAAAAAGGGGGAGCACCTCACAACAGGCTAGGCACCCAAACTATAAATGTACAGTGTCAGCTATCTCAGTAGGGGATGAGGTGGCTAGAGCTGCGGATGCACGGTGCTTGTGGGCCGCTTGTCTGATTGTGTAGATTTGTTTCCACGGAATGGGTACAGTTAATGTGCCTGAGGTAATCACCTGACCATGGATTGGTTCCTTGAGCTCTTCTAGTCTATAGGGCAGCCAGTGGTAGTATGTCTCGCGGGATGCCGAGCGGTGGGGAGGCCTTAGTCTATCACATAGTATGTCCATTGTACTTATTGTGTGGATCAACGGCTCCCCCTCAGCCTGCACATGCACGGACCTGACATTGCTGCACATGGGGGGAGTGTCTCAGTGTTAAACAGGAATCCTCAGATCAGTCTGCGTCATGACAACAGGTAACATGGGTGAGTCTCAGGGTGTGATGGTTGAGTCCATCGAGTCCTCCTCAGTCGACAAGAGGTGGGGTCCTGTGCCGTTGTTTGTGGAGGGGGTTGCCATTCTTAGGGCGGCCCCTGCATCAGCGCTACTTTTCACTCTTTTATGATTTGTTCCAGATCCAGCAAAGCGGCAGGAGCTCCCCAGGTGACCTCCCTCTTGTGCGGCTGAGCCACTTGACTTTGTCTCTAGCGGCACGACCCAGGAAGCAACTAATACTATGCGCTAAAGTATTATCCTCTTGATTGTCTAGCCATTGCATAGTCTCTGCTGGATCAGTAAAGAAGTGTGTCTTATCGTTCACAATGATCTGTAGACGGGCTGGGAAGACTAATGAATACTGGAGTCCCAATGGCTGAAGGCGGTGTGTGACTGCCAGGAAAGCAGTGTGCTGTTGTTGGACCTGCTTGTATAGTCAGGGAACAGCATCACTGTCTTGTCTTCAAGCCACAGCGGCGCCTTTATCCTGGCCAACCGGAGAATAGCATCTCTGTCCCCATAGTGCAGGAGCTTGGCAAGCATTAGGTGTGGTGATGATCCAGGGGGTGGGTGGCGGGCCGGGACCCGGTGTGCTCCCTCCAGTGTGTAAAAGGGTGTGAGATCTGAGCTGGGGGTGAAGGAGTGAAACCAGGTCTCAAGAAAGGCAAGGGGGTCTTGCCCCTCCGCTCCCTCAGGCAGCCTAATTATCCTGATGTTGCCTATTTGGGAGCGCCCCCCAGCATCATCAGCCTGCATCTCCAGCTGCCAAACATGGCTGTGGAGATCCTGTAGTTTTATTTGGTGCTCCATTACTTGCGGCTGCATTTCTGTGAGTTTTTTCACCTTCAGAGACCTGCCAGTTTACGGTGGTTGTCCTGCAGGAAGCCGAGTTCCGAGGCCAGAGTAATTGCTCTGAGCACCTGGTCCAATTTGGCTGACATTGAAAGGGTGTAAGCATTTGACTGGGTTAAGGATGCCATACTTGTGGTCATTGCGGGGGCTTGTTGTTGTAGCCTGAGGGGCCGACGGAAGGGGTTGTTGCCTTCCCATTCAACTTTTGGGTCCTAGTTGCTCCCCTCCTCACCGTCACAGCGGAGCATTCCAAGGGGGAGGTGAGGGTGTAGGCGTTGAATGCCAGTCGTTCTCATTGTCTCTGTTAGGGGCTCTACTCAGCTCTGATCCCCTGACGAGCAGACGTGAGTATGGTCAAGGGCTTGGGAGAAGCACGATGCAGGCCAGTGGCCTGAGCAAGTTATTACTGGTGCTGTAGCACAGCCCCAGGAGGGTAACGCACCGGTATGCGGCCAGACATCGGTCTCCTCTGGTCAGTGGCAATGTCTTTATGGGAGCCTCTGGGAGTCTCTTGTCATTGACCAGAAAGTAGGGACCCCTGGGAATGCCCCCTCCAAATTTATAATAGGGGATCTGCAGCCGATCTCAGGCAGCGCCACGCAGCACCCTCGGCCAGGTGATGTGCCCAGTTTCGTTGTCTTCCCCCCTCCAGGGCAGCTCTCTCCTCAGTTGGGTGAAGGATGACCCAGGGGGCTCGGGCAGGTCTGTCCTCTCTGAATCGGGCACCTGCCCCCCTCTTAGGCCCACTCTACAGAGGCCCCGTTTTGTCACTCCATGGTATGGGGATCACAACTGGGTGGGTATTGGTTGGTGCAGTCAGGCAGCCCTCGATCCAATGACCCACTCCCAGCCACCCTCCTGTGGTGTGCACTGTGACTCTCTGGCGGGATCACTGCTGGGCGGGCACGGGGTGCATTTGCAGCAGGCGGCTCATGACCAGGTAGGCCATGATTGCCTGCGCTGTATGGTCAATCGATCACACTCAACAGGTGACTTCAGTCCAGTGGATTTGCTGCCCGCCTCTCAAGGCTCTTGCCTCTTGACTTTGTGGCTCCTGGCCACGTCGCACCCACAGTCAGGTCTGCTGTGGTCGACGGAGGCTCCATGCAAGTGCGATCGATCCACCCCGGACCGGGTCCACGCCCCGTCTCTAGGGCACCTAAGAGCAGTGGTGACGAGAGGTCGCTGTTGCCATTGCTGGGAGATAGGAGTTTACAGCAGCCTGCGGGAGAGCGGAGTTAGTGTGCATCTGCCATGTTGGCTGGTTTAGCCACGCCCCCCCAAGGCTATGTTTTTGTTAACAATATTTATTGTCCGATATTTTTGTATTTTTATACTGTATGCGTTGATATGTCAGTGATCCAACGGGGCAGGAAGTGTAGACCCCCATGAGTGGTTCTCTGTGATTTACAAACATTCTTTTGGGATGCAATATCTGTAGCTTTGGCCTGTCCATGTTACCTTTAGGATGATTTGCATTCATATTATTTGGGACTACTGTAGTATTCAGTCTTACTGGTATGTCCATTGTCATTGCATCTTTGCGCTCAAATACAGTAATATATTTGACCCTTAGTCAAACTTGAGTGTTTTATATTGTTGACCATCATCACCTATACCATGCCAGGAAAGCTCAACAATATATTATTGCTGCCTCCCCCCAGGTTACTTAAAGTACTCATTTTTAAATTGTAGTGAACAATATGAGTGCTTCTCTGCTGCATGAAATGACATACAAAAATTCAATTAAGATTATAAATTTTAATTAAATAAATGTGTGAGCAGAGGAAGACTTATTTCAATGTCAAAACATACTTAAATGTAGTACAAAATAAATTTGTTTACAACCTTTAGAAAGTAGAAGAGACAACAGAAAAATAAGGCTGACTTACCTACAGTCTTAAATACTAATAACTTGAAGATCAACAGGAAAAGGGGTGCGATATATGGCATTATTTCTTATTGTTGCTGGAGCTGCACTAATTAATATGCATGGCAGACCATGCTCAAGCTTTCTGTCGGAATACTTCCTCGTACCAAGATACTGTATCTTTTTTCCGAGAAGAAGACAATGCATTCAAATGTTTCATCAAGGTAGGGACCCTGATGTGTAGTTTTTTTTATTAAAATATGACCATTAGAAACAGTGATATTGATAGGACAGTAAACTATGCTTTACCATTTTATTTTGGTATTTTTTTAGGACAGCGTGACCAACTTGTTAACAGAACAAACAGATAATAAACACTCATTCAACATCAATTACTAAATTGTTATTCAATTATTATCAGAGCCATGTACTTGAAACAACAACATGAATGACATATAGCAGGATAGAAGAGGACGAGAGTTGAGGACACCATCTATGTAGCAATTGGTGTTTGAGGAGTTGAAGAAAAAAAATATTTCAATGCCTTACATCCTGAGTGGCCCATTCTAAACTGCCTGGAGGTAAGGGGGAGATGCATGGGCTGGAATAACCAATTCCAGATGGTGTCTCCAAACAAGATCTTACCATTATGAGTTGAGGTCTCCCAGATAGAGTAATAACTTGCTTGACCAGTAACTGCCAGGATAAAGAATGCATGTTTTTCCTAGTTTGTGGCACCTTCCACTCATATTTACCACTTGCTCTGATCAGGTGGTAAATGTGATAAGGTACCACAGTAAATAATAATGAATGAGGAGGGGTTTGGCCAGTATGTCAGGTGATGGCCAGATTCTGGGGTACCGGAGGCAGCATTGGAAGCTTATCCATGCCGTGTAAGGGCATTGGCTAGGGACTGCGCTAAGCCTCTAGTCGCTGACTCAGCCTAAGTGGTTTCACCAGACGCATTTCTACACACGGCAAAACAGAGCCCAGTGCTCCATCACATGATAATCCCTGATGTAGGAATATTAGGTCATTCAGCATTCGCTTAAGAGTGGTATCTCCTCTTGCAATGCTGCCGTGGGCAACTCGTTCTGAATGTGAGGAGCTTGAGAATTTGATGTCCTTTGGAAAATAATTTAATAATCTTAGTGAAAACAAGGATGATACACAGTTACATGGTGTGGATTTAGATCACACGATCCAAATAAACTTAAATAGACAAAAGTGCATTGATTCACAAGGTCTGGGGGAAACGGAGAACATACCATGGACTCAATGAAGTACTAAGTAACTCCCCAACAGTGAGGCTTCTACAAAAAGCTCCCCCGAGGGATGAAAAGAGGAAAAGCCCCTGGGGAGTGAAGCATGGGTTACCTAATTGGTTGGAGAGGAGGGTTCCATATGGGAATGGCAGGGGAGCGTCAACTGGGAAGAACTGTTCAGCTACCTATGTGTACCATGTGCATGGATTCATTATATGATTTCAACTCATCAGTTTCCATAATTAATAAAAATGTTACAATGCTATATCAAATTTAATTCACATATTACAACACCAATCAATGCATACCATCAGTGATCAATGGTAATTTTCAAACATTTTCATAAATAAGTGAAACACTTTCAAAAAAGCTAAAAACTGGATCTCCACCTTAGTAAAACACTGAAAGCATGGACTATGGTGAAATATGTGGGAAAAGTTTACACTTTGTTTTTCTTATGAGATTGCATTGAATAGTGAAACAGGCAAATCCTTTTCATTTCAGTGGTTTTAGCAACATTGTGTCCTAATACCAATAGATTACAAAAGAAGAGTGTACACAACAAATCTCTCATTCTGGTAATTGGAACCCTTGGTTGATGATTGACATCCCATTTCTCCCTGTTTCAATCTCGAAGATGCTGGCTTTAGAATCCAAACATGCCATCTTTCTTAGTTATCACTGTGTACTGCCTTCCCAGCAAAATTCATAATTACCTCAATAATTGTGTGGTTCTCGTAGCCACACTGTTCTGCAAAAACAAAGGAGTTCTCAGTATTTAGAATTAGCCAACATTTTGAATCAACATTGTACTATGCCTGTCACACCTTAAACCTGGTCTAAAGGTATGACAATGGAACCTCCACACAAATAGTCACAGCTATGACCTATTCATTGTCACCTCTACTTGTGCTTGCCCCATAACATCTCTACCTTGAGCAAGAATTGACAAGTCACTTACAAACTCATTAAACTTGGGTAAAAGCTAATGCAGGCTCTAAATTGTTTACAAAGTCAGAAATAATTATCTTGTGTGCCTTCTGTACCTATTTGTCAAGACATCAGTGCCTCTGGGACAAGTTTCTTGGTCAACTGGAAATTTATATTGATTAATTTGATATGAGGCACAAGCAGGTAAAGGATATCCATAGAAACACTTTCTCTGCCTGCTGACGAGGGGGCGTGGGAATGCCTGATTTTGAACCCCATTATTCAGAACCATAACTACAGTGGGTGGCGGCATGGATAGTCAAAAGGGCTTCCTTGAAATATCTGCAGGCAGACATATAAGGGAATTCTATAGTTGATTTTATTTGTGGACGATGAGACTTGATGGAATAGAGAAGTAGGTTTTTGAGGACGGCCAAGTATTGATGGGATAGACATCGGCATAGGCAAAGATTGGGTGGTAGGGTGCCATACTTTCCACAGCTCCCAATTTGGTATGTGCTGTGATCACTCAACAACACAATTATAAAAATTGCTACTTGGGCCTTATTTACAAACATTTGGCGTAGGGCAGCACTGCAAGCCTTTTAGCTGCGCTGCCCTATGCCAAATGGAAAGGGCAGTAATGCACCATATCTACAGCTAGCCAGCGCAGAAATTGCAGTCAGGCACCAACACAGGCACGGGTGCAAGGGTGTCTGTGTTGTTGGCATAATTGTTGTTGTGCAGGAAGGGGCACCATCAGGAGAAGCATTTTAGTCATTCTATGTGTGCTGCAGAATGCAGAAAATGTTGAAAGAGAAATAAAGGAGGGGCAGTGCCAAAAACATACACCTCTGGGGAGGTGTATGTTTTTGGCACTGCCCCAGATTTACATTATGTTGTAAATCTGGGGCAGTGTCACAAACTATGGGTGTTGAGTGTGAACACTGACAGCAATACCGATGGCATTCAGTGTAAGGCAACGCTGTGTTGTCTTACACCATATCTACAAAACCATGTCTAGCCACACAGGGTGGCTTTGCATGTCCCTGTAGATATGGGTTAGCACTGTGTGCCTCTGGAGTGCCAAAACAAAATGACGCCCTGGTGGCCTTGAGTGTCAGAGCCTCTGGACTCAACAAGATATGGGGAACACCATCCAAATTGCACAGCAGACGTACATGCCTAAGCTTGGCCTCTCTTCCAGAGGGTCCTTATGTACTTGCCTACTCATGATTGGAAAGACTCAGAGTGCCAGCTCCAAAGTCTGAGGAAAATGTTTAGATTAATGAGTTGCAAAACTTGTGAACTGTCTCTCAATTTATGAAGCCATTGTCAGATTTGAATATGTAGATGATCCCTGATTGCCTAGTTACTGTATTATAACGTTTAGGAACCAGTCGAGATTATGTTGAGGTTTGTTTCATTGTTTAATCTAACAAACATCCATGATTACTTTATACTGTATCATTGTCAGTTGTTTTGTTATGGATAACAATAGCCTGTTGGCCTTAGGATGGTCTTCCAACAAACATTTTGCCTTCACTCCGCCTGTTTTGTTGAATTGATTTTGTTGGCCTTAAGACTCTGCAGTCCTTACAATTACCTTGCTGATACTCTCTCCTCTAAATATGGTAAAATAGGCCTAAATCCAATTCGCACACTTAATTTACTTGTAAGTCTCTAGTAAAGTGGTACTACAGGTACAGGCCTGTAAATTAAATGCTACAAGTGGGCCTGCAACACTGGTTGTGCCGGCTAGTTAAGTAGCCTTTACAAACATGTCCCAGGCATGCCATTGCAGCCTGTGCATGCAATCTTACCTGCCATTTCCACCTGAAAAAATAAACGTTTTGCCAGGACCAAACCTTCCTTTTTAATACAGATAAGTCAGCCCTAGGGTAGGCCCTAAACAGCCAACAGGACAGGATGCATTGCAGTTTAAAATTTGAACATGTACTTTTAAGATTTACATGTCCTGCTAGTGAAAAACTCCTAAATTAATTTTGACTACTACAAGGCCTACCACTCCCATAGGGTACCATTGGGTTACATTATTATGTTTAATAAGTGATAACTTTTGCTAGGGAACAGGTATGTAATTTATGTCTAAGATATTGTGATCTAAAATCCTCTTCAATGGAAAAGTCGGATGTTAAGTCACTAGATTGAAAATGCCACTATTAGAAAGTTGGCAATATCTTGTCCTAACCATTTGGTGCCTCTGTGGTATGTTTTTCTTATTTATAGTATTAACATACGAGAAATCAAACTCATGCTATCTTAAGACAACTGTGCTCTTTACTTCCATTTTGAATGTGACAGTGTTACATATCATGTGATCACTGTTGTTGTTTCCCACTGCAATAAAGAATTGTGTGCTTACACTGAGAAACCAAAACTTTCCCAGTCACACTGAACGCGTTGTACCTAAGCAAGGACAACCGAACCGTCACAGAGCAAATAACATACTATGTAACAAGTCATGTCACACGAATAGGCTCTGGGAATGCCAAAGTGTAATTGTTGGAAAATGGCCCTCTCTGAAGGGTCACTGCAAACTTTTTGCCTTCCTCCTCCTCTTTTTCTGACCTCATTTCTTATGGTTTTATGATTCTGTGCACTTTGCTACTGTTAACCAGTGCTAAAGTGCTTATGCTCTCTCCTTAAAACATGGTAATATTGGCTCATACCCAATTGGCATATTTAATTTACTTGTAATCCCTAGTAAAGTGCACTACATGTACCTAGGGCCTGTAAATTAAAGGCTACTGGTGGGCCTCCAGCACTGATTGTGCTACATAAGTAGGCCTTTAACCATGTCTCAGGCCTGTCATTGCAGGGAGTGTGTGTGCAGTTTCCTGCCACTTCGACTTGCCATTTAAAACCCCTTGCTGAGCCCTAAACTCCCCTTTTATTACACATAAATCATCACCAAGGTAGGTCCTATGTAGCCCAAAGATCAGGGTGCTATGTAACTAAAAGGTAGGATATGTAAATTTAAGATTTACATGTCCTGCTAGTGAAAAATTCCCACAGTCATTTTTCACTACTGTGAGGCCTATTCCTCTCATAGGCTAGCATCGGGAATTCCGTAACTCACTTTTTTTTAGCTATAATCCTGATCAGAAAGTAGTAGGTGCATCATGTTCCATATCTTTGGAATGGTAATGATAAATCAACTTTAATTGTAAAGTTGAATTTAACATTACTATTTTAGAAATGCCACTTTTAGAAAGTGGACAATTCTCTGCTCATTTGGCTCTGCGTGCTTCACAGCCTGCCTCCAATACATGTCTGGGCTGGGTGACAGCTACACTTTGTGCCTTCTCTGTAGATAGCCATAAACACAGGAAGATTGGGTGTGTCTGAGTACTCATCTGCATTCTGATGGCTCTTCCTGGGCAGGAAGGGCAAGAGGGGATAACAGTTAAGCCTGATTAGGAAGTGCCTTTCCCCACACAAAGGGCTGATTACCCTCTACTGATAGTCTAGAGGCACGGCTGGAAAGAAAAGGCCTCTGTGCACTTCAAAGACCCTTCTTTGAAGTCTCCCCCTCTTTAAAGGCACAACTGGGTATAAGTACTGGGTCTCTGACCCCACCAAATCAGGCACTTCTAGACATACAACTGGACTCTGTCAGAAGAACTGCTGTGCTGCAACAATGACTGCTTTTCTGCTGCACTGCCCTGCTGCTCTCTGACACTGTTAATGGAGAGTTGGACTCTGGCTTGCACCCCAAGTGATCGCTTGTTGGGTTACCTCCGGTTGCTTGGGACTCAGGGATATCAAAGTCTCTAACCCTGCTCCTCTGTCTAGTTCACTGAAAGTGGTCCCAGATGCTTGCATCACGGAAATCAATGCATCTTCAGTCTGCGTGTAGCAAAACTGGAACATCGACCTGGTTGCGGTAGTAGAATCAGTGCATCGCTCTCTGAAACACCCCCTTGCCTAAACAACCCAATGCATCAGAACTGCGCTTTACAGCCCCAGAGGTCTACGGAGATCGATGCATCACTAAACTGCATATAGAAGCCTGGTGCATCGCACTTTGTAATCAGCCCATCTCGTCTCCAGTACTTGGCTTGGGAACCGACACATTGCCATCACTACATGGGACAGATCAATGCATCGTCATTCCTGCAAGGACCCGATCAACGCATCTCACCATGCATCTCGCTGTTGCAACCAGGAAAAGTTATTTGTTCCCCAGGCCAGCATGGGCCCTGTAGCTGGCCTGTGCTCCATCGTGGTGAGCCCCAACTTTGACTTTGCTCCAGTCCAGCGTGACCTAAAGTAACCCTTAAAGTGCTATTTGCTTCTAAAATTAATATCTCAGCTTCTACACATATGATTTTTATTGTTCTGGCCTTATTTTATTTATAAAATCACAGTCTACTTTTCTATTCTGGTGTGGAGTCTTTTTGTGGTGTTCTCACTGTGTTACTGTATGGGCTACTGCACAAATATTTACACATTGCTTTCTAAGTTAAGCCCGCCTGCTCTGCGCCAAGCTACCAGAGGGTGAGGGTGAGTACAGGATAATTTAGGCTGTGTTGTCACTTACCCTGACTAGGACTGTGGTCCCTACTTGAACAGGTTGCATACCTCTGCCAACTAGAAACCCAATTTCTAACACTAATGTAATAGAGATTTCAGAGAAATGTTTATTCTTGCTTGTTTCCCATTGATATATATCCTGTAAACCATGCAGTTGTGTATTAAAGGTATAAAATCCTTTGTCTTAAGTCGTGTAAAAGGACCTGATTTACCTTTGTTGTATGACTCACTATTTCCCTTGGCTTATGTATTTCTGTACTTATAGTCTGATATTCTTTGAGTAAACGTTTAAGCT
The DNA here is from genome assembly GCF_031143425.1 of Pleurodeles waltl. NCBI lineage: Eukaryota > Metazoa > Chordata > Amphibia > Caudata > Salamandridae > Pleurodeles > Pleurodeles waltl. The sequence continues at coordinate 384,966,313 of NC_090436.1, read as the reverse complement.
TTAGTCCTTGTCTGTCATTCTTAGAGACGGGTCCATCATGAAGCACCAAAGTCTGTTAAGGAACTACACTGCTCCTATTCCAAGCTGTTGGAGCACATTTGACACGAAAATGAGATACAGGTTTGCACCCTGACACCTGTGGCTTGTTTCTATACTAAGAGTTGATGGCAGTTGGCCTTTGTGTATTCCTCTCAGGCAGGATCACAAAGGGGGACTAGGTGTTGGCAGGATGGGCCATCTCTAGAAGAATGGGGAGCAAAGCTGTCACCTACCACACTTGCTCTTCAAAGGGACTGCCTGAGCACACTCACAAAGGGTTTCACATTAGTCTATTGTGACTCCAGACAATCTGGGTTCAGGGCAGGGAAGACAGGAAACTCCCAACACATCAGTGGGGTAAAACTCTAGACGTTTCTTCCACTTCAAAGTGGGCACAAGGAATTAAGGTTGGACCATCAGACCTCACTGCTGAACCTGTGGATACTATAGAAGAAGGACGCTCTGCTGCCTTGCTGCTTGAGGCCTGCCTTGCTTGCGTGAAGGAAGATGGGACCCAGTCCCTTAATCCCATGCTCCCTGAAGTGACTCCAGGGGCCAGATGACTAACCTCCTGTTTAGAGCTACAGGGACTTAACAAGCTCCAAAGGCCACCCTGCAACTACACAGCCGACCTGCTGCACTGGTCATGCTTGGTCCTGCGACTGGACCTGCCTGAGCCCTTCTGGCCTCTGCTGAAGTGAGTTCTTGATCCTCAAGGGGTGCCTCCCCAGCTCTTGGACCCTTGGGCGGCATCACCTGAGTTCCTCCTAGAAGAAAAGATAATAATCCTGATGTTTTGGGCACTTTAAAACCATGTATGGGCCCAATCATGCCAAGACCTCACTGCTGGCACTGATCTTTGATGCAAAGATCTGAGACAACTGACCCTTTCCACTACAGCACCCACCACCAATGACTGTCAACGTGAGATCTGGCCTTTGCGCTACAGCATCAACAGCCTGCGGCGATTGCCAACGTGAAGCTCCAGCAACCACTGCCACAACATTCAACCGGATCCTCTTGCTACAGCAATTACCGTGCATGATGCCTGACCTGCTCATCGTGCTACAGTGATAACCATCTGCAATGCTTTTTCTGCTCTCTGCTCCTTGCAGACTCCACCACCGCAAACTGGACTATTCACACTGGACTTTTAGAAGTTATATTTTGCAGTCGGACTAAACTGGTCCCTGTATCCCACTACATCCTGTGCAGCCTGAACTTTTGACTTTCCCCCGTTTAAGCATGACCAGATGACCACGGTTGGCGCTTTGTGCTTTTAGGAGCTATACTTACCCTACATTTTTTAAATTGCATATTTCCAGTCCAACTAATAGGATTTTTGTTGTTTTGGTGTCCAATAAATTATTACATTTTACTCTGTTTTCTAAATTGGTGTGGGCTTCTTCTTCAGTGGTAGTTTCACTTTATTACTGTTTGCGTGCTGCAAAAATACTTAACATATTGCAATCTCATCTAAGCCTAACTGTTTTTGTGCCAGGCTACCACAGAATTAAGCACAGGTTAATTTAGTGACTTTTGTGTTTCAATGTGACAAGGACTATGGCTGTTGCCCCTCCCAAAAAAACAAGAACTCAGTTTCTCACAAAAGAGTTTTAAATAAAATAGAAGGTGACTTATATCCACTGTTGTCTGCTTACCCACTTGGTGGATCCGGTATGTAGCCCATTTTCTATTACACATAGATGACAATTTCTTTTAAAGCATTATCTTTCCAATATTTCCATAGTAATGTATTGGATGAAATGTAAGTTTTAGGATTGCCACAGAAGAAATGTTTTACTTTTATACATAGAACTGTGACCAGAGTGAATGTTGGAGCTCAGAGTTAACATTTATAGATTCATATAGTACCTTTTCATGCAAAATAAAATGATTGACATTTGAACTACTCAAAAAAAGAAGTTTAGGATGAATGCCTGATTTAAGCGACACTCTTTACAGCAGCCACATTTAATACATATTTTGTGGTCAAAATATGAGGCAGTCCTCTTTCACAACTGCCGCAAAGAATACCAATAATCATTTTGTTTTTTCTCATTTGGTCTCTTGTGTTCATCCCCCTGTCAAGTTCACAGAATATATGAATTGTTTATGGAACGATTATCCTGAAAACGTCCTTTTACATTCAGCAGTATGTCCTGATAGCCAATTGTCTATCACGTCTGGAATGTTTGTGAGATCATCACAACTAGAATACATAAAAATATTACTGTTGTTTTCAGGTTGTTAGTCATCAATTGCTAACAATATTGAACTCAACTCATGTTTCATATTCTCAGTATCTAAACCTACAATTATCAGAAGATTTGATGTAATCATCCAAAACAGGAAACAGTATAATAACCTTGATATGTAAATGTTGGCTGAAAAGCTGAGGACAGAGCTTTGTGGTTTGAACCAACTTGCTATAAAATGCTCCCGATTAAAGACAAATTCTAAACTTTAAATACTAGGCCTGTATTTAATTGTGTATGTGCATGAAATGAATAAATGTATAATGAACACTGTTAAAAAGCATGTAAAAACTCCACTTCCTGATATGGCTGACATCATCATACAACACAGCCAAAATGCATTCTTCATCACATCCATTAGCATTCAGTTCAATGATGTTCTGATCCCTGAGACGTCAGCATGCAACACATAGTACATACACAGAAAACAGCAAGGGGGCTTGAGTCATTCACAAGTCTTCCTGCCCCAGCTCCCATAGTGTCCAAGCAACACTTAAGTCAGTTGAGCTCTCCACCTATCAGATTGACCTCTTAGCTTCTTGGAATGCCTCCCTCAATCTGATCTACAACCTTCTTAGACCTAACCATATCTAGCAATATTTTTATAGAAGAAATTTCCAAGTTAATCTCCTTTACCTCCATCCAGTATAGACCGCCATTCCAAGGTGATTTCAGTCAACCTAGCGATTGCAACTCACAGACTTTAGAGGACTCCCACTGCAAACACCTCAACATCAAGCACATAGCTAAAACAACCACCTCCAAAATCAACAAGGGTGGCCTCATCCTGTCAGCCTCACCAATACCCTGCTGCAACTCTAAAGTTTTCCTTGGACAAGATATCTTGCTTTTCTGTCTTCTCCATTCTTCAACCCTGTCTTGCATTGAGCTCATTAAAAGAAGAGAACAAACTAACTTTATGCTCCTTCAATGACCTCCGATGGATGCCCTCAAGAGGAGCTCGAAATTGTGTATAATTCACTGAACACACATAGGATGTCGATTCATTCATCAGTGTTTACCATACAACAGTGAAAAACCACACAGAAATCTATGTTCAAGTGCAATGACGACCCTGCAGACCTGAACCCTCAGCAGTGTTGTACATTCAGACCTGAATAGAAATGGAGAAGCATCCTCAATATATATACCCATTACTCCACCCCTAAGTGGAACATCGTCTCGCATGCTGAGCTCACCAGCTTCCTGAACTCAGTCAAGGCCACTTCATTTGAAAATAACATTCCTTTTCTTATCTACTGTAACATTTCTTTAAGAAAATGCTTTTACACTCATCCTCAACATCGCCAGCACTTTCCTCTCCAAAATCTTCAAAAGTTCATTACAGGACAACCCCTCACCCTGCTGAAGAAACCTATCTTATAATAGTTGGATCTAGCCATCAACTATACTTTCAACCAATCTAGCAATCATTTGCCCTTGAACGCGTTTAAAGAGCAGTAACCACTAAGCTACAAGAGGAACTCCGTATAAGTAATCTTCTGCTAACATATCAATCAGGCTTCACACCAAGCTACAGCATGAAGACTGCTGCTCTTCTTGTACTTGGCAACACCCTCCTCATCAATTACACAAATGACACCTGCCCGCTGATACTGCCTGACCACTCTGCAGCCTCATACACACTTGACCAACAAGCACTGATTCATACCCTGGAAGCAATAATGGAACCATAAATGTTTCACCTTTTACCGCAATCACTTGCATTTCAGCATATTAATTTACAAAAGAAAAGCAAAATCACCAAGCCTCCTTCTTTTCTGCAGGGTACTCCAGGGTTTCATCCTCTCCTCCATCATTTCAAACCTCTGTATGGAACATCGCTGAACACTGAGCAACATTAAGATACATCAATATGCCAACAAACACTCAACTGTATCTAAAAAATCTCCTTACCAAATGATATTCATTGACTTAAACCTGTCCTAAATTGATCCACAACTGGATGTCCAGTACATGTCTAAAGCTCAACTCGAGAAAGCTCCAGAAAACCACAAATTCAATCTTAGCTCACTGACATGAACCAAGATGACGTCACTTTACAACTAATAGACAATGTTAAATTATTTGGATACACCCCCAGCAAACCTTCATGCTCAAAGAACATTTAAAAAACACATTGCTAGGAAAACCACAATAGGATGGTATGAGAAATCCTCTCTGAATAAAGCAAAATCTTTAGCCCAGAAGCTTATTTTAGAATTTTCTCCCACCTGGATTAAGGGAACACTTTGATAAGCGGCTGTCATGACTCCATTTTGTCACCATTTAAAGGTATCATATGAACTGCAGTATGTGGCATCAAATCTTTCTAGCCGTAACTTTGTAGAAACCCAATTCACACATTTATCAAAAGGAGAAGGACCAAACTAATTTTACGTCCCACTGGATGTCTCAGAGCAGTGTGTAGTTGGCTTGTCATCCTGATTCTAGAGGTTTTGTAACCATGTGTAGAAATCAAAGGTAATAGGCACAATTAGAAGCTAAACTAAATCTCATTACTCCTATACTCATTTACTAACAGTGGACTGCTCTTGATAACATAGTGCAGGAGTAACATGGGGTGCATTCAAACTTACTCTTAAACCATGCAATTGTGAACACTCAATTTGTGTCTAATTCCCATGAAGTAGGAACTGTGGGGTTGGTGTGAGTGGACAGGTCTACTGACTGAGAATAACCAATATCAGTGGTTCAAGGAGTCATATTGCTAATTACATTATGTGTGTGAGTACCCTAAATTTATGTCAAAGTCCGGTAGATTGTGTCCCCTTGATATTGGTTTTAGTACAACAGGATTCCATAGCATGTTCCAGATTCTCTTGCATACCCTTAAAGTTCTTCTTTCCACATGGAAGCTGGGAACATATGTAATCATAAACAGTGAATTACAGGATTTCTTTTATCAATGGGTACCGAGTTACATCAAATGGACAAGAGTGAAGCTCAACTGTTCTATGATGTCAGTCAGAACCCTGAGGTGAAAAACACCCCAATTATTCACATTTTACACATCTATAAGTGTATGTTATATATGCCCCCAATATCATCTACCCCTACCTTTAACTGCTACACAGTTATAGGCGAGCCATATGTACTTGGCCTCTCCTCCCTATGCCTAATGCACAACAAAACACCTTGCCACCTGCGACCCACCCCTAACTGCCCTAAGAGCAGTCTACCTCCTTCCCCTTCCCATTCCTATGCCTCTCCTCTCAAAGCTGTGCCCTTTCCTATCCATTGAGGCAAAGAGCTAGTCTGCACCGACAGGCTCTTAGAGAGTGCTGTGCCAGCAGCCTGGAATTTTTTTATGAAGCAGCAACAGTGAGAAACAACTTTTATTTCCCACTGTTGTTGTGTTATGCAGTGCATAACCAGATTTAGATTCTGGTATTCATGAAAAGGTGCACAGAGGAAGCCATACATACCAATCCACTTTATTGCTTGACCAGGATTTATTTCTAGGGCAGATTTTGGATAGCTAGTGCTACACTTTTCAAAGTTATATTTGATAGAACTGGTAAGTGATTAGACCTGTTTACCCACTCGCTGCAATTTACAGTACTTGATTAGGTGACATGCAGACTTCCTTATCATATTGATTTATTGTCCAATCTGTAAGTTATTCAGGTCATTTTGGCATTGCTTAAATCTATACTCATACTACATCTGAAAAGTTCTCACCTTGAAAGTGTTACTGAGAAAGACAAAGATACATGTGGTCAGGGTGGCTTTTGGAAGAACAACTAAGCACACATCAATGACCAGACAATATTTTTCAGAAAAGCTATACCTATTGCCTTGATTGTTCTTATATAGCCTTACCTATGCGAAATAGAGATTGGAGATGCCCTAACTATAGCTAATGCACCACCACAGTCTGTCGTGGGAACCAGCAAAAAAGGCATACATGTCCCATCAACATAAGATAACACAATAAGAGACTAAGAATAATGAATCATTTCTTACCAGACTTCAATCAAGTTTGTTTGGCTCATGATCAATGGTTCTGGGCAAAAGAGGGAACTGCATCTTTAACAGTAGTGATCAGAAGATAGTCAAGATGGCAGATGACTATCCCAAACACTTTTGCCTTGAAAGCGGGCAAATATTAACCACTGAATTTTTCCTTTCACCCTCTGATCTTTAGTAAAATGTGCATGCACTGTTGTGAGTGCTTGAATCCATGGCTCTTTTTGTGCTATAGCCATCAACTCATGAGAAACCTGGGAATATTTCTGTATTGCTAAGTGTATAACAAAAAGCATGTTCTCAACTGACAAATTCTTCCAAACTTTCCTGTGTCTGACCACTGTGGGCAGTTGCTTGTAACTTTCTTCAACATTGATTTAGGTGTTGATGAGCTACAGTACTTAGCCTGTTTTGTTTTCCTTTTGGTTCTCTTTTTCCATTGTCCTTCATGAGTTAAAATGTGGCCTTCTTCTTCTGAACCATGGGTTATCCTTACACATATCTCATCTCCCTTGGAAATGTCCTCTTCAGTATATTCACTCGCATGTGTGTAGGTTATGTTGCGTTGTTGCTTTCTTTTAGACTTCTCATCTGTGGTACATTTTAGGTTTATTAGTGCAATCTCACGCATTTAACCTCAATGAATTCTTTCATTAGCTCCAAACAATCTCCTAATTTTTTATGTAACCTGTTGTTTCAGAAATCTATTTTTAAAGTCCTGAACCAGTTTTCCACCATTGCATTAGTGCCTCTATGTTGTCCTTCACCTAACATTATTCCACTCCAAAGTAGTAAGGTTGTGACATATTTGTCAAGCAAGGTAACAAAGTGGGGACAGTAATTCATGTTTTGACTCAGATTTTTATTTTCATTTTCAGCATTCAGTGTTTTTTCTCATTTTCAGACACAATGGCTTGAAATAAATTTGAAAATGGAGAAGACTCTTTAAAGATGTATTCTTTCAAAAAGTTGTCTGTAGTGTCAGTGTAACATGTGTCTTCAAATTCATCATTACAAAACCTTTTGTTTGTTGATTGACCTCTTATTTCTGTCATGTATTCCAAACATGTATTCGTCTCAGTTTCTTAGAACATACAGTACTCTCTTAAGGTGTACTTTAATCTCAGTCAATTTACTTGCATTTTGCAAAAGGGCAAAGGAATACATACACAACTGTTTGGCTTCTTTTCTGGCTTCCGCTTTGCTCACCTTATAAGCCATGAGTCTAATTGTATGAGCTGCACAGACATGGACCTCAGTCAACATATACTTCTCTCGACCAATGCACATGTTGAAAAAGAATTTTAGGTACTGAACAAGGGTAATCTAATTGAAAGCCGGCATGATTGCATGGATCATTGCCCAACCAAAATCTACCTTGACTTTTTTTGTGGAATGAGTCTACGATAGGGTAATCTGATTGAAAGCCTGCATGATTGCATGGATCATTGCCCAACCAAAATCTACCTTGACTTTTTTGTGGAATGAGTCTACGATAGGGTAATCTGATTGAAAGCCTGCATGATTGCATGGATCATTGCCCAACCAAAATCTACCTTGACTTTTTTGTGGAATGAGTCTACGATTGGACAGCTTGAGGAAATCATGACATACACAATTTAACCAGTGCAAAGTGGTTGGTGTGCTTTGGTCAGAAGATAACATTTCTGCAACTGTGACTGTATGATTTCTAGGTGTCTTTGTTTGAAGACACAAAGTATAACACAAGACTATGTGGTGGGTCTCTTTGGGGCTTGCAACGACTGATCCTGTTGCATCAAGATATAGATAACAATAACCAAATGTCTGCAGTTTCTTTAGCATGTGTAACTGAACAGCGTTGTATACATGAATATCAAGAAGGCTCATGCAGATATATTGAATGAAAGCATGAGCAGTCACAACTGGATTATGTTCTTACTGATATTGTCTTTGTTGTAGTTCAAGGCAGTCTAAAAAGATATTTGTATTCGTTTTGTTGCAGTGATTCTTTTCACTGGTATTTTATTGTAGGACTGTAGTTGTTGTGATGGTATTCAGGTTACCAGCTAAAAGTTGTTCTGGATCTGCATTAGCTATCGATTTTATGAACAGATGAGAGGGTTGTGTCTGTCCTAACCAGGATTTCAATGTATCTCGTTCTATACCACAAGTATGCCTCTTATACAAATGTTGAGCGGTATGGTTGATTGCACCAGTCATCTCCATTTGAACAATGACATTGCTACTCTATCTGTGTTTCTTGTTAATTGTGAAATCACATTTGGTGCAACAATTAAATTTATAATGCCCTTTCCCACATCAGTAAACAGATATTTGTTTTTAATGATCCTTTGCATCTGACTCTATTCCATTTGAAAGAAATAGCACAAAATGTATTTCTTTAATTAACCTTTCTGCAAATTAAGTCAGACCAAATATTCGTTAACGAAAGATAACCATGTGACTTCTCTGGTTTTATCTGTTTCCATTCTTTTTTGGTCAATTTTATTTAAATCTTGATGATAGATTGTCGTCCTGTTTTGTACTAGCTATACATATATTTGCTAGCATCATTCTTTGTAATGTGGTATGTGTAAAATTTTGCTTATTTGGCGTCTATTGCTTTTTCAGAAGATCCCTCTATTTTTCTATTACTGTTGAAAATTATTTTGGGTATTTAGAAGCCATAACAATTTTTTGCACAGTTGGCTGAGAGACATATTTATCATTCCCCTTTTCAGTAGGCAAAATTTGACCTAATTCTTTAGAATTCATATAAGACTTAAGTTGTGATGTGAATAATCTCTTAGGAGATGCAAATGAAACATCAAAGTCTGTGAATTTTCTTTTTCTGACACTGCTCTTTTTTGTTTTACATTTAGGGCAAAACCATGGTGAAATAGAAGCTATATCCATAATGCTTTTATAGCCAATACAAGTTGGATTAAGTCATTGTTTATATAACTCACACTGAGCATATGGTTGCTGGGGATCATTTCTTTTGCCTGTATACACAATATAGATTTTCGTCTTCTTCTTTAGAAAACGGGGGTTGATCCTTGACAGGTAAGTCTGTTTTTTTGCTCTTTTGATAGGCCAATGTTTTTGTCTTAATTGCCCCTCTGTCTTCTCTCCAAACATGATAAAGCAATAACCTTGTGCATAGCTTGTTCTGTCCAAGTGCGAATCCAATTTTTCCCCAAACAGAGTTAGATTTATGGTAACCCTTGTTGTTTAGAGATGAGATGTTTTCATCAAACAACTTTATGAGTTTACTCTCTGAGCTTTTATCAGAAACAAGTTTCCAGGACATTTTTGACTATTTACAATTCTTGCACAAATGTTTCTTGTTAGTTCAGTTTGAAAGATCACAAATATATTACAGAAATCGAATTTCTGACTGAAAATATGATATGGAAGTTTCCACCAAACGTTTTAATTACATTGCAATCCTATTTCTCAGCACTGTTTAAAGTTAAGATTAAGATGTGAGGTGCTTTCTTGACAAAGAGAGCAAGAAGAGTCAGAGAAACTGAAAACAAGCAAGGAAACAACATTGTAAATTAAAAAAGGATTCCAAGCATGAAATGTTTACTCTGGAAATATTATTTTGCTCTTCTTAGGCTTATTGTAGGAAACAGCCCTCTGATGGCACAATTAGGCTCTGAAGTGAAAGGAGACCGATAGTAATATTACAAAATGAACAACAAAATGTTCATACAGTGAACTTTGCTGTTTGATAAGGTAGCACTTTTGCTATGTTTCTATAAACTGCAAGACTTATTTTTATAGCACATCCCCTTCTGGTGTATAAGGGAAATCATGAAGCCTTCAGTAAACAACTGACTCAGGAATTGTAGACAAAGAACTGTGTTTCAAACAAATCAGCACTCAATTCCTTTGGTGCCCTCTGCAGTCTTACAGTGTGATGCATTAGTATGGTAGCCTCAAAAGGCCATTTTGTATCAGAAAGCAAACCTTCAATACTTTGAGCAGTAAAATAACAAAAATGAATCTCTAGGGGTAAAGTAGGACTGCACTTCTAATCTGAAATTAACATTATTACACTACTTGCATGGTATGATATTTGTATAAGCACAATGCATTAAAGCTTGAAGGTGTTATATAGAAACGTAGTTTTTATTTGGGAGTTCTTTTAGTGCAGAATACTGCCTTGAAGGCAATATAAAGCACTATTTTGGATAGAATTACTCCACTTTTCACGTTGGTGTTATTATGAAAGTAGGCTCTATGACAGAAATACTTGCTTTGAAAATCACAGAGGGCAGCTTTGAAAATGTTATCTTAGTAAAGTTTGATACACACAAACAATAGATAACTTGGTATTGATTTTTAGAAATCAGTGTCCTGGTGAAAAGTGGCATCTTATGAAGGAGCTCATAAAGTGACATGACTTATCTGTAGGATCTGTTACTAAATCTCACTCAGAGCACTGGACTGTGTTTATACCACTGACTTTGGGCGTTTCCCCTAGGCTGTGCATGCTCCAGCATCATGAATTCTGGATTACTTTCCCCCACCTAAGGCTGGGCAGACAGGAACTAGGGAGCCTGCCATCTGCACTGGAGAGAGATCAATGCACTTCAGTATTTCTCCTCTGAGCAGGAACCCTTTGTTTGAGTTTCTTTCAGCACATGGGAGAAATTTAAGGAACTTTTCTGTCTGGGACTGTCATACTTTACATGTTAGAATCATACAGAAAGGAGTCCTGCCCGAATCGTGAAGGAAGGAATTCTGGAGAAAGATGGAGGCATGCTGAGTGAGGCATCCATAACGTGTCCTTGGAATTTCCCTGACGGTTCAGCAGCTCACCGATTAAAAAAAGATGTTGTGGAAAATGTTTATCTTTTAATCATCTTGGATTAGATTAGAGGCTTGGTCAGACATGGGTATGGAGGAGTAAAAATGTCCCCACAAATTGAATCACATTTGTTTTTTATCTTCTTGTAATCTCTAATTACGTGGCCTAAACAAGCCCAAACTGCAATGGCTTCTGCACAATTGGTAGTCCCAGAGGGGGTGGTTACGTTTAGGAAACAGTCCCCTGATGAGACTTATGAGTTACTTTTAGACCTGAGAAAGTAGGTGTGACCGGCCGGGGTCAAGGACGACACGAAGAGATAGGGTTGGTTGTTTTTTTTCAGTGTACTTTATTGGATTTAGGAATAATTGGTGTGACATATAATTGTTTTTCTTGTGCTGTTTCTTCTTTCAGTGTCCTTCTCCTGGCTTTTCACCTCTTCTTTGGTTTTTCTCTCTTGCAGGGCTCCCAGGAAGCGCATGTGAGAAAAGAACAAGAGAAGGTACCGGTAAGTTCCTTTTCTTTTATCTTCTGGCTCTTTTCTTTCTCTCACCTGCTTTTCTTTCTTCTTAGTCGTACTGTAGGAGTTTTCTCTCCCTCTTGTCTAACTTCTTTTTTCTCCTTTTCTCTTTCACTGGCTCCACTTCTATTAATAGATAAGTATTGCTATTTCGCCCTCTCACTTCCTGGAATCACTCTCTACCGGTTGTTCCTTTTCTTGTTTCTTCCCCTCTATTGTCTCTTCTTTGTATTACTTTGTGCCTCTGTCTTTGTAGCTTCTGTTGTATTTACCTCCTCTTTCTTCCTTTGGTTTTCAACTAGTTTCCCTTTTAGATAGTTCTTTTTTTCTCACTGAGTAGTAAGCTCACGTCTTCTTTACTACCCTTGGTTTTTCTCTACTATTGTATATGTATACTTATTGTAGTTGACTCTGCCCCTTTGTATTTTTACTGAATATTTGCCCCGTTGTCCTTCCCTTATTTTCCTACCTGTTTTCCCACTTCCCTGTGCTTCTCCTTCCCTGTTCCCCACCCAACCACCCTTGCTCCCCGAGTTTGTTACCGGAACGCACCTGAGGTTGCCACGCTTCTCCTGAAGCGTGGCAGGTAGGCTTGCGTTACGCCTCCTGGGTCGCCGGGGTCTCTGGTCCGCCGTCCGCCTCTTCTTCTCCTCTTGCCTTTCGTTTGTTGTCGCCACCTTCCCTTCCCGCGGTGCTGCTCCTCACTCCTCCATTGCGCGCCTCCCTGCTCCCAGCCGCTGGCATTTTAAGTTCACTCCTTCCCATGCAGCAACTTCCCGGCCCCTCCTTTGCTGCCAGAAGAAATTCCTGATTCGCTGCCTTTACGTGAGGGCCCGGGGCATTCATGACAGCGCCATTACAAGTTGGGTTTGTGAACGGGTCGCATTGTGCCAACCCGTCACAGTAGGTAAACTTGTCAGGTCAAAATGGCAGTTTAAAACTGCACATGCAGACTCTGCAGTGGCAGGGATGAGGCATGTTTGAAGGGCTACTGAAGTGGACGGCTCAATCGGTGCTGTAGGCCCACTAGTAGCATTTAGTTTACAGACCCTAGCCACATATAGTACACTTTACTAGGGACTTACCAGTAAATTTAATATGCTAATTGTGAATAAGCCAATGTTACCATGTTTAGATTACAGAGGACCTGCACTTTAGCCCTGGTTGGCAGTGATAAAGTGCTCAGAATCCTAAAGCCAGCAAAACCGAAGTCAGCTAAACAGGAGGTCAAAAACACAGAGAAAAACACGCCAAGGATACAAGGTCTAACAAATACTACGCACCATCACTAATGCTGACCTCTAAAAATACCTCCCAGACTTCTTCAACAGTATCCTCGAGAGATGCGAGGGTGACTGTATACAAATGGATAAAGCCTTTGGGGTTATCCCTTTCCAATCAGCTTGACTCGTATGTCTAATGTTTCCCCTGTATCCATTATTTTACAGAAAAGGAGGCAATCATAACCAATCTGAAACAGGGAAGCCCCATCGCTTTCAAAGGTGTATAGCTTCTTCTCTTCCAGGACCTCTCGGGGCCACACTTGCCAAGCGTCTCAGCGTCAAACCAGTTACAGACTTTCTTGTCATGCATAGCACTAAATACTGCAGGGCACATCCATTTGCATCACATTTTTATGGGTGGGACAAATGTGTGTCATGGCCTCACTCGCAGAAGCAAAGCAGATCCTGGAACTGCCTGTGGAGTCTGAGGAGCTTGGGACTCCCGGGCTGCGAGGGACACCGAGACTGAATGGTGCACAGTTCCAGAGTGATCACACAGAACAAATCCAGCCCCACATAAATCGAAACCAGCAAGGTTTAGCTATTGGAATACCTATGTTGCTCCACTGATGATAGTTCCCAGCACAGTGACTAAGTGCCGGATCTTCTTAGCAAAGCTCCTCTTTTTCAATCCATGTTAGGCTGCCCTTCATCACCTTTTTCTTTCTCATCAGGACCGGATTGGGGACAGGCTTTGGACCAAAGTCTGCATAACCGTTATCCCCCCTCATACCCTTTATGGTGTAGAGGATGATATCAACCTAAAATTCTTCTTTTTAACGTTTCATACATATTCTTGTTATACATGTTTGGGAGCTAGGAGGGAAGTGAAAGGGTATGCACAAGCCACCATCCTCCACAGCAGCTAAATGTCAGGTCTTGGGAGAGAATAGTGAATTTTCACACAAAATCAGTCTTCAATGATCACTAATACTCCAATAAATAATAAGGTTGTGACATATAATGTTTGAAATCTCAGTAACCGCTCCAAGTGGATGGGTATCTCTGGGGGAACTTCACTCGCAGGGTGCTGCCATCTGCATACTTCAGGAGACCATTCTTCTGAGGGCAGATACACATCAACACCATTTACACAAGTTCCCACCCCAATACCATACACCTTTGTGCTCCAAAAATGGCATGGTGATTCTTATTTCTATACCCATGTGTTCCACTGAATACAGACAGAAAGTGGACAAAACTAGAATGTGGCTGATGGCCAGTAGCTTTTCGAACACCCAACTGATCTTCCTAGCTTCTGTTTACATCCCCAACTACCGCCAAAAATCACTCTTAAGGGATATATCACGGACCATTACAGCCCTTGCAGTAGGCCCCTTAATATTTGGGGGAGACTTTCATATGGTTCTCAGTGCAACACAAGATAAATTACAGTAGTGTCAAGGTGGGACCCCATGTTATCTCCTGAGAGATAGCATGGCTGGCAGACCTAGGCCTAATAGATACATGGTGCACAGAACACCCTCTCACAATCGATGTGGTGTGTTTGAAAAATAAAATACATATTTGTGAGCCAATGTGTTTTTCCTGTAAAACAACCACTATTACGCATTCCTATTGAGGCCAGGGTAACTGGTTTGGTGCCACATGTTGTAATAATTTTTGCTTCGCTCAGGCAATTTACATACAGGTTGTTTAGAAGGGAGCTCCCTTTACTAGGATAAATATGAAAATTTGTGACCCAAGTTGATCATCGGAGAATATATAATTTCCTATTCGCCTATAGCCCCATAGGAATGTTTTGGCTGTTGGGTGCCCTGTGGGACCAATGAGCCCATGTTTTGGTGGAAACGTTGCTTGGCTCAGGCTACATCCTCATAGACCTTGTAAGGGTATGTGGTGTGTATGTAAAACAAAATACATATATTTGTGAGCCTATTTGTTTTTCCTGTGAGAGAACTGCAATTGCTTATTCGGATGTAACTTCATAGAAATGGAAGGAGGCCAGGGCAACCAGTTTGGCGCCAACTGTTGTGACAAATTTTGTCTGGGTCAGGCAATTTACATATAGGTAGTGTAACATGGTGTTCCTTTTGTTAGTATCAATAGTGAAAGCTGGTGAGCCAAGGAAATCTTGATGGGAGAAAGGATAGTTACTTATTTGTCTATAACTCTACAGGAATGCATTGGCTTGAGGGTGGCACAGTGGGCACAGGTGGAAACATTGTTTGCCTGAGGCTAAATCCCTAGAGTGCTTGTAGGGGGGTGTAGTGCATTTGAAAAACATCATACGTATTTGTAGCCAATGTGTTTTTCACATAAGAGAACCACAATCACTTATTCAGACATAATTGCAGTGGAATGAATTGAGATGAGGGCAAATCGGGTTGCTACTGTCTTTTGTGACAAATTTTAATTGGCTCAGGCAATTTATATACAGGGAGTATAGAGGGGAGCTCCATTTAATAGGAATAACATTAAAATTGGTGAGCCAAGTTGAACCTATGCACCTACAGCTCCATAGGAATGCATTCGCTGTTAGGTGGCACAGTCAGGCCATGTTTTGGTGGAGGCGTAATTTGGCTCAGGCTAAATACTATACTTGTGGTGCGTTTGGCTCACAAATATGTATATTGTTTTTCAAGGTGATTTTCCTGTAAGACAATTGCAATTACATATTCAAACATTATTACCTAGGAATACATTGAGGTGAGGGCACCCTTTTTGGTGCCACCTGTTGTGATAAATTCTGCTCACCTCAGACAATTTACATACAAGTACTATAGACGGATTCTCCCTTTACTAGAATGAATATGAAAATTAGTGATCCAAGTTGATCTTGATGAGAGAAAGGATGGCTACTAATTCGTCTTTAACTCCATAGGAAGGCGTTGGCTTGAGGATGGCACAGTAGGAACAGGTGGAAACATTGCTTGGCTTAGGTTAAAACCTTAGGGGGTATGGTGTGTTAAAAATATTTCTGAACCAATGTGAATTTGTTATAGAAAAAGTATGATTACTTCTCTGGAGATAACTGCTTAGGGACACTTCCCATATGGTGCCACAAATTATGATCAGTTCAGACATCTTACATACAAGTATTGTAAAGGGGTGCTCAATTTCTTAAGATAAATATGAAATCTTCGGGTGGCAAGGTTGTTCCATATTTTGGTGGAAATGTTACTTGTGTCAGACTAAATTCTACTGGACGTAATAGTGGTATGTGTTGTGATTAAACAAACAGCATATTCATAGTATGGGAATGCAGAGTCTGATAAAAATGGAGTTAGATTAATTATTTAAGGTTGTATTTTATTTAAAATGTTGCTTGCACATAAAGTGCTATCCAAATAAAATGTTGGTCAAATAAGATGCTAACTTTCACCAGCGGATAAGATGCTGACCGAATAAGAAGCTAACTTCAGTCTGAGAATAAGATGCTGGCCGAATAAGAAACTAACTTCAGCCTGCGAATAAGATGCTGACTGAATAAGAATCTAGCTTCAGTCGTATCCAATACATTTAGGTTTAGTTTGTTGCTAAACATTACCATTAAAATAAATGATGGAGGAGTTTGAGCCCAGACATTAGACCGACTAAAGCATAATGGTGTGGCAACACAGGAAACTGAGAATGAATGCACTGCAGGTTTATTACTCTTATTACTGTTCCGCCATACAACTAATGCAGAACCACCCCTCACTTCCTTCCCCCAACGTTCCATGGCTGATACCATTATTCATTGACAGTGGAGTGTGTGCTCAACATAAGAAGAACACACATTAGAAATGCCCTGCAAGTGTACATTGGTATGATCAATATTTAACATGAGATATGCCAAACACATCCCTCCCCCTAAAAAATTAGGGAAAACAAAACAAACAAAAAACCAACAAGAGTAAAAACAAGATTAATCCTGAACAGACCTCCAGGAAGGTACACTTGACCTATAAAATGTTTTTACATTGGATTCCTCCTCCCCCCACCAATGGAGTGGATTCTCCCTCTCTCTCTCCCCCATTGATGGATTGTGGTGCCCATCATCAATATCCATCTCAAGGGACTGTGAACTCATATGTAGATCAGTGTCATTAGAAAGATTAGTAACATGTGGGAGACTCAGATGAGTCTAAATCTTGGAAGAGAGACTCCTAATTAGCTCTAGCATCATGAGCACCATTGGGACGTCCACAATCGTTCACACCATTGCAAACTGTAATCACACTTCCTTTGTTCAGTTTCACCATCTTCATTACTTTGAAAAATAGATTTGCCTTTTGCCACTCTCACTGGTAACCTGATGTAGAACACATCCCCTACAGAAAGATTACATGTTTTTGCCTTATGAGTGACACATATCTATGTTTAGCTAATGACAGTTTGCTTTTTTACATTTCCCATGATATGCTTGTCATTCATTCCACTGTTCAAGCCTTGCTTGGTGACAACGTTTTTTAGTAACCACCATGGGTATACATCTGATGAAGGAAGCATTCTTCTTAACAACTGGAAATGACTGATTCCTGTTGTGAAATGCAGATTGATGAGATAAGCCCACAACCTCTCTCTGATGAGATTCAGGCAGGTGACTTGTTATGCAAGGCCATATGTATACTATCCTTAAGATAACGGCTGCAACTCTCAACCAAACCTTTGGATTGTGGTTCATAAACAGCAGTAAATGTGTGTTTGATATTGTGCACACTGAGGAAGTGTGTCATTTCCTGGGCGATCAATTGTATGCCATTGTCCATGGCAATGCTTTCCGGGTGAACCCTCTCTAGAAAATCTTTCATTCAATGTATGACTGAGTTAGTGGGACCCTTTCTACTAACTTGACCTCGGCCTCAGTACTACACTTAAAGTTGTTATCACATTTGGAACATTCCACACAATTCCCCATGTAGTGGTAAACATGTGTATTTATCCTTGCACATGCTTAATTGATGGCAACTTGAGTGAGTGTACTCCTTTGCTTTGCACAAAATGTCATTCTCAGCATCCTCATGGGGTCACATCTCCTTGGTTATTGGTACATTTTGTAGGGCACAAATCTCTCTCATACTAGCAACTGCATCAAATTTATTCTCATCATTCTCAACACAACCTGACTCTAGGCAAGGAGATCACAATAAAAAGTCTGCACATTTGTTGCCTTTGTTCGGAACATGCACCACTGTGAAGCAATACTCTTGCAATTTTGAACTTAATCTTGCAATGTGTACGGTTGAAGTTAGACCACCCTAAGAGAAAATATGTGAACTAGAGGTTTGTGGTCCAAGTGCAATTTCAACTTGTTAACCCAAATAAAATGTCTGAAATGATTTACTGTCCAAACACAAACCAGCAATTCTCGCTCAATTACAGCATAGCGTCTTTCCGTGGAACTCGGTTTTCTGGGGGCATATCCCACTACCCATTCAATATCCACTGTTACACTGAATTCTTTTCCCACAGCTGTAACATCAGTTATGTTTTGCTTAATTAGGTTGAAGGCCTGTTCTTGATTTTTGTCCCCACACATACTCCTGGTCTTTCCTCAGCAATTGTCATCTCAGGAGCTCCAATGACTGTGGCGAAGTTCTTAAAAAGTGAGTAATATTTGCACAACCCACAAAGGGATAACTGTTGTTCATTTTACATAGGGTGCGGAGCTTCATTGATGGCAGACACTCGGGTCTCCTTAGCAATAACTCCTTCTTATGTCAGTTTGTGGCCCAAGTACTCCACTCGACTTTTATATAACTTGCATTTCTCAGGTGAAAGTGTCAGGGCACTTGCTTCCAAACTTGAACAGATGGCACGCAGTATCTGCAAATGTTTTTTGAGTCTTTGGGGAAAACCAGAATGTCATCCTGGAAGCACCATACCTGTTCCTCCAGGTCCTTGAAAATGTGATATGGGGTTCTCTGGAAAACAGACAAGGAGGATGTCAAGCTAAATGGCATGCATTTGTATTGGAATAGCCGAAATGGAGCAATGAATGCCTTCAGAGGTTCCAAAGCTACTGTCAACTCAACTTAATGGTATTCTTGTTTTAATCCCAACATTGAAAACACCATAGCTCCATTTACAATTGAAATACGCTCATTCATCTTTGGCAAGGGGTGTCTATCAATTAGCGTTGAGAGCTCTTAAAGCAACACAAAGGCCATAGGCTCCCATTGCCTTTTTTGTCAAGATGGTAGGCGACACCCACTCAAATTATTCTGTTTCTTCTATTATTTGTGAACAAGAAGATCATGCAACAAATTCTGTAACTCCTTTCTCAGACTTAATGGCACTCCTCCCAACATTTGTCTAAGAGAGACATGTGCCTCCTTTAATTTAATAAGGTGCTTGAAACCAGACAATTTACCAAGTGTCAGAACCAATTTAGATGGAACACATTCTTCCCACATTCAGTCGAAGAGGCAGCATGGTCCCACAATCCCCAGAAAGCATTTGACGGCCAGTGGATAGGATAAACCAGGTGCTGACTAATACTCCCAAGGGAAGGGCATTTGGGAACAAACAATAAACTAGCAAAACAAGTTAAAATAACAACCTGATGGATGTGTTAGTCAAATACTGAGGTTAGAGAAGTACAGAATACCACTGTTGGGGTGCACGATTATGGTGCATAACAGTACAGGTTAGGCATAGTACCACATGGCAACATAAATAGAATAAGACACAGCAAAGTCTGCCTGACCTTACCCTTGGAGCCAGGAATACCTCACTGTTCGTGTCTGTTCTACACTGTTTACAGGTTACCTCTGCAAGGATCTGGTCATCTGGTAGACTGTTTTTTAGAATCCTCATCCGATAGGGTCCAACCTTTTAGATGTGGAAGTTCCCTGTTAAGTGTCATAGGGAATATAAGTCTCATAGGGTTAAGCACAAATCTGCTTTAGTCACCCCAGAGAGATGCAGCACCAGTATAAATGATCAAGAACACACACAAGCACTCTTCACACACTCTTGTCACAACACACTACTGGTATCAAAAGCCCCCAGCTGGTTGGTAGCGTGCATGAAGTCACAATGGCTCCTCCTAGGTCTTTTACTAGGAATCTCCTAAACTCTGAGCATTTAGAATGAAAGCCTCGTAGTGCAAATCATAAAAATAGTAACTCAGCAAGATCCTCAAAGTATTAACACTGTGCTTGTAGGAACCAACATCTTGCAACAGAAAACATATTAAATGTCATTCAAGCAATAGTCCGTACCACTGATATGTAACAAGATTCCTCAAAGCAGTGTGCACCTGGCAGTCATTTACGACTGTCCCGAAAGAATGCTGAAATGCCTTGGGGCTGTAATCACTGTACCGCTATGCTTGGCCAAGGGTCCGATGACGAAAAACAGGAGTGCTACTCCAAGGATCCTGGAAGCTTCAAGATAGACCCACTGGTTCCAGTAAGCTGAGCATCTCTTTCACAATCAGGAAGCTCAATGCGAAGCATCAAGCACTTCCTCAATGGGGTGTAAATACCCTTGGAACCAAGATGCCCATCGGGCTTTTCAATGCGTCCCCTGCAGCAAAATGCCATCCGGGATGCAAGGGGCGCAACTCCAGCTTCTAAGGACCCGGGGAACTTCGCTGCCCCAGCAGTAAATGGCCAGACAAAAAAATGCTAGTGCCAGCAGTAGCAGGGAGCTGTTTCTATATTGGGTGACTTGTCCTGCTGCACTGTGGTTCTCCAGGGGATTCTTCAAGGGATTTATTCATCTGTTGGAGAAGCCATAGCAGGTATCTGGAAGGAAGTTGAGTAAGGAGTAATGAGCTAACAGCACACCCCATGCAGCCTTATGCATCACCACCTACTGAGCGCATGTGTCCGCCCCTCAGCCCCTAGTGTAGTGTGGCTGGGCTATAGTGTGGGTGAACTGTATGGTGAGGGAGTCTGTAGTATCATGCAGTGGACCAGGGTATCCGGTCTTTGGCAGGGGCAACCACTTTCCCTGACACCAAGATTCTCAGTGAAGGTTTTGAGAAATTCTCGGACAAGAGTGAGAGCCTTATCATCCTCCCGGATGGCCAACACAGGATCAGGTGCATTTGGGTTCAATACTATTTGGAGTAGATGTTGGTCCTTCCAACCAAATACACAACCTCCCTTGTGAGTCCCATAGATATTTATGTAACGCACTACTACCTTTGAACTGAGCTCTGGCACAAAAAACTCAGTGAATACAATTGAGCTTCCATCAAAGTATACAGCTTTTATGTCTGGTTCCATTAATGTCCGAACAGCATACCCAAATTTCATTGAAAAAACTCCATTGTAATTATGGTGTATGGTGGCCCAGAGTCCACCATCACCACCAAATCAGTGTTGAGTACATGTAACAAGCACACTGAAGGCTTCTCAACATATTGTTCTAGCTTTTCCGTGGCTTCCCGAACCATTAAAACCATTCCTGGAATTAAGCTGTGCTTTACAACCCACAACTTCTGAAATCTGTGCTTCTCTTGGTCTCTTTTTGTGACAAACTTCCTTGAATACTCGACTGAAATGCCTATTGCGCCCACAAATGTTGCACTCTTTGCCTATTGCTGAGCAGTTCCTAAAGAAAGCAATATGTGATAAATTGCTGCATCTAAAACAGGACAATTTAGCTTCACTTTTATCTGGGCTTGTTCACTTCTGATCATCCTTGTTTATGGATGACACTACCCACCTTTGTTGATTTATTCAAGGGTTTCTCGTCCTTTACTTCACATACCCATGAGATCGACTGTTCAATGGCACTTGCTGATTTGATGACTTCATCAAGAGTAGGGTCCTTATGACCCCTGGCCTCATTTCATCAGTGAATGCCCCAAAGCTGGGCGTAGCAGGTAATCTTTGCAGTGCTGTTTTGAACTAATTGAAAGATACTCCCTCTCTCTGTATTCCAGTGATAACAGGATACTGATCAAGCATAATGCATTATTAGACTTAAACCTACTCTCCAATCTCAGCAATGCCTGCTTGAATTCATCATATTGTTCCTCATCCTCTGGTGTCTCAAACTTAGGCAAAGCTCTAATTATGTCTTGCCTGCGCAACATGGAAGAATGCCCTTCTTCCATTCTACACTCATCTTGTTGACATAAATTGCTACAAGGTACGTCTGAAATTCCTCCTTCCACGGTTTCCACAGGATTGGGGATCACCTTTACTTTTCAGGAATTTCTAAGGCAGATCAAATTACATTTGAGCACTTCCATTCTAAGTTTATAGGATGTATGCCTGAAGAGGCTGCGTCTTCAACTTAGCACAAATGTCTTTCCTTAAATGAAGAACGAATGTAACTGTGCAATAATTTCAGTCACGCTTAGAAATGTTCATTGTGCACACAAGGAACATGAAGGGTTAACCAACTGAAGTAGTGGAAATTGTCACTGTGTCGTTTCCTCCACAGTCAGTGGTCTTTGGCGCAGATAGTGGCCCACATTGACAGTTTGAGGAATGAAAAATTACCTAGCTATCGTAACAGAAAGTTTTAATTTTATTAAAGACTCTGAGGTGAGGATTAGTCTTAACTTTATTTTTCTACTCATCCGACAGCCATGGGGTTAAACAAATATACAGTGACATGTCATTCTGTATGATAGTCAATTGACTGCTTATGATCTGAGGAACAAGTTGCACTTTTTTAGGGAAGTATGGATCTAGTGAAGAACCAGATTGTATAGTTTTTAAAAATTTGGAGACTTGTTCGACACTAAAGGCTAGATGTAGGTAAGATGGGTTTTGCGAGTCGCAAAACTCTATGCACAACAGTGTCCCTGAAACTGTTTGCGACTCGCAAGGGGGTCGCAAATGCCCACCTCGTGAATATTCATGAGGTGGGTCGCAATTTGCGACCCCCTTGAGACTCGCGGCACTCACAGGGATGGTGGCGTGCTGGAGACAGCAGACCACCATGTCTGTGACTGCTTTTAAATAAAGCAGTTTTTTTTTTGTAATGCAGCCCGTTTTCCTTAAAGGAAAACGAGATGCATTACAAAACTACAAAATGAAACGTTTTCGTTTCATTTTTTCAGAGCAGGCAGTGGTCCATAGGACCATTGCCTGCTCTGGAAACATGTTTTTAATGCCATTCACAAAGGGGAATGGGTCCCCTGGGGACCCCTTCCCTTTTGCGAATGAGTTAGCACCCATTTGAAATGGGTGCTAACTGCGATATGGTTTGCGACCGCGTTCGCGGTCACAAAGCAATCTGGCATTGCACTGCAACTTGCAATTAGGAAGGGGACTCCCCTTCCTAATTGCGACTCACAAACCCGTTTTGCGATTCGGTAACCAGGTTACTGAATCACAAAACGGGTTTTGTGCATTGCATAGTGCAGTTTGCACGTCACAAACAGTGAAAATCGCTGTTTGCGACGTGCAAACTGTTACCTACATCTGGCCCTAAGTGTAGAGAATTTTGTCAGGATAGATGTTGAAGGATTTTGTTGTTGCTCATTATCTGTCACGATAATCGGTGAAGCAAGGTTATTAGATTGAAAAGTTTCACAAACTTCTTTAACTTTGGTCTGAAAATAATTGCTATTGAATTGCAAAAGGCTTGCGTACAGTTATTTTTTTGGGCTTCAGGCAGTTTAGCCAGATTCTTTACAGTGTTGAACAGTTCTCTTGCAGAGTTTTTTGATTGTCGAACTTTATTAGAAAAATATTAATTTTTTCTTTGATAGTGAGTTTCTTATACTTTGCAATAGATTGATTGTAAATTCCTTTCTCTTGGGCATTATAATTGGATCTCCAAGCTTGTTCCTTCCTGCTCCACTGGGTGGGTACAGCACTCAAGCATAACAGAGTGGGGCTAATCCTCGTCTCCAAGTCCTTAATAAAATTGAAACTTTCCGTTATGATAGATAGGACATTTTTAATTCTATGTCAGGACCCGGAGGAGAGGATTAGGCTAGTTTAAAGTTGCCAGATTTGTCAATTGTTTGAAATAAAACCTTTTAAAGGTAGAGTCCAAGGACTAATCTGCTGCATTAAGGATATCTTCCAATCTGGTTACTAAAGAAAACGCTTTGGAGGCCATACCCTCTGACCAAATGAGCCCCAAACTGGGAAGTGCCAATTCCTGGTTCGGGCATGGCCCATCTGACCCACCTTGTGATGGTAGGTGAAGATACTGGTCCGAGAGGCTTAGTGAGAGCGATGAGTAATTGGCTTTCCCTTTAAGGACTCAACTCCTCCATCATAGACTCATATGCCTGAAGAGTCCTAACTACACATAACTTTGGAATCTAAGGAAAAGCCAGATATGACACTACCCTTGAATTACATTTTGTTCTAGTAATGTTGAGGGTCACTCCTTCCGGAGTAAATACTCTACCTGTTAAATCCAGGGCCTGCACATCCGAGTCTCTGTGGCAGGATATCAGACACAACAGAGTCGCTGGTTTCGCCGACAACTGTTTTCTAGACAGATACTTGTTGACTTAAAGAGGTGAAGGACCGTATTGACATCCCATAATTTTGAGTAACAGAGTTGAAGCAGAGATGACAATCTGATTCCCCTCAGAAGTTTACAAACCAGAGGGTGTTTTCCAATTGGGTGCCCTTCCACTGGTACATGACCCGATGAAATGGCCAATATAAAGGTATTAATAGATCTATAGGCCAGGCCTTCTGAGGCTAGGGAAACCAAGAAATTCAGGATGCAGACAATATCTGCCCCCACAGGATCCAACTGTCACTGACGATACCAACATAACCATCTTGACAATGCAGAGAGGTATCTTTTATTTGTACTATCAACCCATGCTCTGGAGAGTAACGCTGCAGCTTCCTGAGAAAGTACCGGGACCTTACAACAGATTGAGAGCTTGAGATAACACCAGATGATGGCAATTTCTTTGGGGATCCCTGAGGAGATCCGGAAAAAGGCTAGAAATTGTCATCAATAGGGAGGCAAGTGATATTCTCTTCCTCCATGTACGCCCCCAGATCCTCCATAGCATATATCAGGAGGGTATTACCCTTTAAAGTAAGGTATCTTGCAATAAGCAATGCTTGAGACAGAAGGGCGTAGCCCAAGTACATTGCAGGAATAGGGAAACTGCTTGTCTGAAGACCACGTAGTCAGAGGAAGAATGCCCTGCTAGTGCCTACAGATTCAGAGAGGGCAGCACTCCCTTGAGATACCTGGGAGCCTTAGTAAGTGTCTGGGGCGTGCCCTGATGAAAAAGCCTCATACAATGCTGGTCATGTGGGTGTCTGTCTCCAGTCAAATGGCTCACTTTCAAATATAAATCAGCCCGAGGAGTGCGATGTGTCTAGATGCGCTTCACCTGTCAATGGGGTAATGGTGAAATGACTTGCCCAGGGGGTTAGGATGTGCAGAGCGCATCTATGGTAATGTGTGGGTCCTCTACTGGTTGGAAGACCACACCACGCCTAGAGCCGTAAGTGATATGAAGCGGCCATGAAGGAGCGAGAAAACGTTCTTGCGGCCGTGCTACAAGAAAAACACACAGTGACTATTCCGATATCAGTCAAAAGATTCACATTAACTCTTATAATTAAATAAAATTATTGAAAGAAAGGGAGAATGGAGAAATCACTTATCTCATGCTGCTGGAGCAGCAAAGAAAGAGCGTCTCCAGGGAACATTATGGGAGCATTCGCGGCCCTGATTAGATGAACTATTTATTATGTTTTTTACCAATGGCTCATGGCAAACGTAGTTTGAAATGTTTATATGTTTATTAACACTCATGACTGCTGGGTGAATAAAACGAAGAAAGTTAAGCCTAATCCTCGTCTCTGGGTCTCGACATAGAATTTCAACCCTGTGAGGCGTGTCCTGTTCTAAGCGTCTGATGTCTCAGACCGCCCAGCACCTGTTTTCCAGCTGGGAAGAAGCTTGATTACCCCTGGGGTGGAGTGGTGCAGCGGTGAGGGTGGGGACATGGCTTCAGATGACTCACCAATCTTTCAGACAGTGAGAAGCTGCACCCATTGGTCTATGATGAGAGCTACAGACACTGCCCTGAAAATACCCTCCACACTGTCAGCTCATGATATAGTGTAGTAGGACGGCACACATCCACTCCTCGTTGCGAAACTTGTGCTGTGTAGCAACACAGGAAACTGGAGTGAAAGCACAGCAAGTTTATTACTCTTATTTCTGTTCCATCATACATTGAATGCCTTGCCTTAGACTCACCCGCCACCTCTTTCCCCTAAAATTCCATGGCCCATACCATTATTTAATCACAGTGGTCTGTACACTCCACATCAGGAGAACAAACATTAGAATGCCCTGCAACAGCATAATTGTACAATCAATTTCTGGCATGAGATATAGAATATAACAAACTGTGACTTTACTCATACCAGTGGCAGTTGTGTTAGTTAGGAGACTGGCCCATCACTAAAGCAAGTGATATATGAGTGCAGCAGGAAGCTGGCTCTGTATATTCTATGTCAAAATGAGATATATTGTGGACAGAGTCCAGGGGTTCCTCAGAGGCTTAACAGAGGCTAAAGTAGGTAATACTATTGCTATCTTTTGTGGTAGTGTGGTTGAGCAGTTAGACTTATCAGACTTAGGCCCTCATTACGACCTTCAGCTGCCCGCCAAGATCGGACTGCCGGACGGCCACCAATGCGGCCGCACTCCTGCCGCGGCCATTTGGAGAACCCCGCTGGGCCGGCGGGCAGAAACCAAGTTTCTGCCCGCCGGCCCAGCGGGCATCTCGGCCGCAACACAGGAGCAGGCTCCAAATGGAGCTGGCGGTGTTGCGGCTGTGCGACGGGTTCAGTTGCACCCGTCGCGCTTTTCACTCTCTGCATAGCAGACATTGAAAAGCTTCACGGGGCCCTGTCAGGGGGCCCCATGACTCGGTGGTTCAAACCGCCAGAAAAAGGCTGGCGGTAGGGGGACTCGTAATCCCCTGGGCAGCGCTGCAAGCAGCTCTGCCCTGGCGGATTCCAACTGCCGGGGCCATTGTGGCAGGAAACCGCCCGCCGCGGTCGTAATGCCTTGTGAAGCACTGCCAGCCTGTTGGCGGTGCTTCCTCCGGAACAGCCTTGGCGGTCTTGGACCGCCAGGGTTGTAATGACCCACTTAGACTTATCAGAGGATAGAGCAAAGCATTTGTTGTACACACACAGGCAATAAATGAAGCACACACTCAATGACTAACTCCAGGCCAATTGTTTTTGTACAGCAAAAATATACTTCGATACTTTATTTCTAGATCCACAAGATACACTATGCAGGTAAGTACATTTGCAAGTAAGTGTCAAGCATATGTATCAACACCACTTTGTTTCAATTTGGCAAGTTCAATGGTTTTCAAGAAAATAGCAAATATCTGTTTTAAAAGTTGACAGTGCAATTTTCAGAGACAGTTCTGGGGGAAGAAAAATGAGTACAGTTTTGAGGTAAGTACAAGACTTACAGTTCCATTCTCCGGGGGTTAGGATGTTCACAGGTTGGGGTTCAAATTAACCACAAACACCCGCCACCAGCAACATGGGGCCGGCCGGGTGCAGAGGTCAAAGATGATGCAAGATTTAAAATGGGCTCCTATGGAGACTGGCGGCACTCGGAATAAGGCCTGCTTGCAGGTAAGTTTCCGTGTCTTCAGAGAGCAAACGTGAGGGGTTTTGGTGATCACTGGGGGTCCACAGGTCAGCACCAAACACACACCCTCAGCGGAGCAACGGCGGCCGGGTACAGGGTGCAAACACAGCTGCGGGCTCTCAATGCTTTTCAATAGGGGAACCCCGGGGGTCACAAAGATGCTGCAGGCTAGGTCCTGGGGGTCAGTTTTGGAAAACTACAGCCTGGACAAGGAGGAGTGCTGCCTACTGAACGTTGCTGTACCAGTGGTTGGATTCCCCAAGGCCAGGGGGGTGCGGATGCAGGGGTACCTTTAGGCATCGGAAATCTTCGTCTGATTCTTCGTCCGTGGTCAGGAGGGGTCCTCTGGATTTAGGCTGCAGGAGTCATCGTGTTAGCCAGGAGGGGTCAACCCAGGGTGGACACAAGGTCAGAATCACCTGGGAACCGCCTCTGGACAGGTGGGCCACCTGGACATGGGCCGTGGGCATTGGGTGCAGAGTGGGCCGGACTCGTGGATCCGGGGTGGTTCTGGAGTCCTTTGCTGGACAGAGCCACTGTACACAGGAGATCTTGGTCCTCTGGTGTGCAGGCAGCCCTCTTAAGACTGTTAAAAGGTCGCTGGTCCTGCAGGATGTGTTGCCTTTTTATGGCAGGGCTTCGGAAGTTGGAGACAGGTCTGTAGGGCTGGGGCCAAATCTGTTGGTGTCTTCAGTCTTCTATGAAGGGGTTCAGCTTAGTAGACCTTCTTCTTTCTTCTTGTCATTTTCTTGAGGTCACGGGAATCTAATGAGCTAGGTTCAGGGGAGCCCTTAAATCCTGATTTAGGGGCATGCCAGAGGGCAGTAGCCAATTGCTATTGTCCCTCAGGGTGACTACACCCTTCCGGTGTCCACTCCCTTTGGGGAGGGGGGCACAGACCTAACCCTATTGGTCCCTATCCTCCAAACCAAGATGGAAGATTTTGCAAGGAGGGGGTCATTTCAGCTCTGGACATCTTAGGGGTGGTCCTAGCTGAAGTGGTCTCTCCTCCTTGTTTTTTCTAGGGCTTTGTCCGGGTGGCAGGCATTTCCATTAGCTGGGGTGCCGTCGGGCACTGTAACAGAGGCCTGAGCCTTTGAGGCTCACTGCCAGGTGTTACAGTTCCTGCAGGGGGGAGGTGTGAAGCACCTCCACCCAGTGCAGGCTTTGTTTCTGGCCACAGAGAGCACAAAGGCTCTGACCCCATGTGGTCCGTAATTTGCCTGGAAGTGGCAGGCTGGCACAGGCTGGTCAGTCCTGCACTGGAGGTTTGGCTAAAATACAGGGGACATCTCCAAGATGCCCTCTGGGTGCATTATTCAAAAAATACAACACTGGGATCAGTGTGGGTTTATTGTGCTGAGAAGTTTGATACCAAACTTCCCAGACTTCAGTGGAGCCATCATGGAGCTGCATAGTTCGTAATGACAAACTCCCAGCCCATGTACTTTATATGGCCACACTACACTTACAATGTCTAAGAATGTACTTTGGCACTCTAGGGGCATATTGTTCAGGCAGCTATGTCCTCACCTGTGGTATAGTGCATCCTGTCTTAGGACTGTAAGGCTTGCTAGAGGGGTGACTTACCTATGCCACAGGCAGTGGTTTGTGGGCATGGCACCCTGAGAGAGGTGCCATGTGGACTTTGTCTTTTTCTCCCCACCAACACACAAGCTGCAATGTCAGGGTGCATGTGCTTGGCGAGGGGTCCCCCAGGGTGGCATAATACATGCTGCAGCCCTTGGGGACCTTCCCTGACCTCAGGGCCCTTGGTACCATGGGTACCTTTTACAAGGGACTTAGCTGTGTGCCAGGGGTGTGCCAATTGTGGGAGCAATGGTACAGTTTTTGGGAAAGAACACTGGTGCTGGGGCCAGCTTAGCAGGATTTCAGCACACTCTGAGCCAAGTCAGTACCAATATCAGGCAAAACTTGTGTGTTGGGGGGTAATCATGCCAAAACTGGCACTTTTCCACAAATGCAACGTGCATCTCCACGGGATCCGTACCTGACCTCTCTCAGAGACAGAGATTCATAGTTGGTCCCACTAGACTAGGAAACAAAGTTCATACCCACCTTAGTTTAGGGATGCAACATGGCTGTTTGTGAGATATTAGTAAGAAGCTTTGTTTGCATTTGAAGGTTACAACAGTGTCAATTTATGTTTTGAATGTGTATAAAAGTAACTACATATGGTGGAGGGTGGGGACTAGCACACTAGTAAACTGATGCACACACACAGCATTTAGCTTTCCAGACTGAGCCTGTGACTTCGCTGGCTGTTAGATTTGATCTGACAATGGTGGTTTTGGATGCCACGATTTAAGCCTCATCACTTCATACTTCCTTTGAATTATGAAGGTGCTGTTTTAGCTTTCTTGCTGATCTGTAACATTGTGATAGGTGAGTTGGATCAGAGAGCCAGTAGCTAGGGGTTAAAAGGATTTGCAGAAATGTCAACAAGTTTCTTGATGAACTGGTCTTCTTGTTGATCAATCCATTTGTAGAATTTAAATAAATAGATGGTACAACATCACAACGCTTAGACATCTGTGGAGGTCTGCTGTTTTTGTGAAGCAAGGAGCACCTGCTGCTATCCATAGGGCCTTGATCTGGAGTTTGTGCAGAGATTACTGATATATCTCCTGGCAGTAGCTTGATACCAGGGAAGCTTATGACATCCTGTGTTGAATAATTGTATTGCTTGCATGCACTTTGCTCCACAAAGGCATTGACTTCATCCTCAGGCATGGGTACAATGCTGCACATTTGGTTGATGCCTTCAGATAAGTTTTCTCATTCGCGTTTCTGAAGCTGAGTTTGGAGTAGAGTGTCACTCCTAGGTAGGAGCTGCTGTATTCCCACTTTATTTCCTCTCCACTCAGGTGGATCTTTGGATGCTGTTTGATCTTTCTGATGAGTAATGTTACTATGTTTTTTTTTACTTGTGTTGAGGTTTATCTGCTAATTGATGTACCATCCAGAGATTTTGCTGTTGGATGTTTCTTAGTCACTTCCTTTTTTGCTGAAAGATTTGGAGATGATGATGAAATCAACGGTGCAAAGTTTGAGGTCCGGCTTCTTTAAGTCTGTGGAAATATGGTTGGTAAAACGATTGAAGACAAATGGTCTCAGAACTGATCCTTGGGGCACCCAAACAAGTATATGGCACATTGCAGAGCATTCCTCTCTCGAAAGGTGCATCCTTTCAGGCAGCTAGTCGGGATGTTTACCAGGTAGCTCAGAAATTTGAACTTAATAACCTTGTTGATCAGTACTGTGTGCTGTACTCAGTCAACTGCTTCAGCTACATACAGAAGGGCTACTCCAGTTGACTCATCTGTGTTAAACTCATGGCTCATAATGTCCACCACTTTGAGCTATTTATTTGTTGAATGTTCGTAGCAGAACCTAAACTGTTCTTTTTTATACTGAGATTTTCAGGATATAAAACGGATACAAACAATATACCATCAATTACTGCATGTCTCAACCATAGCACATTCGTGTTTTAGCAGAAGTAGCATATATTTACATCCCATCTCCTCCCGATTCCGCTCCCCCTTTTGTACAATACGTTAGGGAGCATCTGGAGCTGTCAATAAATAGGATACGAGTGGGATCCAGATGTCTCTGGGGCTTCACGTTGGTGGCAGTTCTTCAACATATATCTCCAATTGCTCTTAGCAGTATGCCATATCAAGCAACCATTGCTTAGGCGCTGAACGTTTGCCCCAATACATAGCCACCCTCCATTTTGCCAGTAGTAGCACCACTACCACAAATTTACAATGAGTGGGTTGCAGCTGCTTGACAAGACCAAGCAAGCACATCTGGTGGGCGCAGCTCACTTGCTCCATAATCATAGCTTATAAGTCAGTCACTACATTTTCCCAGAAGTGCCTATCCGGGCCACACATCCAGGCCAGATGTAGAAAGTCTGCTCCTGGCGCTCCGCTTCGTGTGTAGTTGCGCCCCTCTGTTAACCCATACCTGAGCAGACTGATAGGGGTATAATAAATTTGCTGTAAGAATTTAAAATTGATTCTTCGTAAATTAAAATTCGGTGTGAACATTCTTGTTAGTGATAACGTGTCCCGTCGAAGATAATTTACTTGTCTGGGACTCGTTTTAGGCCAATGAATCTTTTGACCCTGATTGAAGACACCTTGGGACGAGACAACTAATCAGAATATAAATCACTAGGTCAATAATTTTCTCAATATTCAATATGTAAAAGTAAACAAATCTAGATAAATGCATTAATAAAGTTTGACCACACCATGACCTTTCAACCATGAATAACCACACAAAATTAGTAAGAATTACGTTATTTTATTCCCTATTGGTTACATTCTACTAGCAAGTTTACTAGTCTCAAAACCAGAAAACACATCAGCAATGTCACAATATGGCAACTGGAATAAGATTTCATTAACGCAAAGATCATAAACATCAGAACAAAGCACGGCGTCAACGTGGATTAACTTTAGCAGAGTATCATTAGCGCATTATTCAACAAAGCATTGATTCAGTCATTTGTCTATTTGCTTCCGTTTAGTGAACCCCTTAACTAACCTCGAATTAGCATTGGCATGTTGGGCTTCATGCAGAACAATTTAGCAACAAAGCATTGATTCAGTCATTTGTCTATTTGCTTCCGTTTAGTGAACCCCTTAACTAACCTCGAATTAGCATTGGCATGTTGGGCTTCATGCAAAACAATTTAGCAACACAAATTTAGAAGACATCTAACTATGGTTCCTATCAAAAGGTAGCAGTTGGTACCTAGAAAGGAAAGGCAAACATACAATTACAATCTCATAATCATATAGTTACCCTCCGTAATGGGTCAGCATACAGAGTCAGTCTTCGTCCTCAGGACATCAGTTGATTCGCCATCAGCCAGAAAACACAGCAAATTTCACCAAGACAGGCAATACGGGACACTTCCCTCATAAGGAGGAAACAAATGAATCAGGCAGGACAAAGATAAGGATGGTTTGAAGAATCAAACAGCAAAGTCAGAGTGACAAAGTGTCTAGGTAATAGCAAAGGCATGTAATGGCTGATTTCTCCTCTTGTCACAGGATTATATCAAACTTGTTGTACAGTCCCCTAATTTCCAATTGGGCAAACTTTGGTGCATCATTATCTCCATCCAATAATCAGGGAATCACCTCATTAGAATTGTCACTTTAGAACAGTTCTCACGTAGCTTATTGGCTCCTGTAGTTGAGGTCTCCAACGGGTAGAATGTCAGGTACAAAATGTTATTCTCTCAGGCTCAGTCAGTAGTTCCATTGTCTGTACCAGTTCAGGCGACCTTGTACCTGTTGCAAGTTTACACTGTTGCATTCAGCAAGAATGTCTCCTTGAGCAAGTCGGCTCTCATGAGAAAGAATTTACTACTGTTACACACATCTTCTAGTTTCTGGAAAAGTACGGCTACATGTCCTTCAGCAAGTCAGCACCTCGCACGTTAGAGAAACACACTTAATATGAGACCGGCAGCTAGGCCCGACTCATGCTAACTAAGGCCCAGTTATTAATTTTTAGCGACATCTTAACCTATAACTCTTGATGCGCAGTACAAAATCATACATTAGTACATTAATAATTCATCGTTTATCAATTTCATTTACCATCGTATACATTGGTGGCCACTCCCCGTGGGCACCTTTCAAGCACATGTTAAAAGCATATTAATACATTTTTTATGCAGCATCATTATGCATTAATTTGCAAACATTTCATGTTAATTTTGATTATAATAACTACACTCCAACAATCCCTCCTCTGATGACACTTGTCATCACACAAATCCATTCTTTAACAATCCTTTACCTTTTCAATTCCTTCATTTCGATTTCCTCTTTCTGCTTCGCCTTTTCATATCGTGCTCTGAACATTTTCTCCCTTTTCCTTTCTTCCCTCCTCGCTTTATGTTTTGCCCATTTTGCTTTACCTCTTTCGCAAATTTTGCTCAGTACCCATAGTCCAAATAAACAAGCCAAAACAATTACTATTCCCTGTATTAGTTTTCCCAAGAACCCATGCCAAAGACCACTAAACCAACTTCCCACACATGCAAATCCTTCTCCAACCTTTTCCCAGACTCCTGGTTCTTTCAGTTCCTTCAAATCTGCACTATCTCTTGTTAGGTTAGTAAGCATACTTCTAATCTCATTACTATTATCCGGTATGTAGGCACAACAGTGGCGCTCATTAAGCATCTTACAGACTCCGCCACTTTTCGCTAAAAGAATGTCTAAAGCAAGCCTACTTTGAAGAGTCATAGCCCTCTCCGCAGCAAGTTCAGTATCCATCAGGAGTATAGCCCCTGTGAAGTTTGTCAGCATGTTATCCACAATAGTAGACAACTTTCGGATCTTTATGGAGTTCAAAACAATCCCCAGTGAAGGAATTATTGCTCCAAATATGTCTCCTACTACACCAGCAGCAGTTTCTCTCTTTTGTCTAGCACGAAGTAATTCTGTCACTTTCGGAAATTTCTTCAAATCATCCAGTTGCTAGATCTTTGGGAAAACTATTCCCAAATAACATGTCCCATACCATCCCTTGGAAGACGGTAATAAGCACTAAGTCCACAAATATAATAGACCCCTGGGATCGCTTGATCCATTCCATTTAGCATGAAAGTCAATTTATTCTGAAATAAAAACACATGCCTACACTCATTCGTTCCCACAAACACAGTGTCATAATATGACTTCGGCCGTGTCATGCAAAGCCTACCTACATGTTTTGCATCTAAAGCTAGCTTCCCTTGTTCCCTAACCCCATTGTTGCTGTTACTAAGGAATGATCATTGCTGCAAGCCCTTTTGTAATTTCCCCTTTAAAACCCTCCTTCTATCTTCTGTGTGATCTAGAAAGCTCTTTTCTACAGATGTAAGCAAGCATTTCAGATTATTGCAGTGCACATATGAAGCACTAATTGTCGTTCTAGGCTCAAAGAATCCCTTAATCAGCTTTATAGCATAATACTTAGCTACACTGTTCAAATCTTCTATGATAGGCACATAAGAAAATACTAAATCATAGTTAGAATAAAAATATTGCACTTCTTCTTGATTATAGAAACGTGTTAGTAGCAGACTACAACTAATCCGGTAGGTTAATGGCAAGCTGTGATATGTAACTCCTTCTTGGACTGAAAGAGGAATTTGTGTACACACGTAACAAGCCTTCGCATCCATAGTGTCAACATACTCACTCAGCAAGCGATAGAAAACATTAGTAGACAGCTCCACTTTTGTATTAATTTCATTATGCAAATACTTTGTATCTTTCTCAAACTTATCCCACAGTGTTAGTGTAGCAGTCTCAGAAACTGTAGCATTGTTAGCTTCACTCTCATCCACCAAACGCATTTCCACAAACAAGGCTATAATGAATATCACACACATAACACCCAAAGCAATACCCAAATATTTACAACGCTTATTCCCCTCAATGTCATCTCCTTACCTAGGCATGATCTGTAAAGAATCAGAAAGTAAAGTACCACAAACGTAATCAACTTATAGGAGGATGGTTAATAATGTTTCCACAAAGCTAATACAAAAGTCTTTCTTCAGCAAGTATTTACAGCTCTCTCATTCACTCCAGGGTCTTTTGTCAATCCAGTTAGCAGCTTGTCACAATCGGGTTTTCCAAAAGTCAATTCAGGTTAGCAATGTCACATCCGGTAATTTATCAGTCTCTTTTCTCAGGTTTCCCTTTACTCAATTTCAGCTTAATACAATCTCTTTTATTTATAGCCAACTTCAGGTACCATAATATTGACCTGGGACTTCATGAACAAAACAAAATGCCAAGAAATCTTGTTGCCACTCAGCTGACGTTGCATAAGCCCATTCAGGACCTGCGTATCTTCTGTTGGCTATTCTCTTTCTTTTCAACTTGCGGTCACCCTGCAATTCTCCTTCACTCAAATCTTCTTTTCTTGTGGTATCGACCTCTTCCTCTATTGTTTCATTAATGACCACCTTCCCTTTTTCAGTTGGCAATTCTGGCCACTTACCTCCTCTCAGTGTCCTTTTACTGTTTGGCTTTTCAGGTTGCTGTTCAATGCCCTCCTCTTGTGATATGGTGTTTTCTCTTGATGGATCTGCAAGCAGCTCCGGAGGAGTTGGAACACTTTGGCTTCCCTCTGTTTCACCTCCTTCGCCTTCTGGGTCTGTCAGGGGTTCAACTTCAAACCTGTATCTGTCCACTTCTGGGAGAACCTCTCTTTGGGTCGGTTCCCCTGGTGCCTCAGTTGAGATAGGCTCACCATCACCCTTCTGGATCTTGGTTGCTGTTTGAGTGACCAAGCCGTCCTCAACGGGCTCTCCTTCAGTCTCAGTTCCCCTTTGATTACTCTCTGGCCCTGAGACTTCCTTTTCTGTAGCTGTTATTTTTGACAACTCAATTTCCTCATCAGTTGGACACGTCACCTTCTTTGTGTGACTGGCATGTATCCAGTTTGGAATTCCCACACATTTCACAGCAGTAGTAGTTGTCAGTATCACTTGATACAGCCCCTTCCAACGTGGCTCCAAACACGACTTCCTCACGTGTTTCTTGACAACAACCCAGTCACCGGCTTTCAGGTTGTGACCTGGATCATTTATCGTGGCAGTGTGGTTGCTTCCACCTGGGGAGAGAAAGAGCGGACCACGTCAGCCAGACCCTTGCAGTAGTCCAACACCATATCATCCGTGATATTCACAAGAGCATTTGCAGGCACTGAGGGCAATCTCATAGCTCGGCCCATGAGAATTTCATGAGGAGACAGTCCTGTTTTCTTGTTAGGTGTATTTCTCATTGACATTAGCACTAAGGGCAACGCATCTGGCCATTTCAAATTGGTAGCTGCACACATTTTCGCCATTCTCGACTTCAAGGTACCATTCATCTGCTCCACTAGTCCTGAGGCTTCAGGAAGGTAGCTACAATGCAACTTCTGTTCAATGTTCAGTGCGGCACACAAGAGCTTAACCACTTCATTGTTGAAGTGACTTCCTCTATCTGATTCTAAAGAGATCGGGAACCCGAAACGTGGTATCAATTCCTAAGCAGCAACTTCGCTACTGTGAGACTATCATTCCTACGTGTGGGGTATGCTTCAATCCAGTGACTAAAGATGCACACAATCACCAACACGTACCTCAGACCTCCACACACAGGCATCTCAATAAAATCCATCTGCATCCTGCTAAATGGACCTCCAGCTCTCCCAATGTGGCTCAAATTCACCACGGTCCCTTTCCCTGCATTCATCTGCTGACAGATGATGCACCTGTGACAGATTACTTCTGCAGCTTGTCTGAATTTTGGATTGAACCAATCGATGGTTTTACCATGGCCAAGCGCATATTTCTCCCAATATGCGCTTGGCCATGGTAAAACCTTGCAAACTGTGACAAGAGACTGTTTGGCAAAACCATTTTCCCCTCATCTGAAACCCACAAATCATCAGGTCTTTGTACACATTGCATTTTAAGCCAAGAACGTTTCTCTTCTCTGCTGGCACGTCCCTGCAACAATTCTAATTCTTCCATTGTGTTGACAACCCTCAATTCGTAACCTGTGCATGTCTCATTTTCGGTTTCAGGTAACAATTCCCACTGATCCTTGAACGATATACAGTTCAATGCACAAAACCTTGCGACTTGATCTGCATATCCGTTTCCCATTGACACAAAGGGGGTCATTCTGAGGGTCGCGGATGACTGAAGCACCGCCAACAGGCTGGCGGTGCTTCAAAGCCCATTACGACCGCGGCGGTAAAGCCGCGGTCGGAAAACCGGGTCCGGCGGTTTCCTGCCGGATTTCCCCCGGCTGGGCAAATCCGCCAGGGCAGCGCTGCCCAGGGGATTCTGACCCCCTTCCCGCCAGCCTGTTTCTGGCGGTTTTTACCGCCAGGAACAGGATGGCGGGAACGGGTGTCCTGGGGCCCCTGGGGGCCCCTGCACTGCCCATGCCAGTGGCATGGGCAGTGCAGGGGCCCCCTAACAGGGCCCCAGCCTGCTTTTCACTGTCTGCCTAGCAGACAGTGAAAAGCGCGACGGGTGCAACTGCACCCGTCGCACACCTGCAACACCGCCGGCTCCATTCGGAGCCGGCTTCAGTGTTGCAGGCCGCCTTCCCGCTGGGCCGGCGGGCGCTAACAATGTTAGCGCCCGTTGGCCCAGCGGGAAGGTCGGAATGGCCCCAGCGGTCTTTCGACCGCGGAGCGGCCATATGGCGGTTCCCGCCAGGCGGGCGGCGCCCGCCACCCGCCGGGGTCAGAATGACCCCCAAAGTCTTGTGAATTCACATGAGCGCTGCATTTCACCACGGCAATTTCAGGAGGTAACTGAATCGCGTGCAACAATTCCTTAATTCTCTCCCCGTTTTTCACTGGAGAACCAGAAGAGGTCATGAAACCCCTCTGTGACCACAACTGGCCAAAATCATGAACAATTCTAAATCCGTATCTGCTGTCAGTATAGATAGTGACTTTCAATTTGTCAGCGGCATGGCATGCCCTAGTAAGAGCAACCAATTCAGCCACTTGAGCAGAATACACTTTCTCGAGCCAAGATGCTTCCAGGATACCGGTGATTGTACACACAGCGTATCCGGCTCTCAGTACTCCTACTGAGTCTCTCAGGCATGAACCAAAGATAATGTAATCATTTTCCTCCAATTGAGTATCTTTAATGTCAGGTCTCTGTTTGGTGCACAGTTCTGTTACCTCAAGACAATCATGTACTACTTCCTCAGCATCATCAACATCTGTATTCTCATTAGGAAGTAAGCTTGCCGGATTTAACACGGTACAGCGTTTCAATGATACATTAGGTGACCCCAATATAATTGTTTCATATTTTGTTAGACGAGCATTTGTCATGTGCTGCGTCTTGGTTCGGGTGAGTAGTATTTCGACTGAGTGTGGGACCATAACTGTTAGGGGATGTCCCATCACTATACCTTCACATTGAGTGAGGCTTTGACCAACAGCTGCAACTGCATGCAGACAACCCGGTAAGGCTGCTGCGACTGGGTCCAAAGTAACTGAAAAATATGCTACTGGGCGGTTTGCACCTCCATGGACCTGTGTCAGGACAGACAAAGAACAAGCATCACGTTCATGACAAAACAGTACAAAAGGCTTTGTGTGTTCAGGCATACCTAAAGCTGGAGCCCTGCACATGCACTCTCTAAGTTCAATGAATGCCCTCATCTCTTTCTCGGACATAGTTAGGGTATCCGGGCCATCCTTAACCTCCTTGACAGTCAACCTCACCAAAGGCTTAGAGATAATTGAGAAGTTGGGAATCCCTGGCGATAGTAGCCCACCATTCCCAAAAACATCCTCACGTCTCTCTTGGATTTCGGGGGACTCATCTGTAATATGGCTGTCACTCTTTCCTTGGATATTCTCCTTGACCCCTTCTCAATCAGGTGGCCTAAGTACTTCACTTCTTTCTGACAGTACTGTAGCTTCTTTGGGAACACTTTATGTCCGTTCTTTCCCAAATGATTCAGTAAGGCTATAGTATCATACCTGCAGTCATCTTTCATTTTGGATGCAATCAACAAATCATCAATGTACTGTACTAGAGTCGAGTTAAAAGGCAGTTCCAGTGATTCCAAGTCATTCTTCAATATCTGATTGAAGATGGAAGGCGATTCTGAAAACCCTTGAGGAATTCAACACCAACTGTAAACCTTGTCCAGGAATTTGAAACTGAAGAGAAATTGTCTGTCCTCATGAAGAGGCACAGAAAAGAACGCTTGAGACATGTCCACGACTGTGAACCATTCTGCATCACATGGGACCTGGAACATGATCACGGCTGGATTTGGCACTATGGGGCAACATTTTACCACTATCTCATTAATTTTCCTCAGGTCTTGGACAATTCGAACTTTCCTACAAAGGTTTCCTCAATCCCATTATTGGCGAATTACATGGGCTGCTCATCACTTCTTTTAAGACCCCTTGCTTCACAAAGAGTGCAATTATCTGCGTCACCTGTATGAGGACATCTTGTGCCATGTGGTACTGCGGTACCTGGGGAAACACGGCATTTGGCTTCACCTCTAACTTGACTGGTTCCACTCATTTTATCAGTCCCACTTCCTTTCCTGTCAAATCCCACACCTTCTCTGTGACTGTTTCCTGTAATTCGGTTGGCAAATCGGTCACTGTGAACATCAGAAAGAAGCT
This sequence comes from Pleurodeles waltl, assembly GCF_031143425.1. Lineage (NCBI taxonomy): Eukaryota > Metazoa > Chordata > Amphibia > Caudata > Salamandridae > Pleurodeles > Pleurodeles waltl. Next base: position 384,926,638 of record NC_090436.1, on the reverse strand, counting down.
TATCAAAGGGTACTCCTCATCTGTGGTCTCTGTCTCAGGCTCTGAGATCTGGCCATCGTCTCCTTCATCATCACTGTTTGTCTGCACCTCAATTCCTTCATTGGAACACGTGATTGAACACCTTGGGGGTTATTACAACTTTGGAGGAGGTGTTAATCCGTCCCAAAAGTGACGGTAAAGTGACGGATATACCACCAGCCGTATTACGAGTTCCATAGGATATAATGGACTCGTAATACGGCTGGTGGTATATCCGTCACTTTACCGTCACTTTTGGGACGGATTAACACCTCCTCCAAAGTTGTAATAACCCCCCTTGTCTTACACAGCAAGTCTCTCCCCAGTAGGGACACAGGACTTGAATCACAGACTACAAACCTATGTAATCCCTGAAAGGTACCAATCTCAACTTGGACCGCATCTGTAATTGGATTAGTCAGGAGCTGATTTGCTACTCCCACTACCTTTATTGTACGTCCTGAAAGGGGCAATTTCGGAACCTCTGCACTTCTGACTGTAGAGCGTGTAGCTCCTGTGTCAACCAGCAATGAAACCTTGTGACCCATCACCTTTCCCTGCATATAAGGGCCCCTCTGATCTACTTCTAGGGATGCTGCAAGCCTGCACTCCTCACCATCTGAACAGTCATCCGACCATTCATCGTTTATTCCATTCTCACCACGCAATGGGAACTGTTGTACTGCATTATTTTCACTCATTGTTTGACCTGTGACCTGTTGAGGAAGCATCACCTGTTGCTGTCCCATCGGAGCTAAAGGCAACTGCATTTGCTGTCTAGGTACCACAGGAACCTGCTGTTGTATTTGCTGCACCTGCACTGGTTGAACACGTGGCATTTGCGTTTGCTGCATGGGCTGGAGACCCTGCATCTGAACCATATTATTATGGAAGTTCGGATTTGGACCCCTCATTCTTGGACCCCTCACATTTTGAAATGCACTGACATCATTGCTTTGTTGAACAACACCATCCTGCACCATAATTGGACATTCCCGCTTCCAGTGTCCCATGCCCCCACACGCATGGCATGGTGACATCTTTTTCATCCCTTGCACGTCATATTGAACCACAACAGTATTCAAGTCTGGACCACGGTTCACAAAACCTACCCGACCTCGGCCTCTTGTTTGTGGCTGGAACATTCCGTTCCCTTGAGGTTGCTGCTGTACCATCTGCTGTACTCCATTTCCCTGCATCCCTGCCTTAGCTGCCTTGATTTGCATCACCATCACCTTCTCTATCAGCTTTCTCTGCTTCAACTCAATCTCATCACTACAGTATTTCGCATACTGCAACACCTCGTCAATCGGTTTAGCTTGCCAACAGATCAAATGATTCTCAATCATCTGGCTAATCTCTGGCCTCAGTCCTTCAACGAACCTGAACACAAGGTGATTCATGTCTTTCTGTTCTATGACCTCTGTGCCACTGTAGTGTTTGAATGCCTTTAACAACCTCTCATGGTAAGCATGTATCGACTCTTTGCCTTCTTGTGCCGTTCGATCAATTTTCTGCCAATCAGTATTCTGCGGCGACACTTTCTGCTTCAAAAACTCAATCACCTTATAGTAGTGCTTCATCACCTCAGGAGACGGTGCTCCTGTAGTCCTGTCCCTTGCCGGTTCCGCTGTCGGCCAATCCACACTCCTCTTGCACTCAAGCACAAAAAATCAGCTGGAACTATAATCTCAAACAGTGTATTCAGGTCTTCCCAGTGAGACACTTTGCAAGTTTCACAAACCTACCCGTTTGCTGATACCACTCTATCGGCTTTTCCCTCCTGGGATAATCATTTGTGAATGACAAGATGTCACCTCTAGACCATGGTACATGAACTAGAACCCCTCCAGCTGTCTCTCTCATCGGTAACATCTTTATTGTTCCTGTGTCTGGCGCAGCCTTCGCCTGCTGCTGTTCCAGGCAGTCACTTTTCCTCTTATCTCTCTTCTTCACCCATCTGCCTTCCCATTTTTCTAATGCTCCCCAAACGTGAGCACTCTGCAGTATCTCTTTAAGGTGTGCCTTCATCCCAGTAGATCTCATACGATCAAAATCTTTAGGTTCGAAGTCTAACCTATAACTCCTCTTCAGATGTTTGGTATTGTCTAAATCTATGCCGTATTTGTCTGCCACTTTCGCTAACCTCTGGTGCACCTTACTCACTTCTTTGGTTATTTTCGGGCACAGATATCTTAATTCTGCTTCAGTGTATGATTCTAATCTGTTTACTCCCATGCTCCCTTCTACTAGCTCAGCTGCTTCCACTCCCAACCTCACAAAATTCAGGTATTCCTCTCTCTCTGACCGCTCTGCTGTCGCAGGAGTAGTCTGTGGAGTGTTAAGCTTGTCTACCCACTCAGTCAACTGTTGCGCAGTTAAGCCTTGCAACGAGATATTTCCAGCCTGCACCATCGGGGTTTGCGACGTGTTTGCACTCATTACCTGTGGGGTTAGTAGACCCAAACCTGCTTGTCTCATTGGGGGTCATTACAACCCTGGCGGATGGCGGAGAACCAGCGGTAAAACTGCCAACAGGCTGGCGGTCTTACCTTGGTGTATTATGACCATGGTGTTTACCGCCATGGTCATCCGCCGGTTCTCTGTCCCGCCCGCCAGGGTGGAGACGACCGCCGGGCTGGAGACCTGGGTATCCAGCCCGGCGGCCGTCAGTATTCTGCCGGCGGTATTTGGACCCGGCTTACCGCCGTGGATTTCCAGTGGTTTCAACCGCCATGAAATCCATGGCGGTAAGCACTATCAGTGCCAGGGAATTCTTTCCCTGGCACTGATAGGGGTCACCCCCACCCCCATCCCGACTCCCTCCCCTACACCCCCCACCACCCGTGCCACCCCCCAAAGGTGGCAGGGCCCCCATCCCCACCCCGACCCCCAACACAACATTACTCACACACACCCGACATGCATGCAGGCACCACCAACACACACACGCACACACCCCGACATACATGCCTACATCCACACACACAGTCAGACACGCACACCCACATTCAAACATACACGCACACATCCATACAGACATACCAACAGCCATACACGCACTCATTCCCATACACGCAACACCCCCGCAAGCATACATGCACTCACACACCCCTCTACATACACACACGCATACTACCATGCACGCACACAACACACAACGCACCCCCACCCCCCTCTCCTAACGGACGATCGACTTACCTGGTCCGTCGATCCTCCGGGAGGGGACGGGAGCCATGGGGGCAGCTCCGCCGACACCACACCGCCAACAGAACACCGCCACGGCGAATCACAGGACGTGATTCGCTGGGCGGTGTTCTGTTGGTGTGGCAGTGGAGGTGGAGCAACCTCCACTTCCCTGCCGACCGCAAGTATGGCTGTTGGCGGCTCTCCGTCGGAATAACGACGGAGAGCAGCCAACAGTCATAATAAGCCGAGCGGCAAACCGCCTGCACAGGCGGTCTTCCGCACGGCGGTCCCTCGGCGGTCTTGCAAAAAGACCGCTGAGGTCGTAATGACCCCCATTGTCTCTAAAGGAACCCCAATCGGACTGAAGTCCAACAAGGATCTAGATCTCTCCGCTCTTCTGATGTCATCCCTTGGGAGCTTCCTGTGAACCCTTCTCTTATCACCTCTTGAGTCATTACTCTTTGGTCAGACACACTAGGTTTTGCCTGTGCATATAGCGGTACTGGCGGACCAACGGTAATTGGCAAAGATATAGCAGCTGGTGCCTGTCCATTTCCTAATCCTGGTGGGGCATTGACTCCCATAGCTTCATTCATTACAGGTGCCGTAACTGACTGCGGTCCTGTGACCGAGGTGTAATTCGGAACCACCTGTTGCTGTGGCTGGGGCAACAATTGTGGAGTTGGCTCAATCTGCACTAATTTTGATCTCGTGTACACTGGATCAGGCGGCACCATCAAACTCGTAGTCGTCTCTAATAAAGGGACATCCGGGTAGAGCCTCTGAACTGGTGGTGGCTGCAACTGTATCTGCGTCTTGGGTGCAGTGGATACACTAGCACCATTCTGTATCGGAGCTGATGTGGTAACATTATTTGCCTGTACTGTATTCGTGATCCCCTGATTCTGTGACGAACTTACAGGACCTGCACTAGTACTCGGCTGTTGTCAGTTATGGCATATGGTGGTGGTCGATCATGTAACAAGTGATTGAGAAACTCATCGTTATCCGAATCGTCTGCATCTACCCAAGACCTCTGAGTCTCCTTTTGCCTACTAGACCCCTTGTCTGTTTTACAAGTTGCCTTTCTCCCCTGTGTTTCGGCTTCTTGAGTTATTGCCGGAAACATTCTAACTCCGTCTATTATTTCCCTTCTCCACATCCTCGCCTCACTATCCCATCTAGCCTCCGCTAGAGTCTTTTCTACTTTTCTCATTCTCCTCTCATATTTCTGTTGCCTCTGTTGCATCGCCATTAAATCCCAAATCGCTAATGCTTCAAACTGAGCTGGTCTCAGAGGCGGCTTTTGCTCATTTAACGCTTTACGCAAATTCTCTAGAACCCCTATGTTAAAGGTTTCATTCTCTGGAAACGCCAAATACCCATCTTTCTCTGTTAATTTGCACCATTGCTTTCGCCAAAGACATGGCGAACTCCCTTCTCCTCCATACGGCATAAGCCGGAGTATCCTCTGGCGGTGTAGGCTCCCCCACACTCGCTGTAATGTACGCATCTCCCCTCAAAGCACTCTTTAAAGCCTTGAAAAACTTCATTTTTGCGTCTTTTATTTTGTTTATAACTGAATCAGGAAGTGACTTTAATTCCCAGAACACTCTTCGCCTACCTTCTCAACCAATTGCCTCTCACGGACGGCTGCCAATCCGTGCGCGACCCTTCTTACTAGCTGACCTATCCCAGCGCGGCTCCAAGGACGTCACACTCACACACACACTGCGGCTGACAAAGTCTTGCGGCTTGTCTTCCTCACTCTAAATCCACACAAAACTAATGCAATATATTGCGAGCACCTCAACAACAAACTCAAATTTGCTGGTTTACTACAGGAAGGCCGCTACTCTCTCCTTCTCAGCTTCCGCAACAAGCAGAATTCGACCCGCATATTCTACTCTCGCCTTGTCAATGGTTCGTCCTAGTGCACTTTAGAAATTGCCAAATCTCCATCGAAGGTTTCACTCACACACTTTGACTCAAACTTGACTCGTCAACCACGCCCGATTGACCTATTAAACCGCGCAAATTACAACATAAACCAAGTGTCTCATACACTTATCAATATACTCCGGAGTCTTAGACCACGCCTGGTCCGTACATCACCAACAACCACGTGGACAATTTTTTTTTTAGCACAAAGCGCCACATTCACATGAAGTTCGCTGACTTCCCTACTCTCATACTGTGGAGTACGCCCACTCCTACTAAAACATCGGCTGGCCTAAATCCTCACAAACCTCACAATTCACCTGCAATATGCATAAGCTGAGCAAGCGCAAATTCTACTTCACTCATACCATCTCTAGAACGCAGAGAACATACCCAACTCACTTCGGCAAGCTCCGAGATTCCGGGAAAGTCATTTAGGACTTAGGGGCACATCATCTCTCCAATTTTCATTATTTTGAAAATACTTCTAAAACAGTGGTCCCTCGTCCTAGGGCCTCAAAGGGCCTAAACCGGAACTGATAACGTGTCCCGTCGTAGATAATTTACTTGTCTGGGACTCATTTTAGGCCAATTAATCTTTTGACCCTGATTGAAGGCACCTTAGGATGAGACAACTAATCAGAATATAAATCACTAGGTCAATAACTTTCTCAATATTCAATATGTAAAAGTAAATAAATCTAGATAAATGCATGAATAACGTTTGACCACACCATGACCTTTCAATCATGAATAACCACACAAAATTAGTAAGATTTACGTTATTTTATTCCCTATTGGTTACATTCTACTAGCAAGTTTATTAGTCTCAAAACGAGAAAACACATCAGCAATGTCACAATATAGCAACTGGAATAAGATTTCATTAACGCAATGATCATAAACATCAGAACAAACCACGACGTCAACATGGATTAACTTTAGCAGAGTATCATTAGTGCATTATTCAACAAAGCATTGATTCAGTAATTTGTCTATTTGCTTCAGTTTAGTGAACCCCTTAACTAACCTGGAATTGGCGTTGGCATGTTGGCCTTCATGCAAAACAATTTAGCAACACAAATTTAGAAGACATCATGGTCTCTATCAAAAGGTAGCAGTTGGTACCTAGAAAGGAAAGGCAAACAGACAATTACAATCTCATCATCATATAGTTACCCTCCGTAATGGGTCAGCATACAGAGTCAGTCTTCGTCCTCAGGACATCAGTTGATTCGCCATCAGCCAGGAAACACAGCAAGGTTCAGCAAGACAGGCAATACGGGACACTTCCCTCATAAGGAGCAAATGTATGAATCGGGCAGGACAAAGATAAGGATGGTTTGAAGAATCAAACAGCAAAGTCAGAGTGACAAAGGGGGTCATTCTGACCCTGGCACAACGACCACGGAAGCACCGCCAACAGGCTGGCGGTGCTTCCTGGGCCATTCTGACCGCGGCGGTAAAGCCGCGGTCAGAAAAGGGGAACCGGCGGTTTCCCGCCGGTTTACCCCTGGCCCAGGGAATCCTCCATGGCGGCGCTGCTTGCAGCACCGCCATGGGGATTCCGACCCTCTTCCCGCCATCCTGTTCCTGGCGGGAACAGGATGGCGGGAACGGGTGTCATGGGGCCACTGGCATGGGCAGTGCAGGGGCCCCCTAACAGGGCCCCACAAAGATTTTCAGACACTGAATGCCATTCGGAGCCGGCTTCCTCTTTGCAGGGGCTTTCCCGCTGGGCCGGCGGCGATCTTTTGTAGATCGCCCGCCGGCCCAGCGGGAAAGTCAGAATGACCGCTGCGGTTATTTGACCGCGGTGCGGTCTTTTGGCGGTCTCCGCCCGGCGGGCGGCGCCCGCCGGGGTCAGAATGACCCCCAAAGTGCCTAGGTAATAGCAAAGGCATGTAATGGCTGATTTCTCCTCGTGTCACAGGATTATATCAAACTTGTTGTACAGTCCCCTAATTTCCAATAGGCAAAATTTGGTGCATCATTGTCTCCATCCAATAATCAGGTAATCACCTCATTAGAATTGTCACTTTAGAACAGTTCTCACGTAGTTTATTGGCTCCTGTAGTTGAGGTCTCCAACGGGTAGAATGTCAGGTACAAAATTTTATTCTCTCAGGCTCAGTCAGTAGTTCCATTGTCTGTACCAGTTCAGGCGACCTTGTACCTGTTGCAAGTTTACACTGTTGCATTCAGCAAGAATGTCTCCTTGAGCAAGTCGGGTTTCATGAGAAAGAATTTACTACGGTTACACACATCTTCTAGTTTCTGGAAAAGTACGGCTACATGTCCTTCAGCAAGTCAGCATCTCGCACGTTAGAGAAACACACTCAATATGAGACCGGCAGCTAGGCCCAAACTCATGCTAACTAAGGCCCAGTTATTAATTTTTAGCGACATCTTAACCTATAACTCTTGATGCTTAGTACAAAATCATACATTAGTACATTAATAATTCATCGTTAATCAATTTCATTTACCATCGTATACATTGGTGGCCACTCTCCGTGGGCACATTTCAAACACATGTTAAAAGCATATTAATACATTTTCTATGCGGCATCATTATGCATTAATTTGCAAACATTTCATGTTAATTTTGATTATAATAACTACACTCCAACATTAGTGCAGAACAGAATCTCCATTCCTCCCCCCTCAGGAGTGTGTCAAGAGCAGCATTCCACCTGGTAAGGGGCCTGGTAAGTCATCTGTCCTGTTGGACTGCATCATATAGTCTTGTAATAAGGTTCCGACATGTAGGACTGGTCAGTAAAATTTGGAGCGCTCCTAATGTTGGGGGTTCCATCGGTAAGGAGGGGTACAGCTCCTTCAGAGTCGCTCTTATGCAATAGGATGTGAAGGTCTGTAGCGGTGTTTGGTATTTTGTACACAGGAGATCTACCATATTGATGAACTGTTCTGCTTGGTACACATTTCCTAGGGTTTTGAGCTTGGCTCTATCTACCATAGTGAGTACACCGGCTTCGTGGGTGAGCGATATGGCTGGGTGGTATCTCAGGAGGAGCGCAGAAGAGTATAATTAAAGGCATTTGCCGTCTCCGGGCGTTTAGGTTGTAAGATATCGTTGAGTAGGATAGGATGTTCGCCATCTGCATCCACTGCTAAGTGTGGTATATATGCATGGGGCATATAGCATTAATGCACAAATTGAGCCTTGGCACATAAGTAATATAGGTCCTGTGTGCCAAAACCGCCCTGTGAATATGGAGGCATCATCGTTTCCCAGCAGATTCTACGTTGTTTCCCCGCCCAGGCTAATGTTATCACATGTGATCTGACAATTTTAAAGAAGTGCTGTGAAAGCACAATGGGTATGTTAATGAAGTTGTAGAGGAATCTAGGGAGCACTATCATTTTCATAAGTGCCATCCTATCAGCCAGTGATAACGGCATTTTAGACCACCTGGCCTCCTGCTCTCCCAGTTTCGACTTTGGCCTCCTGTTATTTTCTCAGACTACCAAATCAGGATCTCTGTGAATCCAGACTCCCAAATATTTGGCTGAATCTGTACTTTATCCTAGAGGGATGTCTAGTGAGTTTGTGTTCGTGTCTGGGGGAATATGACTGATTTCACCCAATTTATACTGAGGCTGGAGTACCATTCAAAAAGGATATATTCCCAAAGGATGGGCGCCAAGTACAAGTGAAGGCCTTGTGCCTACTACACCATGTTGTCCACATATATGGAGACACTAATGGATCTCAGTCTAAAATGCAGCAAGGCGTTTGTATGTCTCTGATGGAGCAAACATGCTAGGGGCTCCAGGGCTTGTGTAAATACAATTGTGGACAGGGGCCTGTCCTGCCACATGCTCAGACACACAGGCAGTGTCTCTGATGTATGTTTATTGACACGCACCCTCCTCACTGGGCCAGTGTACAACAAGCGCACCCATATGACAAAGGTTCCAGGAATGCCTGTATGGCCTAGAATGGTGCACATATGTCCACTCGATAGAATCAAAGCTTTGGCTATGTCCAACAGTACCATCGCCGCTACCATGGAGGGGTCCAATTGGGGTAGAAGTGCAAATAATGTTCGCAGGTTGTGTGCTGTGGAGCAGGTCTATATAAAGCTGGATTGGTCCGAAAGGACCAAATTGGACATCAGTGGGTGTAGCCTGGTGGCAAGTATTTTGGCTAGTATTTTGGTGTCCATTTTTATCAACGACAGTGGCTGTTAGGATTCAGTTTTCAGGTGGTTTGCTGGGTTTTAACAGTGTGAGAATTAGGGCCTCTTGGAGAGAGGGGGGAGCACCTGCTTATGATAGGCTTCCTCATAATTTGCATGGCGATGAGGCGCTAGTACATCTGCATATACCTCATAAAAGTTGCCCATCAGGCTGTCCTGTCCAGGTGCTCTGGCACTGGGAAGCGAGTGTATGTATGGCCTCTTTCACTTCCTCCAACGATATCGCCGCGCCACATGTCAGCAGGATAAATGTTCACTCTGGCCATGTCTTTTTAGTTTGTACTTTGTTTCTTAATAGTTGCGAGTGTTAGGCCGGGGTGGGGTTTCATAGTCACGCTCTAGTGCTCAGAGTGTGTATTCTATCTTATGCAATTGTGTGTATATGTTGTGTAATAAACCAGCCTGCGAGCCAATGCAAACCCCTTCTTAAAGCCTTCCCAAAGGGTATCTGCTCCGTCTACAGACCTGGTGCTTTTTTCAAAATATTCTACTATAGCTGAGCACAAGCTCTCTCGAAACACCAGGCCCAGCTGTGCTGTTGTCTGAAATCTCCATGTAAATTGTGCGGGGATATGTATAGGGATAAACACCATCAGCTTGACTGGTGCATGATCTGATAGGGTCCTGGCAAAAAGTTGTATGTCTACCGCCCAGGCGTTCAGCTTCAGCCAGTAGTCCAGACGGGACCACGAGCTATGTACCGATGAGGCAAATGTCTCTTCCTGTTTATCAGAGTTTCTCATTAGCCATTTATCCACCAGCCCGGACTCTTCCATACCCTCACATAGAACTTTAGTGGAATTCCTGTCATGCCAGTCGACTTGTGCCGATCGATTGTGTAGCGGGTCTAAATACGTATTAAGGTCTCCGACCCAGAGGATAACAGATGGTGTCATGTAGTGCAATCTGTTTCATAACTGGGTGTAAAATTCTAGATCGCCAGTGTTGGGCCCGTATGTATATAATAGGGTTACCAATGTGCTGCATAAGTTGCCTTGCATTATGGCATATCTATCTTAGTCGTCTATCTCAGTGTGAGTAGCAGTGAAAGGCGCTCCATGTTTGATTAAGATCATCACGCCCTGAGAGTATGAAGAGTAGGAGGAGGCAAGTCGAGTCGCGCCCAGTGGGCACCCATTGTTTGCTCCGTCTGTCCCATCAGGTGCATTTCTTGTAGAAAGGCAATTTGGATGTGGTGTCTTTCCAGGTAGGCTACTACCTGGTGCATTTTGTGGCGGTTGTTAACTCCCATATGTTCCAGGTTAAGAAGGATATTCGGCCATGTGGATGGGCTATTATAGCACAGAGAATATGTGAATAATGCTGACCTGTGCCCTGAACAGTATATAGCGGTCTGAACATGGATGGATGTCAGTGGTATATCTTCCGTAAATAATACAATAAACAGTAGCATCTCCCCCCTCCACCCAACTTCAGCATCCCAATCTCGCCAAAGACATCCCTAGAACCTAGAAATGAAAAACAAGTAATCATAAACAGGCAATGACAGTCACCAGCAGGTGTATTATAATATAGTAAGCAATCATATAAGGTGTCTCCTTTTAGGAGTGGCCAGAGACCCTCCTGGTGGACGGGAGTGGTCGGGAGACACATTTGGTACCGGCTACTAATGTCGTTGTTGTTGGAGTACTAAGCCAGGGAGAGGTAAGGATATTTGTAGGGTTCTTTGTTGGGGGCAAATCGGTGTCAAAATGGGCAAGAGGTGATGTAAATTATGGGTCTGGGGCAAGTGGAGGATCGCAGATCGCTGCCTCCCCATTCACCCATTATACCTGGATCTACATGACATATTTGGACCCCATGTCACAAATTTCCATTGGACAATCAGAAGCTCAGGTTGTGGAAATTCTGACAGACAACGGACATCAACGATACCCATGGTCCCACCTGTTCGATTTCTCTCAATACCTGCTTTATTGTCTGGTTTCTCTTGGCGGCGCTCGGAGTGTTTTTTGATGAAGTCACCATCGCCTTCGGCATTGAGAAGATTTTTGTGGTCCCCCAGTGTTCGATGTGTAGGTGGGCTGTACAGAGCATTGCATAAGGAATTTCTTCTTTTTGGAGTTTTTTTTTATGGGGAGGAATTCCTCACTGGCCGCCTGCACAGCTGCCGTAAAGTCCGGGTAGAAGGCCACACTGTTCCCCTGATAGGTGATGTCTCTCCTTTCACGTGACAATCAGAGCACGGTATTGCAGTCCTGATAGTTTAGAAACTTGGCAATGATCGGCCATGGAGCGGCCCCGGGGATTGGTCTTTGTGGCAGGGATCTGTGCACCTGCTCCACCACCAGTAAATGCAATAGGTTTTCTGAAATAAAAATGTCTTTTAGCAAGGTTTTGACATACAGTTCCATCTTGCCGGTGTTCGTAAATTCCAGGATTCCTGTGATACGCAAGTTGTTTTGGCGGGAGCGAGCCTCTAGGTGTGCAATTGAATTTTTTCCTTTCAAGTATGGAATCCATTTTGGTGTGCTCGGCTCTGTGACACTCTATGATGCTTGACAAGAAGACAACACTCGTGATGTACCATTGCACGCTGGCTTAATATTAAGACACTTGTTATTCTGCGCACATACTGTTTTTCAAATGTTGAAAGCTCCTATTGTCATCATGTGGGACATGTAGGCCATTATTTTGTAATTATTTTATCTGTCATTTCATTGGACCTCATGTATGGATGTTATTACATTTTAACTGGAATCTTAACTGTAATATCCGAGAAATGACCATGTGTTGAAGTTTAATTGGACAACTAATGAAACGCCTAGATGCACCTTTGTGGTTTGCAGAAATAAAAGATTGTATTGAAAGTTCCACAATTCTGACTCTTGGACTTGGCCTCTCAAGCCAGCAGTCCCCGTGTCACTTTAATACATTTTCTTTTCTCTTTCCTGTTGGATTCCTGCCTCGGATTTTATCGAGCTTCTACATTTTAGGTGGAGAATGTAGATTAGGGTGTGAAGATCTACTGCTGCCTGACTCCCCTGTCTTTGGGGGGATCTGCCTGTTTGGTGGTCATTGCCTTGACCTGCACTTCCCTCGCTGGGGGGGTGCTAGTGCTGCCATGAGTATCTGCCACCTCCCAGGTGGGTTCCCGCTACTCTTTTCTCGAAGGAGCCCCTTGGTATTATTGTTTTCTGCCTTTCTCTTTCCCTGGGGTGTTTACTTCTGGCTCTCTTTTTGCATTGTCTTCATTTTCATCACACTCCACTCCACTCAGTTGGTACCGTTGCTCATGATTCTCCGGTAGTGGTCCGCTGCCGGATGGAGGGCACTGGGTCCATGTGTTAGTGATACATCAGTTGCTCTGAGGAGCCTTTGTCTTGGCAGTACACCTATTCCTGTGGCATGCGTGGGTGGTGCTCCCTCGTTTCAGTATTCACAGCCGGTGGGGCTGTGTGTGCAGGCTGTGCATTTTGGGTTTTCACAGCTGAAGGGAGTGTGCATGCAGGTTGTGGACTTTAAGTTCACACAGCCGCTATGGCTGTGCATGCAAGTAACGTACTTCTTTTTTTACTTCTCAGGCCCGTTGGGGAAGTAGGGGTCCGCCCGGTCCAGCAGGCAGGTGGTGCACTGCTGGTTTGCCTGTCACCACCTTGGGTTGATTTTTCTGTGCGCCGTCCTTCTGGATGCCTGCGGCCCAGGGGGGCCTCTGGGTTGTCCCCAGCAGCTGTTGGCCCTGGCTCCAAGAGGTGGGTGATCGTTGGAATATTTCAAATGTTATATGTAGACATTGTGTAGTGTATATTGCCTTTCGTCACATTGTGGCATTGCACTGTTTCCATATCGTACAATTTTGACAGTGCAAGGAAACTGACAGTAGTAGGCCGCTATCCTTACCAGGACATTGTTTGTATGAGTGTGGCTTTATGGATCTGTGTTATGGCCCTAATGCAATGAGTTGTACCTTATGATGCCGCCTGCCTTTGCACGTTACCTCCTGGACTGTACAATGCCATGAACCTTACTTTACATTACAGCCCTTATGTGGGTCTACTTCCTCATCACACTGCTAGCATTGCAACTCCTATTTGATTTACTGAACTGGTAAGTACATTCAAGTGCAAAGGGTAGGGTGCACTGGCATAGCTCAGGAATAGCTTCCCTGTTTATTGTACTTTATGTGTATGAATGTTTAAAGTGTATTCACAGTTCACCATCACCTGCTTAAAATCTGTGTGCCAAGGGCTGTGGATTCAGTCAGCTTCATCTGCATCCACCCGCAAACTCCTCTGTGGGGAGGATGGCAGGGGGGCGCAGATACTGTATTTATTCTTGCTTTTCTGTCATCTCTCTTCTGGCCGCTAGGACACTGGGAAACCAGCACTTTTAGCACCTTCTTACTTTCCACTGATGAATGCTGGTGGTGAACTAGTACCAAACGAAATGTGTTTGAAGTGAGATGCTGACTTCTTCGCTTTAACTAACAAAACAAACTGCAGGATGGCTGAAGGATTAGAGTACCCTCTGAATGTGATGTCTGCTCATCTAATATGGCCAGGGTATGAGCAGTGAAACTAATTTACCTACCCCGTTCATTTTCTTGTGCCAAGTATCATTGAATTGTCCATATGCTCAATCATAGCTTTACACAATGGGCAACCTTCTGAGCAAAAGATACATTGACACTAGTCAGCCAGCCCCACAAAAAGATTCCCCCGCACATCAGGTGGCTATACGCCAAGATTTCACTGCTCTTGATTATAATGAAAAATGGCATGCACTGACAGCCAAGAGAACAAACCTACAGTTCCAGCTGAATGGTACTTTCGACATGTCCAATTGAAGGGACGAAGTTAAGGAACAAATAGCAGAGCATCCTCCCAACCCTTGCCTAAAACAACTTGCTTCCACTGTAACGAGAGAGAGCATTGGAAGGCAGACTGTCCATTGTTGAATGACAGGTCAAAGGACAGAAGACCCCAAAGGCTCCCCCACCATCCACGAAATGCACCACCACCCTACACTGACAACATATTTGATGCAACTACCAATACTCAAGGACTTGAGACCCCAAGAACCACACAGTCCCGGTATGGTCCAACCCCTCCATTACCACCACCACCACCAAGGGAAGGCAGAGAACAGTGGTGACATGGGAATGATGAGACTGAGGGCTATCCACCATACTCCCCATCAGCGACATACTTCTAGGTGTGCCTTAGAGTGAAAGACTGCCTGATAGCTCCAGTGATACCAGTGGACTAGGAGGGTCTGTATGTGGAGGGGACTGTACTAAATAAGACTTTTCCTTTTCTGGTTGATACTGAAGCAACATGATCAATGCTGAAAGCATCTGAGATGCCGGAGGCACCGCTCTTGGGAACACAAATAACGTCAGTCAGCATGACAGGACAACCTGTTGACGCGTATCTGACACAACCCTTGAAGTTGGTAGTAGGCCCCATCACTGTTGACCACCAATTTGTTCTCAGCAGATACTGCTCTGTCAACTTGTTGGGATGAGACCTGCTGTGCAAGCTGCAGTGCACCATCCACTGTTCACTTATAGTTTTTTTTTCGGAAAGCAGGGTGAACGGACTGATGTTGCAAGCATTCATGAGGTGTGTGCCTCAAGGAACACCACCAGAGCTACAGGACTCCATCCCAAGTGGGTTTGGGGCACAGGGGGCGAATCATGTGGGGCAGGTGCTGGATTAGCCCCCAGTGCAAATAAAACAGAAAAACTGATACCTGGGGCACCACTGCCACAAGTTCCATAGTATAAGATCTCCAAGGAGGGAGAAGAGGGTATAATAAGATCTCACGTGGCAGGAAGTAATAAGGGAAATAAAACACAGCTCTTGAAATACACCCATTCTTCCAGTGAAGAAGTCCTTAAAGGGACTGGGCGAGGCCCCTCTATATAGATTCACACAAGAACCCTGAGAACTGAACAAAATAGCGATTCCATCATTTCCCGTGGTCCCCAACCCAACCACCATCCTGTCCAGTATCCCAATTATGACAACACAATTCATGTTATTAGATTTGAGCTCTGCATCCCGAATCTCAGTATCTTTACGCATTCTCATTCCAAGGGAAAATGTATACTTGGAAATGATTAGCCCAAGGGGATACAGAATCACCATCCATTTTTTCCAACTCATTAAAAATGGATCTGGATTCCCTTCAACTACCTGGGGGGTCTACCTTAATACAACACATTGATGACCTGATATTGGCTTCACCTTCCCGAACAGCCTACATCCAGGACACAGTGGCACTATTATGCCACTTAGCAAGGAAGAGTCATAAGGTTTTCCCTAAGCAGTTGCAGTTCTGCCTACCAACAGCGCGGTACTTGGGACATGAATTGTCCCAGGGGACATGGAAGTTGCTACCTGACAGAATATCTGCCATCTCACAATTCCCCCGATCACACACACAGAAGGAGGTGAGGACTTTCTTGGGAGTAGCAGGCTATTGCAGACATTGGATACTAATTTTTTCTTTAGTAGCATGCCCACTGCAGAATCTCACTCACAAGGAAGTGCCCAACTAAGTACCCTGTTCTCCAGACTGTGAGAGGGCATTTCAATCAATGAAATGTGAACTGTGTGCAGTACTTGCACTAGGCCTCCCAGATTACAGTAAGGACTTCCACTTATTTTGTCATGAGAAAGGAGGCTGCTCATTTGGGGGTGCTTTTACCGCCCGGTGGCATTCTATTCTGCCACCTTAGATCCTGTAGCTGCAGCACTTCTGCCATGTTTGAGGGCAGTGGCTTCTGCGGCCCTGGCTGTGGAACAATCAGAAAGTGTAGCGCTGGCACACACCTTGGTTCTACATGTTCCCCATGCCGTAGATACATTATTAAAAAAACACAAAGACCCAGCACCTGACAAATGCAAGCCTTGCATGGTATGAACTAACACAGATGGCACCATACTCCATCATTAAAAGGTGCACCACTCTCAATCCCTCCTGTTTGTTACCAACTGATCGGGACCATGATGACCCTTCAATAGAAAATGCCTTTCATGATTGTGTTTTAGCAGTTAATAGACACACCAAAGTGCATCTAGATATTAGAGATACGCCATCCCCATATGCGGAGAGGGGTCTGTTTGTTGATGGGTCATGCATCAGTGATAGCACAGGAACACTGCAGGCTTCCTATGCAGTAGGCACGGTCAGAAAGTTGTTGGAAGGGGCGAGATTGACAACAGTAAAAAGTGCCCAAGCAGCAGAACTAGTGGCACTAATAAGGGTTTGTAACCTAGCTGAAGGAAAGACAGTAAATATCTACTCAGACAGCCAGTATGCATTTGGAGTGACACATGATTTTGGCCAGCTATGGGCGATGATAGGATTTCTCACCTCAGCAGGCCAACAAATACAGCATGCATCACTGATTGCTGATCTTTTGCAGGCACTGCTTTTACCAAGAAAGGTTGCTATTTTCAAATGTGCAGCTCATACTGCTGCCAAAGACTATGGGGGTCATTACAACCCTGGCGGTTGGTGATAAAGTGGTGGTAATACCCCCAACAGGCTGCCGGTAAATACCGTCAAATTATGACCATGGTGGAAACAGCTCAGACAGACAGACACTTTAACACACTGACCGCCAGGGCGGAATCAACAGGCACCACGGCGGTAACCGCCTGCAGCCAGACGGAAGACAATATTCCGCCCACTGTATTAAGACAGTCCAATCCGCAACCTTTTCTGGGTTGGTACCAAGGACATCAAAAGCCTGGCGGAAGCAGAGCTCAGAAGTTAAAGTACTCACCTGTGGAGACTCAGGGAAGAATCACGCCGCCATGGAGCCCGAGCTGCATGTCTTCCCCATGCTCTTCTACGTGCTGCTTCACTACGAACACCAACGATGGCGAAGACTATGACGGTGAGTACAGCCGCCTAGCACACAGGGGAGGTGCGGAGGAAAAAGAGAGTGACACACACACACAACACCCCCACCCCCAACACCATATACACAAGCAGATGCAGTAGCATAACATGTTTACCACGTACCCCTCAGGAATAATGCAAGGACAACTCCAATAGATCAAAGTAAGTGTAATAAGATAAAATAGTAGCAATACGTGCATCCAAATCAAAAAGTATATACATATTTACAAATGTAGGGACACTGCCCAGTCCTTAATGTTTGTGGGCCACAGGGCCACATTACAAAGTCCAAGGCCCCACTTCACTCCTGCAATAACACTGAGAGCACACTGCAGGGACATCAGGTCGAAAATAGGCAAACATCTCAGGGGGATGAGAAACAGGGGGGCACCTCAGCCAGAAGATGGTACAACGCCACTGGTCCTAGAGGGGGCAACATGCCCTGTGCTTGGTCCTGGGGAGTGCAAGGCCACAGTCTCTCAAGTGGGTGACTTGCCCACTGGCTCTGAAGGGGGCAACATGTCCATTACTCTGTCCTGGGGAGTGCAAGGCCACAGTCTCTCAAGTGGGTGACTTGCCACATGCTCTGAAGGGGGCAACATGCCCTGTGCTTGGTCCTGGTGAGTGCAAGGCCACAGTCTCTCAAGTGGGTGACTTGCCCACTGGCTCTGGAGGGCGCATTGTGCCTAGTGAGCTTCATCCTGTGGAGGATGGGGTAGGTGGGTGTCTTACCCACTAGTACTGGAGGGTGCATTGTGCCCTGTGATCTTCATCCTGGGGAGGATGGGGTGAGTGGATGGCATCTCCACTGGTTCTGGAGGGGGCATCGTACCCTGTGATCTTCATCCTGGGGAGGATGGGGTGAGTGGATGACATCTCCACTGGTTCTGAATGGGGCATCGTGCCGTGTGATGCAGATGTTGGGGAGTGCAAGGTCACAGTCTCTCAGGTGGGTGTCATACCCACTGGATTTGAAGGGGGCAGGCCGCACAACAGCCCATGGATGCAGGTCTACAGAATGTCTGCCGGTGGTGACGGCTGTTCAGTGGTGGCAGTGGTGGTGCTGCTGCTGCTGGTGGTGGGGGGGGGAAGCTCCAGCCCATCCCCTGCAGCCTCGGACGGCTGCCCACTGGTGCTGGTGGCGGTGCTGCTGGTGGAGCTGGTGGTGGTGGTGGGGGGAGGCTCCAGCCCATCCCTTGCAGTCTCAGACGGCTGCCCACTGCTGCTGCTGCTGGTGGTGAGGGGAGGCTCCAGCCCATCCCCTACAGCCTTGGACAGCTGCCCACTGGTGCTGGTGGTGGTGCTGGTGACGGTGCTGCTGGCGGAGCTGGTGGTGGTGGTGGGGGGAGGCTCAAGCCCATCCCCTGCAGCCTCGGAAGGCTGTACCACCATGGTTGGAGGTGGGGTCTCCGACTGAGTCCCAGCACCAGGACCCTTGTCCTTACTGCCTGCCGGTGCAGGCTTCTTGCCCTTCCTTCCTGCAGCTGGGGCTTGCTCCTTGCCCTTCCTTCATGCAGCACTTGCGGCTGGCTCCTTGCCCTTCCTTCTTGCAGTACTTGGGGCTGGCTCCTTTCCCTTCCTTCCTGCAGCACTTGGGGCTGGCTCCTTGCCCTTCCTTTCTGCAGCACTTGGGGCAGGCACCCTTTCCGTCTGGCTGGCTGGTGGCCTGGATCGTTTCCCACCTGGAGTTGCTGGGGACACTACTGTGCCCGTTGAAGGGGTGGCTGAGGTGCTTGCCTGGGTTTTGACCACCCTGGCCTGACATGAAGGGCGGGGTTAGGGGTAGGGAAGAGGTCAATGGTGGAGATGAAAAGCTTCTTAGGGACATTGGGGCGGGAAGAGGAAAAAGGTTTGGGAGCAGAGGAAGAGGGAGTGGTTGTAGGAGGTGTCAGTCTGCTGTGTTTGGGTGCAGGTGCATGGGCTGGATGCTGTTGTGAGGTGTGTGTCCTAATAGGTGTGCTGGTGATGGGGTAGTGGATGAGGATGTAATGCATGCAGGTGTGAGTGTAGACGCAACTGGGAGGGAGGTGGAGGATGAGGAGGAGGGGGCCACAGTGGAGGCAGTAGATGTTGATATGTCTGCATCTGGATGGTGTTTGTGTGAGTGCCTGTGGGATGAAGTGTGGTGCTTGTGTTTGCCATGTCCACTCTTGTGTGTTGCCCTGTGTGCATGCTTGTCTGTCTGTGTGCTTGGGAGAGGTTGGGCTTGAGGGGAATGGGATTGGGTAGAGGAAGTTGGAGGGGGGAGGGTGGGAACTGGGACAATGGCTGCCATCAGAGAGGAGACCAGAGCCTGGATTGATCTCTATTGGGCTGCCAAGCCAGTGTGAATGCCCTCCAGAAATGCATTGGACTGTTGCATTTGGGCTGCCAGCCCCTGGATGGCATTCACAATGGTTGACTGCCCAACAGAGATGGATCACAGGGGGTCAATAGGCTCCTCACTCAGGGCAGCAGGGCTAACTGGGGCAGGGCCTGAGGTGCCTGCGGCGAAGGAGATGCCCACCCTCTTGGGTGAGCGGGCACAGGAAACTCGCTGAGGGGCTGCTGGGAGGGCGGTGCTGGTACGGGGTGGTGGCTGTACCTGAAACTAGGGTGGGCACAGAGGTGTCCGCCACTGCTAGGGAACTTCCATTGGAGGAGGTATCTGTGTCCGAACTGTCCCCTCCAGTCTCTGCTATGGTGCTCCCCTCACCCTCCGTCCCACTGGTGCCTTCACCGTCGGTGCGCTCGGCCTCCTGGGTCCTGTGGGATGCAGCTCCCTCAGTCGCCGGTGCCTCTGCTCCTCCGCCAGATGATGCTAATGCACATAAGGACAGGATGACAAAACAAAAAGGGGGGGGAAGAGACAAAGGATCCACTTGGCCAGTGGCGGCACCAACACCACCGTTGGTGTACACAACACACTCACACACAGGGAACAGCCCTACGCACTAGGCAATGCACTACCAGTTACAATGCTAGTCACCAAGGCATAGGTAGGGACACATACCACCAACTGCAGCATACCTGAGACCCACACAGCCCTGCTCAGTAGTGGATGCCTACTAGCTAGGTTGGAGGACTTTCACATCAGAACCCTGCCCAACATAGGACCTACTCTGCAATGTCAGGCCTGGCCTAGGGGCACCCACAGGCCCACATTCCCCACCCGGATACCACCCCACCAGGAGTAAGTAGAAATTAAGGGCACTGTACTCAACCGCTTGTTGCTGCTGTGATGCCCCCAAGCACCCATCCAGCTCCGGATAGGCCACCGCTAGTATGCAGGCCATCAGGGGGGTCAGGGGTCGACGTGCACCCCTTCCTCGTTGGGAGGCTATCCCCAGCTGGGCCTCCGCCGTCTTCCGTGCCCAGCGTCTCAGGCCCTCCCACCGTTTCCGACAGTGGGTGCTCCGCCTGCCGTAGACCCCAAGGGTCCTCACGTCTATGGCGATGGCAATGGGTGCTGACCTGCAGAGAAAATACACACAGGGAAAGGTATTAGTCAGACCATCATGCCTGTTACACTCATGGTCCACCATGCCCCTTCCCATCCCTATTAGCACAGACATGGCCCAGCATACATGCTGCACGCTGCCCAGGGCCCATCCACCTACCCCCCCCACATGAGACCTTCACACACAGCACTCCATGCATTCATGCCCCATGCATCGTACTCAGAGTGTACTCACCTGTTGGTCTAGTGGCCCATACTGCAGTTGGTACTGGGACAGGACCCCACCCACTAATCGCTCCAACTCTGCAGAGGTGAAGGCAGGGGCCCTTTTCCCCTGTCACACGCACCATGGTAGGTTTCAGACACAGGTCACAGCAGCACATGCAGTGTAGGTCCTCTCCTGTTGAAGGTTAGGTAGCAAGTGAGTGAATAGATAGAAAATGGTGGTCATGTCCGCGGCGGTGCGTGCCGTTGCCACCGGCGTACATCACCATTGGCCACTGTCCCCCATAGGGCCCAATGATAACTAATGAGGGTTTGCACTGCTGTTCCCAACGCCTCCCGCAACGGCGCACAACGTCAGTGGAATTACCTCATTTCCTCCTGTCCCTTCATGCTGGACAGGCGGTGCCATTTCAGGGGGGGAGGCCATAGATCCTAACTGCGTCACAGTTCACAATTTCACATTCTGGACATATGCCACCAAAACATTGTAACAATCACAATATGCATTGAACTGTAGTGGTTACAATGTACAGATAATTACCAGCTGCTCACTATTTTGCCCCATAGATTGCAACCGCTGCGGATGAATAGGAGATGGAGACACCCCCCGTATACTGACCCCTGGTGGACTTGGCAACAATGGAGGACAGGCACACTATCCTCACCTATAGACTTGACAGGGCCACATTCACAGAGCTGTGTGCCCAATTGGAGCCTGACCTGATATCTGCTATCCGTCACCCAACTTGGACCACCCCTCTTGTGCAAGTTCTATCAGTGCTCCATTTTTTGGAAATAGGTTCTTCCCAAATGGCAGTGGAATGTCACAGCCAATGTTCTCAATAGTGCTGACCAGAGTGTTGGCTGCCCTGATTAAACACATGTGCAGCTACATTGTTTTCCCCCAAATGGAGGATTTGGCTACAGTGAAGGCTGACTTCTATGCAATGGGACATATCTCCAAAATCATTGGTGCGATTGATGGGACACATATTGCATTTGTCTCCCCTGGCAAAATGAACTGGTCTTCAGAAATCATAAAAGTTATCACTCGATAAATGTGCAGATGGTGTGTTTGGCGGACCAGTGCATCTCCCACGTCAATGCAAAGTATCCAGGCTCGGTGCATGATGCTTTTATCCTGAGGAATAGCAGCATCCAAAATGTGATGCCCCAACTCCAGATGCACAGGGTGTGGCTAATAGGTGAGCCCTGGTTCCCACCCAGTGGATGTTGGTGTATGTGTATGGTGTGGGCCATAAGGCATAGTGTGTGGCTAACAGTTGTCCCTCGATATTTGCAGGTGACTCTGGTTACCCCAACCTATCATGGCTACTGACCCCTGTGAGGAATCCCAGGACAAGGGCAGAGGAACATTACAATGAGGCACATGGACGAACAAGAAGGATAGTTGAACGTACAGTCGGCTTCCTGAAGGCCAGGTTTTGGTGCCTCCATCTAACAGGTGGATCCCTGTGCTACTCACCCAAGAAGGTCTGCCAG
The DNA here is from genome assembly GCF_031143425.1 of Pleurodeles waltl. NCBI lineage: Eukaryota > Metazoa > Chordata > Amphibia > Caudata > Salamandridae > Pleurodeles > Pleurodeles waltl. The sequence goes on along the minus strand of NC_090436.1, from coordinate 384,904,220 downwards.
ATCATTGTGGAATGCTGTATGTTGCACAAACTTGCCTTGTGAGGCCATAGGCCTTTTCTGCAGGAGGAGGAGGCTGGAGATGGCCAGGTGGCAGCAGTGGACCCTGTGGACAGTGAAGATGAGGAGGCAGAGGATGAGGATGAGGACAACCAAAGTGCAGTCATTCATCAATACTTCCAGTGACACACAGGTAAGACAGTGTTATTTTACATTTCATTGACAGTTTGATGTATGACATTGTCACTGACAGGCTGTGAATTGCTACTTCTATGGCCACTCACTGTACCTGTTGGCATCTCTTTTTGCAGATGTTGGTGCCCCACTACTGCTCCTGGTGTGTTCACTGCATCCAACTACACGTCTTTCCTATGTAAACATTACTGTAAAGTTGAATTGTGATTTTTGAACCTTGTTAAACGAATACATTTTAAAAACATTTACCATGCTCCATGCTTGTATTTTTTCTAAGTGTGTTTATTGCAGTGCTCTGACGAAAAGTGGTAAGTGCAATGGGCTGGGGTGATGATGGAGGAAAGTCCAGGTTAGAGTCCAGTCTATTTGTAGCACAGGTGCATTGTCCAAGGGGGCATAGGAAGGGGAGCAATGGCAGTTCAAGGTGGACAGGGTGACTGAGTGGGACACAAGGGTGACAATCAGGAGAGTCTTATTTCCTGCTGGTGGCCTGTTGGTCCTGTGGCTGGGCCTCCTGTCCACTAGCAGCAGCGGAGGTGGAGGGCTGTTCAGTAGTCTGGCTAGTGTCAGGGGCCCGCTCATAATGATGGCCATGTCTGTCAGCACCCCTGCAATGGAGATCAGGATGGTGTTAATGGACTTCAAGTCCTCGCGGATCCCCATGTACTCTCCCTCCTGCAGCTGCATGTTCTCCTGCATCTTGTCCAGGATCTGGCCCCGCGTCTCCTGGGAATGTTGGTATGCTCCCAGGATTGCGGTGAGTGCCTCCTGGAGAGTCGGTTCCCTGGGCCTATCCTCCCCCTGGTGCACAGCAGTCCTCCCAGCTTCCCTGTTGTCCTGTGCCTCTGTCCCCTAAACTGTGTGCCCACTGCCACTGATCCCAGGTCCCTGATTGTCCTGAGTTTGTGGTGTGCCCTCGGGCCCCTGTAGTGGTGGACACACTGCTGATTGACGTGTCCTGGGGACAGAGGTATGGGCCCACTGGGTGGGTGCAGTGGTGGTGTTTCCTGACGGGGAGGCTCTGTGATGGTGTGAGACTGTGCCTGGGTACCCGACTGTCCGGAGGTCCCTGATGGGCCAGGTTGGTCATCCTGATCCAGGCAAGCAGAGCTGCTGTCATCACTGTGGGCCTCTTCTGTTGGGGGACTGGATATTGCTGGCACCTCTTCTCTGGTGACATTGGCTGGGGTACCTGTGGGGTTGTAAATGCAGTGTTATTGTTTCTGTGTGTAACATATTGTGCATGGGTGGGTTTCCCTCTATGGTTGTTATTCCCCTGGCAGCTTTGCCCTGTGTGAGTTGTTATTCGGTGGGCCAGCTGTGTCAACATCAGGACAGTGCGTGCTCTACAGGCGACAAAAATGCAAAAACCCAGTCTTTATGCAAGAGCATAATTCATGCATTGTGTTTATATGCAGTTTGTTAACCTTTTGCATTGCAGAGTTTTACCTTGAAACCACTATTAATGATGTTTGCAAATAATGTTCATTTGCAAGATATTGCTACAGGCTTACAGGTGTATCAGGGTGTGGTCCCTTTCTAGGACCTTCTAGAAGCTTTCCCTGCAGCATGACTGGGTGTGGTTTGTGGGCTGGGCCAAACTCTATATAAGGGAGTCAGCCCAGCTCCACGTGGTCACTATTCAGATGTCCCAGTTCAGAGCAGCAGCAACTTCCTGAGCTCCTGTTCCGGAGGCCTTCCTTGATGTTCCAGGCCTGCCCTGCATTATATTGGTGATCCTTGAGCAGGGTGGTAAGGCGGAGGTCGGGCTGGGCCCCCGACCCCGTTCTCAAAGACTCTCGAGTTTTGGGCCTACTTGTGAAACTTTCAGAGTGCGCGATTGATTGCTCTCATGTAAACCTTGGCATTCAGATCGGCAACAGCTTGCGCGATCATTTCATTTCATGGCATTTGCATATTCTTGTTCAAATCGGCAATGTGCGCAATTCATTTCCAGCATGTAAAACGTGATGTTCAGACCGGCAAAAATTTGATGTTCAGATCAGCAACAGTGTGCGTGATCATTTCGTGGCATTTGCATATTCTTGTTCGAATCAGCAGTGTGCTCTATTCATTTCCAGCATGTAAAACTTGATGTTCAGATCGGCAACAGTGTGCGCGATCATTTCATGGCAATTAAAGCTTTGGTGTGTTGTGTTTGATGAGGTGCACACATTTATTCAGAGCTTTTGGGATTTTCTGTGAAGATGCTAAATTCTAAATGTGACATTCTTTGTGCATATTATGTCCCTAGTACAATTCCTATTGTTTTCCAGGGAATGTTTCAGATAGCCTTTTGTCCTCATGTAAAAATGTAATGTTAATTCTGAAACATTATTCTAGAAGGTTCTTGTATTTCTAGACAGTATGTGATATTTCATGAAAAGTTCATATGAAACATTGTATTAACCCATTCTTGATTTTTTCCAGGTACCTAGATTTCTTGAGGTCTAGTTGAAGTCACTTCTTAGGTTGTCCATGGTTACAGTATGAGAACTCTTAGAACCATAGTCTATTGAAAGTCAATGTGATTGTATCTTGATATTGTGTTGTTTAACCTTTTGATTCCTACAGGTCTCCTTCCCAGCTGTTCCCTGCTTAATCCCCTTTTCCCCCACTTGGACTCTCTCAGGCTCTGTGATATTTCTATCAGAGCTTTGGAGCTGTCTAGTGGTGGACATGTTGGGAACGTGCGCAGGCCCTGAGGATCTGGTCTCCCTGACAGAATAGTGAGCCCACTAATTTATTATCCTCCTGGTTTGCGTGTCTTCTCAGCATAGCCGCATTGGACGAGCTAGTCAAAGTTATCACGCAGCTCCAAGCAGAGGCAGTGTCATCAAAGGATATAGCAGCCAGCTTAGCTGAGAGAGTGAGTCAGTTGCAGGAAAGGGTAGAAAAGAAGGAACAAAGGGCCAGATGTACAAAACTTTTTGCATGACGCAAACAGCGAATTTCGCTGTTTGCGACATGCAAAAAGCACATTGCGATGCTCATTCCCATTTTGCGAGTCGGTAACCTGGTTACCGACTCGCAAAATGGGAATGCGAGTTGCAAATAGGAAGGGGTGTTCCCCTTCCTATTTGCGATTCGCATCACGAAGCAGAATTGCTTTGTGACCGCGAACGTGGTCGCAAAGCAATTCGCAGTAACCACCAGTGTCACACTGGTGGTAACCCATTCGCAAAAGGGAAGGGGTCCCCATGGGACCCCTTCCCCTTCGTGAATGGCCCTGAATTTTTTTTTTCAGAACCAGCAGTGGTCCTATGGACAACTGCCTGCTCTGAAAAAATGAAACAAAAACGTTTCATTTTTTCATTTGTATTGCAACTCGTTTTCCGTTAAGGAAAACGGCTGCAATACAATAAAAAAAAACTGCTTTATTTAAAAGCAGTCTCAGACATGGTGGTCTGCTGTCTCCAGCAGGCCACCATCCCTGTGAGTGCTGCGACTTGCAAGGGGGGCGCAAATTGCGACCCACCTTATTAATATTAATGAGGTGGGTCTTTGCGACCCCCTTGCGATTCGCAGATGGTGTCAGGGACACCATCCTGCATCCGGGTTTGCGAGTCGCAAATTGCGAGTCGCTCAGACTCGCAATTTGTGAGTCGCAAACTCGGAATTTCGTACATCTGGCCCAAAGTCCTTTGGGTGTGTCTTGGCCTGGTCCTCCTTCTCAAGGTTCTGGAGGTAATCCTCCTACGAACATTTCCCTCAACATTGCCTCAGCTATCCCCCTGGCTCCTCCAGAACGTTTTTCAGGCGATCCCCTGAAAGCGCAATCTTTCTTGGTTCAAGTGGAATTACATTTTACCTGCTGACCAAACACTTTGCCTGCTGCACAATCCAGGGTGGCCTTCTTGTTATCTTACCTGACTGGAGACGCAACCACCTGGGCAATCCCTCTTGTGCGTAAAGACAGTCCCCTGCTTTACAATTGGAGAAATTTTGTTTGTGAGTTTGAACAAGTGTTTGATCGAAGAACAGTGACATTGTCAGCAGATCGTGAACTATTAGACTTGCGACAAGGTAACCTAGATCTAGTTTCCTACTTAGCTAATTTTAATCGGCTGGTATCCGAGACATCCTGGCCTGAAGAAAAGCAAGCAGCCTTGTTTTACAAAGGACTCAAGGATGAGTGAAAGGACATTCTTGCCCAGATAGACCCGCAGCCTACAGATTGTCAAGATCTAATAAACCTTGTTTTGAGACTGGATCATCGTCTAGCAGAACAAAGGGGATTACGCAAAAAGACTGAGAAATATTCCTGGCGTGTTCACGATCATAGAGAATCAAGAGTTCAGAAAGAGAACTATGAGGAACCAATGGAAATTGGAACTATCAGGCGGTCCTTAACGAATGCAGAGAAAGACCTACGCCGGAAAAAGAGACAATGCTTGTATTGTGGCCAGGAAGGTCATTTTGTTAAAGAGTGTCCAGTAAAACCAAAGAGCAAATTGGCTGTTGACAAAAAGGTTGTTACAAAAATAAATATGGAACAGGAAAAACTAAAATCCTAGAGTGCAAGGAAGGGTTAGTCTTGGGAGTTACCACAGACCCTTCTCAGGAAGAGACACAACCGTTAAGAAAATCACGGTATTTGAAATTGGATCTAGAAATTCAAGTAAAAGAACATACCTACCTAAGAGAAGCTTTAGTGGACTCGGGTGCTACTGAGAATTTCATAGACACTCAATTGGTGGAAGCATGGGGGATCCCGTGTGAGAAAAAGAAAACACGGGGTTAGTGGAGACCGCAGATGGCAAGCTCCTAACTGGAGGTCCAGTGACTCTACAGACGCTGCACTTGTCAATAATTTGTGATGGAAAAACTTATGACACTAAACATGTCGAGTTGGTAACCTTTGATGTTATTCACGCTCCTCAGTATGGAATCATCTTCGGAATGCCCTGGTTGAGTTACCATAATCCTCAGACTGGGAGGAGAGAAAGATAATATTCCAGTCATCTCTTTGTAAGACAAGATGTCTTAAAACTTTGAATGTTCTAAATCTGAGTGAATCTCTGTTAGCTATAGTCGCTAGAAAGGAAATTACATTGCCTTCACAAAATGTATCATGTACTGGTGTGGAGGGGGGAAGGAAGAACAGAGAGCCCTTCTTGTGGTCCCAAGAAGCTTTTTCAGCTTCAAAGGAAGTCTTTTTCAGTACTCCTATCCTGACTCGTTCAGAGGCTGAAAGTCTCATTGTCACAGAAAGCTGTCTCCAGACATCCAGTGGTATAGATCCTCAACAAGCCCACATAGCCAAGGATGCTGAAAAAGAAGACTTCTCCACCGTCTCAGTCTTGACTCATCCCGATCTTGACCGTCCAGTCACAGTAGAAGCAGGTGCTTCAGATAGAACAAGTGGTGGCGTGTTATCGCAACGCAATAAAGACAGACATAAGCATGCAGAGCATCACAACAAGAAACTCTGAAGGGCCTCAATATAAAACAGGTGATAGAATGTGGCTTTCTACATGACATATTGACTGCAAGAAAAGACACGTGTTTAGTCCCAAGTTCACAGGTCCTTACACCGTCTTTCAACAAGGCAACCCAATAACCTATAAACTGCAGCTCTCTTGGAAAGATTACGGTCCTGAAAGTAACTCATGGGTCTCCGCTTCTGACATTCATGCTCCACGATTAGTGAGGCGTTTTCATCGCCTAAATCCAGACTAAACAACCCCTAGAACGCGCTTGGGAGAGGGGAGTACTGCCAACATCAGGACAGTGCGCGCTCTACGAGCGACAAAAATGCAAAAACCCAGTCTTTATGCAAGAGCATAATTCATGCATTATGTTTATATGCAGTTTGTTAACCTTTTGCATTGCAGAGTTTTAACTTGAAACCACTATTAATGATGTTTGCAAATAATGTTCATTTGCAAGATATTGCTACAGGCTTAAAGAGTGTATCAGGGTGTGGTCCCTTTCTATGACCTTCTAGAAGCTTTTCCTGCAGCATGACTGGGCGTGGTTTCTGGGCTGGGCCAGACTCTATATAAGGGAGTCAGCCCAGCTCCACGTGCTCACTATTCAGAGGTCCAAAGCAGAGCAGCAGCAACTTCCTGAGCTCCTGTTCCGGAGGCCTACCTTGATGTTCCAGGCCTGCCCTGCATTATATTGGTGATCCTTGAGCAGGGCGGTAAGGTGGAGGTCAGGCTGGGCACCCGACCCCGTTCTCAAAGACTCTCGAGTTTTGGACCTACTTGTGAAACTTTCAGAGTGCGTGATTCATTGCTCTCATGTAAACCTTGGCATTCAGATCGGCAACAGCTTGCGCGATCATTTCATGGCATTTGCATATTCTTGTTCGAATCGGCAGTGTGCGCGATTAATTTCCAGCATGTCAAACTTGATGTTCAGATCGGCAACAGTGTGCACGATCATTTCATGGCATTTGCATATTCTTGTTCGAATCGGCAGTGTGCGGGATTCATTTCCAGCATGTAAAACTTGATGTTCAGATCGGCAACAGTGTGCATGATCATTTCATGGCATTTGCATATTTTTGTTCGAATCGGCAGTATGCGTGATTCATTTCCAGCATGTAAAGCTTGATGTTCAGATCGGCAACAGTGTGCACGATCATTTCATGGCAATTAAAACTTTGGTGTGCTGTGTTTGATGAGGTGCACACATTTATTCTGAGCTTTTGGGATTTTCTGTGAAGATGCTAAATTCAAAATGTGACATTCTTTGTGCATATTAAGTCCCTAGTACAATTCCTATTGTTTTCCAGGGAATGTTTCAGATAGCTTTTTGTCCTCATGTAAAAATTTAATGTTAATTCTGAAACATTATTCTAGAAGGTTCTTGTATTTCTAGACAGTATGTGATATTTCATGAAAAGCTCATATGAAACATTGTATTAACCCAATCTTGATTTTTTCCAGGTACCTAGATTTTTTTAGGTCTAGTTAAAGTCACTTCTTAGGTTATCCATTGTTACAGTATGAGAACTCTTAGAACCATAGTCTATTGAAAGTCAATGTGATTGTATCTTGATATTGTGTTGTTTAACCTTTTGCTTCCTACAGGTCTCCTTCCCAGCTGTTCCCTTCCTAACCCCTTTTCCCCCACTTGGACTCTCTCAGGCTCTGTGATATTTCTTTTGGAGCTTTGGAGTTGTCTAGTGGTGGACATGTTGGGAACGTGTGCAGGCCCCGAGGATCTGGTCTCCCTGACAAGCTGATTGTCTCTGGTGTGCATGCTGTAGTGATAGGTGTCCATGCACGTCTGTGAGTGGTGTCCATGCATTGGTATGGAATGCAGGGCTTGGCATTGGGATGAGTGGGTTGTGATGGAGGGGGGTGTGGGAGGTGGTGGAGTGATGGGAGTGAGATAAAGGGTGATGGTATGTGATGGCATGCAGGTAGTTAGGGTGATAGTAATAGAGGGTTGAGTTACCAGAGTCCAGTCCTCCTGCTACTCTGGCCAGGCCCTCAGGATGCATGATTGCCAAGACTTGCTCCTTCCATGTCGTTAGTTGTGGGGGAGGAGGTGGAGGTCCACCACCTGTCCTCTGTACTGTGAGCTGGTATCTTGCTGCAATGGAACGTACCTTCCCCGTAGATCGTTCCACCTCTTCCTGATGTCATCCCTTGTTCTGGGGTGCTGTCCCATGGCCTTGACCCTGCCGACAATTCTCCGCCATAGCTCCATCTCCTAGCAATGGATATCTGCTGCACCTGTGATCCAAATAGCTGTGGCTCCACCCGGATGATTTCCTCCACCATGACCCTCAGCTCCTCCTCAGAGAATCTGGGGTGTCATTGTGGTGCCATGAGTGTAGTTTGAGTGGTGTGGGTGGGGATGTGTAGGGTGATGTGTTGGGGTGTGTGATGTAAGGAGCATGGGTGGTGTATAGGTGATGGTGGTATGTGGCTCTGGTTGTGTGAATGCTCTTGCTGTCTCTCTCTGCTGGCAATTATTGGTATTCGTAAAGGGTTGTGGGTGTGTGTTTTATAGTGGTGTGGGTGTGGAGTGTGTATGTGTGTCAGGTGTGTTCAGTTTGAGTTGTCCAATCTAGTGTTGTTTTGTTTGAGTGTGTGTATTTTGAGCACGGCGGTATGTACCGCCAATGGTTTACCGCCATTGAATGTCCACTGTGGTGATTCGTGGGTCATAATGCTGTGGGCGTAGTTCTTGTTGGCGTAACAGTGTGGGTTTTGATCCTGCCAGTTTATCACTGACCTTTGGTGTGGCGGATTTGTGTGTGTGGCTGAATAGTGACGGATTGGTGTGTGTGTGTGTCATAATATGGTTAGCGGATATCTGCCGCCGCCGCGGTATGTTGGCGGCAGTCAGCATGGCGGTAAGTGGGATTTACCGCCAATGTCATAATGACGGCCTATATTCCCACAGGAAATGCATTCATTGATGGGGAAGCAAGGAGAATAGCACTAACTGGGTGCGAATATGCAATGTTACAAGTGACGTCTGCTCCACAGGTAAAAGATGAGTACACGCATTTTAATCCTAATGTATTCAACAACAGGCTGGGGAACAGGAGCAGGACGAATGGAAAAGGGGAGGTTGTGTGCAAAATAAAGAGGGGGTATGAATAGCTCCAAATGGTAGGGTATGTTTGCCGTCAACAATGTTCCCTTCTATGGCCCGTTTTTTTCATGGTCTTTCACATGTAGGACGTGATGGAAGGATTCGCGTTTTTTCTCCATGTTGGTACAGCACTAAATATTGTTAATATGTTGAACATTTGTGTAGACAATGTACTGTTTGTACCCAGTATACACAGGGAAGGGCACACCAACTGCACTAGGCCACTTTCCACCGCTGCACGAACCCTTCGAGAGTTTGCAAATGGATTTTATTGAAATGCCTCCCGCACATAAGTAGAAGTATATTTTGGTCATTATATGTATGTTTAGCAAATGCACTAAGGCATACCTGACAAAGGCTTGTGATGCACAAACAGCTGCTAAATGCCTGTTGAAAGAACTAATCCCACGTTTTGGGGTACCAGCCCTTCTGAGCTCAGACAATGGACCAGGATTCATCTCCCATGTGATCCAGAGAATTTGTAGGGGGTTGGGATTCACAGGGAAACTACATTCTGCATATCACCCACCAGCCACGAGAGCCGTTGAAAGAAAGAATGGGGTGTTGAAAATAAATATGAGGAATATTTGTGCATTCACAGAGCTCTCCTGGATTGCTGCATTGCCAATAGCCTTGTTGGCAATGAGGAGCACCCCTGATAGTCACAAAACTGAGTCCACATGAGATTTTGTTTGGGCATCCTGTGAACGTTTCAGGCCACATGTCTATTGCTCCATTATCAGTATCAGATGATTTACTGTTACAATGTTGCAAGAAACTAACAAAAACATTGTGCTGTCTTCACCGCCAGGTGCTGCAGGTCCTACCTGAAGCAGACACACCATCAGAACACAGACTGCAGCCTGGTGACTGGGTCTGGGTAAAGGGCCACACCAGATGACACTGCCTTCAACTACGGTGGAAGGAACCATACCAGGTCCTCCTGACCACTGCCACAGTCGTCAAGTCCGAAGGACTGACCTTCTGGACGCATAGTTCTCACACCAAGAAGGCAGTGGAGCCAAGTGATCAGCAACAGATACCAGTGGCAATGCCAGCAGTTCCACCACCATCACCGCAATACAACCTCCGCTCCACAGAAGCAGCAAGTGAACATTGACAGGGCTGCTTGTGTTGCACCTTCCCAGAGGCTACAGGGTGCAAGCGGGCCCTGTGCTGATTCTTCATAGGACTGCTTGTGCAGCACACTTCTGAGGAATAAAGAGTGCAAGTGGGTCCTGTTTCGATTCTTTCACAGAAGTATTTATGTGAGCATCACATGCTGGATAACCTCTGATGCCACACTGGAGTGTACCATCAATTGAAGATAATTGATTGCCATTTTCTACGCTCTCTGATCTAGACTTGCTAAGAACATATATCAACCAAAATGGGAGACACAGTGACCAAATAGATGGCCCATGATTGCCGTGCTTATGGACCTCCTTATCTCTGCCCCAACCCCACCATCTCCAAGGACAATGTCAAAGGAGAAGACAGAAATAGAAAGTGGTCTTGGGTGCTGACAGCTAACTGTACCCATGTCTCAGGAATTATAGTGACAAAAATAGTAATACTGTTTGCAGACAAAATATATATACATTTCTTGGATGGATCAAACGCCCTAAATGAAACTGAAATGTTGTATGGGGAGCGACCATCTAATGTATCAGGAGTAGAGGGAGTAGGAGAACTAGGTGAAGTAAGAAATAATGAACAGGTAGCATGGAATGAGTATAAGGAAACCTATGCTGAAAATGCATTTGTACAGATGGTAAATATGTATGTGGAGATGGCCAACATATCAGGTTGTTATGTGTGTACACATTTGCCAACACATTCTGAAGAAATGATAAATTACACAGCCATTCCCGTCAACGAGTATGTAGGATGTAAGGTAATAGATGGATTAATACAACTATTCAATGGACCCGTCAGGTATACAAGGGTGTCCCATGAGCATCGCAGACTCCGGAATGCAGTGCTTAATTTGTAAATAAAAACGTGCCAGTGCTCAAAGTCCTCCTCTTAAACACGCGGCTGCTGCAATTAAATGTGCGAGCACAGAATACTGAGGCAGCGTAATCCTGAAGCTATCTCGGGCCTCTTCAATCCATATAAAGCCACCCACGGCCCCTTCAGCTCACTCTAGCAGCTTTCTACTTTCTCCCTCTGTGAAACATTTTCCTTTTTCCCTTCATCCGTCTTTCCCAAATGTGTCTTTTGCTCACAGCAAATGCTTGAGGCAGAAGAATAAGCCCCGGTACTCAAAAATAAGTGCTGGTGCTCAGCACCGGAAACAACAAGCACAAATTAAGCACTGCCGGAATGGTATATCATGTGATGATCAGGGCCCACAAACATGAGGTCAGCTGCTGCTAGACCAGCTCAGGGCAACAAGGCAACAAGAAACAGATAAAAAGGGGGAACCAGCAGCTTGGCATTCCCCAGGAAACAAGACTGCAGAGGGCTTGGGCATGCTACATTTAAGGATTCACTGTAGCACAGTTGCACCATGGTGCATAAGATACAGAAAGGGTAGTAGCCCACTTGACAATAGCAAGGATAATGAACTGTGCGCTATATTCAAGTTCCTTCATCCTTCTGTTGATTTTCCCGTGCCCAAGTAAGAGAAAACTACCACTGATAGAAAAGATTAACATATATATAGCCACTAGTAAATGCTGTAGCTATACAAACCTGGATAGGATAAGTGATGGTCCCAAAAAGCTATCAGTGGGCCTATCAGGAGCACGGGGATTCTTCTTCATATGTGGGCACTTGGTATACTTTCGGCTACCTGCTGGATGGTATGGTAGCTGTTACCCCTCATTAGTAATATCATGAATAACCCATATCACCAATATGTCCCCGATACCATCTCTACCCAACCCAAAGGCTTGCAGGAGAAGAGCACTCACCTGGGTTAATACTACCCTGTCAATTGTGGGTGTCATGGTGCTCCCAGTAGGAGTAGCATATTCAACTCCTAAGACATATAAACTGGCAGAGTTGATAGAGAAAACTGGCAGATTTCACAGCAGCAGCCCTAGGAAACATAACAGAAGCGCTGACTGATATGAGGGCTGTCGTAATTCATAATCGTATAGCACTAGCCATCATCCTGGCCAAAGAGGACGGGGCTTGTCAAGTGATACACCAAACTTGTTGTGCCTACATACTGCACAATAGCAGACATATTAATAAGGCCATAGAAAAAATTAGGAAGGTCCAAAAGGAGGCAGAATATGGGGAGCCCTGGGCGCATTGTTTGGCAACTGAGGGTCATGGCTGTTAGAAGTACTGATAATAGGAATAGTGGCATTGATTACCTTGTGTGTGGTCATACGGACATGCCCTACATGCATACAGATATTACTGGATAGGCGTTGCAGTGAAGCTGCAATTTCTTCTCAACATCACCCAGGGAAGGATATTCAGAGGTCAGAGGACATAAGGAAAATTGTTCCACTGAAAGAACTTATATAGGGTGTCATTGAGTATTTGAGGCCAGAATGTGGAATTGAATTTCTTTCTTTCTTTCAAGTATGGAATCAATTTTTGTAGTGCTCGGCTCTATGATACTCAATGATAACGAAGCCTGTTGTTGAAGCTTATAACCCTGATGAACCATGTTTATTGTTTTTTCTCATTTTATGCTTGGAATGCAATATGATGCAAGGCTTGCCAAGAAAATAACACTCATGATGAACCATTGCAGGCTTGCTTAAGCAACAAATATTAAGACATTTGTTAACCTGCACACGTACTGTTTTCCAAATGTTGAAAGCTCCTAGTATCATCATGTGGGGCATGTGGGCCATCATTTAGTAATCACTTTGGCCCTCATTATAACCTTGGCGGGCGGCCGCCTAAAGGCCACAAACTCGCCGGCCGCATTACAAAATTCCTGCTGGGCCGGTGGACAGAAACAGAGTTTCCGCCCGCCGGCCCAGCGGGGATGTGGGCCGTAACATTGCAGCCGGCTCCTTATGGAGCCGGTGGCAATGTGGCAGTGCGGCGGGTGCAGCAGCACCCATCACGCTTTCCACTGTCTGCCAAGCCGGGCTGTGCCTGGGGGCCCCTGCACTGCCCATGCCAAGTGCATGGGCCCCCGGGGGCCCCACGAGTCCCCTTATCGCCAGCCTTTCCATGCGGTGTCTACCACCATGGACAGGCTGGCGGTAAGGGGAGTCAAAATCCCCAGGGCAGCGCTGCAAGCAGCGCTGTCCTGGTGGATTCCGACCGCCGGGACATCCATGGCAGTAAACTGCCGGTCCCAACGGTGTGACCGCTTATGGCATTTCGTACCGCCAGCCTGTTGGCGGTACGAACGCCACTTTAACCCTGGTGGTTGGTGACCACCAGGGTTGAAATGAGGCCCTTTATCTGTCATTTCATTGGACCTCATGTATGAAATTTTAACTGGAATCTTACTAATAAGTAATAACCAAGAAATGATTATGTGAGGAAGTTTAATTGGAAACGCCTAGATTCTCCTTTGTGGTTTGCAGAAATAAAAGACTGTATTGGAAGTTCCGTAATTCGGACTCTTGGACTTGGCCTCTCAAGTGAGCGGTCCCTGTGTCACGTTAATACATTTTGTTTTCTCTTTCCTGAAGGATTCCTGTCTCTGATTTTATTGAGCTTCTACATGGGTCTTCATTCTTTGCTTGTACTACTGGCAACACTTTATCCATGTTTAAGCATTTTGGTACTTGGGACATGAATTGTCCCAGGGGACATGGAAGTTCCTACCTGACAGAATATCTGCCATCTCACAATTCCCCCGATCACACACACAGAAGGAGGTGAGGACTTTCTTGGGAGTAGCAGGCTATTGCAGACATTGGATACAAATTTTTTCTTTAGTAGCATGCCCACTGCAGAATCTCACTCACAAGGAAGTGCCCAACTAAGTACCCTGTTCTCCAGACTGTGAGAGGGCATTTCAATCAATGAAATGAGAACTGTGTGCAGTACTTGCACTAGGCCTCCCAGATTACAGTAAGGACTTCCACTTATTTTGTCATGAGAAAGGAGGCTGCTCATTTGGGGGTGCTTTTACCGCCCGGTGGCATTCTATTCTGCCACCTTAGATCCTGTAGCTGCAGCACTTCTGCCATGTTTGAGGGCAGTGGCTTCTGCGGCCCTGGCTGTGGAACAATCAGAAAGTGTAGCGCTGGCACACACCTTGGTTCTACATGTTCCCCATGCCGTAGATACATTATTAAAAAAACACAAAGACCCAGCACCTGACAAATGCAAGCCTTGCATGGTATGAACTAACACAGATGGCACCATACTCCATCATTAAAAGGTGCACCACTCTCAACCCCTCCTGTTTGTTACCAACTGATCGGGACCATGATGACCCTTCAATAGAAAATGCCTTTCATGATTGTGTTTTAGCAGTTAATAGACACACCAAAGTGCATCTAGATATTAGAGATACGCCATCCCCATATGCGGAGAGGGGTCTGTTTGTTAATGGGTCCTGCATCAGTGATAGCACAGGAACACTGCAGGCTTCCTATGCAGTAGGCACGGTCAGAAAGTTGTTGGAAGGGGCGAGATTGACAACAGTAAAAAGTGCCCAAGCAGCAGAACTAGTGGCACTAACAAGGGTTTGTAACCTAGCTGAAGGAAAGACAGTAAATATCTACTCAGACAGCCAGTATGCATTTGGAGTGACACATGATTTTGGCCAGCTATGGGCGATGAGGGGATTTCTCACCTCAGCAGGCCAACAAATACAGCATGCATCACTGATTGCTGATCTTTTGCAGGCACTGCTTTTACCAAGAAAGGTTGCTATTTTCAAATGTGCAGCTCATACTGCTGCCAAAGACTATGGGGGTCATTACAACCCTGGCGGTTGGTGATAAAGTGGTGGTAATACCCCCAACAGGCTGGCGGTAAATACCGTCAAATTATGACCATGGTGGAAACAGCTCAGACAGACAGCCACTTTAACACACTGACCGCCTGGGTGGAATCAACAGGCACCACGGCGATAACCGCCTGCAGCCAGGCGGAAGACAATATTCCGCCCACTGTATTAAGACAGTCCAATCCGCAACCTTTTCTGGGTTGGTACCAAGGACATCAAAAGCCTGGCGGAAGCAGAGCTCAGAAGTTAAAGTACTCACCTGTGGAGACTCAGGGAAGAATCACGGCGCCATGGAGCCCGAGCTGCATGTCTTCCCCATGCTCTTCTACGTGCTGCTTCACTACGAACACCAACGATGGCGAA
Source organism: Pleurodeles waltl (assembly GCF_031143425.1). NCBI lineage: Eukaryota > Metazoa > Chordata > Amphibia > Caudata > Salamandridae > Pleurodeles > Pleurodeles waltl. The sequence continues at coordinate 384,889,207 of NC_090436.1, read as the reverse complement.
GACTATGATGGTGAGTACAGCCGCCTAGCACACAGGGGAGGTGCGGAGGAAAAAGAGAGTGACACACACACACAACACCCCCACCCCCAACACCATACACACAAGCAGATGCAGTAGCATAACATGTTTACCACGTACCCCTCAGGAATAATGCAAGGACAACTCCAATAGATCAAAGTAAGTGTAATAAGATAAAATAGTAGCAGTACGTGCATCCAAATCAAAAAGTATATACATATTTACAAATGTAGGGACACTGCCCAGTCCTTAATGTTCGTGGGCCACAGGGCCACATTACAAAGTCCAAGGCCCCACTTCACTCCTGCAATAACACTGAGAGCACACTGCAGGGACATCAGGTCGAAAATAGGCAAACATCTCAGGGGGATGAGAAACAGGGGGGCACCTCAGCCGGAAGATGGTACAACGCCACTGGTTCTGGAGGGGGCAACATGCCCTGTGCTTGGTCCTGGGGAGTGCAAGGCCACAGTCTCTCAAGTGGGTGACTTGCCCACTGGCTCTGAAGGGGGCAACATGTCCATTACTCTGTCCTAGGGAGTGCAAGGCCACAGTCTCTCAAGTGGGTGACTTGCCACATGCTCTGAAGGGGGCAACATGCCCTGTGCTTGGTCCTGGTGAGTGCAAGGCCACAGTCTCTCAAGTGGGTGACTTGCCCACTGGCTCTAGAGGGCGCATTGTGCCTAGTGAGCTTCATCCTGTGGAGGATGGGGTAGGTGGGTGTCTTACCCACTGGTTCTGGAGGGGGCATTGTGCCCTGTGATCTTCATCTTGGGGAGGATGGGGTGAGTGGATGGCATCTCCACTGGTTCTGGAGGGGGCATCGTACCCTGTGATCTTCATCCTGGGGAGGATGGGGTAAGTGGATGACATCTCCACTGGTTCTGAATGGGGCATCGTGCCGTGTGATGCAGATGTTGGGGAGTGCAAGGTCACAGTCTCTCAGGTGGGTGTCATACCCACTGGATTTGAAGGGGGCAGGCCGCACAACAGCCCATGGATGCAGGCCTACAGAATGTCTGCCGGTGGTGACGGCTGTTCAGTGGTGGCAGTGGTGGTGCTGCTGCTGCTGGTGGTGGTGGGGGGAAGCTCCAGCCCATCCCCTGCAGCCTCGGACGGCTGCCCACTGGTGCTGGTGGCGGTGCTGCTGGTGGAGCTGGTGGTGGTGGTGGGGGGAGGCTCCAGCCCATCCCTTGCAGTCTCAGACGGCTGCCCACTGCTGCTGCTGGTGGTGGTGAGGGGAGGCTCCAGCCCATCCCCTACAGCCTTGGACAGCTGCCCACTGGTGCTGGTGCTGGTGACGGTGCTGCTGGCGGAGCTGGTGGTGGTGGTGGGGGGAGGCTCAAGCCCATCCCCTGCAGCCTCGGAAGGCTGTACCACCATGGTTGGAGGTGGGGTCTCCGACTGAGTCCCAGCACCAGGACCCTTGTCCTTACTGCCTGCCGGTGCAGGCTTCTTGCCCTTCCTTCCTGCAGCTGGGGCTTGCTCCTTGCCCTTCCTTCATGCAGCACTTGGGGCTGGCTCCTTGCCCTTCCTTCCTGCAGTACTTGGGGCTGGCTCCTTTCCCTTCCTTCCTGCAGCACTTGGGACTGGCTCCTTGCCCTTCCTTTCTGCAGCACTTGGGGCAGGCACCCTTTCCGTCTGGCTGGCTGGTGGCCTGGATCGTTTCCCACCTGGAGTTGCTGGGGACACTACTGTGCCCGTTGAAGGGGTGGCTGAGGTGCTTGCCTGGGTTTTGACCACCCTGGCCTGACATGAAGGGCGGGGTTAGGGGTAGGGAAGAGGTCAATGGTGGAGATGAAAAGCTTCTTAGGGACATTGGGGCGGGAAGAGGAAAAAGGTTTGGGAGCAGAGGAAGAGGGAGTGGTTGTAGGAGGTGTCAGTCTGCTGTGTTTGGGTGCAGGTGCATGGGCTGGATGCTGTTGTGAGGTGTGTGTCCTAATAGGTGTGCTGGTGATGGGGTAGTGGATGAGGATGTAATGCATGCAGGTGTGAGTGTAGACGCAACTGGGAGGGAGGTGGAGGATGAGAAGGAGGGGGCCACAGTGGAGGCAGTAGATGTTGATATGTCTGCATCTGGATGGTGTTTGTGTGAGTGCCTGTGGGATGAAGTGTGGTGCTTGTGTTTGCCATGTCCACTCTTGTGTGTTGCCCTGTGTGCATGCTTGTCTGTCTGTGTGCTTGGGAGAGGTTGGGCTTGATGGGAATGGGATTGGGTAGAGGAAGTTGGAGGGTGGAGGGTGGGAACTGGGACAATGGCTGCCATCAGAGAGGAGACCAGAGCCTGGAATGATCTCTGTTGGGCTGCCAAGCCAGTGTGAATGCCCTCCAGAAATGCATTGGACTGTTGCATTTGGGCTGCCAGCCCCTGGATGGCATTCACAATGGTTGACTGCCCAACAGAGATGGATCACAGGGGGTCAATAGGCTCCTCATTCAGGGCAGCAGGGCTAACTGGGGCAGGGCCTGAGGTGCCTGCGGCGAAGGAGATGCCCACCCTCTTGGGTGAGCGGGCACAGGAAACTCGCTGAGGGGCTGCTGGGAGGGCGGTGCTGGTACGGGGGTGGTGGCGGTACCTGAAACTAGGGTGGGCACAGAGGTGTCCGCCACTGCTAGGGAACTTCCATTGGAGGAGGTATCTGTGTCCGAACTGTCCCCTCCAGTCTCTGCTATGGTGCTCCCCTCACCCTCCGTCCCACTGGTGCCCTTACCGTCGGTGGACTCGGCCTCCTGGGTCCTGTGGGATGCAGCTCCCTCAGTCGCCGGTGCCTCTGCTCCTCCGCCAGATGATGCTAATGCACATAAGGACAGGATGACAAAACAAAAAGGGGGGGAAGAGACAAAGGATCCACTTGGCCAGTGGCGGCACCAACACCACCGTTGGTGTACACAACACACTCACACACAGGGAACAACCCTACGCACTAGGCAATGCACTACCAGTTACAATGCTAGTCACCAAGGGATAGGTAGGGACACATACCACCAACTGCAGCATACCAGAGACCCACACAGCCCTGCTCAGTAGTGGATGCCTACTAGCTAGGTTGGAGGACTTTCACATCAGAACCCTGCCCAACATAGGACCTACTCTGCAATGTCAGGCCTGGCCTAGGGGCACCCACAGGCCCACATCCCCCACCCGGATACCACCCCACCAGGAGTAAGTAGAAATTAAGGGCACTGTACACACCCCCTTGTTGATGCTGTGATGCCCCCAAGCACCCATCCAGCTCCGGATAGGCCACCGCTAGTATGCAGGCCATCAGTTGGGTCAGGGGTCGACGTGCACCCCTTCCTCGTTGGGAGGCTATCCCCAGCTGGGCCTCCGCCGTCTTCCGTGCCCAGCGTCTCAGGCCCTCCCACCGTTTCCGACAGTGGGTGCTCCGCCTGCTGTAGACCCCAAGGGTCCTCACGTCTATGGCGATGGCAATGGGTGCTGACCTGCAGAGAAAATACACACAGGGAAAGGTATTAGTCAGACCATCATGCCTGTTACACTCATGGTCCACCATGCCCCTTCCCATCCCTATTAGCACAGACATGGCCCAGCATACATGCTGCACGCTGCCCAGGGCCCATCCACCTACCCCCCCCCACATGAGACGTTCACACACAGCACTCCATGCATTCATGCCCCATGCATCGTACTCAGAGTGTACTCACCTGTTGGTCTAGTGGCCCATACTGCAGTTGGTACTGGGACAGGACCCCACCCACTAATCGCTCCAACTCTGCAGAGGTGAAGGCAGGGGCCCTTTTCCCCTGTCACACGCACCATGGTAGGTTTCAGACACAGGTCACAGCAGCACATGCAGTGTAGGTCCTCTCCTGTTGAAGGTTAGGTAGCAAGTGAGTGAATAGATAGAAAATGGTGGTCATGTCCGCGGCGGTGCGTACCGTTGCCACCGGCGTACATCACCATTGGCCACTGTCCCCCGTAGGGCCCAATGATAACTAATGAGGGTTTGCACTGCTGTTCTTAACGCCTCCCGCAACGGCGCACAACGTCAGTGGAATTACCTCATTTCCTCCTGTCCCTTCATGCTGGACAGGCGGTGCCATTTCAGGGGGGGAGGCCATAGATCCTAACTGCGTCACAGTTCACAATTTCACATTCTGGACATATGCCACCAAAATATTGTAACAATCACAATATGCATTGAACTGTAGTGGTTACAATGTACAGATAATTACCAGCTGCTCACTATTTTGCCCCATAGATTGCAACCGCTGCGGATGAATAGGAGATGGAGACACCCCCCGTAGACTGACCCCTGGTGGACTTGGCAACAATGGAGGACAGGCACACTATCCTCACCTATAGATTTGACAGGGCCACAATCACAGAGCTGTGTGCCCAATTGGAGCCTGACCTGATATCTGCTATCCGTCACCCAACTTGGACCACCCCTCTTGTGCAAGTTCTATCAGTGCTCCATTTTTTGGAAATAGGTTCTTCCCAAATGGCAGTGGAATGTCACAGCCAATGTTCTCAATAGTGCTGACCAGAATGTTGGCTGCCTTGAATAAACACATGTGCAGCTACATTATTTTCCCCCAAATGGAGGATTTGGCTACAGTGAAGGCTGACTTCTATGCAATGGGACATATCTCCAAAATCATTGGTGCGATTGATGGGACACATATTGCATTTGTCTCACCTGGCAAAATGAACAGGTCTTCAGAAATCATAAAAGTTATCACTCGATAAATGTGCAGATGGTGTGTTTGGCGGACCAGTGCATCTCCCACGTCAATGCAAAGTATCCAGGCTCGGTGCATGATGCTTTTATCCTGAGGAATAGCAGCATCCAAAATGTGATGCCCCAACTCCAGATGCACAGGGTGTGGCTAATAGGTGAGCCCTGGTTCCCACCCAGTGGATGTTGGTGTATGTGTATGGTGTGGGCCATAAGGCATAGTGTGTGGCTAACAGTTGTCCCTCGATATTTGCAGGTGACTCTGGTTACCCCAACCTATCATGGCTACTGACCCCTGTGAGGAATCCCAGGACAAGGGCAGAGGAACATTACAATGAGGCACATGGGCGAACAAGAAGGATTGTTGAACGTACAGTCGGCCTCCTGAAGCCCAGGTTTTGGTGCCTCCATCTAACAGGTGGATCCCTGTGCTACTCACCCAAGAAGGTCTGCCAGATCATTGTGGAATGCTGTATGTTGAACAAACTTGCCTTGTGAGGCCATGGGCCTTTTCTGCAGGAGGAGGAGGCTGGAGATGGCCAGGTGGCAGCAGTGGACCCTGTGGACAGTGAAGATGAGGAGGCAGAGGATGAGGATGAGGACAACCAAAGTGCAGTCATTCATCACTACTTCCAGTGACACACAGGTAAGACAGTGTTATTTTACATTTCATTGACAGTTTGATGTATGACATTGTCACTGGCAGGCTGTGAATTGCTACTTCTATGGCCACTCACTGTACCTGTTGGCATCTCTTTTTGCAGATGTTGGTGCCCCACTACTGCTCCTGGTGTGTTCACTGCATCCAACTACACGTCTTTCCTATGTAAACATTACTGTAAAGTTGAATTGCGATTTTTGAACCTTGTTAAACGAATACATTTTAAAAACATTTAACATGCTCCATGCTTGTATTTTTTCTAAGTGTGTTTATTGCAGTGCTCTGACGAAAAGTGGTAAGTGCAATGGGCTGGGGTGATGATGGAGGAAAGTCCGGGTTAGAGTCCAGTCTATTTGTAGCACAGGTGCATTGTCCAAGGGGGCATAGGAAGGGGAGCAATGGCAGTTCAAGGTGGACAGGGTGACTGAGTGGGACACAAGGGTGACAATCAGGAGAGTCTTATTTCCTGCTGGTGGCCTGTTGGTCCTGTGGCTGGGCCTCCTGTCCACTAGCAGCAGCGGAGGTGGAGGGCTGTTCAGTAGTCTGGCTAGTGTCAGGGGCCCGCTGGTGTGCCACTGCCTCCCTCATAATGTTGGCCATGTCTGTCAGCACCCCTGCAATGGAGATCAGGATGGTGTTAATGGACTTCAAGTCCTCACTGATCCCCATGTACTGTCCCTCCTGCAGCTGCATGTTCTACTGCATCTTGTCCAGGATCTGGCCCCGCGTCTCCTGGGAATGTTGGTATGCTCCCAGGATTGCGGTGAGTGCCTCCTGGAGAGTCGGTTCCCTGGGCCTGTCCTCCCCCTGGTGCACAGCAGTCCTCCCAGCTTCCCTGTTGTCCTGTGCCTCTGTCCCCTAAACTGTGTGCCCACTGCCACTGATCCCAGGTCCCTGATTGTCCTGAGTTTGTGGTGTGCCCTCGGGCCCCTGTAGTGGTGGACACACTGCTGATTGACGTGTCCTGGGGACAGAGGTATGGGCCCACTGGGTGGGTGCAGTGGTGGTGTTTCCTGAGGGGGAGGCTCTGTGATGGTGTGAGACTGTGCCTGGGTACCCGACTGTCCGGAGGTCCCTGATGGGCCAGGTTGGTCATCCTGATCCAGGCGAGCAGAGCTGCTGTCATCACTGTGGGCCTCTTCTGTTGGGGGACTGGATATTGCTGGCACCTCTTCTCTGGTGACATTGGCTGGGGTACCTGTGGGGTTGTAAATGCAGTGTTATTGTTTCTGTGTGTAACATATTGTGCATGGGTGGGTTTCCCTCTATGGTTGTTATTCCCCTGGCAGCTTTGCCTTGTGTGAGTTGTTATTCGGTGGGCCAGCTGTGTCAACATCAGGACAGTGCGTGCTCTACAGGCGACAAAAATGCAAAAACCGAGTCTTTATGCAAGAGCATAATTCATGCATTGTGTTTATATGCAGTTTGTTAACCTTTTGCATTGCAGAGTTTTACCTTGAAACCACTATTAATGATGTTTGCAAATAATGTTCATTTGCAAGATATTGCTACAGTCTTACAGAGTGTATCAGGGTGTGGTCCCTTTCTAGGACCTTCTAGAAGCTTTCCCTGCAGCATGACTGGGTGTGGTTTGTGGGCTGGGCCAAACTCTATATAAGGGAGTCAGCCCAGCTCCACGTGGTCACTATTCAGAGGTCCCAGTGCAGAGCAGCAGCAACTTCCTGAGCTCCTGTTCCGGAGGCCTTCCTTGATGTTCCAGGCCTGCCCTGCATTATATTGGTGATCCTTGAGCAGGGTGGTAAGGCGGAGGTCGGGCTGGGCCCCCGACCCCGTTCTCAAAGACTCTCGAGTTTTGGGCCTACTTGTGAAACTTTCAGAGTGCGCGATTGATTGCTCTCAGGTAAACCTTGGCATTCAGATCGGCAACAGCTTGCGCGATCATTTCATGGCATTTGCATATTCTTGTTCAAATCGGCAATGTGCGCAATTCATTTCCAGCATGTAAAACGTGATGTTCAGACCGGCAAAAATTTGATGTTCAGATCGCCAACAGTGTGCGTGATCATTTCGTGGCATTTGCATATTCTTGCTCGAATCAGCAGTGTGCTCTATTCATTTCCAGCATGTAAAACTTGATGTTCAGATCGGCAACAGTGTGCGCGATCATTTCATGGCAATTAAAGCTTTGGTGTGTTGTGTTTGATGAGGTGCACACATTTATTCAGAGCTTTTGGGATTTTCTGTGAAGATGCTAAATTCTAAATGTGACATTCTTTGTGCATATTATGTCCCTAGTACAATTCCTATTGTTTTCCAGGGAATGTTTCAGATAGCCTTTTGTCCTCATGTAAAAATGTAATGTTAATTCTGAAACATTATTCTAGAAGGTATTTCTAGACAGTATGTGATATTTCATGAAAAGTTCATATGAAACATTGTATTAACCCATTCTTGATTTTTTCCAGGTACCTAGATTTCTTGAGGTCTAGTTGAAGTCACTTCTTAGGTTGTCCATGGTTACAGTATGAGAACTCTTAGAACCATAGTCTATTGAAAGTCAATGTGATTGTATCTTGATATTGTGTTGTTTAACCTTTTGATTCCTACAGGTCTCCTTCCCAGCTGTTCCCTTCTTAATCCCCTTTTCCCCCACTTGGACTCTCTCAGGCTCTGTGATATTTCTATCAGAGCTTTGGAGCTGTCTAGTGGTGGACATGTTGGGAACGTGCGCAGGCCCTGAGGATCTGGTCTCCCTGACAGAATAGTGAACCCACAAATTATTATCCTCCTGGTTTGCGTGTCATCTCAGCATAGCCGCATTGGACGAGCTAGTCAAAGTTATCACGCAGCTCCAAGCAGAGGCAGTGTCATCAAAGGATATAGCAGCCAGCTTAGCTGAGAGAGTGAGTCAGTTGCAGGAAAGGGTAGAAAAGAAGGAATAAAGGGCCAGATGTACAAAACTTTTTGCATGACGCAAACAGCGAATTTCGCTGTTTGCGACATGCAAAAAGCACATTGCGATGCTCATTCCCATTTTGCGAGTCGGTAACCTGGTTACCGACTCGCAAAATGGGAATGCGAGTCGCAAATAGGAAGGGGTGTTCCCCTTCCTATTTGCGATTCGCATCACGAAGCAGAATTGCTTTGTGACCGCGAACGTGGTCGCAAAGCAATTCGCAGTTACCACCAGTGTCACACTGGTGGTAACCCATTCGCAAAAGGGAAGGGGTACCCATGGGACCCCTTCCCCTTCGTGAATGGCCCTGAATTTTTTTTTTCAGAACCAGCAGTGGTCCTATGGACAACTGCCTGCTCTGAAAAAATGAAACAAAAACGTTTCATTTTTTCATTTGTATTGCAACTCGTTTTCCGTTAAGGAAAACGGCTGCAATACAATAAAAAAAAACTGCTTTATTTAAAAGCAGTCTCAGACATGGTGGTCTGCTGTCTCCAGCAGGCCACCATCCTGTGAGTGCTGCGACTTGCAAGGGGGGCGCAAATTGCGACCCACCTTATTAATATTAATGAGGTGGGTCTTTGCGACCCCCTTGCGATTCGCAGATGGTGTCAGGAACACCATCCTGCATCCGGGTTTGCGAGTCGCAAATTGCGAGTCGCTCAGACTCGCAATTTGTGAGTCGCAAACTCGGAATTTCGTACATCTGGCCCAAAGTCCTTTGGGTGTGTCTTGGCCTGGTCCTCCTTCTCAAGCTTCTGGAGGTAATCCTCCTACGAACATTTCCCTCAACATTGCCTCAGCTATCCCCCTGGCTCCTCCAGAACGTTTTTCAGGCGATCCCCTGAAAGCGCAATCTTTCTTGGTTCAAGTGGAATTACATTTTACCTGCTGACCAAACACTTTGCCTGCTGCACAATCCAGGGTGGCCTTCTTGTTATCTTACCTGACTGGAGACGCAACCACCTGGGCAATCCCTCTTGTGCGTAAAGACAGTCCCCTGCTTTACAATTGGAGAAATTTTGTTCGTGAGTTTGAACAAGTGTTTGATCGAAGAACAGTGACATTGTCAGCAGATCGTGAACTATTAGACTTGCGACAAGGTAACCAAGATCTAGTTTCCTATTTAGCTAATTTTAATCGGCTGGTATCCGAGACATCCTGGCCTGAAGAAAAGCAAGCAGCCTTGTTTTACAAAGGACTCAAGGATGAGTGAAAGGACATTCTTGCCCAGATAGACCCGCAGCCTACAGATTGTCAAGATCTAATAAACCTTGTTTTGAGACTGGATCATCGTCTAGCAGAACAAAGGGGATTACGCAAAAAGACTGAGAAATATTCCTGGCGTGTTCACGATCATAGAGAATCAAGAGTTCAGAAAGAGAACTATGAGGAACCAATGGAAATTGGAACTATCAGGCGGTCCTTAACGAATGCAGAGAAAGACCTACGCCGGAAAAAGAGACAATGCTTGTATTGTGGCCAGGAAGGTCATTTTGTTAAAGAGTGTCCAGTAAAACCAAAGAGCAAATTGGCTGTTGACAAAAAGGTTGTTACAAAAATAAATATGGAACAGGAAAAACTAAAATCCCAGAGTGCAAGGAACGGTTAGTCTTGGGAGTTACCACAGACCCTTCTCAGGAAGAGACACAACCGTTAAGAAAATCACGGTATTTGAAATTGGATCTAGAAATTCAAGTAAAAGAACATACCTACCTAAGAGAAGCTTTAGTGGACTTGGGTGCTACTGAGAATTTCATAGACACTCAATTGGTGGAAGCATGGGGGATCCCGTGTGAGAAAAAGAAAACACTGGGGTTAGTGGAGACCGCAGATGGCAAGCTCCTAACTGGAGGTCCAGTGACTCTACAGACCCTGCACTTGTCAATAATTTGTGATGGAAAAACTTTTGACACTAAACATGTCGAGTTGGTAACCTTTGATGTTATTCACGCTCCTCAGTATGGAATCATCCTCGGAATGCCCTGCTTGAGTTACCATAATCCTCAGACTGGGAGGAGAGAAAGATAATATTCCAGTCATCTCTTTGTAAGACAAGATGTCTTAAAACTTTGAATGTTCTAAATCTGAGTGAATCTCTGTTAGCTATAGTCGCTACAAAGGAAATTACATTGCCTTCACAAAATGTATAATGTACTGGTGTGGAGGGGGGAAGGAAGAACAGAGAGCCCTTCTTGTGGTCCCAAGAATCTTTTTCGGCTTCAAAGGAAGTCTTTTTCAGTACTCCTATCCTGACTCGTTCAGAGGCTGAAAGTCTCATTGTCACAGAAAGCTGTCTCCAGACATCCAGTGGTATAGATCCTCAACAAGCCCACATAGCCAAGGATGCTGAAAAAGAAGACTTCTCCACCGTCTCAGTCTTGACTCATCCCGATCTTGACCGTCCAGTCACAGTAGAAGCAGGTGCTTCAGATAGAACAAGTGGTGGCGTGTTATCGCAACGCAATAAAGACAGACAAAAGCATGCAGAGCATCACAACAAGAAACTCTGAAGGGCCTCAATATAAAACAGGTGATAGAATGTGGCTTTCTACATGACATATTGACTGCAAGAAAAGACACGTGTTTAGTCCCAAGTTCACAGGTCCTTACACCGTCTTTCAACAAGGCAACCCAATAACCTATAAACTGCAGCTCTCTTGGAAAGATTACGGTCCTGAAAGTAACTCATGGGTCTCCGCTTCTGACATTCATGCTCCACGATTAGTGAGGCGTTTTCATCGCCTAAATCCAGACTAAACAACCCCTAGAGTGCGCTTGGGAGAGGGGAGTACTGCCAACATCAGGACAGTGCGCGCTCTACGAGCGACAAAAATGCAAAAACCCAGTCTTTATGCAAGAGCATAATTCATGCATTGTGTTTATATGCAGTTTGTTAACCTTTTGCATTGCAGAGTTTTAACTTGAAACCACTATTAATGATGTTTGCAAATAATGTTCAATTGCAAGATATTGCTACAGGCTTAAAGAGTGTATCAGGGTGTGGTCCCTTTCTATGACCTTCTAGAAGCTTTTCCTGCAGCATGACTGGGCGTGGTTTCTGGGCTGAGCCAGACTCTATATAAGGGAGTCAGCCCAGCTCCACGTGCTCACTATTCAGAGGTCCAAAGCAGAGCAGCAGCAACTTCCTGAGCTCCTGTTCCGGAGGCCTACCTTGATGTTCCAGGCCTGCCCTGCATTATATTTGTGATCCTTGAGCAGGGCGGTAAGGCGGAGGTCGGGCTGGGCACCCGACCTCGTTCTCAAAGACTCTCGAGTTTTGGACCTACTTGTGAAACTTTCAGAGTGCGTGATTCATTGCTCTCATGTAAACCTTGGCATTCAGATCGGCAACAGCTTGCGCGATCATTTCATGGCATTTGCATATTCTTGTTCGAATCGGCAGTGTGCGCGATTCATTTCCAGCATGTAAAACTTGATGTTCAGATCGGCAACAGTGTGCACGATCATTTCATGGCATTTGCATATTCTTGTTCGAATCGGCAGTGTGCGGGATTCATTTCCAGCATGTAAAACTTGATGTTCAGATCGGCAACAGTGTGCATGATCATTTCATGGCATTTGCATATTTTTGTTCGAATCGGCAGTATGCGTGATTCATTTCCAGCATGTAAAACTTGATGTTCAGATCGGCAACAGTGTGCACGATCATTTCATGGCAATTAAAACTTTGGTGTGCTGTGTTTGATGAGGTGCACACATTTATTCTGAGCTTTTGGGATTTTCTGTGAAGATGCTAAATTCAAAATGTGACATTCTTTGTGCATATTAAGTCCCTAGTACAATTCCTATTGTTTTCCAGGGAATGTTTCAGATAGCTTTTTGTCCTCATGTAAAAATGTAATGTTAATTCTGAAACATTATTCTAGAAGGTTCTTGTATTTCTAGACAGTATGTGATATTTCATGAAAAGCTCATATGAAACATTGTATTAACCCAATCTTGATTTTTTCCAGGTACCTAGATTTTTTTAGGTCTAGTTAAAGTCACTTCTTAGGTTATCCATTGTTACAGTATGAGAACTCTTAGAACCATAGTCTATTGAAAGTCAATGTGATTGTATCTTGATATTGTGTTGTTTAACCTTTTGCTTCCTACAGGTCTCCTTCCCAGCTGTTCCCTTCCTAACCCCTTTTCCCCCACTTGGACTCTCTCAGGCTCTGTGATATTTCTTTTGGAGCTTTGGAGTTGTCTAGTGGTGGACATGTTGGGAACGTGCGCAGGCCCCGAGGATCTGGTCTCCCTGACAAGCTGATTGTCTCTGGTGTGCATGCTGTAGTGATAGGTGTCCATGCACGTCTGTGAGTGGTGTCCATGCATTGGTATGGAATGCAGGGCTTGGCATTGGGATGAGTGGGTTGTGATGGAGGGGGGTGTGGGAGGTGGTGGAGTGATGGGAGTGAGATAAAGGGTGATGGTATGTGATGGCATGCAGGTAGTTAGGGTGATAGTAATAGAGGGTTGAGTTACCAGAGTCCAGTCCTCCTGCTACTCTGGCCAGGCCCTCAGGATGCATGATTGCCAAGACTTGCTCCTTCCATGTCGTTAGTTGTGGGGGAGGAGGTGGAGGTCCACCACCTGTCCTCTGTACTGTGAGCTGGTATCTTGCTGCAATGGAACGTACCTTCCCCGTAGATCGTTCCACCTCTTCCTGATGTCATCCCTTGTTCTGGGGTGCTGTCCCATGGCCTTGACCCTGCCGACAATTCTCCGCCATAGCTCCATCTTCCTAGCAATGGATATCTGCTGCACCTGTGATTCAAATAGCTGTGGCTCCACCCGGATGATTTCCTCCACCATGACCCTCAGCTCCTCCTCAGAGAATCTGGGGTGTCATTGTGGTGCCATGAGTGTAGTGTGAGTGGTGTGGGTGGGGATGTGTAGGGTGATGTGTTGGGGTGTGTGATGTAAGGAGCATGGGTGGTGTATAGGTGATGGTGGTATGTGGCTCTGGTTGTGTGAATGCTCTTGCTGTCTCTCTCTGCCGGCAATTATTGGTATTCGTAAAGGGTTGTGGGTGTGTGTTTTATAGTGGTGTGGGTGTGGAGTGTGTATGTGTGTCAGGTGTGTTCAGTTTGAGTTGTCCAATCTAGTGTTGTTTTGTTTGAGTGTGTGTATTTTGAGCACGGCGGTATGTACCGCCAATGGTTTACCGCCATTGAATGTCCACTGTGGTGATTCGTGGGTCATAATGCTGTGGGCGTAGTTCTTGTTGGCGTAACAGTGTGGGTTTTGATCCTGCCAGTTTATCACTGACCTTTGGTGTGGCGGATTTGTGTGTGTGGCTGAATAGTGACGGATTGGTGTGTGTGTGTGTCATAATATGGTTAGCGGATATCTGCCGCCGCCGCGGTATGTTGGCGGCAGTCAGCATGGCGGTAAGTGGGATTTACCGCCAATGTCATAATGACGGCCTATATTCCCACAGGAAATGCATTCATTGATGGGGAAGCAAGGAGAATAGCACTAACTGGGTGCGAATATGCAATGTTACAAGTGACGTCTGCTCCACAGGTAAAAGATGAGTACACGCATTTTAATCCTAATGTATTCAACAACAGGCTGGGGAACAGGAGCAGGACGAATGGAAAAGGGGAGGTTGTGTGCAAAATAAAGAGGGGGTATGAATAGCTCCAAATGGTAGGGTATGTTTGCCGTCAACAATGTTCCCTTCTATGGCCCGTTTTTTTCATGGTCTTTCACATGTAGGACGTGATGGAAGGATTCGTGTTTTTTCTCCATGTTGGTACAGCACTAAATATTGTTAATATGTTGAACATTTGTGTAGACAATGTACTGTTTGTACCCAGTATACACAGGGAAGGGCACACCAACTGCACTAGGCCACTTTCCACCGCTGTACGGACCCTTCGAGAGTTTGCAAGTGGATTTTATTGAAATGCCTCCCGCACATAAGTACAAGTATATTTTGGTCATTATATGTATGTTTAGCAAATGCACTAAGGCATACCTGACAAAGGCTTGTGATGCACAAACAGCTGCTAAATGCCTGTTGAAAGAACTAATCCCACGTTTTGGGGTACCAGCCCTTCTGAGCTCAGACAATGGACCAGGATTCATCTCCCATGTGATCCAGAGAATTTGTAGGGGGTTGGGATTCACAGGGAAACTACATTCTGCATATCACCCACCAGCCACGAGAGCCGTTGAAAGAAAGAATGGGGTGTTGAAAATAAATATGAGGAATATTTGTGCATTCACAGAGCTCTCCTGGATTGCTGCATTGCCAATAGCCTTGTTGGCAATGAGGAGCATCCCTGATAGTCACAAAACTGAGTCCACATGAGATTTTGTTTGGGCATCCTGTGAACGTTTCAGGCCACATGTCTATTGCTCCATTATCAGTATCAGATGATTTACTGTTACAATGTTGCAAGAAACTAACAAAAACATTGTGCTGTCTTCACCGCCAGGTGCTGCAGGTCCTACCTGAAGCAGACACACCATCAGAACACAGACTGCAGCCTGGTGACTGGGTCTGGGTAAAGGGCCACACCAGATGACACTGCCTTCAACTACGGTGGAAGGAACCATACCAGGTCCTCCTGACCACTGCCACAGTCGTCAAGTCCGAAGGACTGACCTTCTGGACGCATAGTTCTCACACCAAGAAGGCAGTGGAGCCAAGTGATCAGCAACAGATACCAGTGGCAATGCCAGCAGTTCCACCACCATCACCGCGATACAACCTCCGCTCCACAGAAGCAGCAAGTGAACATTGACAGGGCTGCTTGTGTTGCACCTTCCCAGAGGCTACAGGGTGCAAGCGGGCCCTGTGCTGATTCTTCATAGGACTGCTTGTGCAGCACACTTCTGAGGAATAAAGAGTGCAAGTGGGTCCTGTTTCGATTCTTTCACAGAAGTATCTATGTGAGCATCACATGCTGGATAACCTCTGATGCCACACTGGAGTGTACCATCAATTGAAGATAATTGATTGCCATTTTCTACGCTCTCTGATCTAGACTTGCTAAGAACATATATCAACACAAATGGGAGACACAGTGACCAAATAGATGGCCCATGATTGCCGTGCTTATGGACCTCCTTATCTCTGTCCCAACCCCACCATCTCCAAGGACAATGTCAAAGGAGAAGACAGAAATAGAAAGTGGTCTTGGGTGCTGACAGCTAACTGTACCCATGTCTCAGGAATTATAGTGACAAAAATAGTAATACTGTTTGCAGACAAAATATATATACATTTCTTGGATGGATCAAACGCCCTAAATGAAACTGAAATGTTGTATGGGGAGCGACCATCTAATGTATCAGGAGTAGAGGGAGTAGGAGAACTAGGTGAAGTAAGAAATAATGAACAGGTAGCATGGAATGAGTATAAGGAAACCTATGCTGAAAATGCATTTGTACAGATGGTAAATATGTATGTGGAGATGGCCAACATATCAGGTTGTTATGTGTGTACACATTTGCCAACACATTCTGAAGAAATGATAAATTACACAGCCATTCCCGTCAACGAGTATGTAGGATGTAAGGTAATAGATGGATTAATACAACTATTCAATGGACCCGTCAGGTATACAAGGGTGTCCCGTCAGGTATACAAGGGTGTCCGATGAGCATCGCAGACTCCGGAATGCAGTGCTTAATTTGTAAATAAAAACGTGCCAGTGCTCAAAGTCCTCCTCTTAAACACGCGGCTGCTGCAATTAAATGTGCGAGCACAGAATACTGAGGCAGCGTAATCCTGAAGCTATCTCGGGCCTCTTCAATCCATATAAAGCCACCCACGGCCCCTTCAGCTCACTCTAGCAGCTTTCTACTTTCTCCCTCTGTGAAACATTTTCCTTTTTCCCTTCATCCGTCTTTCCCAAATGTGTCTTTTGCTCACAGCAAATGCTTGAGGCAGAAGAATAAGCCCCGGTACTCTTAAAAATAAGTGCTGGTGCTCAGCACCGGAAACAACAAGCACAAATTAAGCACTGCCGGAATGGTATATCATGTGATGATCAGGGCCCACAAACATGAGATCAGCTGCTGCTAGACCAGCTCAGGGCAACAAGGCAACAAGAAACAGATAAAAAGGGGGAACCAGCAGCTTGGCATTCCCCAGGAAACAAGACTGCAGAGGGCTTGGGCATGCTAAATTTAAGGATTCACTGTAGCACAGTTGCACCATCGTGCATAAGATACAGAAAGGGTAGTAGCCCACTTGACAATAGCAAGGATAATGAACTGTGCGCTATATTCAAGTTCCTTCATCCTTCTGTTGATTTTCCCGTGCCCAAGTAAGAGAAAACTACCACTGATAGAAAAGATTAACATATATATAGCCACTAGTAAATGCCGTAGCTATACAAACCTGGATAGGATAAGTGATGGTCCCAAAAAGCTATCAGTGGGCCTATCAGGAGCACGGGGATTCTTCTTCATATGTGGGCACTTGGTATACTTTCGGCTACCTGCTGGATGGTATGGTAGCTGTTACCCCTCATTAGTAATATCATGAATAACCCATATCACCAATATGTCCCTGATACCATCTCTACCCAACCCAAAGGCTTGCAGGAGAAGAGCACTCACCTGGGTTAATACTACCCTGTCAATTGTGGGTGTCATGGTGCTCCCAGTAGGAGTAGCATATTCAACTCCTAAGACATATAAACTGGCAGAGTTGATAGAGAAAACTGGCAGATTTCACAGCAGCAGCAGCAGCCCTAGGAAACATAACAGAAGCGCTGACTGATATGAGGGCTGTAGTAATTCATAATCGTATAGCACTAGCCATCTTCCTGGCCAAAGAGGATGGGGTTTGTCAAGTGATACCCCAAACTTGTTGTGCCTACATACTGCACAATAGCAGACATATTAATAAGGCCATAGAAAAAATTAGGAAGGTCCAAAAGGAGGCGGAATATGGGGAGCCCTGGGCGCATTGTTTGGCAACTGAGGGTCATGGCTGTTAGAAGTACTGATAATAGGAATAGTGGCATTGATTACCTTGTGTGTGGTCATACGGACATGCCCTACATGCATACAGATATTACTGGATAGGCGTTGCAGTGAAGCTGCAATTTCTTCTCAACATCACCCAGGGAAGGATATTCAGAGGTCAGAGGACATAAGGAAAATTGTTCCACTGAAAGAACTTATATAGGGTGTCATTGAGTATTTGAGGCCAGAATGTGGAATTGAATTTCTTTCTTTCTTTCAAGTATGGAATCCATTTTTGTAGTGCTCGGCTCTCTGATACTCAATGATAACGAAGCCTGTTGTTGAAGCTTATAACCCTGATGAATCATGTTTATTGTTTTTTCTCATTTTATGCTTGGAATGCAATATGATGCAAGGCTTGCCAAGAAAATAACACTCATGATGAACCATTGCAGGCTTGCTTAAGCAACAAATATTAAGACATTTGTTAACCTGCACACGTACTGTTTTCCAAATGTTGAAAGCTCCTAGTATCATCATGTGGGGCATGTGGGCCATCATTTAGTAATCACTTTGGCCCTCATTATAACCTTGGCGGGCGGCCACCTAAAGGCCACAAACTCGCCGGCCGCATTACAAAATTCCTGCTGGGCCGGTGGACAGAAACAGAGTTTCCGCCCGCCGGCCCTGCGGGGATGTGGGCCGTAACATTGCAGCCGGCTCCTTATGGAGCCGGAGGCAATGTGGCAGTGCGGCGGGTGCAGCAGCACCCATCACGCTTTCCACTGTCTGCCAAGCCGGGCTGTGCCTAGGGGCCCCTGCACTGCCCATGCCAAGTGCATGGGCCCCCGGGGGCCCCGCGAGTCCCCTTATCGCCAGCCTTTCCATGCGGTGTCTACCACCATGGACAGGCTGGCGGTAAGGGGAGTCAAAATCCCCAGGGCAGCGCTGCAAGCAGCGCTGCCCTGGCGGATTCCGACCGCCAGGACATCCATGGCAGTAAACTGCCGGTCCCAACGGTGTGACCGCTTATGGCATTTCGTACCGCCAGCCTGTTGGCGGTACAAACGCCACTTTAACCCTGGTGGTCGGTGACCACCAGGGTTGAAATGAGGCCCTTTATCTGTCATTTCATTGGACCTCATGTATGAAATTTTAACTGGAATCTTACTAATAAGTAATAACCAAGAAATGATTTTGTGAGGAAGTTTAATTGGAAACGCCTAGATTCTCCTTTGTGGTTTGCAGAAATAAAAGACTGTATTGGAAGTTCCGTAATTCGGACTCTTGGACTTGGCCTCTCAAGTGAGCGGTCCCTGTGTCACGTTAATACATTTTGTTTTCTCTTTCCTGAAGGATTCCTGTCTCTGATTTTATTGAGCTTCTACATGGGTCTTCATTCTTTGCTTGTACTACTGGCAACACTTTATCCATGTTTAAGCATTTTGGTACTTGGGACATGAATTGTCCCAGGGGACATGGAAGTTGCTACCTGACAGAATATCTGCCATCTCACAATTCCCCCGATCACACACACAGAAGGAGGTGAGGACTTTCTTGGGAGTAGCAGGCTATTGCAGACATTGGATACTAATTTTTTCTTTAGTAGCATGCCCACTGCAGAATCTCACTCACAAGGAAGTGCCCAACTAAGTACCCTGTTCTCCAGACTGTGAGAGGGCATTTCAATCAATGAAATGTGAACTGTGTGCAGTACTTGCACTAGGCCTCCCAGATTACAGTAAGGACTTCCACTTATTTTGTCATGAGAAAGGAGGCTGCTCATTTGGGGGTGCTTTTACCGCCCGGTGGCATTCTATTCTGCCACCTTAGATCCTGTAGCTGCAGCACTTCTGCCATGTTTGAAGGCAGTGGCTTCTGCGGCCCTGGCTGTGGAACAATCAGAAAGTGTAGCGCTGGCACACACCTTGGTTCTACATGTTCCCCATGCCGTAGATACATTATTAAAAAAACACAAAGACCCAGCACCTGACAAATGCAATCCTTGCATGGTATGAACTAACACAGATGGCACCATACTCCATCATTAAAAGGTGCACCACTCTCAACCCCTCCTGTTTGTTACCAACTGATCGGGACCATGATGACCCTTCAATAGAAAATGCCTTTCATGATTGTGTTTTAGCAGTTAATAGACACACCAAAGTGCATCTAGATATTAGAGATACGCCATCCCCATATGCGGAGAGGGGTCTATTTGTTGATGGGTCATGCATCAGTGATAGCACAGGAACACTGCAGGCTTCCTATGCAGTAGGCACGGTCAGAAAGTTGTTGGAAGGGGCGAGATTGACAACAGTAAAAAGTGCCCAAGCAGCAGAACTAGTGGCACTAACAAGGGTTTGTAACCTAGCTGAAGGAAAGACAGTAAATATCTACTCAGACAGCCAGTATGCATTTGGAGTGACACATAATTTTGGCCAGCTATGGGCGATGATAGGATTTCTCACCTCAGCAGGCCAACAAATACAGCATGCATCACTGATTGCTGATCTTTTGCAGGCACTGCTTTTACCAAGAAAGGTTGCTATTTTCAAATGTGCAGCTCATACTGCTGCCAAAGACTATGGGGGTCATTACAACCCTGGCGGTTGGTGATAAAGTGGTGGTAATACCCCCAACAGGCTGGCGGTAAATACCGTCAAATTATGACCATGGTGGAAACAGCTCAGACAGACAGCCACTTTAACACACTGAACGCCAGGGCGGAATCAACAGGCACCACGGCGGTAACCGCCTGCAGCCAGGCGGAAGACAATATTCCGCCCACTGTATTAAGACAGTCCAATCCGCAACCTTTTCTGGGTTGGTACCAAGGACATCAAAAGCCTGGCGGAAGCAGAGCTCAGAAGTTAAAGTACTCACCTGTGGAGACTCAGGGAAGAATCACGCCGCCATGGAGCCCGAGCTGCATGTCTTCCCCATGCTCTTCTACGTGCTGCTTCACTACGAACACCAACGATGGCGAAGACTGTGACGGTGAGTACAGCCGCCTAGCACACAGGGGAGGTGCGGAGGAAAAAGAGAGTGACACACACACACAACACCCCCACCCCCAACACCATACACACAAGCAGATGCAGTAGCATAACATGTTTACCACGTACCCCTCAGGAATAATGTAAGGACAACTCCAATAGATCAAAGTAAGTGTAATAAGATAAAATAGTAGCAATACGTGCATCCAAATCAAAAAGTATATACATATTTACAAATGTAGGGACACTGCCCAGTCCTTAATGTTCGTGGGCCACAGGGCCACATTACAAAGTCCAAGGCCCCACTTCACTCCTGCAATAACACTGAGAGCACACTGCAGGGACATCAGGTCGAAAATAGGCAAACATCTCAGGGGGATGAGAAACAGGGGGGCACCTCAGCCGGAAGATGGTACAACGCCACTGGTTCTGGAGGGGGCAACATGCCCTGTGCTTGGTCCTGGGGAGTGCAAGGCCACAGTCTCTCAAGTGGGTGACTTGCCCACTGGCTCTGAAGGGGGCAACATGTCCATTACTCTGTCCTGGGGAGTGCAAGGCCACAGTCTCTCAAGTGGGTGACTTGCCACATGCTCTGAAGGGGGCAACATGCCCTGTGCTTGGTCCTGGTGAGTGCAAGGCCACAGTCTCTCAAGTGGGTGACTTGCCCACTGGCTCTGGAGGGCGCATTGTGCCTAGTGAGCTTCATCCTGTGGAGGATGGGGTAGGTGGGTGTCTTACCCACTGGTTCTGGAGGGGGCATTGTGCCCTGTGATCTTCATCCTGGGGAGGATGGGGTGAGTGGATGGCATCTCCACTGGTTCTGGAGGGGGCATCGTACCCTGTGATCTTCATCCTGGGGAGGATGGGGTGAGTGGATGACATCTCCACTGGTTCTGAATGGGGCATCGTGCCGTGTGATGCAGATGTTGGGGAGTGCAAGGTCACAGTCTCTCAGGTGGGTGTCATACCCACTGGATTTGAAGGGGGCAGGCCGCACAACAGCCCATGGATGCAGGCCTACAGAATGTCTGCCGGTGGTGACGGCTGTTTAGTGGTGGCAGTGGTGGTGCTGCTTCTGCTGGTGGTGGTGGGGGGAAGCTCCAGCCCATCCCCTGCAGCCTCGGACGGCTGCCCACTGGTGCTGGTGGCGGTGCTGCTGGTGGAGCTGGTGGTGGTGGTGGGGGGAGGCTCCAGCCCATCCCTTGCAGTCTCAGACGGCTGCCCACTGCTGCTGCTGGTGGTGGTGAGGGGAGGCTCCAGCCCATCCCCTACAGCCTTGGACAGCTGCCCACTGGTGCTGGTGGTGGTGCTGGTGACGGTGCTGCTGGCGGAGCTGGTGGTGGGGGGAGGCTCAAGCCCATCCCCTGCAGCCTCGGAAGGCTGTACCACCATGGTTGGAGGTGGGGTCTCCGACTGAGTCCCAGCACCAGGACCCTTGTCCTTACTGCCTGCCGGTGCAGGCTTCTTGCCCTTCCTTCCTGCAGCTGGGGCTTGCTCCTTGCCGTTCCTTCATGCAGCACTTGGGGCTGGCTCCTTGCCCTTCCTTCCTGCAGTACTTGGGGCTGGCTCCTTTCCCTTCCTTCCTGCAGCACTTGGGGCTGGCTCCTTGCCCTTCCTTTCTGCAGCACTTGGGGCAGGCACCCTTTCCGTCTGGCTGGCTGGTGGCCTGGATCGTTTCCCACCTGGAGTTGCTGGGGACACTACTGTGCCCGTTGAAGGGGTGGCTGAGGTGCTTGCCTGGGTTTTGACCACCCTGGCCTGACATGAAGGGCGGGGTTAGGGGTAGGGAAGAGGTCAATGGTGGAGATGAAAAGCTTCTTAGGGACATTGGGGCGGGAAGAGGAAAAAGGTTTGGGAGCAGAGGAAGAGGGAGTGGTTGTAGGAGGTGTCAGTCTGCTGTGTTTGGGTGCAGGTGCATGTGCTGGATCCTGTTGTGAGGTGTGTGTCCTAATAGGTGTGCTGGTGATGGGGTAGTGGATGAGGATGTAATGCATGCAGGTGTGAGTGTAGACGCAACTGGGAGGGAGGTGGAGGATGAGGAGGAGGGGGCCACAGTGGAGGCAGTAGATGTTGATATGTCTGCATCTGGATGGTGTTTGTGTGAGTGCCTGTGGGATGAAGTGTGGTGCTTGTGTTTGCCATGTCCACTCTTGTGTGTTGCCCTGTGTGCATGCTTGTCTGTCTGTGTGCTTGGGAGAGGTTGGGCTTGAGGGGAATGGGATTGGGTAGAGGAATTTGGAGGGGGGAGGCGGGGGAACTGGGACAATGGCTGCCATCAGAGAGGAGACCAGAGCCTGGATTGATCTCTGTTGGGCTGCCAAGCCAGTGTGAATGCCCTCCAGAAATGCATTGGACTGTTGCATTTGGGCTGCCAGCCCCTGGATGGCATTCACAATGGTTGACTGCCCAACAGAGATGGATCACAGGGGGTCAATAGGCTCCTCACTCAGGGCAGCAGGGCTAACTGGGGCAGGGCCTGAGGTGCCTGCGGCGAAGGAGATGCCCACCCTCTTGGGTGAGCGGGCACAGGAAACTCGCTGAGGGGCTGCTGGGAGGGCGGTGCTGGTACGGGGGTGGTGGCTGTACCTGAAACTAGGGTGGGCACAGAGGTGTCCGCCACTGCTAGGGAACTTCCATTGGAGGAGGTATCTGTGTCCGAACTGTCCCCTCCAGTCTCTGCTATGGTGCTCCCCTCACCCTCCGTCCCACTGGTGCCCTCACCGTCGGTGGACTCGGCCTCCTGGGTCCTGTGGGATGCAGCTCCCTCAGTCGCCGGTGCCTCTGCTCCTCCGCCAGATGATGCTAATGCACATAAGGACAGGATGACAAAACAAAAAGGGGGGGGAAGAGACAAAGGATCCACTTGGCCAGTGGCGGCACCAACACCACCGTTGGTGTACACAACACACTCACATACAGGGAACAGCCCTACGCACTAGGCAATGCACTACCAGTTACAATGCTAGTCACCAAGGCATAGGTAGGGACACATACCACCAACTGCAGCATACCTGAGACCCACACAGCCCTGCTCAGTAGTGGATGCCTACTAGCTAGGTTGGAGGACTTTCACATCAGAACCCTGCCCAACATAGGACCTACTCTGCAATGTCAGGCCTGGCCTAGGGGCACCCACAGGCCCACATCCCCCACCCGGATACCACCCCACCAGGAGTAAGTAGAAATTAAGGGCACTGTACTCACCTCCTTGTTGCTGCTGTGATGCCCCCAAGCACCCATCCAGCTCCGGATAGGCCACCGCTAGTATGCAGGCCATCAGGGGGGTCAGGGGTCGACGTGCACCCCTTCCTCGTTGGGAGGCTATCCCCAGCTGGGCCTCCGCCGTCTTCCGTGCCCAGCGTCTCAGGCCCTCCCACCGTTTCCGACAGTGGGTGCTCCGCCTGCCGTAGACCCCAAGGGTCCTCACGTCTATGGCGATGGCAATGGGTGCTGACCTGCAGAGAAAATACACACAGGGAAAGGTATTAGTCAGACCATCATGCCTGTTACACTCATGGTCCACCATGCCCCTTCCCATCCCTATTAGCACAGACATGGCCCAGCATACATGCTGCACGCTGCCCAGGGCCCATCCACCTACCCCCCCCACATGAGACCTTCACACAGCACTCCATGCATTCATGCCCCATGCATCGTACTCAGAGTGTACTCACCTGTTGGTCTAGTGGCCCATACTGCAGTTGGTACTGGGACAGGACCCCACCCACTAATCGCTCCAACTCTGCAGAGGTGAAGGCAGGGGCCCTTTTCCCCTGTCACACGCACCATGGTAGGTTTCAGACACAGGTCACAGCAGCACATGCAGTGTAGGTCCTCTCCTGTTGAAGGTTAGGTAGCAAGTGAGTGAATAGATAGAAAATGGTGGTCATGTCCGCGGCGGTGTGTACCGTTGCCACCGGCGTACATCACCATTGGCCACTGTCCCCCATAGGGCCCAATGATAACTAATGAGGGTTTGCACTGCTGTTCCTAACGCCTCCCGCAACGGCGCACAACGTCAGTGGAATTACCTCATTTCCTCCTGTCCCTTCATGCTGGACAGGCGGTGCCGTTTCAGGGGGGGAGGCCATAGATCCTAACTGCGTCACAGTTCACAATTTCACATTCTGGACATATGCCACCAAAATATTGTAACAATCACAATATGCATTGAACTGTAGTGGTTACAATGTACAGATAATTACCAGCTGCTCACTATTTTGCCCCATAGATTGCAACCGCTGCGGATGAATAGGAGATGGAGACACCCCCCGTAGACTGACCCCTGGTGGACTTGGCAACAATGGAGGACAGGCACACTATCCTCACCTATAGACTTGACAGGGCCACAATCACAGAGCTATGTGCCCAATTGGAGCCTGACCTGATATCTGCTATCCGTCACCCAACTTGGACCACCCCTCTTGTGCAAGTTCTATCAGTGCTCCATTTTTTGGAAATAGGTTCTTCCCAAATGGCAGTGGAATGTCACAGCCAATGTTCTCAATAGTGCTGACCAGAGTGTTGGCTGCCCTGATTAAACACATGTGCAGCTACATTGTTTTCCCCCAAATGGAGGATTTGGCTACAGTGAAGGCTGACTTCTATGCAATGGGACATATCTCCAAAATCATTAGTGCGATTGATGGGACACATATTGCATTTGTCTCCCCTGGCAAAATGAACAGGTCTTCAGAAATCATAAAAGTTATCACTCGATAAATGTGCAGATGGTGTGTTTGGCGGACCAGTGCATCTCCCACGTCAATGCAAAGTATCCAGGCTCGGTGCATGATGCTTTTATCCTGAGGAATAGCAGCATCCAAAATGTGATGCCCCAACTCCAGATGCACAGGGTGTGGCTAATAGGTGAGCCCTGGTTCCCACCCAGTGGATGTTGGTGTATGTGTATGGTGTGGGCCATAAGGCATAGTGTGTGGCTAACGGTTGTCCCTCGATATTTGCAGGTGACTCTGGTTACCCCAACCTATCATGGCTACTGACCCCTGTGAGGAAACCCAGGACAAGGGCAGAGGAACATTACAATGAGGCACATGGGCGAACAAGAAGGATTGTTGAACGTACAGTCGGCCTCCTGAAGGCCAGGTTTTGGTGCCTCCATCTAACAGGTGGATCCCTGTGCTACTCACCCAAGAAGGTCTGCCAGATCATTGTGGAATGCTGTATGTTGCACAAACTTGCCTTGTGAGGCCATGGGCCTTTTCTGCAGGAGGAGGAGGCTGGAGATGGCCAGGTGGCAGCAGTGGACCCTGTGGACAGTGAAGATGAGGAGGCAGAGGATGAGGATGAGGACAACCAAAGTGCAGTCATTCATCAATACTTCCAGTGACACACAGGTAAGACAGTGTTATTTTACATTTCATTGACAGTTTGATGTATGACATTGTCACTGGCAGGCTGTGAATTGCTACTTATATGGCCACTCACTGTACCTGTTGGCATCTCTTTTTGCAGATGTTGGTGCCCCACTACTGCTCCTGGTGTGTTCACTGCATCCAACTACACGTCTTTCCTATGTAAACATTACTGTAAAGTTGAATTGCGATTTTTGAACCTTGTTAAACGAATACATTTTAAAAACATTTAACATGCTTCATGCTTGTATTTTTTCTAAGTGTGTTTATTGCAGTGCTCTGACGAAAAGTGGTAAGTGCAATGGGCTGGGGTGATGATGGAGGAAAGTCCGGGTTAGAGTCCAGTCTATTTGTAGCACAGGTGCATTGTCCAAGGGGGCATAGGAAGGGGAGCAATGGCAGTTCAAGGTGGACAGGGTGACTGAGTGGGACACAAGGGTGACAATCAGGAGAGTCTTATTTCCTGCTGGTGGCCTGTTGGTCCTGTGGCTGGGCCTCCTGTCCACTAGCAGCAGCGGAGGTGGAGGGCTGTTCAGTAGTCTGGCTAGTGTCAGGGGCCCGCTGGTGTGCCACTGCCTCCCTCATAATGTTGGCCATGTCTGTCAGCACCCCTGCAATGGAGATCAGGATGGTGTTAATGGACTTCAAGTCCTCACTGATCCCCATGTACTGTCCCTCCTGCAGCTGCATGTTCTCCTGCATCTTGTCCAGGATCTGGCCCTGCGTCTCCTGGGAATGTTGGTATGCTCCCAGGATTGCGGTGAGTGCCTCCTGGAGAGTCGGTTCCCTGGGCCTGTCCTCCCCCTGGTGCACAGCAGTCCTCCCAGCTTCCCTGTTGTCCTGTGCCTCTGTCCCCTAAACTGTGTGCCCACTGCCACTGATCCCAGGTCCCTGATTGTCCTGAGTTTGTGGTGTGCCCTCGGGCCCCTGTAGTGGTGGACACACTGCTGATTGACGTGTCCTGGGGACAGAGGTATGGGCCCACTGGGTGGGTGCAGTGGTGGTGTTTCCTGAGGGGGAGGCTCTGTGATGGTGTGAGACTGTGCCTGGGTACCCGACTGTCCGGAGGTCCCTGATGGGCCAGGTTGGTCATCCTGATCCAGGCGAGCAGAGCTGCTGTCATCACTGTGGGCCTCTTCTCTTGGGGACTGGATATTGCTGGCACCTCTTCTCTGGTGACATTGGCTGGGGTACCTGTGGGGTTGTAAATGCAGTGTTATTGTTTCTGTGTGTAACATATTGTGCATGGGTGGGTTTCCCTCTATGGTTGTTATTCCCCTGGCAGCTTTGCCTTGTGTGAGTTGTTATTCGGTGGGCCAGCTGTGTCAACATCAGGACAGTGCGTGCTCTACAGGCGACAAAAATGCAAAAACCCAGTCTTTATGCAAGAGCATAATTCATGCATTGTGTTTATATGCAGTTTGTTAACCTTTTGCATTGCAGAGTTTTACCTTGAAACCACTATTAATGATGTTTGCAAATAAAGTTCATTTGCAAGATATTGCTACAGGCTTACAGAGTGTATCAGGGTGTGGTCCCTTTCTAGGACCTTCTAGAAGCTTTCCCTGCAGCATGACTGGGTGTGGTTTGTGGGCTGGGCCAAACTCTATATAAGGGAGTCAGCCCAGCTCCACGTGGTCACTATTCAGAGGTCCCAGTGCAGAGCAGCAGCAACTTCCTGAGCTCCTGTTCGGAGGCCTTCCTTGATGTTCCAGGCCTGCCCTGCATTATATTGGTGATCCTTGAGCAGGGTGGTAAGGCGGAGGTCGGGCTGGGCCCCCGACCCCGTTCTCAAAGACTCTCGAGTTTTGGGCCTACTTGTGAAACTTTCAGAGTGCGCGATTGATTGCTCTCATGTAAACCTTGGCATTCAGATCGGCAACAGCTTGCGCGATCATTTCATGGCATTTGCATATTCTTGTTCAAATCGGCAATGTGCGCAATTCATTTCCAGCATGTAAAACGTGATGTTCAGACCGGCAAAAATTTGATGTTCAGATCGGCAACAGTGTGCGCGATCATTTCGTGGCATTTGCATATTCTTGTTCGAATCAGCAGTGTGCTCTATTCATTTCCAGCATGTAAAACTTGATGTTCAGATCGGCAACAGTGTGCGCGATCATTTCATGGCAATTAAAGCTTTGGTGTGTTGTGTTTGATGAGGTGCACACATTTATTCAGAGCTTTTGGGATTTTCTGTGAAGATGCTAAATTCTAAATGTGACATTCTTTGTGCATATTATGTCCCTAGTACAATTCCTATTGTTTTCCAGGGAATGTTTCAGATAGCCTTTTGTCCTCATGTAAAAATGTAATGTTAATTCTGAAACATTATTCTAGAAGGTTCTTGTATTTCTAGACAGTATGTGATATTTCATGAAAAGTTCATATGAAACATTGTATTAACCCATTCTTGATTTTTTCCAGGTACCTAGATTTCTTGAGGTCTAGTTGAAGTCACTTCTTAGGTTGTCCATGGTTACAGTCTGAGAACTCTTAGAACCATAGTCTATTGAAAGTCAATGTGATTGTATCTTGATATTGTGTTGTTTAAGCTTTTGATTCCTACAGGTCTCCTTCCCAGCTGTTCCCTTCGTAATCCCCTTTTCCCCCACTTGGACTCTCTCAGGCTCTGTGATATTTCTATCAGAGCTTTGGAGCTGTCTAGTGGTTGACATGTTGGGAACGTGCGCAGGCCCTGAGGATCTGGTCTCCCTGACAGAATAGTGAGCCCACAAATTTATTATCCTCCTGGTTTGCGTGTCTTCTCAGCATAGCCGCATTGGACGAGCTAGTCAAAGTTATCACGCAGCTCCAAGCAGAGGCAGTGTCATCAAAGGATATAGCAGCCAGCTTAGCTGAGAGAGTGAGTCAGTTGCAGGAAAGGGTAGAAAAGAAGGAACAAAGGGCCAGAAGTACAAAACTTTTTGCATGACGCAAACAGCGAATTTCGCTGTTTGCGACATGCAAAAAGCACATTGCGATGCTCATTCCCATTTTGCGAGTCGGTAACCTGGTTACCGACTCGCAAAATGGGAATGCGAGTCGCAAATAGGAAGGGGTGTTCCCCTTCCTATTTGCGATTCGCATCACGAAGCAGAATTGCTTTGTGACCGCGAACGTGGTCGCAAAGCAATTCGCAGTTACCACCAGTGTCACACTGGTGGTAACCCATTCGCAAAAGGGAAGGGGTGCGCATGGGACCCCTTCCCCTTCGTGAATGGCCCTGAATTTTTTTTTTCAGAACCAGCAGTGGTCCTATGGATAACTGCCTGCTCTAAAAAAATGAAACAAAAACGTTTCATTTTTTCATTTGTATTGCAACTCGTTTTCCGTTAAGGAAAACGGCTGCAATACAATAAAAAAAAACTGCTTTATTTAAAAGCAGTCTCAGACATGGTGGTCTGCTGTCTCCAGCAGGCCACCATCCCTGTGAGTGCTGCGACTTGCAAGGGGGGCGCAAATTGCGACCCACCTTATTAATATTAATGAGGTGGGTCTTTGCGACCCCCTTGCGATTCGCAGATGGTGTCAGGGACACCATCCTGCATCCGGGTTTGCGAGTCGCAAATTGCGAGTCGCTCAGACTCGCAATTTGTGAGTCGCAAACTCGGAATTTCGTACATCTGGCCCAAAGTCCTTTGGGTGTGTCTTGGCCTGGTCCTCCTTCTCAAGCTTCTGGAGGTAATCCTCCTACGAACATTTCCCTCAACATTGCCTCAGCTATCCCCCTGGCTCCTCCAGAACATTTTTCAGGCGATCCCCTGAAAGCGCAATCTTTCTTGGTTCAAGTGGAATTACATTTTACCTGCTGACCAAACACTTTGCCTGCTGCACAATCCAGGGTGGCCTTCTTGTTATCTTACCTGACTGGAGACGCAACCACCTGGGCAATCCCTCTTGTGCGTAAAGACAATCCCCTGCTTTACAATTGGAGAAATTTTGTTCGTGAGTTTGAACAAGTGTTTGATCGAAGAACAGTGACATTGTCAGCAGATCGTGAACTATTAGATTAGCGACAAGGTAACCAAGATCTAGTTTCCTACTTAGCTAATTTTAATCGGCTGGTATCCGAGACATCCTGGCCTGAAGAAAAGCAAGCAGCCTTGTTTTACAAAGGACTCAAGGATAAGTGAAAGGACATTCTTGCCCAGATAGACCCGCAGCCTACAGATTGTCAAGATCTAATAAACCTTGTTTTGAGACTGGATCATCGTCTAGCAGAACAAAGGGGATTACGCAAAAAGACTGAGAAATATTCCTGGCGTGTTCACGATCATAGAGAATCAAGAGTTCAGAAAGAGAACTATGAGGAACCAATGGAAATTGGAACTATCAGGCGGTCCTTAACGAATGCAGAGAAAGACCTACGCCGGAAAAAGAGACAATGCTTGTATTGTGGCCAGGAAGGTCATTTTGTTAAAGAGTGTCCAGTAAAACCAAAGAGCAAATTGGCTGTTGACAAAAAGGTTGTTACAAAAATAAATATGGAACAGGAAAAACTAAAATCCCAGAGTGCAAGGAAGGGTTAGTCTTGGGACTTACCACAGACCCTTCTCAGGAAGAGACACAACCGTTAAGAAAATCACAGTATTTGAAATTGGATCTAGAAATTCAAGTAAAAGAACATACCTACCTAAGAGAAGCTTTAGTGGACTCGGGTGCTACTGAGAATTTCATAGACACTCAATTGGTGGAAGCATGGGGGATCCCGTGTGAGAAAAAGAAAACACCGGGGTTAGTGGAGACCGCAGATGGCAAGCTCCTAACTGGAGGTCCAGTGACTCTACAGACCCTGCACTTGTCAATAATTTGTGATGGAAAAACTTATGATACTAAACATGTCGAGTTGGTAACCTTTGATGTTATTCACTCTCCTCAGTATGGAATCATCCTCGGAATGCCCTGGTTGAGTTACCATAATCCTCAGACTGGGAGGAGAGAAAGATAATATTCCAGTCATCTCTTTGTAAGACAAGATGTCTTAAAACTTTGAATGTTCTAAATCTGAGTGAATCTCTGTTAGCTATAGTCGCTACAAAGGAAAATACATTGCCTTCACAAAATGTATCATGTACTGGTGTGGAGGGGGGAAGGAAGAACAGAGAGCCCTTCTTGTGGTCCCAAGAAGCTTTTTCGGCTTCAAAGGAAGTCTTTTTCAGTACTCCTATCCTGACTCGTTCAGAGGCTGAAAGTCTCATTGTCACAGAAAGCTGTCTCCAGACATCCAGTGGTATAGATCCTCAACAAGCCCACATAGCCAAGGATGCTGAAAAAGAAGACTTCTCCACCGTCTCAGTCTTGACTCATCCCGATCTTGACCGTCCAGTCACAGTAGAAGCAGGTGCTTCAGATAGAACAAGTGGTGGCGTGTTATCGCAACGCAATAAAGACAGACAAAAGCATGCAGAGCATCACAACAAGAAACTCTGAAGGGCCTCAATATAAAACAGGTGATAGAATGTGGCTTTCTACATGACATATTGACTGCAAGAAAAGACACGTGTTTAGTCCCAAGTTCACAGGTCCTTACACCGTCTTTCAACAAGGCAACCCAATAACCTATAAACTGCAGCTCTCTTGAAAAAATTACGGTCCTGAAAGTAACTCATGGGTCTCCGCTTCTGACATTCATGCTCCACGATTAGTGAGGCGTTTTCATCGCCTAAATCCAGACTAAACAACCCCTAGAGCGCGCTTGGGAGAGGGGAGTACTGCCAACATCAGGACAGTGCGCGCTCTACGAGCGACAAAAATGCAAAAACCCAGTCTTTATGCAAGAGCATAATTCATGCATTGTGTTTATATGCAGTTTGTTAACCTTTTGCATTGCAGAGTTTTAACTTGAAACGACCATTAATGATGTTTGCAAATAATGTTCATTTGCAAGATATTGCTACAGGCTTAAAGAGTGTATCAGGGTGTGGTCCCTTTCTAGGACCTTCTAGAAGCTTTTCCTGCAGCATGACTGGGCGTGGTTTCTGGGCTGGGCCAGACTATATATAAGGGAGTCAGCCCAGCTCCACGTGCTCACTATTCAGAGGTCCAAAGCAGAGCAGCAGCAACTTCCTGAGCTCCTGTTCCGGAGGCCTACCTTGATGTTCCAGGCCTGCCCTGCATTATATTGGTGATCCTTGAGCAGGGCGGTAAGGCGGAGGTCGGGCTGGGCACCCGACCCCGTTCTCAAAGACTCTCAAGTTTTGGACCTACTTGTGAAACTTTCAGAGTGCGTGATTCATTGCTCTCATGTAAACCTTGGCATTCAGATCGGCAACAGCTTGCACGATCATTTCATGGCATTTGCATATTCTTTTTCGAATCGGCAGTGTGCGTGATTCATTTCCAGCATGTAAAACTTGATGTTCAGATCGGCAACAGTGTGCACAATCATTTCATGGCATTTGCATATTCTTGTTCGAATCGGCAGTGTGCGGGATTCATTTCCAGCATGTAAAACTTGATGTTCAGATCGGCAACAGTGTGCATGATCATTTCATGGCATTTGCATATTTTTGTTCGAATCGGCAATATGCTTGATTCATTTCCAGCATGTAAAACTTGATGTTCAGATCGGCAACAGTGTGCACGATCATTTCATGGCAATTAAAACTGTGGTGTGCTGTGTTTGATGAGGTGCACACATTTATTCTGAGCTTTTGGGATTTTCTGTGAAGATGCTAAATTCAAAATGTGACATTCTTTGTGCATATTAAGTCCAATTCCTATTGTTTTCCAGGGAATGTTTCAGATAGCTTTTTGTCCTCATGTAAAAATGTAATGTTAATTCTGAAACATTATTCTAGAAGGTTCTTGTATTTCTAGACAGTATGTGATATTTCATGAAAAGCTCATATGAAACATTGTATTAACCCAATCTTGATTTTTTCCAGGTACCTAGATTTTTTTAGGTCTAGTTAAAGTCACTTCTTAGTTTATCCATTGTTACAGTATGAGACCTCTTAGAACCATAGTCTATTGAAAGTCAATGTGATTGTATCTTGATATTGTGTTGTTTAACCTTTTGCTTCCTACAGGTCTCCTTCCCAGCTGTTCCCTTCCTAACCCCTTTTCCCCCACTTGGACTCTCTCAGGCTCTGTGATATTTCTTTTGGAGCTTTGGAGTTGTCTAGTGGTGGACATGTTGGGAACGTGTGCAGGCCCCGAGGATCTGGTCTCCCTGACAAGCTGATTGTCTCTGGTGTGCATGCTGTAGAGATAGGTGTCCATGCACGTCTGTGAGTGGTGTCCATGCATTGGTATGGAATGCAGGGCTTGGCATTGGGATGAGTGGGTTGTGATGGAGGGGGGTGTGGGAGGTGGTGGAGTGATGGGAGTGAGATAAAGGGTGATGGTATGTGATGGCATGCAGGTAGTTAGGGTGATAGTAATAGAGAGTTGAGTTACCAGAGTCCAGTCCTCCTGCTACTCTGGCCAGGCCCTCAGGATGCATGATTGCCAAGACTTGCTCCTTCCATGTCGTTAGTTGTGGGGGAGGAGGTGGGGGTCCACCACCTGTCCTCTGTACTGTGAGCTGGTATCTTGCTGCAATGGAACGTACCTTCCCCGTAGATCGTTCCACCTCTTCCTGATGTCATCCCTTGTTCTGGGGTGCTGTCCCATGGCCTTGACCCTGCCGACAATTCTCCGCCATAGCTCCATCTTCCTAGCAATGGATATCTGCTGCACCTGTGATCCAAATAGCTGTGGCTCCACCCGGATGATTTCCTCCACCATGACCCTCAGCTCCTCCTCAGAGAATCTGGGGTGTCATTGTGGTGCCATGAGTGTAGTGTGAGTGGTGTGGGTGGGGATGTGTAGGGTGATGTGTTGGGGTGTGTGATGTAAGGAGCATGGGTGGTGTATAGGTGATGGTGGTATGTGGCTCTGGTTGTGTGAATGCTCTTGCTGTCTCTCTCTGCTGGCAATTATTGGTATTCGTAAAGGGTTGTGGGTGTGTGTTTTATAGTGGTGTGGGTGTGGAGTGTGTATGTGTGTCAGGTGTGTTCAGTTTGAGTTGTCCAATCTAGTGTTGTTTTGTTTGAGTGTGTGTATTTTGAGCACGGCGGTATGTACCGCCAATGGTTTACCGCCATTGAATGTCCACTGTGGTGATTCGTGGGTCATAATGCTGTGGGCGTAGTTCTTGTTGGCGTAACAGTGTGGGTTTTGATCCTGCCAGTTTATCACTGACCTTTGGTGTGGCGGATTTGTGTGTGTGGCTGAATAGTGACGGATTGGTGTGTGTGTGTGTCATAATATGGTTAGCGGATATCCGCCGCCGCCGCGGTATGTTGGCGTCAGTCAGCATGGAGGTAAGTGGGATTTACCGCCAATGTCATAATGACGGCCTCTATTCCCACAGGAAATGCATTCATTGATGGGGAAGCAAAGAGAATAGCACTAACTGGGTGCGAATATGCAATGTTACAAGTGACGTCTGCTCCACAGGTAAAAGATGAGTACACGCATTTTAATCCTAATGTATTCAACAACAGGCTGGGGAACAGGAGCAGGATGAATGGAAAAGGGGAGGTTGTGTGCAAAATAAAGAGGGGGTATGAATAGCTCCAAATGGTAGGGTATGTTTGCCGTCAACAATGTTCCCTTCTATGGCCCGTTTTTTTCATGGTCTTTCACATGTAGGACGTGATGGAAGGATTCGCGTTTTTTCTCCATGTTGGTACAGCACTAAATATTGTTAATATGTTGAACATTTGTGTAGACAATGTACTGTTTGTACCCAGTATATACAGGGAAGGGCACACCAACTGCACTAGGCCACTTTCCACCGCCGCACGGACCCTTCGAGAGTTTGCAAATGGATTTTATTGAAATGCCTCCTGCACATAAGTACAAGTATATTTTGGTCATTATATGTATGTTTAGCAAATGCACTAAGGCATACCTGACAAAGGCTTGTGATGCACAAACAGCTGCTAAATGCCTGTTGAAAGAACTAATCCCACGTCTTGGGGTACCAGCCCTTCTGAGCTCAGACAATGGACCAGGATTCATCTCCCATGTGATCCAGAGAATTTGTAGGGGGTTGGGATTCACAGGGAAACTACATTCTGCATATCACCCACCAGCCACGAGAGCCATTGAAAGAAAGAATGGGGTGTTGAAAATAAATATGAGGAATATTTGTGCATTCACAGAGCTCTCCTGGATTGCTGCATTGCCAATAGCCTTGTTGGCAATGAGGAGCACCCCTGATAGTCACAAAACTGAGTCCACATGAGATTTTGTTTGGGCATCCTGTGAACGTTTCAGGCCACGTCTATTGCTCCATTATCAGTATCAGATGATTTACTGTTACAATGTTGCAAGAAACTAACAAAAACATTGTGCTGTCTTCACCGCCAGGTGCTGCAGGTCCTACCTGAAGCAGACACACCATCAGAACACAGACTGCAGCCTGGTGACTGGGTCTGGGTAAAGGGCCACACCAGATGACACTGCCTTCAACTACGGTGGAAGGAACCATACCAGGTCCTCCTGACCACTGCCACAGTCGTCAAGTCCGAAGGACTGACCTTCTGGACGCATAGTTCTCACACCAAGAAGGCAGTGGAGCCAAGTGATCAGCAACAGATACCAGTGGCAATGCCAGCAGTTCCACCACCATCACCGCGATACAACCTCCGCTCCACAGAAGCAGCAAGTGAACATTGACAGGGCTGCTTGTGTTGCACCTTCCCAGAGGCTACAGGGTGCAAGCGGGCCCTGTGCTGATTCTTCATAGGACTGCTTGTGCAGCACACTTCTGAGGAATAAAGAGTGCAAGTGGGTCCTGTTTCGATTCTTTCACAGAAGTATCTATGTGAGCATCACATGCTGGATAACCTCTGATACCACACTGGAGTGTACCATCAATTGAAGATAATTGATTGCCATTTTCTACACTCTCTGATCTAGACTTGCTAAGAACATATATCAACACAAATGGGAGACACAGTGACCAAATAGATGGCCCATGATTGCCGTGCTTATGGACCTCCTTATCTCTGTCCCAACCCCACCATCTCCAAGGACAATGTCAAAGGAGAAGACAGAAATAGAAAGTGGTCTTGGGTGCTGACAGCTAACTGTACCCATGTCTCAGGAATTATAGTGACAAAAATAGTAATACTGTTTGCAGACAAAATATATATACATTTCTTGGATGGATCAAACGCCCTAAATGAAACTGAAATGTTGTATGGGGAGCGACCATCTAATGTATCAGGAGTAGAGGGAGTAGGAGAACTAGGTGAAGTAAGAAATAATGAACAGGTAGCATGGAATGAGTATAAGGAAACCTATGCTGAAAATGCATTTGTACAGATGGTAAATATGTATGTGGAGATGGCCAACATATCAGGTTGTTATGTGTGTACACATTTGCCAACACATTCTGAAGAAATGATAAATTACACAGCCATTCCCGTCAACGAGTATGTAGGATGTAAGGTAATAGATGGATTAATACAACTATTCAATGGACCCGTCAGGTATACAAGGGTGTCCCGTCAGGTATACAAGGGTGTCCCATGAGCATCGCAGACTCCGGAATGCAGTGCTTAATTTGTAAATAAAAACGTGCCAGTGCTCAAAGTCCTCCTCTTAAACACGCGGCTGCTGCAATTAAATGTGCGAGCACAGAATACTGAGGCAGCGTAATCCTGAAGCTATCTCGGGCCTCTTCAATCCATATAAAGCCACCCACGGCCCCTTCAGCTCACTCTAGCAGCTTTCTACTTTCTCCCTCTGTGAAACATTTTCCTTTTTCCCTTCATCCGTCTTTCCCAAATGTGTCTTTTGCTCGCAGCAAATGCTTGAGGCAGAAGAATAAGCCCCGGTACTCAAAAATAAGTGCTGGTGCTCAGCACCGGAAACAACAAGCACAAATTAAGCATTGCCGGAATGGTATATCATGTGATGATCAGGGCCCACAAACATGAGATCAGCTGCTGCTAGACCAGCTCAGGGCAACAAGGCAACAAGAAACAGATAAAAAGGGGGAACCAGCAGCCTGGCATTCCCCAGGAAACAAGACTGCAGAGGGCTTGGGCATGCTACATTTAAGGATTCACTGTAGCACAGTTGCACCATGGTGCATAAGATACAGAAAGGGTAGTAGCCCACTTGACAATAGCAAGGATAATGAACTGTGCGCTATATTCAAGTTCCTTCATCCTTCTGTTGATTTTCCCGTGCCCAAGTAAGAGAAAACTACCACTGATAGAAAAGATTAACATATATATAGCCACTAGTAAATGCCGTAGCTATACAAACCTGGATAGGATAAGTGATGGTCCCAAAAAGCTATCAGTGGGCCTATCAGGAGCACGGGGATTCTTCTTCATATGTGGGCACTTGGTATACTTTCGGCTACCTGCTGGATGGTATGGTAGCTGTTACCCCTCATTAGTAATATCATGAATAACCCATATCACCAATATGTCCCTGATACCATCTCTACCCAACCCAAAGGCTTGCAGGAGAAGAGCACTCACCTGGGTTAATACTACCCTGTCAATTGTGGGTGTCATGGTGCTCCCAGTAGGAGTAGCATATTCAACTCCTAAGACATATAAACTGGCAGAGTTGATAGAGAAAACTGGCAGATTTCACAGCAGCAGCCCTAGGAAACATAACAGAAGCGCTGACTGATATGAGGGCTGTAGTAATTCATAATCGTATAGCACTAGCCATCATCCTGGCCAAAGAGGACCGGGTTTGTCAAGTGATACACCAAACTTGTTGTGCCTACATACTGCACAATAGCAGACATATTAATAAGGCCATAGAAAAAATTAGGAAGGTCCAAAAGGAGGCAGAATATGGGGAGCCCTGGGCGCATTGTTTGGCAACTGAGGGTCATGGCTGTTAGAAGTACTGATAATAGGAATAGTGGCATTGATTACCTTGTATGTGGTCATACGGACATGCCCTACATGCATACAGATATTACTGGATAGGCGTTGCAGTGAAGCTGCAATTTCTTCTCAACATCACCCAGGGAAGGATATTCAGAGGTCAGAGGACATAAGGAAAATTGTTCCACTGAAAGAACTTATATAGGGTGTCATTGAGTATTTGAGGCCAGAATGTGGAATTGAATTTCTTTCTTTCTTTCAAGTATGGAATCCATTTTTGTAGTGCTCGGCTCTATGATACTCAATGATAACGAAGCCTGTTGTTGAAGCTTATAACCCTGATGAACCATGTTTATTGTTTTTTCTCATTTTATGCTTGGAATGCAATATGATGCAAGGCTTGCCAAGAAAATAACACTCATGATGAACCATTGCAGGCTTGCTTAAGCAACAAATATTAAGACATTTGTTAACCTGCAAACGTACTGTTTTCCAAATGTTGAAAGCTCCTAGTATCATCATGTGGGGCATGTGGGCCATCATTTAGTAATCACTTTGGCCCTCATTATAACCTTGGGGGGCGGCTGCCTAAAGGCCACAAACTCGCCGGCCGCATTACAAAATTCCTTCTGGGCCGGTGGACAGAAACAGAGTTTCCGCCCGCCGGCCCAGCGGGGATGTGGGCCGTAACATTGCAGCCGGCTCCTTATGGAGCCGGAGGCAATGTGGCAGTGCGGCGGGTGCAGCAGCACCCATCACGCTTTCCACTGTCTGCCAAGCCGGGCTGTGCCTGGGGGCCCCTGCACTGCCCATGCCAAGTGCATGGGCCCCCGGGGACCCCGCGAGTCCCCTTATCGCCAGCCTTTCCATGCGGTGTCTACCACCATGGACAGGCTGGCGGTAAGGGGAGTCAAAATCCCCAGGGCAGCGCTGCAAGCAGCGCTGCCCTGGCGGATTCCGACCGCCGGGACATCCATGGCAGTAAACTGCCGGTCCCAACGGTGTGACCGCGTATGGCATTTCGTACCGCCAGCCTGTTGGCGGTACGAACGACACTTTAACCCTGGTGGTCGGTGACCACCAGGGTTGAAATGAGGCCCTTTATCTGTCATTTCATTGGACCTCATGTATGAAATTTTAACTGGAATCTAACTAATAAGTAATAACCAAGAAATGATTATGTGAGGAAGTTTAATTGGAAACGCCTAGATTCTCCTTTGTGGTTTGCAGAAATAAAAGACTGTATTGGAAGTTCCGTAATTCGGACTCTTGGACTTGGCCTCTCAAGTGAGCGGTCCCTGTGTCACGTTAATACATTTTGTTTTCTCTTTCCTGAAGGATTCCTGTCTCTGATTTTATTGAGCTTCTACATGGGTCTTCATTCTTTGCTTGTACTACTGGCAACACTTTATCCATGTTTAAGCATTTTTCTCTCATTGAGTGCATGTCGTCTTCTGTTGCTGAGATGTGCTACTCTGCTGCCGTTATGTGCGCTATTTGTTTGTCCAGCTTGAAGGTCAAGTGCTATTGTTTGTCCTGATCAGTCACAAACATTGAGAGATGCTAAAGGTTAAATAACCTGTGCCTTATTTGCACAAACCACAAGCACAGCTACATTGTCTTCATGCCTAAACTTCTAAGAGTCAGAATCCACAGTTTGCATCACATATAGTAACTAAGGGCAGTATGAAAGGGCAGCTATGTGTCAGCAAGAGCATGGATTTGGGGGGATGTATGAACAAGTGTGTGTATAGGGATGGGTCATACTTGTATAGATGATTGATAGTCTGTGTCATTTTAACTTGCAGCACAGGAAATAGCTTTCCCCATCTGTGGCACCATGACATGTTTAAACCATACACATAATCCTATTCCACAATGGGCTGTGATTCCACTGGACAGGAAAGCATCAGACAACTCCATGACTTCAGGAAATCTTATTGCAATCAACTTTACTCTCATTTTCATTTCAGCTGTATGTTTTCACCTATAGTACTGGTACACTGTCTACTGGCCACTGGCAGTAAGGGGCCTGCAGTTTGCCTGATGAAATCTGGAATTGTGAGTTACATAGACAGATATTACAGCTTTTCCTTTCAGGTGACCTTTTATTTCCATGTACAAACATTTCTAACATTGGCAAACAACATTCTGCCCCCAGCTGAATCATTCTGTTCACTACATTCCAATCAAAACACTTCACCCATGAACAAGTGAGCCAGTGAACAAAAAAGAACCAGTTACTTAATCAAACATTTCCCAATCAGAAAGGCACCTATTCCTTTGGGTTCCCATATAGCTGGCTGTCCAGGGACAGGACCTACCTGGTAAGGAGCTCCTCAGTGCTCAAGGCAGGGCCCTGTCTCCTGCCTCCTAGAGGTAGGTACCAGCAGCAAAAAACAAGAAGGTGTTGTTGGCGGCAGCGTTAGGTGGCAGGTGAGTTTTTTTTTAATAAGCTGCATACGAGTACATGGTAGACACAATCTGCGATGGAGACGTACACAGCCATTGGATTTCGTGCGTAGCTGTCACCCGCGCAAGCCTATGGCAGGTTCCGTCTTGGAATGTTCCACCTGCTACGCAGTCAACTTCTGCCGAAAGCAGTCGACTAGCCAATGTCCTGATGGCAAGGTCAGGCATTCACCATTTCAGGGTGTGAAGCAGTGCATTATTCAATTGTTAATGCGCCACCAGCACTTAAAATGGAGGTTAGAGTATATTCAAATGCCAGATACAAACAAAACTGTTTTTTGCAAGATATGACACATTGATAGGGAACTGTGAGTGTGTGTGATATGGATACTGCTGTGGGGGAAGTAATACCTCAGTTGACGGTATTTAGAAAACAAATGTTTTTAAAATGTGCAAATAATACATTTCAAATGTATTTTTTGCAATTAATAAACAAAGACATGGGAAAGGGAGATTTTTTAAGTAAAAAATAATTTGAAAACACTGTAGGTACATATATGACATAGTGAGATTCATAATGTTACCAAGATATCAGATTACGTGATTATCAAGGTATGGTGTGACCAGCTAAGCTGTTATTTTCTTTTCCATACGTGCAGACATTTGAACCCAGGGATGGGTAGGATATGACAACCTCAGGTCTTTAGGCCATTTCCAGACCTTGCCACCATGAAGGCAAAGGATGTCATTAAAATGTTTTGGCTAAATAGGCAATCAACAATGGATTTGTGTCACCACCTAGAGACTGATCTCCTGCCTCCCAATACGAATACAACAGCAATAACATCAATAGTGAAAATCATGGCAGTACTTCATTTTGTAGCCACTGGCTCTTTTCAATACACTGTAGGCATGTCCTAACCAATTTTCAGGACAACTTACAAGACGTTCTTTCTTCAATGCTGAGACACATCAACAGCTACATCTAGTTCCCACGACAACAGGATTTGACCACTGTGAAGGGAGAATTTTATGCTTTGAGTGGACTACCACATGTGGTTGGAGCAACAGATGGCACGCATATTGCCTTGGTGCCACCACAGGCAAGGGAAGAGTTCTACCATAATTGATAGAAATTCCATTCCATCAATGGGCAAGTTGTCTGCTTAGTGGGTTTGCACATCTCCAGTTTGTGCACCCATTTTCCTGGGTGTGATGCTATTAATTGTGTTTGACCAATGACTTTGTGTTTCACCACTGCGCATATTAGTTGCTTAATGTTCACCAGTAGCACATTATATATTTTGTTCAGTTTAGCTGCCTATTGGCTTTAACATGGAGTTAGCCATTACTTTCTGTATTCAGTTTAGCCGCCTATTGGCTTTGACATGGCATTAGCCATTACATTCTGTATTCTGCCCATTGGCTTTGACATGATATTAGACATTATGGGGGTCATTCTGACCCTGGCGGTCATTGACCGCCAGGGTCAACGACCACGAGAGCACCGCCAACAGGCTGGCGGTG
The DNA here is from genome assembly GCF_031143425.1 of Pleurodeles waltl. NCBI lineage: Eukaryota > Metazoa > Chordata > Amphibia > Caudata > Salamandridae > Pleurodeles > Pleurodeles waltl. Next base: position 384,847,794 of record NC_090436.1, on the reverse strand, counting down.
CTCTCAAGGGCATTCTGACCGCGGCGGTTTGGCCGCGGTCAGAAAGGGAAAACCGGCGGTCTCCCGCCGGTTTTCCGCTGCCCTCAGGAATCCTCCATGGCGGCGCAGCTTGCTGCGCCGCCATGGGGATTCCGACACCCCATACCGCCATCCTGTTCCTGGCGGTTCGCCCGCCAGGAACAGGATGGCGGTATGGGGTGTCGTGGGGCTCCCGTAAGAGGGCCCCACAAAGAATTTCAGTGTCTGCTTAGCAGACACTGAAATTCGCGACGGGTGCAACTGCACCCGTCGCACCTTCCCACTCCGCCGGCTCCATTCGGAGCCGGCTTCCTCGTGGGAAGGGGTTTCCCGCTGGGCTGGCGGGCGGCCTTCTGGCGGTCGCCCGCCAGCCCAGCGGGAAAGCCAGAATGGCCTCCGCGGTCTTTTGACCGCGGAGCGGCCATATGGCGGTTCCCGCCAGGCGGGCGGCAACCGCCGCCCGCCGGCCTCAGAATGAGGCCCTATATTCTGTATTCAGTTTAGCCGCCTATTGGCTTTGACATGATATTAGACATTACATTTTGTATTCAGCTCAGCTGCCTATTGGCTTTGACATGATATTAGACATTACATTTGATATTTAGGTTAGCTGCCTATTGGCTTTGACGTGACATTAGACATTACATTTGATATTTAGGTTAGCTGCCTATTGGCTTTAACGTGGAGTTAGACATTGCAGTTGAGGATCCAAGCTGTATTTTTCCAAGCTATGTTTTTCCACAAGATGAACCATGCTGTTTTCTTCACACCAGACTAGACCTGATAAGAGAGAGTACATTTGGTGTTTTCCTTTCTGCTCAGCCTTGGGAATAGGAGAAGTCTAGGAGATCTGGCCAGTCTCCAAAGGCTTGCGTAGTTTTCCCGAGTCTAAGAGGAGGGGGCATGCTTTTGTAAGGATGACTCTGGGCTACAGTGAGTTAGATTCGAATCTGCTTGACTTCAGGGTGGAGCTAGACGTGAGTTGCCAGTCTCCCGTGTGGGTAGATAATCTCTTTCTCGCAGTTGACCGGAGTCATCAACTTGCAGACCCCAGAAAGATGAAACTGAAGATAGGTCCTACTTGCTCATACGGTGATGAATTTTGACTTTTATGCTTTGCTTTGAATATATTATATATTTGCTGTGTACATTGCAACTGAGAAGTACTGTGATATATTTTGTTTTCTTGCTGCGACTACTTTGTGTTTGAAATCTATTAATTCGTCTCTCAAGAACTTGTGGGTGGGGAGCATTAACAACAATAAAGGTCTTCTTTGAACTCAGAAGTGCATTCCAGAGAGGTTCTGTAAGCTCTGATATCAGATATGTAGGAAAGCAGAACACTGGGTCAACACATGAATAATTTGTACTATGGAACAGCACCATACCCACGCAAATGTCTCAACTTGGACCTGAGATGGCCTGGCTTGTTGATAAATACAATATGAGTTGAGGATAATTTGCATGAATCCTAGTTTAGGAAGGTACAATGGCTTGATATGATATTAATCTATTGATATGTTGCTTCTATTTAGGAATCCTAACCGACCATGGTTGTTGGCACTGCTGAGGAATCCAACAATGCCAGGGGAGGTCTTCTTCAATGAGGCCCTTGGAAGAACATGGAGGCCAGTGGAACAGGCTTTTGGGCTCCTCAAGGGCAGGTTTAGGTGCCTGGACAAGAGCGATGAGGTCTTCCTCTACTCACCCAATAAGGTGTGCCAAATCACGTGGCCTGCTGCATGATTCTCAACATCGCCCTGTGATGGAACATCCCAGAGGATGCGGACCATGAACTGCCACCAGGTGAGGATGTTGAAATGCCCAATGACGATGACAGTGGTGAAGAAGGAACAGACCGATGTCAAGATGTCATTGACTGCTTCTTCGCCTGAGTGTATGTGTATCTTTACGTACTGGAGTGTGATCTCCAATGTCAGTACAACTTGCGACATATGGAACATATCAGTCTGCTAGAGTAATTAGGTAGGAATGGCCATCTAAGGAAAGACCAAGCCAAGGATGTTAGTGGATCAGAGTTTCCCTACATTCACTACTGTGTTTGTTGCCATAGATTCACTTTGCTTGTGCTAAGTAGACATGTCCTCCTAATTTGGTATTTGATTCAAATTTAATATGTGAAATCATTAATTATCCCTTGTTATTTTGTTTCAGGGTCCTTCGCCATGTCATCTTCATTTGGACAATTCAAAGTTGTGACATTTGCAGTGATATGTTGCTGTTGGAAAAGACAAAGTGAACATGTGTTGATCCTGGGACAGAAACTTACTTGGGATGGACAGATCTTGTACAGAGACAACTTGCACTGTGATTGAATGGATCTACAGGAGATTATATCTGACCTATTTTTTGTGTGATGTTGGCATCAAGGCAATATGTGCCACTAAACTTGCTCAAACCACATGTGCATGTCAAGCCGTAGCATACTGTTCTTCCTTCACATTAGCTAAATCTTCAATTTGTGTTCAGTGGTGGTAGCTGTTGATGTGTCTCCTCATAGTTGATAAAACATTTTTAGCACACCACTGAATGGTGGTTGTGAAACTGCACCAGATCCTGCCACAGTGTCCTGTAATGGTCATGCGGCCTCAAATTGTTATACCCCCATGGTGTAGACTATTGGTGTTCTTGCTGTAGGATTCCTATTGTGAAGGTAGGATGTATGGCTCCAGCTGAGGTCATGCATCAATGACAGTTTGCCTATTTAATTTGATCCCATGCAATATTCCCTTTCTTCCATAGTGTTAAGGCCGTGCAGTGTCCACTTCTAAACGACACTGATTATTGGGGTTATGCATGGTTTGTGAAACTCAGCTCTGATTTAGTCTAGGACTTGTTACCTACCTAAGTATGTTACCAATAAATTGGGATTTTGTTTGAAGGAAATGGGTAACACATTACCTCTTTGTCATTTCTAAATTTCCTTTGCAAATAAATGTTCAAGAGATTTGACAACATGATGGTGGAAGACAGACATGACAAAGGAAATGTCACAATAAATGCAAGAAGAGTTTTGTAGTTTGTGTCCATATCATTTATTTGCATGACATTAAAAACAGAAAGGTGTTTCAAACAATGAGAAAATGAATACAAAAATTCTACCATGGTGGATGAAAGTATAGTAGTAGAGCCAAAAACAGTTCAGAGTCCAATGTGCAAAAGACAACTGTCCTAAAAAAAGGTAAATGTGTCCCTGAAATAGTCTACCGAGTGAATGGTGAACACACACTGGAGGAAATTAGGATCTTCGTAACTTAGAGGTCGTGGTGGAGGTCATGCCATCTTCTCCTGGTGGTGTGGATGACCGTCTCCTCCCGGGAGTGGGGTGGCACAGGTGCAGGGACTGGAGTCGAAGGGGCAGGCTCCTCATGTGGCAGGGCCTCCCTGTCTGTGGCCTCACATTGCTGGCCCACAGATTCCCTCCAATGGCCCCTACCCCCACTACCCTGTGCCCTTGAGGCAGTTTGCCCCATCCCACTGGGTCCTGGCACAACTGGAGGCAGCGCTGGTGGTGTCTCAGCAGCAACCAGAACTGGGGGCGCAAGATTTGTATGTAGCTCCTCTGTACACAGGAAGTGGAGGTATCCTGAAGCTGAGTTGTTGTTGTTGCAGCTAGGGTGGAGGTGTAGGTGTGGGCCGAGTGCGACTTACTGGAGCTATCTGGCTCGACCGACCAGATGGACCAGTCTGCTCCAATTCAACCGTACTTGCAGGACTGGAGTCCTCACTGAAGGCTTGATCCTGGTCTGGAGTGGAGGTGTCTTGAGTGACAGGTGGTGGTACTCTGGCTCGGGCGGTTGGACCTGAGAAGAAAGCAGACAATATGAAATTAAAATCTGGTTTGTACCTCAAATGTGTCTTGAGCTACAAATGGGGCAAACTAAAAAAGTAAAATCAGACTGATAGAATGATTAGATCTTTATGCAATTCCATTGTTTTAAGCATGCAAGTTGATTCACAGAGATGCAAACTCCAGTGATGATGTTCTGAAATGCAAAATGTTATTTCTGAATTGTACATTGCATGTACTAGACATTCAACACAACACAGTGGTGAGTAGATTAGAGTACTGGACCATTCCAAAGCTTAGGAGGCTACAATACACTAGACAAATAGTGGTTTAAATTCATAGTAAAACTGTCATTGGTCATCATACGGACAGTGCAAAGTGAATTGTGTGTGGCTACAACTTCTATTCAGCATGTAACACCACATGGTAGGAAATCTTGGATTCAACAGACTGAATTATGTGAGCAATTGAACCAATTCAATGTAGCTATCAGAAGGTGTCAACATGCTTGAGATACTCAACTGACATTTTCCTCCATAGCATGACATGGTGACTGTCAAATGCACACATTTTTGATATGTATGCACATATGGAAGTAAAGGAAGGTGGAGCAACATTACATTGCTCTATTGTTTTGCAGATATAAAAACAGGATATCATGGTAGTTGTAGTCATTTATTGGCACCATAGGCAATAGTAGAGCAGCCTTCGTAGGTGGAAGGCGGCAGCCGGCGACCTGGGTCCTGAGGGGGGTGAGCTCCCCACCTTGGGAGCGCTCAGGCAACGATAGGGCGGCGGTGTGACCAGTTGTCCCGGTGACCCCAGGTGGGGCCACGGAGGCCTGGAGGGGCACAGAGAAGTGACGCTGAAGGAACCGCCCGAGCAGTGCAGCCCCATGAAAGGTGGTGGCAGGAGGAATCGAGGACGGTGGCCCGCTGGAGCGGGGCACAGAACACAATGGCTCCGTTTGCCTTGACCGGGATACTGGAGATACCGACCGTGAATTTGAGTGCGGTAGGCAGACGCCGGCGAAGTGATACTGCCGGTTGCCTCAGGAGCAAAACTTTAACTATTTGCTCAAGGTGGTGCAAATTGAATTACATAAGTACATTGCACAAGCGTCGTGCTGGATCAGTGGCCGATCAATGCTGACACGATATCGGGGAACTGCGACCCTTCTGTTGAGGTGAGAATAGACCAGTGCTGGTGTATGCCCCAGGGAGGAGACACAGCGCAAAGAAAACGCAGACACCCAAAGCGGTCATCATCGCAAACTGAAGTTGTAGATCCACACAGATTACCGCCAGTAAGTCCATGGGACACGCGCTGCTCACCTGCTGGAAGTATTGTCCACAAAAAGCGAGGGGTGGAGGAAAAATACATTAAAACTCTATTCCAACACTGACTCTAGTTCTCACAACATTGGTCATAACGCCACATGTGCAAAAAGGAGCAGGTGGACGGCGCAAATGGGGGAAGCAACGTGCTGCAGACCCACACACGCGGCCAAGTCGTAGCCAGTAGTACGGTAACCCACCACCATGGTCAGACCAAAGCAGACAAGACCATCAACAACTGCTCCAGGCGAGTTACTGATTTCTAAGCCCGCAACTGGTGATCAAACAGTATCCCTCCAGCAACTGAGTAAAACATTACGAGCCCACTCCTCTCAATTCGACAAACTATTACAAGCAATATTGGATACTAAAATGACCCTGGAAGGCAAGATAGACTCTCTGGCGCTCGAGGTGAATCTCCTGAGAGCGGATCAACGCAAACTAACAGACAGAGTATCAGCCAATGAGACCTCAATTGCAACGGTTCAGCCCGAAATCCAAAATGCAATGCAAAATCAAAAGAAGAAGGGGCTGGAGACCCACGTCACCCCTGCCCCTTTCACCCACGCCCCGCACCCCACCCTATGGGTTTCCTTAGAGACAAGATTGGCACTATTGCCTTATGTTACACCTGTTGTGCATACATTTGATATGCTAGGTGTTACCTTTCGAATTTGTATTTAATTTGTTGTTCTTATGTTAGCAAATGCCACAAGACATCGTCACAATTACAGTAGGGAGGGAGGAATCAACACAAGATAAGCACAGCCTCACCCGTATATCTTACTACAACACTCAAAACATATGAGCACTGATGCTTACAACATACTAACCTGGAATGTGAGAGGCATGGCTACTCTCACTAAATGCATTAGGATTTATAACTATTTGAAGCGCTACAAAATGCATATAGCAATATTACAAGAGACACACCTCACGGCGACAGACCTGCATGCTCTGGACACTAAATGGCTTGGGCAAATATACAGTACAAGCACATCATCATACGCTAGAGGAGTATTGATTTGGGTGGCACCAGGGGTCCCATATGTTGTGGATCACCATATGGTGGACATTGATGGTCGGTATGTATTGTTGGAGGGTACACTAGATAGTAAACTGCTCAACATAGCGGGATATATGCCCCCAACATAAAGCAAGGCGAATTCCTTTTTGTTGATCCAGCCTATGCTATTTAAAGACCCAACATCCACCATCATATGGGGCGGAGACCTAAATTGCGTATCGGACATTGATATGGACAGGTCCCACCCACCATTAATGGGAGCTCCTAGCAGACAAACCACTAAGGAGCTTCAGAAGTGGATATCCGAGAGGGGGCTGGGTGATGTGTGGCAACTTACCCACCCCCTAGACAGCGAATATTCCTTCTACTCCCCGGTACACAGGTTACACACCCAAATTGACTTACTGCTTAGTTCTGTAGAACTGATTGATGCTTTCAGGGAGGCAGCATATTTAGCTAAGTCCCTATCAGATCATTGTCCACTAGTGGCCACCGTACAATGGGGTGGACCACGTACCCGAATGCCCACATGGCGGCTGCAATCAGAATTGCTACTGGACCCTCCCTTCCGTTCAGAGATGGCCGAGCATATATCCAGATATGTTGAGCTAAACAGGGGAATGACAATAGAGCGAGCAATAGAGCAATAGAGTGGGATGCTCACAAAGTTGTAGTGAGGGGCTACTGCATGTTAGCGGCGGGGGTCTGCGATGCACGCTGTCGAAGGAAGTGACACAAGCAGAATCAGACTTACGGGGCGTGGAATGTGCGGTGGCACAGGGAACTGCTGCATCTGACGCTCTCCTTGAGCCGCGCAAACGCAGGAATGAAGCGGATATGCACCTGCAGTAATTTGACTGCCGCCATTACACGCCTGCGCTGCACTCAGAGGGCAACAGATCAGGTAGGCTATTAGCATGGTTAGTTAGGGGTGAGACACCATGTATTCCTATTGGTGCTATTCGACTCGACAACGGGACAATAGTTAATGGTTAGGCAGACATTAATGATGCTTTTAAACAATACTATAGCACATTATATGAAGCAAGACCCAACCTCCCCCCGAAGGCATGGATAATGGATTTTTTTTGCTTACTCTCCCTTGCTGAGCTTTCTCCGTTACACCAACTAGAATTGGAGAGACCCATTGTAGGAAGTGACGTCTGTATATACTATCTCAAAGTGAGAGATAGGGGGTCATTCCGGGGTCGTCGGGAGCACCGCCAACAGGCTGGCGGTGCCCCGCTGGGCATTCTGACCGCGGCGGTTTGGCCGCGGTCAGAACTGGAAAACCGGCAGTCTCCCGCCGGTTTTCCGCTGCCCTCAGGAATCCTCCATGGCGGCGCAGCTTGCTGCGCCGCCATGGGGATTCCGACACCCCATACCGCCATCCTGTTCCTGGCGGTTCGACCGCCAGGAACAGGATGGCGGTATGGGGTGTCGTGAGGCCCCTGGGGGCCCCTGCAGTGCCCATGCCAATGGCATGGGCACTGCAGGGGCCCCCGTAGGAGGGCCCCACAAAGAATTTCAGTGTCTGCTTAGCAGACACTGAAATTCGTGACGGGTGCAACTGCACCCGTCGCACCTTCCCACTCCGCCGGCTCCATTCGGAGCCGGCTTCCTCGTGGGAAGGGGTTTCCCAGAGTCCAAGAGTTGCCCTTAGAGGTTGATAGATGCAAAATTTGATTCTACTAATGCTTTATTTTGGTGTAGTGTGGTCGAGTAGTAGGCTTATCAGAGTGTAGTGTTAAGCATTTGTTGTACACACTCAGGCATTAAATGAGGAACACACACAGACTTAACTCCAGGCCAATAGCCTTTTACATAGAAAAATATATTTTCTTAATTTATTTTAGAACCGCAAGATTCAAGATGTGAGATAAGTACATAAAATGCAAGGTACTTCACACAGGTAAGAATAGAACATTGATTTAAAACAGTAGTACACACAGTTTAGGTTAAAATGGCAATAAGCTATTTTTAAAGTGAACATAGTGCAAAAATCAACAGTTCCTGGGGGAGGTAAGTTTGGTTAAGTTTCTCAGGTAAGTAAAGCACTTAAACAGTCAGTCTCTTGGGCATAGTCAGCCCACAGTTGGGGGTTCAAGGCAACCCCAAAGTCACCACACCAACAATACAGGGCTGGTCAGGTGCAGAGGTCAAAGGAGGGCCCAAAACACATAGGCGCCTATGGAGAACAGAGGTGCTCTGGTCCTAGTCTGCTTACATGTAAGTACCTGCGTCCTCAGGGAGCAGACCAGGGGGGTTTTGTAGAGCACTGGGGGGACACACACAAGCTCACAAAACACACCCTCAGTGGCACAGGGGCGGTTGGGTGCAGTAGGCAAAGTAGGCATTAGGTTTGCTATTGAAAGCAATGGAGTGACCCGGGGGTCACTTAGGCGATGCAGGAAGGGCACAGGGGGGCTTCTTGGGCCAGTCACTGATTGGGCTAGGAAGAGGGCCGCCTGCTGGTCATTCCTGCAGTGGAAGGTGGTTCCTCTCGGTCCTGGGGGCTGCGGGTGCAGTGCTTGGTCCAGGCGTCAGGTTCCTTGTTACCACGCAGTCCCGGTCAGGGGGAGCCTCTGGATCCTCTCTGCAGGCGTCACTGTGGGGGGTCGACTCAGTTTACCCACGTCGTCGTAGTTGCCTGGGAGTCCTCTCTGTGGTGTTTGTTTCTTCAAACTCGAGCTGGGGGCTTTGGGTGCAGAAGAGAGAGTTCCAGCGGGAAGAGAGAGTTCTTTGAAAGTTGTTTCTTTGTTGCAAAGTTGTTGCAGGTTTTGAACAGTGCCGCTGTTCTCTGAGTTTTTTGGTCCTTCGGGTTCAGGGCAGTCCTCTGAGTCCTCAGAGGTCACTAGTCACTGTCGGATGCATCACTGTGCAGGTTCTTTGAGTGTGGAGACAGGCCGGTAGGACTGGGGCCAAGTCAGTTGTCGTCTCCGTCGTTCTCTGCGGGGCTTTCAGGTCAGCAGTCCTTCTTCTTGTTGTAGGTTGCAGGAATCTGATGTCCTGGGTTCAGGGTCGCCCCTAAATGCTACATTTAGGGGTGTGTTTAGGTCTGGGGAGCAGTATCCAATGGCTACTGTCCTTGAGGGTGGCTACACCCTCCTTGTGTCTCCTCCCTGAGGGGAGGGGGACACATCTGTATTCCTATTGGGGGAATCCTCCAAACTCAAGATGGAGGATTTCTAAAGGTAGGGATCACATCAGCTCAGGGCACCTTAGGTGCTGTCCTGACAGGTGGGTGACTCTTCGTTGTTTTCCTCATTATCTCCTTCAGCCTTGCCGCCAAAAGTGGGGGCAGTGGCCGGAGGGGCAAGCAACTCCGCTAGCTGGGATGCCCTGGGGTGCTGTAACAAAAGGCATGAGCCTTTGAGGCTCACCGCCAGGTGTTACAGTTCCTGCAGGGGGAGGTGAGAAGCACTTCCACCCAGTACAGGGTTTGTTCCTGGCCACAGAGTGACAAAGGCTCTCACCCCATGTGGCCAGAAACCCGTTTGGTTGTGGCAGGCTGGTAGAAACTGGTCAGCCTAGCACTAGGAGTCGGACTGGTATTCAGGGGGCATCTCTAAGATGCCCTTTGGGTGTATTTTACAATAAATCCCACACTGGCATCAGTGTGCATTTATTGTGCTGAGACGTTTAATACCAAATTTCCCAGATATCAGTGTAGCCACTATGGAACTATGGAGTTCGTGTTTGACAAACTCCCAGACCATATACTCTTTATGGCTACCTTGCGCTTACAATGTCTAAGGTTTTGCTTAGCCACTGTAGAGGCATAGTGCTCATGCACTTATGCCCTCACCTGTGGTATAGTGCACCCTGCCTTAGGGCTGTAAGGCCTGCATGAGGGATGACTTACCTAAACCACAGACAGTGAGAGGTGGGCATGGTCCCTGAGGGGAGTGCCATGTCAACTTAGTCATTTTCTCCTCACCAGCACACACAAGCTGTGAGGCAGTCTGCAGGTGATGAGTGAGGGGTCCCTAGGGTGGCATAAAACATGCTGCAGCCCTTAGAGACCTTCCCTGGCCACAGGGCCCTCGGTACCAGGGGTACCATTTACAAGGGACTTATCTGTGTGCCAGGGTTGTGCCAATTGTGGGAACAAAGGTACAGTTTAGGGAAAGAACACTGGTGTTGGGGCCTGGTTGGCAGGGTCCCAGCACACTTTCAATCATAACTGGCATCAGCAAAAGGCAAAAAGTTAGGGGGTAACCATGCCAAGGAAGGCATTTCCTTACACACATTGATGAGAGGATATAAAATCAGCAATGCAACAATTAGCTCACAACAAGGCACCGGGAGGTGATGGTTTGCCGGTGAAATACTATTTGACATTTATGACACAGTTGATTAAGCCGTATCAAGAGATGCTCCAGGAAAGAAGCGACTCTCGGACTCCCAACGCGAAGCGTTAATAGTAGTCCTGCCCAAACCAGGCCGGGATCTGCTAGATGTACGATCCCATAGGCACTTATCGCTACTGAATCTAGACTGCAAGATATTAGGCAAAATACTAGTGAACCGGCTACTGCCATTCATATCACACCTGATACATGAGGCCCAATCGTGATTTATCCCCGGTTGGAACACCTTTTTGAATATCCGCAAGTTACTGCGGCTCATTTCAGCCACCTCGGAATCAGACTATGACTGGGTAGCGGTTTCCTTAGACATTGAAAAGGCATTTGATACTCTAGGTTGGTCATACCTAAGGGCAGCTTTGAAGTCCATGGAATTCGGCCAGTGTACATGTGCTGGATTGATACCATGTACTCCACTCCTATGGCTAGGGTCAAAACAGGCAGGATCATTTCAGATAGCTTTCCCATAGGCCGAGGTACCAAGGAGGGATGCCCCCTATCGCTGCTTCTGTTTTCTATAGCTATAGAACCTCTTGCAGCACAGCTCAGACTACGGGCACAGCAGTGGGGTATCCCAGACGGAGACGGGCATCAGACAGTATCCCTCTATGCAGATGATGTGCTAATATATCTACGTAGGGGTACATATTTGATGCCGGGCCTATTACAATTACTGGAGCATTTCGGAGACATTTCGGGACTACGGGTGAACTGGTCGAAATCCTGTGTATTCCCGATGACACTGATCCCAGAGCACCTACGACCTAACTCCAGTACAAATAGCATACAGTGGTGTTACTCTACATTCAAATACCTTGGTATGCATGTATACTATAACCTAACTGCTTTGAGGGAAGGCAATTTAGGACGCGCAATCAGGTCCATAAAAGGCTCATTAGCGTTCTGGAATTTGTTGCCATTGTCACCAATGGGCAGGGTAGCTATAGGAAAGATGATAGTGCTCCCCAGATTATTATATTACTTCACAGCCCTCCCACTAATCATCCCCGATCCTTCTTTAAAATTCTGAACAGCCTATTGACGGCTCTAATATGGAAAAGAGGTCGCAGTCGCGTAGCCCTCACTGTCACTTACACACCGACCTCACAAAGTGGATGATGCACACCAAATTATGAGCTATATTATGCGGCCGCGCAACTTAAATGGGCGTGGCTATGGATGCAGAACCTTCCCACTATGGAATTCGTGTCAGTACGTGAGACACTGGGGCATCCTGATGTACTGGGATGGCTACAGGACAATACAAATTCCCCGCGACATACAGATATCTTGATGACTTTGGCTAGACGGTGTTGGCATCACTACATACTGAAAGGGGGAACTATTCCTCCCTACACACCCAGGATCCCATAACTGGCCATCCAGGGAATAAGGCAGCTAAGTGCACGTCATGACCTAGAATCATGGCCCACATTAGGCATACAAACAATAGGAGACATCTTCAAAGACTGTAAACAAATGACTTACTCTGAACTTGCAATCACTTATAATGTAGGACCAGGGCGCTTCTTAACTTACAGCGCATTACAACAACTCACATGCAGAATATGGCACAATGGGTTCAATGAGCCCACAGTTCACCCACTATTACACACATTGCTAGCGAGCTCAGGACTTCAATATACCATCTCCCAAATATATAGTGATCTGTTAGAGTGCACTGTTGACGCACATGATACCACGCGAGCTCAGTGGGACCGTGTTCTTGTAACGCCGTTGTCACAGCCGGAATGAAACATGGCGCTCAACATGGTGAGAAAATGTACATAAAGTTAATCACACACCATAGCTGCTAGGCATCTGTTTATCTTTATTATGTTGCCATGTGCTCGACAAACCTCCTGAACTTTGATGATTGACCTTGTGCTCGCAGCCTTGGGCTGCAATCTGCTTATCGCTGTAATTTACTTGTTCTAACCGTAGCTCCGAGAATGTTTGTGCTTAATCAGTAACTGCCAGAACAGGTTCGTACAGGTCGTTGCCACCTCCTGCCAGCTGCATTTGTACTTTCTCCCACCACACGTGTATCCCTGAAATATTCTGAAGGCCGCAGAGGACCTTGAATACACTAGGGGTGGAGTTGTCCTCTGACTAAGCAGTTTTGTGTGTATATAAGGTTGGGTGCCCCAGAGTGAAGGGGCAGCCTCCGTAGGAAAGTCTCTGTGACTGTCCTGGGACTCTGTACTGGCTCGGGCTAGTAAACCATCTAATAAAACTTATCTTTTCTCCTACAGTTGGTGACTCCGTCTGGTTTGTGTAATGTATGACTATATACCCTGAGGACTTAGGGTGTCCCTCCAGAGAGAGAATCAGCGACACTTTCTCCCGGTTCCTCAGTTGGCGCCCAAACAGGGACACCATCCAGGCATCCAGGGGGTTGTCCCGGTGGCAGAGGACTCATTGACGAATTTCCAAGGGAGGCGCCCCACATCTGATCCTGAGCACCGTTCTCTGTTGTGGACCTGCGGACTTCGACTACTGGGTCTTTCGGTCACCTGAGACACCTCCTAGCGCTATCTGCACTGGTGTCTTTGTCTTCTGTGAATAATCGGAGTCCCTGACTGATGGAGAAAATAGAGTGTCAGGTAAGGACAGGAATTTGAAATTCCTGTCTAAAACTGTCTGTATCTCCTTCTTTTAAAAAGGTAAAATCGCTCTTTGCAAAGATCGACGTCGGTGGTAAAACGGACCTAAGTTGTCTGATATATATATTATGATATAGTAGGAGAAAGCATATTTGCATTTGAGTTGTTTTGAATACCACTGATGTAAGTAATTGAACGGTTTATTTCTGCAATATTTATCGTACTATATACATAATGCCGGTACTGAGTCGTTTTAGAAAATGGTGTTGTTGTTGTTGTAACAAGGACTCCCACCTGGAGGAAACGTGTCCTGCTCCTCCGGCCGGGACTCCAAACCATGACATGTATGTTAAATATGGAATAGGCCCTATTGTCTGGTCTGAGATATGGAGGAAAAGAACGAGAACTAGTTCAGACCTACAATGGCCTATTCATGGCACCTTTGAAGAAAGTAAACTTAATTATTTACAGGAACGATTGTTTGCAACTAAAAGTAGACCAGGCATGTTCGACTCTTTGCGGATCTGGCAGAAAGAAGCAGACCAGAAACGCAAAAAGATGGAGAAGGACGCTAAAAGACATATGACTAGGACACTGACTGATAAAGCAGGTGAATTAGACTGGGCAGAACGTGAACAAGGCATAATGGCGTTTGACAGGACACACCGCTTGAATACTGATAAATGTTACCCTTCCCAGACACTTCAGGAAAAAACGACGGAAGAAGAGCCACTTATGAATGACTTGTTAGATAAGCCACCAATATACACACCCCCGTTATACCCCGTTTTACCTAATTAACCACCGGTGCCAGGCACGCCTATTGTCACACCTCCTGTTGGGTCTAATACACGCAACCTACAGCCCCTTACCACTCATGTGATACAGACACCTCAGGAAAATGGTCCCCGGGGTCCCACTGCTCCTCCTGCTACTATTCTTCCCCCTCTGAATAGATTACCCGTCTCATGGTCCGCGGAACGCCCTACGACTTCTGGGTCAATAGTTTCTCCATCCCTTCGAGACACCCCGCGTCCCACCACTCCACGAAAGAGTACTTTACGGAGTCAGTTGTTCTCCAGTCCGCATGAGAAGGATGTGGTGGACGAGCTGACTCGCCGATGGATGACTAACTGGAATGAGTATGGGGCACGGGATATTTACCAGACCATAAGGCAGTGGAGGACCCAAGTACAATTTCACGCAGCCTCTCTTATGTGTAAATTAGTCATCACCGAATACGAAGATACGGGAATACCGACCCCGGAGGGCCTGGTTGCCCTCCGAAACCGTGCCTCCGGCGGAGTCCCCTTCGGGACAGACCTTTTTTCTTATGTTGTCACCCTTCTTACGTTTCGGGACCGTCTGTATTTATGCGACTCCAGTCCCGACACCAGCATGTTCCCAATGAGGGAGGTCCCACCTGTCTGGCAGGCACCAGTACCGGCGGTTGGTCAACAAATCAAATCAAATCATTAACATTTATAAAGCGCGCTAATCACCCGTGCGGGTCTCAAGGCGCTAGGGGAAAGGGTGGGGGGGTTACTGCTGCTCGAAAAGCCAGGTTTTTAGGAGTCTCCGGAATGCGGAGTGGTCCTGGGTGGTCCTGAGGCTGGTGGGGAGGGAGTTCCAGGTCTTGGCTGCCAGGAAGGAGAAAGACCTCCCACCCGCCGTGGAGCGGCGGATGCGAGGGACGGCAACGAGCGCGAGGCCAGAGGAACGGAGGAGGCGGGTGGGGACGTAGAAGCTGAGGCGTCGGTTGAGGTATTCCGGTCCCTTGTTGTGGAGGGCTTTGTGTGCGTGGGTGAGAAGTCGAAAGGTGATCCTTTTGCTGACTGGGAGCCAATGCAGGTGTCTCAGGTGTGCGGAGATGTGGCTGTTGTGGGGTACGTCGAGGATGAGGCGGGCCGAGGTGTTTTGAATGTGTTGCAGGCGATTTTGGAGTTTGGCGGTGGTCCCAGCGTAGAGGGTGTTGCCGTAGTCCAGGCGGCTCGTGACGAGGGCGTGGGTCACGGTTTTTCTAGTGTCGGCGGGGATCCAGCGGAAGATCTTGCGGAGCATGCGGAGGGTGAGGAAGCAGGCGGAGGACACAGCGTTGACTTGCTTGGTCATGGTGAGAAGGGGGTCCAAGATGAAGCCGAGGTTGCGGGCGTGGTCTGTGGGGGTCGGTGCGGTGCTGAGGGCCGTGGGCCACCAGGAGTCGTCCCAGGCGGACGGGGTGTTTCCGAGGATGAGGACTTCCGTTTTGTCAGAGTTCAGCTTTAGGCGGCTGAGCCTCATCCAATCTGCGACGTCCTTCATCCCCTCTTGTAGGTTGGTCTTGGCACTGGCGGGGTCCTTGGTGAGGGAGAGTATAAGTTGGGTGTCGTCGGCGTAGGAGGTGATGATGATGTCATGCTTGCGTACGATGTTGGCGAGGGGGCTCATGTAGACATTGAAGAGTGTCGGGCTGAGCGATGAGCCTTGAGGTACGCCGCAGATGATCTCGGTGGGGTCTGAGCGAAACGGTGGGAGGTAAACTCTTTGGGAACGGTTTGAGAGGAAGGAGGCGATCCAGTCCAGGGCCTGGCCTTGGATCCCGGTGGAGCTGAGGCGGGTGATTAGGGTGCGGTGACAGACGGTGTCGAAGGCAGCCGAGAGGTCGAGGAGGATGAGGGCGACTGTTTCACCGTTGTCCATCAGGGTTCTGATGTCGTCTGTGACTGAGATGAGGGCGGTTTCAGTGCTGTGGTTGGTTCGGAATCCGGTTTGTGAAGGGTCGAGCAGGTTGTTGTTTTCCAGGAAGGTGGTCAGCTGTTTGTTGACGGTCTTCTCTATTACCTTGGCTGGGAAAGGCAGGAGAGAGATGGGGCGGAAGTTTTTCAGGTCGCTCGGGTCAGCCGTAGGTTTCTTTAGGAGGGCGTTGACTTCGGCGTGTTTCCAGCATTCGGGGAAGGTAGCAGAAAAAAAAGAAGAGTTGATGACGGCCTGGAGGTGCGGGCGATGATGTCGTCGGCTTTATTAAAGATGAAGTGAGGGCAGGGGTCCGAAGGGGCGCCGGAGTGGATAGAGTTCATGATGGATTTGGTTTCTTCAGTGTTGATGTGGGTCCAGTTGTTGAGGGTGAAGGCCGGGGGTGCGGGTTCGGTGATGTTTGGTTGGGTCTGGTGTCCGAAGCTGTCGTGGAGGTCGCTGATCTTGCGATGGAAGAAGGTGGCGAGGGATTCGCACAAATCCTGTGAGGGCGTGACGGCGTTGGCGTTGGGGTTGGAGAACTCCTTGACGATGCTGAAAAGTTCTCTGCTGTTGTGGCTGTTTTTGTCCAGTCTGTCGGTGAAAAAGTTCCTTTTGGCAGCGCGGATCAGGTGGTGGTGTTCGCGGGTAGCGTTCTTGAGGGCGGTCATGTTGTCAGCGGTGTGGTCCTTGCGCCAGGCATTCTCGAGGGTGCGACAAGTTTTCTTTGATTCTTTGAGGGTGTCAGAGAACCAGAGAGGTTTTTTGGTGTTGGTCTGTCGATGCGTGCGTTTGAGGGGAGCAAGGTTGTCTGCGCAGTTGGAGATCCAGTTTGTGAGGCTGAGGGCTGCGTCGTTGGGGTCGGTGGTGAGGGTGGGTTGGTTGGCGGCGAGTGCGGAGAAGAGTTGCTCTTCGGGGATCTTGTTCCACTGTCTACGAGGGATGGGTTGAGTGCGGAGGTGGCGGGTCTCGCGTCGGAATGTAAAGTGGACACAGCTGTGGTCGGTCCAGTGTAGAGCGGAGGTGTGGCTGAAGAAGATGTGTTTGCTGGCGGAGAAGATAGGGTCGAGAGTGTGTCCGGCGATGTGGCAATGCAGCAGTACCTGGCCACTTCGAACAAATATGGGTCCATACCCCATGGAAGAGGACCGAAACGTATGCATTCAAAGCAGCGTTACCCGACCCCCGAAAGAATCCAGCAGGTTATTATAAGGAGTTGAAACAGACGTTAGACTCCTGTGTAATGACATTGTCTGATATTGACATGTTGATGGCTGCGGTAGTTCCCCCCGACATTTGGACACGTATACGCCGTGCTGACCATGTTGCTGAACTCGGGGGTACCTGGGCAGCATTTGAAGGAGCTGAGCATGCACGAACAGGGGGAGTAAAACCTGAACCAATAATATTAGCTCTCCCAGATCGCATTGTAGATTTCATGAAAACAATGTTAACGCTGCATAGAATAAATTGGGATAAGTTGTCAGCGTGTAAGCAGAAAAAGGGTGAGAGTGTTTCAGACTTTTTCACTAGGTTTGAGAATATATTCTCTGACTTTAGTGGGTAGGATATGGCCACCGAAGGTGGACTCCGATTGATTGTGGACAAATTTGTTGCTAACCTGTTACCTGACATAAACGCTAAATTGAAACTTTGTGAAAGTACTTGGCCAGTGACAACATCCACTGGCATTCTGACAATGGCCCAATATTACGAGAATAGGGAAATAGAGGAGCAAGAGAAAGCGGACAAAAAGACTAAAGATTTGAAGACAAAAATATTAATTCGATGGGCATATCCGCCGTCCCGTCCACAGCCTTCCAGGTCCCATTCCCAGGGCCCATCTAACAACAAACAACTACTACTACCTTCCCGCCCGTCTCTAGGGTATTACAAATGTGCGTACTGTAAAGAGGAGGGCCATTGGAAAAATGATTGCCCAAATAAAGTTGGCCCCTCCCGAAATATCGCCCACCCGGATAACGGAGTACGCGGGCGCGCAGGACCCTCCCCACAGAATACTGACAGAGACAGACAGCAAGTGGGACCGCGCTCGCACATTACTCCGCGACAGAACTATTTTGACAATCCCTCCTCCAAAATTCAGCAGCGCCAATTTTTTAATGATGACTATGACCCTATGGAGGGACAAGGTTCCTCTTTTGCTTAGGACAGCGTAGGACAGAGGGGGGTGGGACCGGTCTCTATCCCCATTAAACAGAATGGCCCTCACCTTGAAGTACAAGTCAACGGTACTCCTCGCAATTTTCTAGTGGACACAGTGGCCCTACTACAGCACCTTGCTCACCATAATCACAAGGTTTCTCTCCCTAAATTGCAGTATTGTAGACAGCAGGTCACCTATCTCGGTCACCTCCTGTCTAAGGAGGGACGTACCTTGA